>NC_056684.1:53327165-53970022 GCF_018350215.1 Panthera leo | reverse complement strand
CCTTAGAACAGTTTTGCACTCATATTTAGTCTAGACATTTATCTTCATTGGCATTCACAAAGCTGGTCCATTCAGATGTAGGCAGTTCCATCTACTGTGATGTGATGCCATATACCTATGGGTATTTCTGGCGAGATGTTCATTATCCCTTTCCTAGGTTTCCAATCAGGCAGAGAAGGACATGATTCCAAGAGCCAAGAACGAGCCCTTCAAATGCTCATCAGCGCTGCAACATACCTGGTCACTCAGGGCTGGGCATAAATCCACTTTCAAAAATCTGAATGCCACCACAGGCATAACAGAAGCCACTGTCGTTAAGAGAATAACAAGCCAGATGCACTTCTGGGCCAAAGAATGTCGTGCATTTCCTATTATTAAGGACAAAAATATACACTGTGGTTATAAATAGGACTGAATTATTGAATTAATAGTCTCTTTGTCTATTGCCATAAGGCCTTTTTTGACATTGTGAGGTTTGGACTACTAGGGAGGACCACTAGGTGTCTTCTCCAGTATATAGTATGCTCAGAGGTGATGGTAAGGCAAGAGTGGTAGGATCATCACCCTTGGGAACTGCTACATGGTCTGATCACTTGGAGACAGCCAATCAGAGCCAAGTATTCTCTGATCCAGACTCAGTCCAGCTCACTCAAGAAGTAGAATTCTCTCATCCAGCCTCAAGACCCCTTGACTACAAAGCAGCCATTATTTTTAAAAGGCACATTTGCTCTTAAAGACTCTTGAATAAAACTGTCATATCAAAACTATACAATATATGTCTGGGATGCAGATACAATCTCAATAGTCTTGGTGACTGGCTATGCCATAAAAGGAGAGCTTTAGCTACTACCTTTACAACTCAGGCAGCAACCTCAGAAAACCTGCCTCAAAGGGACTTGCTGATCTCTCTAACATTTACTTGGTTATGAACAATTCAAGGTTCCAAGGAGATCAGGGATGTTCTTGGGTTTGTGAAAGGAGCATTCCTCTCACTAGGAGGCTTCTGATGCAGCCATCCAATATGCTAGTGCAATACTGTGGTGAAACTCATCACCAAGTCTGAAGCCGGTTTCCTTACTTTATACTCACACCTCATATCCTGGGGTGTTTGTTTAAAGAAAGCAATAAGGGTCAGTTAAGCAGACAGGCAAATTCTACAGAACCATGTCAACCCTACTTATATGACCAAAATAAACATCTGTCCCTGTTGGTTTTCTAGGGATTTGCCACAATACCTCCAATTAGCCAGGTCCCCTCTCTCAAAGTTAAAGTGTTAACCCCATTTGAATGTGTTTGGGGTATGAGGGCTTGGCTACTGACTGGTATGTCTGCACTTTCTGGCTTTGGAGGATAGAATTTGCCCACCAAAGAGCAGTCGATTACAGTTGCCTAGGCAGAAACAAACTTGACTCAATAAATTATATGACTCTTTGAGCTCCTTGAAGCTCAGTATCCCCAGGCACAGTTGGAAAAACAAGCTTCACTTTAAAACCACACTCCTGCTTGCTGCTGGCTACTAAGGAAAAAAATTTTTTTTTCTTAAACCCCAATGTTGATCTAACTTTTGAGAAGTCTCATTGGAGCTCAGTAATTAATTCCTGGAATGGCATGTGTTTAGCTGAAGAGAGTGGTCCCCACACAGACTACTTTCTCCAGTTGAGGCATTCCGGTCTCATTATGCGTGCTAAAATGCTCTCTTAGGACTAGAAGTCTTCTCATCAATGCGCTGAACTTTCAGATTTGGCAACCAAAAAAGAAAAAAAAAAAAAAAAAGGAAGGAAGGAATAAAAAGAAAAAAGAAAAAAAAACCTAAAAATAGTTAAATGTCTGTCTTTCGTAACATGCTTATTCTTATTCATAACCGTCATGTTTCTACATGGTTGTAATCTTTTGGTAAACAAAATTAATGTTTCATGCTGAGTAAGAGTGGTGCAATTTAAAGATTTCCATAGACATGCAAAGTGAGGCAGAAGATGAAAAAGAAGGTTCTTAAGTGTATATGCGCATTTAATTGGAATTATAATTTCAGGTGCCTTTGCATCAGTGGAAATACATAGCCCTATAGTTGCTCTTATTTTGACTTCTACATAAATAAGTTTTCCAAGAATTGTTTTTCTGGATTCCTTAGACTGAATTCCTCAACTGGTGGATGAAAATCTCAGTCCTGCCTGATAAAGCTCAAGAAGGCTGACACTATACATCTCTCTTTTCCACAGTTTGCTGGGATGAACTGAGAAACATCACTGTTACCAACTTATCTTACACATATTAGAGATTTCAAAACTTCTGAGAAAGTACATAAATAGCCTCCTTGTGGAATAAAGCTCAGTGGCCCTCTGGGAATACAATGGTGGCTTACACCATTGTAGTATTATAGAACAGGGTGTTAAGGTATTTTTGGAGTTCTTTGGCTACCCATCTGCTGCTCAAATCACTCTGCAATGTTCCCAACTAATAATCAAGACACAGTTGCTTGAATCATCATCATCACCATCATTATGGTTAGCATTTACTAAAAAAGTACTATGTACCAGGCCACATGGTAACATTTTATATGCAGTATCTCATGTATCCCTCACGTTTCCTATGAACATAGAAACTATTAATATCTCTGGTTTAGAATTTAAAACATCAAGGCATGAAAAGGCATCTGCCCAAGGTCATCCAGCATTCAAGTAGTGGAGATGACAACTGAACCCTGGATGTCTAACTACAGAGCCCACTCTACGTGCCACTTATAGACGAACATGCAGCTTTTTTTTTAGATGGATCTAAATTATACCTCATTTCTTTCTTAAATAAATGCAAGTGAGTTCTACAGGTGAACTTTGGCAGTGTAATTGGTGATCACGTGGGATAAAAGGGAGAGCCTAACACTTCTTTCTCTTCTTTGTATTATACATGACCTTTTTACAGACCCTCAGATAACCTTGAAATATGTGTTATGCTTCTTGTTTGCAAAGGGACAGTCTGTTGCATCTAGGCTGTTGGAAACCTATATGCAGCTATTGTAGTGACTCTTCTCAATCTGGCAGGGAGAGCAGAAACTAATCTCTTGGAGCTCTTCTCAAGCCTGAAAACCTTTAGATGGCTGGCTCAATCCATTCCTAGAGAAAAGATTATTGGTCATCCCTCATCCCACCCAACACAGAAAACATCCCACCCAACATAGAAAAATAAATGACAGCATGACACTAGCCCCCATAGACAGTAGGACTCACTTACCAACGAATGGAAACTGGTTTGGGAAGATGCCAAAGATGCCATTACTGTGCATTGTAAATAAAATGGAGAAATAAGTGGCAACGCTCCCCCAGATGAAGACATGATTAATGACAGTCCAGTAACTGGTATCCAAGGCTATCTGTAAATGAAGTCGAATGCAAAGGGGAGGGCTTTGAGGATTACAAGAGTATCATTTTACTGAGTGATGGTTCCCCAGGACTGCTCTGTGAAGACACAGTTGCACCTGTCTAGCTACCAGCCAACCACAGGCACTCCTACTTTCTGCATAACATTGGGAACTGACCTGACATTTCTGGTAGGCAACTGACTTCAGAACTTATATCTGCAAGCCATTATATCTGTCAAGGGTGAATCAGAATCAGGAGATAAAATGTTAAACTTCTTTTAAGTGTGAAATAAGAAAACAATGATTTCTAATTTCAAAGTTACTTTCCAAATTGCTCTTAAAGCGTTTCTGTTGGGAAAAAAATTTTTTGCAGTAGTGAGCAAGTGCAACATTTTATAATCCATACATAGATTTTCACAAGACTGCGGTGCCAGCGTGGCTCAGTTAGTTGAGTGTCCAACTATTGATTTTGACTCAGATCACGATCTCACGTTTGTGATTTCCAGCCCACATCAGCCTCTGTGCTGACAATATGGAGCCTGCTTGGGATTCTCTCTCTCTCTCTCTCTCTCTCCCTCCCTCCCTGTCCTTCTCTCCCTCTCTTTCTCTCTTTCTGCCTAGTCCCCGCTTGTGCTCTCTCAAAATAAATAAACACTGAAAAGTTTTTTTCACAACTATTTTACATGGGTATAATCTGTTATGTATCAATATTCTTAATCATTTTCATAGTCATTTTTCTTAAATTATTTAAATAATAAAGAAAAATTTTTTTTATTTAAAAAAAATTTTTTTTAACATTTATTTATTTTTGAGACAGAGACAGAGCATGAACGGGGGAGGGTCAGAGAGAGAGGGAGACACAGAATCTGAAACAGGCTGCAGGCTCTGAGCTGTCAGCACAGAGCCCAACGCGGGGCTCAAACTCACGACCGTGAGATCGTGACCTGAGCCGAAGTCGGCTGCTTAACCGACTGAGCCACCCAGGTGCCCCAAGAAAGAAAATCTTTAATTCTCTTTTGACATAATAAAATTCAGAAGCAAGGATTCAGAGAAAAACAAATAGGTTCTGGCAACATTATTTGCATCTCAGAGGCCCCAAGTAGTCCAAGGTTTGCATTTCTAGCGGAGTCTGGTGCAAAACAACTAATTTCTCACTTTCCTGAGGGGGCCCTACTTACACAGTAAACAGATCCTTCTCTGCATCTGCAAAGGAAGACACACTTCCTCCCCTCACTTGAAGGTTACTGTTTTTTATCTTGCCCCATTAAAAAGATGTTGGCAGCCTAGGATATAAACTGCAGGAGTTTTAAAAGGAGAGCTTTTTCTTTCCGTAAGAGGCCTAAGAACAGAGAGCTTTGCCATTCATCCTTAGCAAAGAGATGATGGTTTTCCAGTTCATTTGGCTGCCAACACATTAGGTCAAAATCCTCAACTGTACCTTCCACCAGCTGTCAATTCATCACCATCAAGAGATACTAACAGCCTGGCCTGTGTGGGTATGAGTAGAAAAATCACAACCAATTAAAGAGGACTCAACTGAAAAGAAAAAAAAAAAGAAAAAAGACCAGGTGGCTCCTATTCAGGCAGAACTAATGGAAAAGACAGACAAGCACTATAATAATAATAAAAAAAAAATGTAATGAGAACTCTTAAGGGGATGCAATTAGATCACGGGGAAAAAAAAATGAATTCTGGAAGAAAAAAAGCATTATTCCTGAATTTAAAAATTCAATAGAGAAACCAAATAAGAATAGTCACTGATGAGAACTGAATTAATATTCTGGAAAAAACAAATGGAAATAATATCTCACAACAGAGAGCAAAAACTTGAAGAAATGGAAACCATATGCAAAAAGATATGAGACATGGATGGCAAAATCCATAGATGAGAGACTTATGGGCCCAATACACAAATAATGGCATCTTAGAGAAAAAAGTATGAGAGAGAGAAGTAACAATCAAAGAAATGACAGAAGAAAATTGCTCTGGTATTGTGAACAAACAAGATTTTCAGATTGAGAGGGCACTCTAAATCCTAGGAAGATTAATGAAAAAAGTCACATTCCAGTGGCATTTGTGAAGCCAAAAGACAAGAACAGAGACTTGCAGATAGAGACCAGATTACTTACAAAGGAAAGAGAATCGACCTAATATCTGAAACTGGGTATAGTGGAACAACATTTACAAAGTTCCTAAAGCAAAAGTCTCTGACTCAAGAATCTCACACCCGTCCAATATATTATTTAAATGTAAGGACAAAAAAAGAAAGTTTTTTTTTTTAATTTTTTAGTGTTTATTTTTGAGAGAGAGACACATACATGAGTGTGAGCGGGGAAGGGGCAGAGAGAGAGGGAGACACAGAATCTGAAGCAGGCTCCAGGCTCTGAGCTGTCAGCATAGAGCCAGATGTGGGGCTCGAACTCACAAACCGCATTATCATGACCTACCTGAGCCGAAGTCGGACGCTTAACTGACTGAGCCACCCAGGCATCCCCAAAGAAGAAAGCTTTGAGCTCAAAAGTATAACATCTCTGTACGCTTTCTGAAAAAATTACTCAAGGAAATTGCTGCAAATAAAAATTCAATGAGAACAAAGACTTCAAAAGAGTGGAAGACAAAGAGCATAAAAATGGTGATGAGCAATGATTTTTGTACATTTATAGTTGGCTCTATAAAGAAAAAAAATTACAACAGTCAAAACATATGTTAAAGGAGAATTTAGTAACACCATGAAACTGCAACTCTAGAATATTAACAAACACAAGAGTTGGGGAGGGGAGTAGGAGCAGGGAGAGAGAAATAATAATACATTTCCAAAATTGTTTAATTTGGAAGCAGATGAGGGAAGGTGTAGACAGGATAGTGAAATGTTTGGTGAAGGATTTAGTTATTTAATTTTGGTATCTCAGTATGGAAATAGAGACTTAAACGACTACAAAAATAGGGAGAACTCACGAGTAAGATGGGAATACAAATAGTAACACTTATAAATTATTTATGACAAATAAGATATTTAAAGATCACAATGCATCTGAGCATGAAAAGGAAAAAGTGGAAATAAAAAAGTATTAAAAGTAATCATAAAATAACATGAAAGGAGCAAGATAAAATATAGGGTAGTAACAATAAAAAATGAGTAGTTTAACTCCCTTATCAAAGAACAAAAACAACAGAATGAGAGAAGAAAATGTTGAAAAGGAAGGGATGGGCCTACATTACATATCAGGACTAAAAAAAGCAATAGAAGTAAAACTAATATAAAAAATGAAATTTAAATAAGAACATTTTATCATAAAAGATAAAAGCTACAAAGAACAAATAACAATCAAGAGCCATTATATGGCAAATAATATAGCCTCAAATTATATAAGGTTAAATCTCCTTGAAACACAAAAACCTGATAAGAATCATAACCACAAGGGAAAACTTTAATACACTTGTCTCACTATTTGATAAGCATGGTGGTTCTCTGGAAATCTGTGGCTGACCTGGCATCCAGTCCCCAGTGTGATAAGGGCCAAGCTGTTAAGAGGTAGTTATGGAATTTACACTACAATAGTGCAGTCATATGGTTGCATACTGCTCCCAAAGGTGACAGGCCTAGCTGTGGCTCTCCCTGGTTCCCTTACCCTCTTGAAGAGTCTGGAGCTACCTAACTGCTTTTAATAACTCTTTTTTAGTTAAACTGAAGAAGTGTCTGTTGTCTGCAACTATGATCCTTTTTGGAAAGTAATATAACAATATTAATGAAATTTAAAATGTACATACTCTCTGATCTATCAATGCAAACAACAAAAGACCATTCTTCATCTGATTAGGTTGTTAGGAGTTCTGACTCCAGAAATTTCATTTCTAGGAATTTATCTGTCAGTACATAAAATGTATATACTAGTATATGCATTGTAGCATTGCTTTAATAACAGCAACAACAAAAGAAACATCCTGAATGTCTATCAATAGAGGATTGATAATGATTATAGATAATTATATATATTATTATATATGTTATATATATATTGTGAAATTCTGTGCAGCTCTGAAAAAGAGTAACGTAGATCTGAATATGTTGGGTTGGAAAGCTGTTCAGAATGTCTTGTTAAGAAAAGCATATTACAGAATAATATGCATAGCTATGCTCCTTTTGTCTTGAATACATATGTGTGTGTCCCAAATCAAAGAAAAAAATATGGAAGGAGTTAAGCTATGGTAATCATAATAGTAGTCAACGGGGGAATATGGGGAAGAAGGAGAAGGTGGTTCATTTTATTTTAAACACTTCTATAGTGTTTCAAATGTTAAAAGAAGTATTTTATAATTCAAATAACCAAAAAAAAAAAGAAAAAAGAAAAAAGAAACCCACAAAACACAACAACCCTGATATTTAAAAAAAAAAAAAAAGTGTCTCCTAAAGTTTGGCCGATAGCATCAGCAGGACACATAAGATTTATAACTATAATTATAGACCATGGATATTTCATGAGGGTTGTTACGCCAATGACAAGTTAAGCTTAGACAGCAAGGAAAGGATATTAATGCTGCTGTCAAAGTGAGCTTATTCACAAAACTCCTGAAACTTATTATTCTATATATCAGAGACAGCAGTTTCTGATTGAAGCCAAAATTGCAGAGGTTTCATGGTTATAAACATTTATGCACCCAGGTCTGAGAATTCTATGGTAAAACAGGCATTTTCAAGGCTTCTGAGAAATAAAAGTGAGTGTATTGCATGAGTGAGGGGCATTAAGGAGGGCACTTTTTGGGAGGAGCACTGGGTGTCATATGTAAGATCACTGGGATCTATTCCTGAAGTCAAGACTATACTGTATGTTAATTAACTTGAATTAAAAAAAAAATGAGTGAAGACTAAAATGACAGTAATTGAGAATCTACCCATTCCTCAAGTTGAAATTTTGATGTTGAAAGAGGATCTGTGTGTTTATCATCTATTGAGTTTCTCTCCCACTTTATTCAAGGGTGATACTGGTGTCCTAGGTATCTCCTCATGGAGGATAGGGTGGACAGTGAGTTCCCTGTAGTTACTATGCCTTTGGGGAGGCCCACAGCTTCCACTTATCCCTATAAAGAAGGGAGGTCCACTTGGATTTGGAGCTGGGCCCTGAGATCAGAAGATCTGTGTTCAAATCTTGGCCTGCCACTCTCCGTGTGACTTGAACTGTGGCAAGTCTATATATTTTTTTATATATAACTTTTTAAAAAGTTTATTTTTGAGAGAGAGTGAGCAGGGGAGGGGCAAAGGGGGGGAGAGAGAGAGAGAGAGAGAGAGAGAGAGAGAGAGAATCCCAAGCAGGTTCCACATTGTCGGTGCAGAGCCTGATGCGGGGCTCAAACTCATGAACTGCAAGATCATGACCTGAACCGAAATTAAGTCAGACACTTAACCAACTGAGACACCCAGGCACACCAGCAAGTCTATTTTCTTACCTATAGTAATTATATCCATTTCAGAGACCTGAAAAGAGGATTAGATGAGATAATGGGATTATCTGAGAAATAAATCATTTGCATAATAAATGCTCAATTAATGGGAGTTGTTACTCTGAAAATCAGAAGCCCTGACACAGGCAGGTGGACCAAGTTTGCTTTCAGTAACTCTAGCCTCTCCTCTCTGTTCTTCCAGATATTATCTTTTCACCAAATGCCAATGCTTCTAGCTTTAGGACTGCTTGCTTGCCTTTCTTTTATTTTATTTTCTTTCTCTTCCTTCCTTCCCTCCTTCTTCCCCTCCTCCTATATAGACAACAAAGTATTTGACATCGTCCTTATACTCACTCTAATCTTTGTTCTTATACTTCCTGAAAATTAAAATTTGCATTTTAACCAGTCTTACTGTAGAATAAAAGACTTTGCTCCAGACAACACTGGAGTCAGAGAGGTCTGGTTTCCAATCCTGGATCTAGGACTCACTTTGTGACTTCAAGCAAGTTGCTTAACTTCTCTGAGCTCCATCTGTAAAAGGGGACAATAAATAATACCTCCTGCATAGTGGCACTGAGAGGATTAAGTATAACGCATGGTATCACTCCTATCACTGTGTGATGATGACACGGGTTTTGGAAGGCTTCCACCAAGGACAGGCCTGCTTTGGCCATCTGGGGTAAGAAGGGCATGTATGTAACTAAGACAGGAGGGACAGTTGGATACTTCAACCAAATTATTCTCACTTCCTTTACTCAACTTTATTCTTTCTTTCTCTTCTTATCTTTCTGCCCTTATATCCATTCCACAAATACTTATTTTTGTCTGGCACTACAGCAGTAAACAAAGCATGCCAGAAATTGGAAACTGGTATCCATTCTCACTCATACCTACTCTGCTTCCAAACCTCCACCTCCAGCCTGGATATCTCCTACGTTCTTCTCTTGTCTGTCCTCAGTCTCCTGGCTGTTTCAGGACCTTCCAGCACTCAGCAGGGGGTATGGGTGAGGGCAGGGAGAAATCAGGTACAGGAGAAACCTATGGGATAGGAGTATGCGGTAAGATCTAGAGGACTTCAACTTGTACGTGGCGAAGAGGCACAGCCACCAAGTGGTGAAATCCAGCACCTCATCTTTAGAAGTACAACTCTGGGTGTGTTTCCCAAATGTGCCTAACTACCCTATAAGCCCAGTAATAATTGTGTTGTAGGAAATGCTTGCCCCATGTTTTTCATGGTACATTCACAAATGCCTTTATTGAAAGTAAAATAAATAAATATTTGATTCAGGAAATAAGTCTAGTGGATCCTAGTCCTAAACCTGCAATGCAGTCACTGTGTATCCTGGGCAAATCATGGGCCCCAGTTTTTTGTATCAATTTTGCCTTAAATTATACTGTTATGGTTTTGACATAAGACCACCAATTATTTGAAACTCTGCTAAGAAATGGAGCTTAATTCTCCTCCACTTGAATATATTGGGCTAGATTTAGTGACTCACTTCTAATGAACAGAGTATGAAAAGGGAAACATAGTTTAGAATGGAGAAACCTGAAGAACATCATCCATATAAGTAAATGAGGTCACCATCACCGGTAATAAGTCATGCTGATATCACATGCTCCCTGATAGGATATGACAAGAAGGGCACAGCACCTCTTTGTGAATCTTACCCCAAATCCACAATCTCCATCTATCCCGAAGAAAGGATCGGACAAATCCAGAAAAATTCTACAAAATACCTGATCACTAGTATCCAGAAGTATCAAGGCCATGAGGGACACCTGGGTGGCTCAGTCAGTTAAATGTCTGACTTCAGCTCAGGTCATGATCCCACGGTTAGTGAGTTCAAGCCCCAAGTCAGGCTCTGTGCCGACAGCTCAAAGCCTGGAGCCTGCTTTGGATCCTGTGTCTCCCTCTCTCTCTCTATCTGCCCCCCTGTCCCCCCCCTCAAGCTCTGTCTCTCTGTCTCAAAAATAATTAAACCTTAAAAAAAAAAGTATCAAGGCCATGAAAGACGAAGAAAGACTGTATAAAGTCAGAGGTTATAGGAGACTAAGGAGACATTACAACTAAATGCAGCGTAGGATACTGAAACAGAAAAAGGTTGTTAATGGAAAAACTGAAGAAATCTGAATCAAGTCTGTAGTTCAGTTAGTAGTACCAATGCTAATTTCATAGTTTTAACAATTGCTCAATGGTTATATAAGATGGCAATGTTAACATTAAAGGCTAGGTGGGTTAGACCATGGTTACCCTTGAGGAGCCAGAAGGCAGAAAATGAATCTTGGAGAGACAATTGGCCCATAGGCCTGAATCAAAAAGACCTGGATAGTCCCACCCATAACATCTTGAATGAGGGACCAGTGGTTACTTTGAGTCCTAAGGAAGAAGCCCCTCTGAGGAAGCAAGGGTATCATTTTTATAAAGCCCTGATATCAAAGGTAAGTAATTTTGAATAATTTATTTTTAGAACTCCAAAAGATGGAACATAAAATTCTTTTTTGTGAATAAAAAGTTTTTAAAATATAATTGTTTCCGTGGCCTCCAAATTTGTGAAAAAGGAGAAAGGTAACTGTGATACCCAACAAAAACTATGAATTTTACAGGGAAAAGAGCTTCTAAATCTAAAGTTAATATAAAAACACATTGCTATAATAGCATATAAGAAAAACTATGGAGGGGCAAAAGGAAAAAGAAAAAGATATGTACAACTATCAAAAGGCTTTATTTAATTAAAAAGATAACATTAACCAAAAATTGTAGAATTCATTATGAAAAACAATTTCACTAAACATGCAATGCCTATCATATCTACAGTGAATTTTCCAGGTAATTTTTTTTATCCTTACTTACATAGCAGATAATGTTAATGACGGTTTGAAGAATATTTCTCATTTGCTTTTTACTTTAGATACTGGCCTTTTATCTCAGTTACTACCTTTAAAATCATCTTTTGGAGCACCAAGTAACAAGCCTGACCTGGTGAATAAACTGTTACCACTAAAAAGATGTTCCACAACTGTCCTCCCCATCAGAAGGAGAATCCAGAGAACTGGAAATGTGCCCTCATGGCAAGGAGTAGATCACCTAAGTCTCTAGGCTGGAAACATAAAAGTATACACATAGCCTGCTCGGTGATCAAAATGCAACAAAACAGGTTGGAGTGTCCAGTACGGTAGCAAGAGCTATAAGAAACAACGGAGCAACAGCTCCTTGTGAGGTGATATACACTTGCCCCAGTAATGGACTGTCATGATGAATGTCTTAACTATGTCAGATGCTTCCAAATCACTCCATTATTTCCCTCTCTACCACAGAACTGACCTAGACACGGAAGATTTGCAAAGCAACAGCATGCTTTATTTAGTTGTGAGACAAACAGAACTCCTTTTGAGTGGAGAAATCTGGTTCTGCTTTTGGATACTACCTGTCTCTGAATTTTGAACTCTCAAGATGTCAAGTGTTAGATCGCTTTGGTATAGATTTCATGATACTCACTTGGACCAAGGAATGGCAGAGACATCCTTTAAAAGCAATATGTTTGCATTTGGTTCATTTAACAATAAATGTTTATTTTTAAGTTGTGAAGAGAAAGTCTGGGGTTTAATGAGTTTCTTTGTTGAAAATGAGCAGCTAAGATTTGTAAAAAAAAAAAAAAAAAGATTGTTTATAGGATAGACTAAGGACTGCCCAAAGGCAATTTAAACTCTAAAAACCAAGTCCTTGACTGATATTTGCTCCTTAAAAAAAGAAAACAAACAAAAAATACAACAGGTCACATTGCTTGCTGTATCCACCCAGAGGTACAGATTTTAATGAATAGGAGAACTTCTGTGAACTCTAACTCAATAGTGAATGGTATTGTCCACCATTTGCATTAAAAAGGAAATAGACAAACTCAAGATGCCCAGTGAAAGTTAATGGATTATTAAAAATCATCCCTACCAGAAGAGCTTCTCTGAGTTTAGGTTCAGATATGCCAAAATATAACACTGAACCTCTCAAATAATTTCATAGATATGTATTGCCAAATAAATTTTAAATTTCACTTTAAAACCTGGAAGTTATTAAGCCTTATAGACATCATGGGAAAGTTTCTCTCTGTTATTGTTGGAAAACTTTCCTTTTTCAAACACAAGAAGAAAGCAGTAGTATAATCATGTATGCATACATACAATGCTCAGCCCTAAGAAGTGATTAATTGTGAGGTCTTTACTAACACAGAGATTATAGACACCTAATGCTAATCTCCCACATCTGGTTATTTATGTTACAGCTTTCTGTTTTCATCTCAAGATGCGTAGTTAAAAAGAAACTCTGGGATTCCTTTAGAATTATTTTTCCCCCCCAACAAGTAGACAAAACAAGTCAATAATGAAAATGGATTTTAAAAGTTGTAAAGCCATCAAGTTATTTTCAACAACAGGGTTACCTGCACACTGACCACAATGACCAACGATGTAGCCATTGTAACTGCAAAAGACTGGTAGTCAGCAACGTGCTGCCCGTCATCTCCGGCCACATTGTAAAAGGCTCCATAGGGTATGAAGAAAAGGGCCAATGAGGTGTAGATGCCATGTGCCATGCAGATAAAAAATTTACGCTTGTTAAACAGCAGATTGAGCTGTCCAGGTTCATAGAGCTGGGGATAGTCCATGCTGTTCTGGTCATCCACATCCTGTCAATAAAGTGTTACTTCAGTGGAGGAGGCTTGAGAAGTCAGAGAGGACCTGAATTCGCCATCTCAGGAAATGGCAAGTACAAGTCTAAGCATACCCTAATAAACACTATTAATTAGCTTGTTTTCATTCCCACAATAATGCAGAAGATAATAAAATGATCCCTATTTTACACAAGAGGAATTTGAGTCTCTGAGAGTCATGAGAGATCATATAGTTCTTATAGCATAGCCAGAACTTGACTTGCACCTAGATCCTTAGCTTCAGACTAAAGTTTCTTTTCTCTCCTTTCCTACAGCCACACTCACTCCCACAATGCTCTTGCAGCCAATGGGGCTCAGGGGTTAATTGCCAAGTCAGTGAGTGGTAGTGACCAGGAGATGGCAGCAGAGAGCCGCAGAGTAGGACCTGGCCAATCTGAGTTCCCAAGTGTGTGACAGGAGGAAGAGCAGAAGGGAAACAGGGAAAGGGGGATTGGGGGAAGGTGCAGGGGTGGGGAGGAAGCTGAGCCTGAAGAGCTGAGTGTTCTACACAGTGAGGATTCCAACACCAGCTGTTTGACAGAAATAATGTAGACAGAATGAGAAGGTATGTGTGGCCCCAAAAGTATCTTGGGAGAAATTAAAACAGTGCTTCTCAAACTTAATATGCACATAAATCATCTGGGGAGCAAATGATGATTCAATAGGTTGGGGGTAGAGTCTGAGACAGCATTTCCAACCAGCTCCAAAGTAATGCTGATGACCAGTGAGCACTAAAGCCAAATGCCCAAACCAAAAAGGATGGCAAGGCCTGACCACCGGGGACATCAGAGGACCATGAGTAGAGGAGAAGCACCCAAAATGGGAGCAACATAGGCATGAACTCTGGGGGCAGACCAGGTTCCCCTCCCTGCTTGTGGGATGGCCCCAGCCTTGTTGAATGGGGTTCTATGATGAATACTGACATATTCTCTTTATGAGGTCCCATTTTGAAATGCTGCTAGTACTTCCTTCTCTAGTCCAGTGACTGGTGAAATGACATTCAGAGGCTTTGAAACCAGAAAACCCTGAGTTCAAACCCTAGTTCTGCTGCTTAGCAGGTATATAATCTTACACCCATTATTAACCTGTCTGAGCCTCAGTTTCCTGATCTCCAGACATGCAAACAATAGCACCTCCCTCACAGGACCACTGTCATGATTAAATTCATGTATTCAGCAGTGTTACTGCCACACCATAAGTAATAAAAAAAAAAACCCAAAACTGATGCTTCTATAAATAATAACAAATAAAATAATGTTATATAATAATAATAGCATAGCAATCTCAGACTCAGGTGGCCTGGCACTAGGCTGAGTTCTGTCACACACCGGCTGTCTGGCTTTAGGGCAGCGACTTGAGCCTTGGTTTCCTCCTTATAAAATGAGCAGATCATAGGTGATCATGGAGGCCTTACAGTATAACATTTCACTATCCTGTGATCTATGTAGGGGCCAAAGTTGACAAAGTAAGAAAGGAGAGGGGCAGACACTTAACTTGATGGCAATAAGGGGCCTTATTATATTTTTTTTTAGAATTGCACAATAACCATCTTTTCCCAGAAACTGCTTTATTTTTATTATTTTATTCCACATTCTGGGCAGCTACAAAGCACTGGGAAAAGAAACGCTTGTAAACACAGGCACTTGGAAATGAATGTGCTTAATCCTTTACATCTAAGGTCTTTAGGAGTTCGTTATGTTTTTATAGAATTCCACAAAATATGTTGTTCACAAACTGCCATTTTTACATACAAGAAGTGAGACAACTAACTACAAAGGCACAGAATGGGAGGGTGGAGTGAGCTCACAATGTGACAATTTATATTTTGAAATAGACAGCTTTGAGCCAGAAAAATGAGGCCTAGCAAACGGGTCTAACAGCAGCCTGGAGAAAATCTGGTCTCTTCAAATATACTTCCAAAATAATTTTTTTTTAAATAATACATTCTAATTGTGCCATGGAAACTCCTCTGGCTAGCCTTCCACTTCCTCATAGGCAGCCAGACTTCTCCCTTCCAGGAAGTACCTTCCAAGGCAATGAGTATGACAAGGATCCACCATTTTTGTAATTGATTCCCTCTCCTCTCAAGCAATTTGAGCTAGAAAAAAAGACTATGTCCCTTCTTTCCATGGCTGTGGGGCTTCATGTCTTCCTCTCCCATTGGCAGGGTATTCCACTGGCCTCTAGTTCCTGTTCTGGGCTGTGCTGGCCAAGGAAATCTCACCACAGATGCTGGCTGTCTGCAATCCAGCGGGTTCCATGATTTTCTATCACTATGTGGTTCTCTGCATTCGGAGGCTAATGTAGCATTTCTCAGCATGTGAACCACAAGGCACTAGTTCTGAGGCATATTAATAGGTGCTATATGAAAAATAAATAAATGGAAGTAAAGTCCTATAAACCTGGGAAATGCTGGACCAACATAAAATTAGAGGCCATTTCATGTAGGATGTCTCAGAGCCTTTAAAGCAATAATGTGGGGTGTGAGTCTCAAAGAAAAGAGTAGCCAAACTTTGATCAGAGGACCGTTTGGGAGATGTGGGGGATCTGGAAGGGTTTCTGATCCATGCAACATGTATTCAAACAACTGAAATTCTAGGACTTTCCATGACTTGTGTTTTCTACTTAGAATCTAGAAACAACTAAAAAGCATCAAAAGAGTAAAATAAGTTATAAAGACAGAAAAAAATACATACCTGGTCAAAAATCCCCATGGCTAAAACAGGAAGTGATGTGTAAACAATGTTAAAAAGGGTAATGAACCACTGGTCGTAAACGGTCTAAAAAGAAATAACATGTCAGTGAGAAACACCATTCACAGAAGAATATTCACTTTTAGGCTCTTGGATTAAATATCTCAATCTCCTGAGATGCATGAGAGTTTGATATTAGCAACAGACAGACCTGAGTTCTCCCCTGACTCTGTCTCTTATCATCCCTGCTGTCTCAGTAGGATACTAGATCCCTCTAAACTTCAACTTCTTCATCTTTAAAATAAAGCCACGCTCTCCTTGCACAGCTACCATGTAGATGAAAGGAGATCACATATGCAGAACATCCAAGATACCACTAGACACATAGAAGGCCCTGGCCCTGTGGAGAGCTATTGAATTCTTCAGGTTCTCAATGGCTTTTATTAAAAAAAAAATTTTTTTTAACGTTTATTTATTTTTGAGAGAAAGAGAGCGTGAGAGGGAGACACAGAATCTGAAACAGGCTCTGAGCTATGAGCACAGAGCTGGACGTGGGGCTCAAACTCATGAACTGTGAGATCATGACCTGAGCTGAAGTCGGACACTCACCCGACTGAGCCACCCAGGTGCCCCCTCAATGGCTTTTAGAGTAAATCTAATGATCTGATCTAAGTGATAAGTAAAGGACCCACTAAAATATTCAGAGGGAGAGGCAGAAATGAATGTGTCAGCCCTACCCTGTGTTCAAATGGAGAGTTTTTTTCTTGGGAGTGGTTTAAAATAAAGTGGGCATGGAGCTAGCTGCTCAGTATACTGGGTATAAACAAGTTAGACAAATAAAATACCCCATACACTTGTACAGAGTACTTCCTTGCATGAGCCTCACTAAAAATTGGTGAGGCATGTGAAACTGTTGTTGTATTCCCATTTTGTTGAGAACTACACAGACATGTAGAAACAAAATGTAGTAAGTATTGTAGAGCTTATCACTGGAAAAGGCAAAACCAAAACCTAGGTCTCCAGCTCCTAACCAATGTCTGTTCTACCACTCTATCATACATTCATCCATCCATTCACTCAATATTTATCAAAAATCTATTTTGTGCCAGGTGCTAGGTTTTAGGCAATGGTAATTCAACATGCTATAATCAGACACAAATTCTTCATAAAATTTGCATTCTAAGGGTGGCAGAAAACAAGCAATAAACAAGTTATATATACATATATACAAGTGATAAATACTAGGGAAGAAAGGCAGATAGGAAAGGTAGATAGGGAGGGTTGTAATTGTAATAAGGTGACTGGCAAAAATGTCACTAAGAAGTGACACTGAGAAAAGATCTGAATGAAATAAGGGATCGAATTATACAGCTTTCTGGGACAGGAGCATTCCATACTACAAGTAGATCCCATGAGAAATCCCCAAGGAAAGATAGCATCTGTTCAGAGGACAGCAAGGCAGTCCAATTGGATAGAGAAGAGTGAGTGACCTATAGGGAGAATAATGGATGTCAAAGAAAGAAGGAGTTGGATCCTATGTAGGTAACTATGGCTTATTCCCTAAGTGAAATGGGAAGACATTAGAGAATTCTGAGCAAAGGGACAACCTGATCTAATTTATATTTTAACAGAAGCACTCTGGATGCTGTGCTAAGAATAGACTGAAGAGGGGCAGTGGTGGAAGCTGAGAAACCATTTAGGAGACTACTGTAGAAGCCAGATGAAAGAGGGAAGTCAGGTGACCAGCAGGGAGAAGTGCTGAGTTTTGAATATATTCTAAAGTACATGTTCTTCTTAGGGGAGTTCAGAAAGCAATGAGGAATCTTAAATGCAATGTTCTGGACAGAGGAACTGAAGGTAGTTTCCACATAGTTATGTAAATAAGGCAATCCATTAAGTTATGTCCTGTGTGTGTAGATTATACCAAAGAGAGAATATTTTGGTTTCTTTACTGCTAAATATGGATTTGGACTACCCTATCTTAGCGTCATTGTTTATTCTTGAGATGGGTGTATATTTATTCAAGAGAAGGAGAAATGAAGGCCAATTTTCAAAGGCCAAATCTCAACCTGGACTATTTTGCTGAAGTTCCACAGGTGGCTTTATTCAACACTGAATAAACCAGACACTGAAATATATTGATTACTGTTTTCTGAGCAAGGTTAGCCCTGTGGGAAGAAGTAAGAAACATGGACATTCCTGCTGTCAATCATCTTGGAGAGAGTTCAATGTCAGGGCAGGAAGAAAAATGAGAACAGAAAAGAGAAAACGAGGAGTGGGGTAGATGAGAGAGGAAAGAAACTGTTTTATTCTTTGTGTGTCTCAGAGTTGAGGCCTGGAATCCATGTAGAAAAGATCTGTTCAACATCATTCTTTTTGAGGGTAGGTCAAAAATAGGCAGAAAAGTTGAATTCTACCACCAATAAATAGCCAATACAGGATTTAGATGAGACAGCATCATTGGGGACTGCTATCAACAAGAATAGGGTTATGACTCAGAATGGCCACTTCTAATTACCAGTTATTAAGTTCTCTAATTGATCATTTACTTTCATAATCCTTTGAGTCCTGTTAAACTGTATTCTTTGAGTCTGTCTGAACTCTGCTGTAAGGATTTGAAAAGGTGTCCTATGCCCAGTAAATATATTAAGTATTTAACAACAGGCTCTTAAAAAAAAAAAAAAGCCCCAATGTGGAGCATTTACCAATTTCCATGGTGTAAATATTTCTCCCATTGCTCTTTATGCAGCGATATCACTTCCACCATATATATCTGATAGACATAAATAACCTCAGCTGCATAAATAGTAAAACATGGTAAAATAATTAGAAAGTGATGAGTTTTGAGGATTGATAAACTTTGTTTCAATATTATTTATTTATTTATTTTTAAAATTTACTATCAAGTTAGCTAACATACAGTGTATACAGTTTGCTCTTGGTTTGGAGGGTAGATTCCTGTGATTTGCGGCTTATAACACCCAGTGCTCATCCCAACAGCGCCCTCCTCAACACCCATCACCCATTTCCCACCTCCCCCACTCCTCCCATCAACCCTCAGTTTGTTCTCTGCATTCAAGAGTCTCTTAGGTTTGGCTCCCTCTCTGAAACTCTTTTTTTCCCCTTCCCTTCCCCCATGGTCCTCTGTTAAGTTTATATAATTCAATTTTTAGTAATAGCTGTGTTTAAACACTGGCTCACATAATTTCTCAAAACTAAACAATTATCTTTATGAACCAATATGGACCAGTTCTAGCATACCCCAGCCTATGTCCATGCTTGGAGCAAAGTAACACAGAACACCAACAGCCATCTAGAGGATCGCAGACTCAATGTGGCAAAAGAAAACCTGCTGAATGGCAGGGCAGTAGCCCAGAGCTTCAGACAACCATGAGAAAAGAATGGAAGAGCTAGCTCATCATCATTCCCTGGAAGCCCTCAGGGTATTTTAGTAGAGGTCTCCGAAACAAGCCTGGGTTTACGGTGTTCGTATAGGGTGAGGGCATGTGCCATACAATTGATTTATAACAAACTGCCCACTGAAGATAATGAAAAAAAGTTGAGAAAAAAGAAAGCAAAGCACATCTCTATCAAAGCATCAATGAACTAACAATACAGAAGGAAATTGCCTGTTAAGATCAGGGAGAGAAATCAGCACTTAAGAACTACTTTAAGGTCTAGGAAAATGTTCTCTTTCTCCAGAGACTGTTTGCTTCCTTCTAGCAGATGCTGAGGATAGAAGGCTTGATGTTTGGGGGACCAGCCAGCTGTCCTGTCATAGTGCAGCCTGTGACCCTATTGCCAAGAGGCTTCTCTTGGGTCCCAGCCCAGAGTGCAATGTGTTTCATGAAGATCTCTACCCTTGATGGGCATGAAACTTGTCCTTCTAGTCCTAGGCAACAACCAGAAACAAATGATCATGAGCTTCTCAGCTGCCTCCTATAGACAGACCATCAACACTCCCAGGGCCTGTGGCTCAGAGCAGTACACACTTCCAGGCACCCAGCCCAGAGTGGGAATGTTAACAGGGTCCCACACACCAACTCCTATATACCCTGAAAGTCCACCAGAACTGTTGCTTGGCCTCTCTTCGCTTTCTTTGGATGAGCAACAATTCTACTTCTAGATACACGTTCAGAGTATCTGCCTTTGTGTACCAGGAGACACAAGAAAATGCTCATAGCAGCACAGGTCATAATAGCCCCAAACCAGAAACAACCAAAACATTCATCAGGAGTGGAATGGAGAAAGACATTGTGGCATATTGATATAATGGAATACTATAGAATAATGAAAAGCAAAGAACTACACCTATATCACACACACACACATACACACACACACACACGCACCACAAGGGGCACCTGGATGGCTCAGTTGGTTAAGCGTCAGCACTTGGTTTCAGGTCAGGTCATAATCTCACAGTTTGTGGGTTTGAGCCCTATGTCAGGCTCCATGCTGACAATATGGAGCCTGCTCAGGAATCTCTCTGGTGCGCATGCACTCTCTCTCTCTCTCTCTCTCTCTCTCTCTCTCAAAATAAATAAATAAGCTTAAAAAAATACAAATGAATTTTAAAAATATAGAAGGTTGAGCAAAAGAAACCAGCCAAAGTACAGTTCCATATTAATAAAATTCAAAAATGTGTCAGTCTACTCTGTGTTAAGGATTCATGCTCATATGGGAAAATTTTAAAACAAAGCAACAAAGTGATGATAAAATGTCAAGGTAATGGTTATCTCTAAAGAGTTGAAAAAAGAGCATAACTGAGAAAAAGCAAGGGGAGCCTTGGAGGTTTGGCAAAGTTCTGTTTCTTGAAGTGGATGATGGCTACATGGGTGTTCATCCTACAACAATTTGTTAAGCTGTCATTTGAGTATTACACACTCTGTGGATTCATTATATTTTACAATAAAAAAGGAAATATGTGGCCTTTTGTTTTAGTCATTACCTGGTGATACTTTGGACATTGGGAGGATTTTAAAAATCCTGATGCCCATATCACACCCCAGGCCAGTTCAGTCACTGTCTTTGAGGGGGTGGGATGATCTAGGCATTGGTAGTTTTAAAAAATTTCCCAGGTAATTCCATTGTGAAACCAAGATTGACAATTTTGCTTGCCCCTATCAAGAAACAAACAAACAACAACAACAACAACAAAACAAAAACCCTGACACAAATCAACTATTTGATGATGACATCTGAATTTCATTCCCTGATATATCAATTGATGTTATGATTACAGTGGAAAATATAAGAGGGGAAAAGCAGTCAAACTGAAGTCTTATAGCCCCAGGCAGAAACTGATGCTGTAAAATCACCTCTTCCTCCACCTCCTCCACCATTCAGCTTCCACTAGCTGAGAAGAGATGATTTCAGGTATTACGAAGAAAGAAAGAATCTGGGAAATTATGGCACAAAGTGCCATCATTACTACAAACAGGTTAGCATTAAAACCTATAGTTATTTGGCAGTGGCATTTGCAAGCTGGTAATCAGATTTGAAACCTCATTTAACAATTGGAACAAGAGAGGACAGGAAGAGAAGGGCCAGTGAAAATAAAATTTAAATGAGTTTTTGCAATTTCTTGGAAGATTTTTTACTGCCACTCAGAATCACAGTAACAAAAATAAAATTAGCTGATACTTACTGAGCACCTGCTATGTACCAGGCACTATTTTAAGCGCTCAACACATACTGACTCGTTAAGTCCTCACAATGACCCTATGGGATTGGTACTATTAGCAGACCTCAATTTAAAGATGGGGAAACTAAGGCTCATCAAGGTTAGGAGACTGTCCAACGTCATCCCCCAACACAAAGATTTTCAAAGTGTAGCCTAGGAAACTTTTAGGAGATCCACATGTCAGGACTGTTTTCACAATGATACTAAGCAGTTATGTATATTTCATTTTCACTGTCATTCTCCCATGGGTGTACATGACTTGTGATATCATAACCAACTGAACACAGAAGCAGATATGAGAACCCAGCTGCCTCCTGCAGTGCCAATAGTAAGAAATGAAGTATAAAAAATGACTCTTCTCACTAACTTGTTTTTTGTTTTGGAAAATACAATCTTTTTTTTTTCATTAATATATGTCATTTAGGCAAACATGTCATAGGTTCATTTTTTTAATGAATTAAAAGGAATGTTTAAATGTTTTCTCCTTTTTAATTTCTAATATGATGAATATCGATAGATCCAGTCCTCAGATCACAAAGGTTTGAGAACTGCTGGCAGAGCAAGTGTCAGGACCATGTTCCTACCCTGGGACTCTGACTTCAGCCTTCACAACACTGACCACCACATGAAGCCACTTCTCTCTATCCATGGTATCCTTTGGCAAGTTTCCTTAAAGGCCGGTTCCTCACACTGCTTTATTTGGTTGAGAGTATACAAGAAATACAATTCGTATGCTGGTTTTTGTCATCTCAAATGATAACGTTAGCATTTACCCAGGCTCAAACCCTCCAATGGCTTCCCATTTCACATGAGATGGAATCCAGACTCTTCCCAGACGCCTAAAGCATTTCCTGATCCCATGGCTGCCTTCCTCTTCAGCCTCACTCACCACACCCCCTCCCCTCCCTCAGCCTCAGCTTCACTGATTACCTTTCTCTAGGACTGGGTTCATTCCTGCCTACCTCAGGAGATTCGCACTTGCTATGCCCTTTGCCTGGAATACTTTAACCCCAGAGTATCCATATGAAAGTTTCCTCTGAACACTCAGGTTGGACTCCATGAGACTTTTTACATGACCCCATTCTTTTTTCAATGACAATTCTGAAATTTTCTTACTGATTTACTTCTTTATTATCTGTCTTTATCGCACTAGGATATAATCTCCATGCAATAGAGACTTTACATCTGTAACTCCAGTGCCTAGAACATTGTCAATGGTAGGTGCTCTATAAATATTTGCTGAGTTAATTACTTTACAACTTTTTGTAAACATTACATATTTAACTTGCCACTAAATGTTGACCCAAGGATGTGGCACAGCTCCTCAAACTCAGTATGTCCAGACCTGAACTCATTCTCACACCACCTTAACCAGGCCCTCTTCCTATGTTCCCTATATCTGTTTCTGACACTGCTACATTCATCCCAGAGCCCCAGCCAAAAATCTGCTATTTCTCCTTCTCTCCAACACATCAATTTAAGCCCCAAATCCCACTGACTTAACCATTACACATAGCTTGTGTTTCTGCCCAGCCCTTTACCTCTGTGACTTTCCTCCTGATGTCCTCCCTCCTAGGATGCCCATCTTCTTATTCCTCAACTGCTTCACTATGATTGATCTGGAAGGGTTGGCCCAGGAACAGATCTTCCAGAGAGCCTTTCTGAGCCCTGCCCACTCCTACCCTCTAGGTTTGGGTTCCAGGCCACTCCTTGGTGGTCCCATGACACACACCTCACTGCTTCATAATTCAACTTGCAATTATTTATGTGAGATAGAGGGCATGTATAAGTGGGGGAGAGGGGCAGAGGTAGAGAGAGAGAGAGAGAGAGAGAGAGAGAGAGAGAGAGAGAGAGAATCCTAAGCAGGCTCCACACTGAGTGATGTGGGGCTTGATCCCATGACCTTGGGATTATGACCTGAGCCAAAATCAAGAGTTTGATGCTCAACCAACTGAGCCACACAGGAGGCCCTATGCACTGATTTCTAGTCCCATCCCACTAGGCTGAAAGCTCCTTGGGAGCATGTTATAGGATTTATTCATCTGTGGGGGCCCAAGAACCTACATCAGTGCCTGGCACGTGGCGAATATGCAACACAAGGATGCTGGCGTGTTAAATGTAAGGGCATTGGAATCAGACAACAGAACTGTGTGTCCTTCAGTAACATACTCAGTCTCTCTGAGTCTTAGGTTCCTAAGTTATAAAGTGGGGATTTGAGGGAGGGCTTTAATATTCAACCAAATGAACAAATGCCAGTACAGCAGCACCTGACAGAGAGTGCTCAGTTAGTGAACACCTTTATCATATATGGAAAGGAGGGAGGGGAGGAGAAAGGGAGGAAGAGGAGGAAAGGAGAAGGAAAGGAGGGAGGAGCATTCAAGGTTCCAAGCTTTGAATGGTAGGTTTAATGAATAAAGAAAAAGGTATATTTCTCCACTAATTATAATTATGAAAATACAATTCTTTATTGCTACAGCCACATTTATTTTTATAATAAACTACTATATTAATGAAATCAATAGAAAATTAGGACAAGATTTAAAGGAAATGAATTATTTGATAAGCATCTTC
Organism: Panthera leo; assembly: GCF_018350215.1. Classification (NCBI taxonomy): domain Eukaryota; kingdom Metazoa; phylum Chordata; class Mammalia; order Carnivora; family Felidae; genus Panthera; species Panthera leo. Next base: position 53,945,581 of record NC_056684.1, on the reverse strand, counting down.
CTTATGAAAACTTAATTATATCAATCACTCTTCAGCTCTAGTTTTGCTGCAGGCTCTACCAAAATGTGTTAACCTGAGTCATTCACCTAAAAAAAAATAAAAACACCTTCCAGGGGTGCCTGGGTGGCTCAGTTGGTTGGGCATGTGACTTCAGCTCAGGTCATGATCTCACGGTTCATGAGTTTGACCCTGCATCAGGCTCCATTCTGACAGCTTTGGAGCCTGGAGCCTACTGCAGATTCTGTGTCTCCCTCTCTCTCTGCCCCTTCCCTGCTCACACTCTGTCTTAAAAATAAACAAACATTTAAAAAAATTAAAACAAAACAAAACAACACCTTCCTGGGTGATGTGCACTGGCTTAACACAGTTTAGGCTTTAGGGGCCACCACAAAAATTAAAGTCACAAGCAGTATTTCTTCTACAATAGACTTCTTCCACTCCTTGTAACAGATCTCTAACTACTTAAATAGTTATCCTAGTAAATATGTTCCTCTTCTCCTTAAGGTCCTTAGATAACCTCAGAAAGTTTTTAAGTCCCCCTCTGGTGACTAGGACTAGCTGGGTGGGACACACTAGCCCAGATGACAACCCACATGGAACTCATCTGGGCTTCTCCCCTTCGAGACATGCTCAAGCCCTCTACCACCTATCTCCACCACCTCCATCTCAAACACACATGCTCACACACGTAGGTTGCCCAGATGCCCCCAAGAGATGGAGGAGGTAGAGAAAGGAGGGAAAATGGCTACTTTGAGCCTCTGATGTGGGAAGCATTCTGGTCTGAGACTAGACCAGTCAAATGGCGGCAGCACTCTGATTTTGGGTGACTCAAATTATAAACAAAAGTTCTGTGTAAAAGTATCTGTCCTAGGGCTCTTGGACTCTTAGGGGCAGCCATACCCCCCCTCTACTTCCAAATTTTCTTTTCCCATGTCCAATACTCTGAATAAGAGATAAAAGCCATGCTCCTGTGAGATACCACTAGTCTGTTTGGAAACATGTGTCTCTTCACAGATCAGAAAAAAAAAAAAAGGGAGAGAAGAGTTCTCCATTTTTCCAACTTTCCTGTTTTCCTTAAGGAAAGCTTCTCCTTGCTCCCTTCTTTGTGGAAGCAATTTATCAACCTTATCAACCATTTTATATAGAGTAAAAATACTCCAGCTACAAATTACAATCTAACAGCTTGAGGAATACACAATCTGTGATTTATAGAAAACCACATTTAAATATACCTTAATATGGCTCTTAAACACCTACCAAGGGCTTTCCACTCTGAGACCATTGGCTTAGCTCCTTGTTCAAATGACAGGATAGACACCATGTACCTCCCCTCTGCCTTTTGCTGTGTGTTGTAGAGGAAAACTGTATAATGATATTTTTCTTTTTGGCCTTAAAAAATATTTTTCATTTAAAGAAAACACATTGAGGAATAAGTATGAGGTGCTCAGTCTCAGCACATCTGTTACTGATTTGTGTAATTAACAGAAACCCACTAGCAGGAGCCAGGAAGAATGGCCCCAGCCTAAGCACCCACCCCTCCCCAGGTTTTCCACAGAGCACATCTGGAAGGCAAAGGGGAAAGGAACAACCATGCCAGGTTGAGATGGACTCACAGGTAACCACAACCATGAGTCATCAAAGCCTGGAGATTAGTCGCACTCTAAAATTTCACTTTCAAATTTTTTGAGTTTTCTTATATTGTTTGACAGAACGAAAGTTTTTCTTGATTTGACAAGATAATTGTTTCCATATCACAGCAGAATAAAAAAAAAACCATGCACAGCTCTGTATCTCACTGACAATGATAAATCATCATCAGATAGTATTACCCCTTGAGTACCGGTGCCAGTAGTTGCATAGTTGCAGACGTGAATTTCCTAAATAGGACTTCAACCAATGGTGGGGTGGTTTTTATTTTTTGGTTCTGTTCCTGGTGGGGGATGGTTCATCTTTCTTAAAAATCCTGAGGTATAGGGTGCTTTTAAAATAAGTTAGTCATATAAGTGGTGTAGACAGGCCCACAGTGGATTCCATGAAAGCCATGCAGGCTTTGATAACAGATTGGGATAATGCATGTTGTTACAAAAGGGTCCATGATTCAGTTTAGAGTTTTCTCTGACCTTTATCCAAACTCCTCTGATCCAGACACTTTGTTGGAAATCTCACCAGGATAGATTATATTTAAATTCTCTCTCAGAGGCAGTTTGGTAGAAGTGTTTGCTGGCAAAAGAAAAAAAAATTACGTCAAGCTTCTAGATGATTCCAGAAGGCAGTCTGCCCTTTCTAAGGGCCTAAGCTCTGGGAGACACCACTCAAGACATGAGCTCTCTCTCTCAATAAGAGCGGATTTTCTCTTCATAGTCACATTGTACTGAGTGTTGTTAGATATTTCTCCTTTAGATATCAAATAAAGCAAACAACTTGCCTGACTAGGGGTTGGATGAAAACATTTTTTGAAGGAAAGAGTTTATGGCCATTCTCTCTTCCAAGTCTATGACAATTAGCCCACTTATCAAACAGAGCAGAGAGAACACTGAAGAGAGAGTCAGAAGATGTGGAGTCCAGTCCCAGCCTTACACACCACTGATCCTCAGATCTTGCAGGGCTCAGGCTCCTCCTCTGTAAAAGGAGGGGCTGGACTCAATATCTGTAACATTCCCTGACAGAGTAAAGATTCTAGATTTCAACAAAACAGACACTTTTTGTTCTGTGTCCCAGCTGTTTCCCCAAAGAAAGTCCACCCAGCAAGGCAAGTGAAAGGAGTGTAGTCCTTCCCAAGAAGATTCTTTCCCCATGTGTCCCAAAGCAACCACAACAGAGGCAGGCACTGAAATTAACCAGGGGAAAGTCCACAAACCAAGTACAAACCAGCCTGTATCACATCAACATCCATGTGAGATGTCCTAAGGCTACCACCATCCAACAGGCAATCAATGGTCCCACCCCCAGCCCCTTGGAGCTTTGCACACCACAGCTGGATTGGCTTGCACATCTGCCCCAGCCCACCTACCAGGATGGGACATTGATGGGAATCTCTTGGAGCTATCTTCAGAGAACAAGATCTTGGATAAAATTCACCAGGCCCCCAGAGACAGGCCAACGTAGTAAGAAAGAGCACATGTCACTTCATTAAGAAATTAAACTGGTGTTTTTAAAAGTCAACACTGTGTCTAAGAAAGCACAATCTGTTTACATTTGATCGATGTTTTCAGCTGCAGAGTGGCTTACTTCAAAGCAATCTATTGAGAGGTGCGGGAAAGGAGTACTGAAGTACTTATGAATCATATTGGGATTAGACAGGGTTGGCCCCAAAGATGTGGCTCATCCATGACAAATTTAATTCAAAAAAAGTCTTGTGGAAAAATTCTAATTTTCCATCAAAAGTGACTATGGAGTTATTCAACATCAGTTTCACATTTATGAAAATAAAATCATTTCCAAACTGTAAGTTCCCTAAGGGTAGGAACTGCATCCCTCTGGTTCATTCTGGTATCCTTGGAGAGCACTTGGCCCTCAACTGGCCCTCAGTTTATTCTTGTTAAATGAATGAGAATTCAAAGACTCTAGACTGGTGTGTCAGAGGATGTGTGTGTGAGCCTCACTCCTGTCAGGACTGGACAGACAAGCGACTGGGGGTAGGGCCTCCCAAGAAAGGGCCTCTAAACTCATGCCTGCTATTCTGAAATCTGGCAGGCTCCTGAGTTTTTATTACTATTGGCTCCATTTCACCGTGGATCTTTCAATTCCACTGAAGCAACATAAGAGAGAGATGGCAGAGGTGGGAAGATCTCAGATGGCTTTCACTGACAGACTGGAAGTGTTTATCTAATAGGTGTAGGGGCTACTAAAGCTGTATCACCCAATGCATGGCTTTGAAGCCTGGAGCCACCTACATGATTTCAACTGGGGGAAAGAAGCATCATTGCAAAAATGTCCCCTATTTAAAAATTCTCATTTTCTGTAGACTAGTGTCTCTCCCAAATATGTTATTTTATTTTCAGTTGCCTCATTTGCAGCATATTGCCTTTGGGAAAACAGGGTGAAGAAAAAAAGCCAAAAGATTTTTCAGTTAAACCTGTTGCTAATCAGGACCTTCTAGAGAAAGACAGGGAATGGTAAAGACAACAGTCCCTACCGTTCCCAGTTCCATATCCATGTCACCCTCACAGCCAGTCCCCAGATTGCTAGCACACCAGGGCGCACACATGCAGGTGGGGCTGGGAAACAGCACAGGCCTCATCGTCATAGTGGCATGACACCTTTTCTACAAGACATGTCTTGCTATACGTACTACTGTTATGATGCCCACACACACCAATGCCATGTGGTTTTTAAAGTGTTTCTAAATGAGTTGATTTTAAATGGAATTTTAGAAATTGAAAAGAGATTTCAAATTCAACTACTCTTCAGGTCAGTTGCAAAGTTTTCAGTTTCAGTTTTTCTCCTAGTCCTCTACTGAGTCACACCTTTATACAAGCTAGCCCCTAAATCCCCACAGGTAGCAAGACTTCACACCTTCAGACCTCCACTGAATTCTGAAAATATTCATAGGCTCACTTGAGATTTACCAAGCCAGATCCTCACACATTTTTCCTTTTCCCATGTTCTCATGTTAACTTCCATTATAGTTTTCTGTTGGACCTATTCATCCATTTCTTTATTCCCTGGATGAGAAAATGAGTTCCAGGTGGGTAGGATACTTGTCCTATTCATCATTTTGTTTTCTCTTCCCAAGATGGTAAACAAATACTCCTATTAGCAATTTGACGTTGTTGTGTGACTCACAGCTATGGGGAAGGAATGAATTATTGAACTTAAAATAGAAACAACTTAAATGTTCATAAACCAGAATTGTCAAATGATTTATAATAAGTCCATGTTTCAGAATGCCATTAACAAAAATAACATTTTTTTAAAGAATGTAAAACCAGAAGTGTTTCTCAAAATGTGATAAATCTTCTTGTTTGTTTTTTAAAGTTTATTTATTTTGAGAGACAGCATGAGTGGGGGAGGGGCAGAGACAGAGGGAGAGAAGTAATCTTAAGCAAGCTCCATGCTGTGAGCAGAGCCCAATGCTGGGCTTGAACCCATGAAACCATGAGATCATGACCTAAGCTGAAACCAAGAGCCAGATGCTCAACCAACTAAGCCACCCAGGTGCCCCAGGTTTTGGATTTTTGTTTTGTTTTTGTTTCTTTTTTGAATGAGAAAGATACAAAGAGTATGGTCTCCAATATATAAAAGTTGATATATATTCACATATAATGATTTTTATAATCAGAAAAAAACCAAGGATACTGGAAAAGACTACAGAAGTTTAAATGTAAACACCCCATTTTAGCATACAAAAGAAGGCTGTTTTGTCCAGTGGACTAGAGTTAATTTAAAAAATGGAAGTTTTTAAAAGGGAGAAACATATAAATAGTTTATTCCAATGGGGATAATATTCTTAGAATCATTTTGTCCTCCATACATCTTCCTGACTCCAAAACAATGGAACCAGGATAAGTAGCAGGGTGATGTCTGTTTTTGCAACCATTGCCATAGAGATATATATTCCAGAATTTCCCAAAGTGGATTCTGTATGGCATCTGTTCTGAGGACAATATGCAAATTGCTTGGAAAAATGGGGTTCCATGCCAAATGAGTTTGGGTAATAATACCAAATCTCACTGACTCTTTTATATATATATATACATATATATATATATTTAATGTTTATTTATTTTTGAGAGAGACAGAGACAGAATGCGAGTGGGTTGGGGCAGAGAGAGGGAGGCACAGAATCCGAAGCAGGCTTCAGGCTCCGAGCTGTCAGCACACAGCCCAACGCAGGGCTTGAACTCACGAGCTGTGAGATCATGACCTGAGCCAAAGTCAGATGCTCAACTGACTGAGCCACCCAGGAGCCCCAAAATCTGACTCTTAACATACTATTTACTGTGGCATCATTATTGACGCCAAGATTAGACCACATGGGGAATTAACATTCTTATAAAACTAAGGCAGCAAAGGTCTGAATCCTTAGTGTGAAAGTGAAGGAAGAACAAATCTTCACACTAAAAGGGGCTGTCTATGTCAACCTTGGCACTAGCTAAAGGAAGAGACAAAAAGTTTCTTCTGAAAATTTGAACCACAAATGATATTCATCAGAGTTTGCAATTCAAATTCAAAAAGTCCTGGAACAGAGAAAAAGGTCTCAGGTAGGCAGTATCCCCAGAGAACTGGCAGAAGCCACAAAAATGCTCTCTGGAAAAAAAAGCGATTTCAGGAGTGATGTCATCAAGATGGCAATGCAAATACTCCCCACCTTCAGTCTCCCTGACAAGAATACCAACAAGCACCTACACACAGACAAGACACCATTGTGAAAATCCCAGAACCAGGACCTGAAGCGAAATCACACCACATTAGATGGGCAAGAGGAGCAACTCCACAGTGACCACACCCCCCTCCACAAGGCTAGCACAGTGCCTTACCAAGACAGCCCCTTGGGCCTATGGTTTCTCCAGTGGGAAAAAGACAACCTAAGGAGGACATCCAGCCCCCCCAGCATTGCACGACACTTCTAATAGTCCCACTCAGGTCTTGCCTTGTGGGGATTACTGGGGGAATCTGCAGGGCTCAACCACTGAGGATCAGATGGAGATGGAGATGGGAGGTGAGGCTTATGATAACCAGCACTCAGATATTAATGGACCTCATTCCTACTTGCAGCAGCACTGGAGCAGAGCTCCCTGCTGGGGATTCTGCCAAGGGCAGAGCCAAGTCTGTGGCTATGTCTAGTCGAGGAGCTTGGTTGGCAGTTCTGCCTGATTTGAATACCCAGCCAATGAGCTGTATTTGCCATGGAGCCCAGTCTATGATCCCACCTAGGCAGGGAAGAAAATTCATAGCTCCACCCAACTGCTGAGTACAGCCCCAGCCCCACCCAACCAGAGACCCCAGATATCCCTGAGGCCCATCCTACAGCCCTGTTTATGCAGGAACTCAAGCCAGCAGCCTTTCCCCCTGACAGTTCACCATGGCCCCATATAACCAGGGACTCTGAATAGTGACCCTAGGAAGCCTCAAAGCCCAGTCCTTCGTATCACCCAGCCAGGGAACCCAGCCTACAAGCCCACCCTTAGCAGAGTTCAGCCTGCAGAACTGCTCAACTTCTGAACACAGCCTTCAGCCCTATCCTGCCAGGGAGCCGAGCCAGTGACCCCACCCAATCCTGGGCACAGCCTGCAGTCCTATCTGATCAGGGAGACCAAACAGTTACCCAGCCCAATTTGGGAGCACACTCTGTGGGCCCACCTAATCACAAGGCATAGGCCGAGGCCCCACCCAATCACAAAGTCTTGCCTACAATGCTGCATGAACACAGGATCTAGCCAATAGTACCATCTGGTCAGGGAGCATAGCCCGAGACCTCATTCAAACATGAACAATTCCAGATCCTAGCCTGTAGTGCTGCCCAATCAAAGAGCCCAGCAAGGGACAGTCCCTCTGACCTCAGAGCACAGAAGTGACTAGAGACTTGGAGGAAGCCCCACCTGCCCACAGATGCTGCCAGCTGACCCATCTGGTACCCCAATGGAGCTGAGCTGTCTTTCCTTGCTAAAGCAAACCTGTAAAGTATGGAAATGGAGACCACCTGCTCAAATGTGCAGATACCAACTCAAAGAATCAAGGTCATGAAAATTAGGTAAATAACACTACCAAAGGAAACTAATAAAGCTCCAATAACTGAATGTAAAGAAATGGAGATCTATGAACTAAAAAAAATTCAGAATGATCCTCTTAAAGATGGTCAGCAAACTATAAGAACACACAATTAAATGAAATTAGGAAAACAATGCATGAATAAAATGAGAAGTTCCACAAAGAAAGACAAATAATCAAACAAACAGAAATCCTAGCCTGAAGAATATAGACTGACCTGAAGAATTTAATGGAGGACATCAATAACAGACTCAACCAAGCAAAAGAAAGAATCGGTGAACCAAAACGTGGATCATTTCACATTTTCCAGTCAAACTCATAGAAACACAAAGTATAATAGAGGTTTCCAGTGGCTGGAGGGAGGGAAAAATGGGCAGTTGTTTTTCAATGGGTATAGAGTGTCAGTTTTACAAGATGAAAAATTTCTGGAGACCTGTTGCACAATGTACTGTTGTGAATGTACTTAACACCATTGAATTCTATACTTAAAAATGGTTAAGATGTGTTTTAAATTTTATGTTATGTGTTTTTAATCACAATTAAACTTTTTTAAAGTATTTTAAAAATAACTGATATAGACCATGATTATATAACCTACTTCATATGGTTATTGCAAATATTGAGCTAATACAGGCAAAAAATTTAAACAATGCCTGGTACATACTAAGTGCTACTTAAGTGTTAACTACAATTGCAATTTGCTTTTATCTCTACTTGTTAGTGTCGACAATATGATTCCACCTAGAAGATGACACCATAGTGTTGACGCCATTATACGAGCATTGTCACTGACTTGCTGCCTTTTCCTCTCCAACAAAAGGTTACAAATTACTACTTGCCACTCTCATGACAAGCCTATCTACTTCTCTGACAAGTCTGAAAATAGAACCTTGAATTCTCCACTGTGTGGACAGCTAATAAAATTTGTGAGATCACACTTTGCCATGTCCACTAAGAATGCATCTCTTAGACATCCTTCACCATGCCTGGGATACAAGCACCAGCAGACAACCACAGTCTGACACATACCAGGGACTTAGTAAATAGTCATCCAATGAATGGAAGTTTGAAATAGTGGGACCAATGGATCTTATTCAATAAGTCTAAGCCTGGGTCCCAATTTGATCAAATCATCACAAAAATGAGGGCAAAATAGATAGCTGTCCAGGATTCTTCCTCAGTAGCTCAATTGGTTTTATGAGGTGATTGCTCCTCTGCCTAAAGAGGATTTGCCCTGCTCTATTTAAATCAACCAAAACCTACGCAAAACAAAATAAACCTGGAAATCCACTGCTTTTCCTATAATGAAGCAATATACAAATAATTAAGAAATACATCATTTGTGGCCCAATTAACTTCGTATTAACCCAATACAACACACACACAAAACATCATTCTGCATTCTGAAATCAATGCCATAATCACAGAGATCTTAAGACACAAGCCCCTCTCCCACCATGCTGGTCAGACTGTATACATTTACATGGACCAGATGTAGAGCCTGCAGAGGCAGCCCTGGGTTCAGGGAGAGGAAGCAGCAACCTGAAGGAGTGACTGGAGGCATATCTGAATGACTCTCCTTGCTGCATCTACCTCAAGCACACAAAAGGTTCTAGAAACACCCAACAACATGAAATGGCCAGATGCTTCTATATGCCAGGTTCCATTCAAGATTATGGATGGTACAGATGATTCAGACATGCTTCCTTTCCTCATGAAGCTTATGGTAAGCTGGATAAAACACAATAGCCTAGGTAAACTGAGAAAAGCAACTCTCTGACCTGAAACAGACCCCCCCTTTTTTCCTGACCCTGTATTAGTGCATGTATAACCTCAGGGGTGAAGGCTTTTGTAGGATGGGTAAAGAGATTCTAAGCCCTCTGGAAAAATTCTATTTTGGTGATAAGTTGTTTGCTAAACTGGCCCCTCCTCCTCAGGAAAGGTGAATGGAGTCTAGCATGGACTAAACAAAAAGCAGACTGGAGTTCATTCCGGGCTCTGAGTTCAAGGAAACATACCTTTGGACTTTCTTCTATATTGGCCAGTCTTGTGGTTCTCAAACTATGGTCCCCCACCTGCAACATCAGCATCTCCCAGTGAAATTGTCAGAAATGCAAATTCTTGGGCTTTACCTCAGACCTACTGAATCAGAAACTTGGGTGGGGCCCAAGGAGCTGTGCTTTAAAAGCCCTTCAAGTGATTCCCATGCATGTTCAAGTTTGATAGCCCCTGGTCCAGCCCAACTAACCAGCACAGGAAAACACACAGAGGGTCAGTCAGGACTGAACATGGTCAAGTAAAGATTGTGCAATTAACTAGAGATTTTGGTGGAAGGAAGGAAGGAAAGAAGGAAGGAAGGAAGGAAGGAAGGAAGGAAGGAAGGAAGGAAGGAAGGAAAGGAGGAAGGGAGGGAAAGAAGGGGAGGGAGAGAAGGAAGGGAAGGAAGGGAAGGAAGAAGGGAAGGAAGGAAGACAGACAAGAAATATGCTAAGTTGAACCAAACATTTAAGAAACCTAATCATAGACCAGTGGGGTGTCTTACAACTGGCTTTAATCATCAGATACTCAGGTTTTTAGAACAATCACTGTTCTCTCTTGCTGTTCTCTTTCAAAAGGTAAATACTGGTGACAGGATTGAAAATCTAGTTGCTTAACGTCTGACTCTGACAAGTTTTATCAGATCTTGAAAGCAGAGCAGAAAATCACCTAAATGTAGAGGTTAAAAGTCACTGAACATTAGTTTCCAACTTCACAGTTTAACAAAGAAAACTCTGGCAAGTAAACTTGCTATCCAAGCTCCATGTGTCTATAAACACAAATCACTGACCACTCTTCTGTATCCTAAGAGGCCTAAATGAGAGTACAGGCGTCCCTCTGTAGTTCAGTGATTTTTCAAAAGCCCCCAAACCTTTGCACTATGAAAGCTGGATCTCTTGGAAGCACTGCTTAGCAAATAGTCTTGCTTCATTTTTATGTGGAGGAGAAGTCCCCAGCCTAGGAAGGCACAGGCCACATTCTCACATTTGTTTTTGTTGGACAAGGTGAGATTATGAGCAAGTAAGTCCCTCTCCAGCCTTCTCTGAACTAAGGCTAAGAAAACTGAGCACTAAATTTTTGAAAAACTAAAATCAAGACTTTTGCTTTACTTCAATGTCTGGAGATTACAAAAAATATCAACAAAAATATTAACATAGTCTGCTTTTAGTTCTGGGTATATTATCCTTAAAAGAGAACATTAGGAATGGGTATAGGTGTGCCTCATTTTAAGAAATCTCAACCTCACAGATAAAGGGAAAAATGTATGAAACCACTATTTATATAGGCACCTGTTTGGCACCCCTAAATAACTATCTTTTAAAATGGATATGAGTAGAGGCACATGGGTGCCTCAGTCAGTTAAGCACCCAACTCTTGATTTTGGCTCGGGTCATGATCACATGGTTCGTAAGATGGAGCCCTGCATCGGTCTCTGCATGGGCAACCCAAACCCTGCTTAGGATTCTCTCTCCCTATCTTGGCCCCTCCCTTGCTTGTGTTCTCTCTTTCTCTCTCTCAAAATACATAAATAACCATTAAAAAATAATAAAAATATAAAATCGATATGAAAAGATAGAAAAATAGAATCCTAATTCCTAATTTATCAATTGCTAATTTTTCTTCTTTGTTACAAACAGTATCTATTTTATCAATTTTTATCTGATGAAGTGCTGTCAAACAGCCTTGATGTCAAGGTATCAATTATTTCTCCCTAATATAAAACTTATTTGCTCTCAGCCCATACATAGTCAATGTGTTGGGTGAGTGACCATCTTCCCAAAAGAGATACATCAACATTTCTTGTTAGTGTTTCTTAGTCTTCTGTTCTGAATTAAAGCTCCACATCAAGTTTATCAGCGATCATACCAAAATATTTCAATAAAAATTAAAATGCTCAAGAAGGAGTACTCATTGGTTTTTTATATATATATATATATATATATGTTATATAAATATATATATATATGGTTATATAACTTATATATATATATTTATGTTATATAACCATATATATAGTTACATATATATATATTTATATATATAAAACAAATAAATAAAATTCCAGATAAATGTATATTGTTTTGTGTTTAAACCTCAAGTCAACTATAAATTACCTATTTGTCATATTGTGATTTGTATTAGACATATACAAAAATGCTCTCTATCAATAAAGAGCCATGAAGAACAGTCATTTGCAATTCAGGGGGATCTAATAAAAGAAAGAAAAGTGCCTTTTTTTTTTTTTTTACCAACCTGGGCTGAGAAGCCGCAGAAGAAACCAAACCAGAAATGCACAAGTGTGAATGCAAAATTCTTATAGAAAAAATAGCATAAGAATTTGCACATTCGGAAATAGGACCACCTTCCATGAACAAGGAGAAGCCTTTGGAGGTATCTAAATTGTGCGAATGAATAGTCACTGGCTAAGACTGCCTGCATTCCTTCCTGACCGCTGATGCCAACACCAATGTGAGCACCTACAAAGGAAAAGAGGAACATTTTCATTCCCTGAACAAAGATACAATCTCTTTTATGTCATTATTTACCTACAAAAATCTTACAGATATAGCACTTATATTTTTTTCACATATATTATCTCATGAAACACTCATTAGTTAGGTATTTATCTTAATGTTGCAAAAGAGGAAAGTGGCACAAAAAGTTCAGTCATTTGCACGAAGTTTTACAGTTTGTAAGTGGCTAAACTGGGATTAAACCCAAGTGTTGGGACTGTGGATCCAGTGTTCATTCCTTACACCATAGCTAGTTATTATACAATATAAGGTGATCAATATCCTTTTCTAGCCTAAATCAATATCCTTTTCTAGTGTAAAAACACACAATATAAGGTGATTAATATCCTGTTTTAGCCTTTTTCTTTTAATTTAAGACAAAGTTGTTGTTGTTGTTTTTAATGAATGCTAGTAATGCTGAATGCATTGGATCCATAAAGTATTCATTTTAGAACTAGTGGGAAAATTAAATTACAGTGCAACCTCCATTACATCTTGCCAAATGCTGAACCCAAGGACTCCCGCTATACAGCAGACCATACTGAATAATACCCTTACTTTTGATCATGCTGACATCATTGGCTCCATCACCTATGGCCAAAGTGACAGCATTTCTGTACTTCTTCACCAGCTCTACTACTTGGGCTTTCTGGAGTGGGGTGACTCGGCAGCAAACCACAGTCTTACACATGCAGGCAAGTTCTAGGAGATCACCCTTGATACCACTTTCTAGGGCATGGGCCTATGTTATTAAAAAAAAAAAAAATCCAGATTAGAACAAGAAATAATTAATGAGAGATGTCTTGTTTCTCAACTGATATATTTTCTAAACAGTTTAACTAAGTTTCAACAAGTCATTGTTGACCCAGAATCACATGAACAACTAACTAAAGATGAGTACAAAACTCCTACTAAGTGCCAAGGAATTTTAGAATGAAAAAAAAAAGACACAATGCCCTTGTGTGTCCTCCTTAACACATTATCACGCTACATTGGTGAGATATAATTAAATGCCAGAAAATCTCCAGAATCCACTGAAAGAGAGAAAAGCAAAAGACTGAGCCTACCCACCATCTCACCAGGTTTAGAAAGAACTACATAATGATGATGACTTCTTTGTTCTAAGTGATGGAAGTTTTGTTTCCTTTGCATTGTTGTTTTGTATATTTAGTGTTTGTTGTTGTGGTTATCAATGGTTGGGCAAATGAAAAGCAGATGACCTGGAAATTAGCCCTTGAAAAACAAAGTGATTGAAACCAAGAGAAGCCTGTGCAAAAGGGTGGCATGCAACCTGTGTCTCAGGCAGGGTTCCCAACCAACTCCAGCCTTGCTCTTCTCCAAATAACCACAGCCTTTATGTATGCCAAGAAATGACTGGAAAGGAGAGCATAATCCTTTGCAGTTAACTGTGTGATTTGTTTTCTAGAAAACATTTCATTGTACATTATTTAGTAAACACATTGAGAGGAAACAGGAATCCACCTCAACTTTGAGTCATCAGTATCTCTGAATGAATCTCTAGCAAGATATTCACAGCCTGTCACAATCTGGCCTCTATGTTTCTTTTGAGTCCTGGCTTCTACCACCATCTTTAAGTTTACTCTGTACTCCCATCATGCCAAAGTGCTTGTTTCCGTAACATGACAGGGTCTTTCTTGCCTCTGTGTCTTTGTACTTGTTGCTCCTGTGCCTGAAAGCATCACTTCCTCCAGGAAGTCTTCCCTGACTTTCACACAAGGAACTAAATGTGTCTGTCTCTATGCTCTCAAAGCTTTGTGTTCATTTCTCTATATAGTATTTGTCATACCACTTGAGATTAGCTCTCCTGCTAGATGGCAATCCCTAAAACAAGAACCGAGTTCTATTCACATCCTTATCCTCAAGCTCTAGCATCTTGACTTGAGCATGCTTAATAAATGTTCATGATATCAATGAAAGGATGGGTGAATAAATATAAAACATGACTCTGATGTAGAAAATTCTTACGTCAAGGCCTATGATTCCTAAGGGAATCTGTGAGTTAGCTTTCTCTTTCTGAAAGAGAAAGCATGTAACTGGTTTTCTTGCCCAGAATGGTCTCCTTTTCTCTTTCTTTTTCTTCTTTATCATCAACAAGTGAAAACCTAGAGTCAGACTCTGAGAAGGAAGAACCCAATTACATTCCACAAAGCATCAAGATTTAAGCAAACTGGAATCATGATTTACTTAAAAAAAAAAAAAAAAAGAAAGAAAGAAAGAAAAAGAAAAAAGCTTCTGACCATACCAGCAGAAATGTGGTCCATTCTCCTTAAATGAAAAATGACATTTCATGGTTTCATAAGCTTCAGGCTTTGAAGCTGAAACAGTTCTTGAAGAGCATCTATCTTAGCTCTTCCTTTCAACAGATTTAGAGACAAAGGAAGAACAGTATATTTTATCACCTGGGTAGTCTAACCCACCACACACTGGCTTCTTTGAGCCTGAGGGAAAGTCAAAGCACCACTCATTAGGGACCTTTCCATAGTGTAGTCCCTGGGAAGTTCAGCCTGGAGGCCACCAGCTCCAAGCCCCAGTTGACAGGCTTATAATTTTCAGTTGCTGCTCATTTGTGCAAGGGAGAAGTTCGTGTCATCTGGACAAACTTTCAACTGAGCTTGGCCTGCAGCTGAGCTCTGTAACTTTCCATGGTGTAGAAGGCAACACATCATTACGTCTGGAATCCAGCTGGATAATGCTCTAAGCACTAAAAGCTAACAGACAGCTGATCACAAGGGGGAAAATAAAATATAGCCATATCCAACTTCTTTTGTCCTCTAAGAAACTGTCTACAAGAAGATACATTTATTTTCCAAACTCCAAAAGTGAAAAATGATCATCAAAGCTGGGGAAAGATGTGAGATTAGCTCTTTGGGCATATAAATGATAATTTCACTGGAGTGCAATCAGAGCTTTTGTCTTCTAAATTAGAAACTCAGAGGAGTGTTTTGATATTTGTTCAAGATTTGGAACCTGAACTACATTAAAAGCACAATGCAAGTTTATTCTATTACGACAAGAACCAGATTTCCTAATCAAAGCAAATTGTTTGGCATTGCTGTAAAATACTGCTATTTAGAAAAACCACCAGAGGTATCTTAATGGCAGTAATTTGGTGTGGTAATTATATGAAGATCAGGTTGTGCTCTGCCAAATCACAAACATCAGCAAAACAGTAATTGCAATACATCCAACAGTTGCGTTAGTTTAATTAAATAACAGTGAGCTGTGACACTCTCCTTAGAAAAGCACTTAAACAATACTGCTAATGGTTTACAGTCACTCACATAAGATGGATATTCTGTGAATACAGTATTTCTTTGGAACCTCCCTTTCACTGCGGTGGTTCAAGCAATAATGTATGAAATATGTATCAGAAACTTCCTTTCCCCTTGCAAACAGGAAACCATCGTGTATACCCTCGTTTTAGTAGTGTCATTTGTTTGGAAAACACAAAAGGAGATCTCATTACGACAGCACAAAAGAGACAATTATTGGAATAAAGGAAAAGAAAGAACAAGAGCCTTAAGCAAACTCACCAAACTGTGGCCATTGATGATTAAGGCATAATCTCCTGTTATGGTTTCTTCTACAACTGAGTCCAACTCCAGCTGCTGTTTTTCAAAAACTACATGGCCGTTGGAAAAACTTCTGTTTTGTTCAAACAAATTTTCCTTTGCTTTTCTTGAAGGAGAAGGGGGAAACAAATCATAACAAGTATACGGAGCATACCTATTACTCTGACAAGAGACTGGCCTGCAGGTAAATTCAGCTCATCACCAGTCAGAAAGACTATGGCATAAGATTCCATTACAGGAAGCAAGTTGGATAGTTCTTTGTGATTGGAAGGCCATCGCAAATTTGCAAATTCCAGGAAGTAGGAGTGTAAACATAATGAAAACAGAATCATTTTGAACATTTAAAATTACCTAAAATCTAAATTACCATCTTGAGCTGTGCTTCAACTAGATAATCTGGATACATTTGGTATATAAGGTTGTCTGTGCTTCAAAGACTTAAAAACCACTGGTCTGGCATGAAATATTGTTAAATAATAAAAAGGGAAAGACTAAAGATCTCCTGCAGAGATCTTATAGCAATTCTAGGGCATTAATATATAAAATAAATTCATTAATTTGCAGAAAATTGTCATATAATCTGGCTTAAAACAAGTCTTTCAAGAAGCACATTTAAAAAAAAATGTGACAATAAAACTAAATGTTATTAGAATATAATGGACTGTTTTAAGTGAAAATTCATTCATTGATTCAAAAATGAATTGATTGTTTCAATGAATTGATTCATTGATTCAAACAATAGAATAAATCTCTGAGAAAGAAAATATAGACACCAAGGATAGAGGGTTGTTCTAAATGGAAACTCACCCCAGTGCCCTAGATCTAATTAGCAGTAGATTAATCCTGCTCACACTCATCCATCTCTGCTATTTAAGAAAAAGATTGTATGGTCACTTAACATACTTAGAAGATGCATTTTACCCTTCTCTTCAAAATGGACAGATAATGCCTTTAATGGAAGGGAAATTTCCTCTCCAAGGATATTTGGATGACAGGTTTTGAAGTAACATAGGGCAAGCTGCCATGACTCCAGAACTTTCAACCATAACCAGAGAGCCACGTGGCAGATGCTCCCTCAAGATGAGTGCCAAAGCCAGCCATGAATACACTGGGCCACAACTTGTATATACAAAATGAGTCCCCTGGAGAAAATGGGGAGTGAGAGGCCAAAAAATGGATGTTTTGCCTTACAGCACAATGAAATGGTTCCCCAAAGGCTCATCGTAGGTAGAAAACATTTATTAAAATATCTTTATGTTGTAAAAAGAAGGCAAGGTTGACTACACAAAAATAACTGTTTTAGCCCTTAGCTTTCTAATTATTTGAAAATTCAACACTAATTGTTTATATGCGAAGTTAAAAAAAAAAAAAAAACACACAACACACACATACAAAAACACCCTTATCTTCTGGCTCAACATCTCCTTCTGCTGTCCAACACCAAAATCACAGCCTGCATTTAGGAACCCAAGGAACCCAGAGATTACATGTCTCTGGCTCCAAGAATGATATCATGCATTTAGCAATCAGTCTGTAGAATCAAAGAAAAAGATTTATAAAGTAATAGTGCTATGTGTGAAATTTAGAGAGTTAAGGTGAGGGGGTGGGGTGGAGAACAGACATGAAAAAACAATGTTGTTAAGTGGGAAAATCAGAGTTTACATCAGATAACCATGTCAGGGAATCCTCCTAAACAGTCATGAAAATTTACTGTCCCATATAATGAAGGAAAGCTAGAAAAACAAGCTCAGAAGCGAGCATTTTTCTGACAATGTTGCAGAGCTCATAAATTGGGTCTTAAGAAAGCACCAAAGGGCAAACATCTCCTGAGGTTTCCTTTTTAGTAAAGTTCTCACTCGCTGTATAAATGACTCAATCTCTGTTCCCCCCCCCGGAGAATAAAAACATTCCAAAGAAGGGTGAAGTTCATGAAAGTATTGGCTGAAATTCTATTTACTTAGGATTTTTCCCCCCCTAAACTGTCTTAACATCTCCAGGCAGAAAAGGGACAGTTTTTTCAGTTCAGTTTAAATTCCCACTGTGTTCCCTCCACATGGGCCAACAACCCTCCTCACCAGACTGGGCTCACGCATTTTCAGACCTTTGCCCATGCTCTATAGCTATCATTTCTTTTTCTTCCCGGAACTTAGCTCTTAAAATACCAGCTGGTTCTCAAAAAGAAATAAAAAAATTAGGAGGAGGGGGAAAACTACTCATGACTCCTTTCTTTGAACAGAAACTATAGATTTTTGTGGGCATAACACACAATGTTTAACCACAGAGCACAAATAACGAATGCTAAAACAAAAGAGTGCCTGTTTTTCCCCGAGCTTTGTAAGGAAGGGCAGTCTATTATAATCCTGGCATGAAGACACGCATTAACGGCTGAGGCAAATGTGGCATTCACAGCCCTGCGCCACCGTAAACATAGCAGAGCACAGTTAGGCCCATGTTGGCTTCCATGCACTCTGCACTCTATAAAAAGAGATGGTAGGGAAAAGGATCATTTGTTAGTGCTTGTAAGGCACTCTGTTTTCAAACACTACCTGGACCTGTTAAGGAAACATGGCACCATGTTTAAAAGAAGACAACCCTGACTTTGATAGAAGAGCATTGATCTTGGAGCCTGGAGAGCTGGGTTCAGGCCCAGGGTCACCCTCTGACATCTCATGTGCCCACAGTTGGGTGATCTGACCTCCAACTACTTGACAAGTCAGTTACAGACCCAGTCAAGAACCTAAGTCTTCAGATTCCTGGCTCTCAGTTCTCAGTCTCCCACACTAAGCTGAGTTACATACAGAGTAGGCCACAGGCTTCCTCTAGGATGGGACAAAAACAGTGCCAGAGGAGCAGTTAAGGGATGGGACCATGCTGCCAAGAGTAGACAAAGGGAGGAAGTACATGAAATTTTGATTTCAAGCCCCAGTTCCATCCCTTACTACCCATGTGATATCTAAGACACTCAACCCCTAAACACATATTTATTAGCAATTAGGGGAACGGGACAGCCAATCAGACTGGTTGTCACCAGCTACGAAAACAGGGGCAACTGCACCAGTGTGTACTAAAACATCACCAAGATCTGTTAGTACTCTAAAATTTATGATAGAAACTTAACCTACTAAAATATTTTGCCTGGGTGACTAGAAGTTTGAAATAGGAACAAAATGCATTTTGTTTGGCTTGCACAGTGTTTTTAAAATTCTGTATGAGTTTATGGACAACCTGACTTCACTTTCACCCAAGGCTCCACCACTCCCTAATGTCTTATATACAGCCCAGATCACGCAACTAATATTATCTGTCTGGTTCTGGAGCCATTTGCATTTGAGAACTCTGCTCACTCATACAGATAACTTTCTACCAGGTAGTGCCCAAAAAAGTGTAACGCATATTTTGCTGATTAAAGAAGAAATGTCAGTTCCTAGATACATCACTGGGGTATTCCTCAGAAGCAGTGGAGACATGTCATGGTTTAATTAGTTATAGGACATGAATTTTTCCAACAAGACGTGATCAATACAACAAAAATGAAACATGGAGTGAGTTGGCCTGTCAGCCCAAGCAAAATTACATTCTTGGTCTGTCTTTCTTTGGGCAGAAGACATATCTATGTATTGGCAAAATATAATCAATGCAGTAATCTTCTGAGGAGCCATAGCAGCATTTAATTGTAGATTTCTGGGCATACCTTTAATAGTAAAACAGTTATGGTGGCAAAATTAACACAGGAGCCAAAGTGTCTAAGACAGTTTCATAACACTAAATTTGAAACAAGCTACATGCATGATATGCATAAAAATTATATATCCATGTTTATGAAATAATCTCAACACATTTAATAGGTTCAAATATAATCACTTAGTTCATTTCCTGCTAATAGCTACTATCATTTAGATCCTGTTCTTTTGACATACCTTTTTGGGTTGTTTTTACATCAACTCTCACTGAACTCACATACATATATACAAATACATTCTTTGGAAAAAAGGAATCATATATATGATACTTTGTTATCTCATTTTTCACTTAAGTTTATTATGGACATTTTTCAATGTCAGTAGACACATAATCACTTTTGTTAACTGCATAGTATTCCATTGCTTAAATATGTCATAGTAATTAACAAAATCCCTTGTGGCTGGGTATTTGAGCATTTTCTAATTTTCTATTATAATTGGTAAAGCAACCAATATTTCTTTATATACATATTCAAACATTTTTACACTTGTTTAAGGACAATTCCTAGAAGTAGTGATCATTGGATGAAAAGTGTATATATATGTAATTTTGAAATATGTTGCGAGTTTGCCCTCTGGTAAGTTTCTACCAACGTACACTCCCAACAAAAGTTTATGAGAATTAATATTTCTGCACATTCCTTCCATATAATGACTGTTATCCCATCTACTTAGTCAGCCATAGGTAGTTTGATAAAATCTTGAGATATTAACTTTGGTTCCCTACCCCTTCTGTAATCACCACCACTACCATAGATGATGCTATTTACTCAGAAACATACCTTGCCTCAGGAGATCTCAGTCAAATACAGAGGGAACAAAAAGGAGTCATGACCTTGCTTTTTAGGTACCGAAATAGACTCTTGAAACTGATAGCAGCATTGATCTTGAATTTCACTATGGGGTTTTGAGAGGGAAGAAAAAAAGTTCTCCATGTATCTTAAGACTAATCCTTAAAGGAATCAGGGCATAAAATGTTGCCATAAGCAATAGAGTAGAAAGCCCATCCAAGCCTAGAGGAAATAGACTATGAAGAGGAGCTTAGATGCTGGTGAGAGTCACTAAAAGAAAGAAAACTCATAACCTGGATTGGTAGTGGATGGAGGAGTGTGTGGGTAATGGAATCCTCTGATGAGTTTTTGGGAAACTGAGTATGGAATAGTTGCCGCTGAAGTATGGTAACAAAGAAGATACAAGAGTAAAGGGATTTCAGGAACAGAGGTAGCCATGTGAAAGCACAAGTCTTCTTGGATACAGAGATGAAGAGCAGCCACACTTGCCCTGTTTCCCCAGAAGCATGTGGAAGTCAGCCAAGAGGGACAGCCAGCAACCCAGAGAGTCTGGAGACCAGACAGGGACACAGAAGTGGGAAGTGCTAGATGCCAGTAGGGTAGATGCTGAGGATCAGTAACAGGTAAGGCAACTGTGCATCTTAGACCTTACCCAAAAGTACCTAGTTTAATTCTGTCACCAGGCAGAAAAGGAGTTCAAGTTCAGTTTTATAAAATTTAAGGAGTTTCTGTTCTTGCACAGTTGAGTGTATTCTGGGCTATGAAAGTCAGACAAGCTAGAAATTGAGTCCTAACCATTCTACTTCCAAAAGAGCTGTCAGTTTGATTCCACACTTTCCTCATCTACTGTTAACAGCCTCACTGCCTTAAGTTCAACCCTCATCATCTCTAAATTTGGGTGTTCCAACAGCCTCCCGATGCATCTCCCCATAACATTCATTTTCCCATCAAACATACTCCATCTATCCAGTCACTAGAATGTTATTTCTAAAACGTAGAATTGGGCTTATCACTCATCTGCTTAGAAGCCACCCACATTCACCCAATATCTTCAGGATAAAGCATAGCCACTTTCACTTGTCAATCTATCACCAATCTGTCTCTGAAAAAATGGTCCCCACCTCTAAGTTCTATCATACTCTCTAGCTACAACTTGGAATATTTTCTCTAGAATAGAACATAATTTCTTTCATGTTTCTATGCCTTTGTGTGTGCTGT
Organism: Panthera leo; assembly: GCF_018350215.1. Classification (NCBI taxonomy): domain Eukaryota; kingdom Metazoa; phylum Chordata; class Mammalia; order Carnivora; family Felidae; genus Panthera; species Panthera leo. The sequence continues at coordinate 53,923,979 of NC_056684.1, read as the reverse complement.
TCCATCAACCTGCAATATCTTTATCCAATGTAACCAATCAAAGAAGGACATCCATAAAGGTTGAAAGGGATCAGTGTGTGGTCTTCAATATATTAAGAAGGTTAATAAAAAATACAGATTGCTCTATGATAAGAATGTATGGACTCTCCACCTGTAAGTTTTTTTTTTAATGTTTAGTTATTTTTAGGAGAGAGAGAGAGAGAGAGAGAGATCTGGGGAGGGGCAGAGAGAGTGGGAGACAGAGGATCTGAAGCAGGCTCTGTGCTTACAGCAGAGAGCCTGATGCGGGGCTCAAACTCACAAACCACGAGATCATGACCTGAGCTGAGGTTGGTTGCTTAACCGACTGAGGCACTCAAGTGCACCTAGACTCACCACTTTTTTTTTTTTAAGTTTTGTGTTATTCTATTTAACATGGACAAATACTGATAGATAGAATTTTTTATATAATTTTAATAGAGACTCCACAGAGTCTATTAGGGAAATGTTAATAAAGGGAGTCCCTGTTGTGGAACAACAGCTAAAGAAAAGAGAAAAAAGGGAAGGGACCAAGTGGGGGGGGGGGGAAGGCAAGAAGCATGCTCACTGAATGGCCATAAATCTTTACATTCTTATCTCTTTGAATCTCCCAAATAAAATAATCTACAAAGTAGATATTTGCATATTTTACTATTTACAAATGAGGAAACCAATCAAAGAGAGGTTGAACAGCATCCTGAAAATCAATCAGTCTACCAGTTGAGTACAAATCTGAGATTCAAACTTGGGTCCCTCTAACACAAAGCCCATATCCTTCCTCTTACACCTGCTGTCACTCTCTGGAATTTATTCACACTGGTGTATGACCTTAAATGAAGCAGTAAGATGCCTCAACAGCTACATTTTTTATATCAGTCATTTAAAGGGAGTAAGAACACATCGAAGGTAAAAGTTTAGGGAGACACATGGCAAGTGATTCAGTGCACAGGATCTGGGACCACGCTAGATTCAAATACCAGCTGAACCACTGGCCACGTGTGAAACTTCAGGCCTGTATTGAGCTTATCTATGCTTCAACTTCCTGATCTGTAAAGTAAGGATAATTATAATGCCTACCACTGGGTTGCTTTGGGAATGAAATGTAATACATGTATCCAGCTTATAATAGTGCCTCAGGCACTTTCTTAAAGCATTTAGCACTAGGCTCATCAGAATCTAGATCTGCTCATATCCATCTTCCTTCAGCAAAAGTTAAAGTCCCCAAACAAAAGGTCATTTAAAGAGAAAGATTTTCTTAAAATAAAAAAATTAATTATTAATTATTAAACAAATTATTAATATTTCCCCCAAAAAACTCTATAGAATCTATCATTAAAGTTATATAAAAATACCAATAATAACATTATGTCCTTAATAATTAGATTTACCAATTTATTTGGCAAAGACATGCAGTCTTCAGTCATAGCTTCTACCAGCATGTACAGCAGTTTCCTACCATGGGTAAAACAGTATAGAAGTCGGAAAATTTAATCTACACGTAGCAATTGGTGGTGCTAACAGTTAAGACTTCCTTTCTTTTCAAAGTAGGAAGAGGAGGAACATATTTCAACATCATAAAAGCCATATACGAAAGACCTACAGTTAATATCATCCTCAATAGGGAAAAAGTGAGAGCTTTTCCGCTAAGGTTAGGAACATGACAGGGATGTCCACTCTTACCACTGTTGTTCAACAGAATACTGGAAGTCCTAGCCTCAGCAATCAGACAACAAAAAGAAATGAAAGGCATCCAAATTGGCAAGGAATAAGTCAAACTTTCACTCTTCACAGATGACATGATAGTCTACATGGAAAACCTGAAAGACTTCACCAAAAAATGGCTAGAGTTGATACATGAAATCAGCAAAGTTGTAGGATATAAAATCAACATACACAAATCTGTTGCATTTCTATACACCAATAATGAAGCATCAGAAAGAGAAATCAAGGAATTGATCCCATCTACAATTGCACCAAGAACCGTAAGGCACCTAGCAATAAACCTAACCAAAGAGGTAAAAATCTGTACACTGAAAACTAGAACATGGGAGGAGTTAAGGCGGCAGAGAATTAGGGGGACTGGGATGTCCCTCATCCCTCAAAGACAGTGATGTTGAGGTTAGAATACTTTGAACACCCAGGAAATCTATCTGTGGAGTGACAGAAAAATCTCCACAGGTGGAGGGAAACAGCTTGGCAGGACAGAGGTGCATGTCTGCAAATTAAGGGAGATAAAACAGCCTGGGCACAGAGGGGAGGGATCCCCTTCTATGGAGAGACAAAAGGGAGAGAAAGAGAAGCTGTGGATGCAATATTGTGTTAGGACAAGAGAAAAACCCCTCTAGACCACAGACTGGGGAAGAAGGAAACAGACAGAGCCAGTTTCTCCTTTGCAAACAGCTTTAGAAGCTAAAGATCACAGTTTTCAAAAGTGTGTGACTTTTTCCCAACCAAAGCCACCACTATGTGTGTGAGCCTGAGGGGAGGGGAGCCAGCCCCAGGGTGTGGTAGTGATCTCAGGGGTGCCCTGGGAGAGAACCGTCCCCTCCCTTAAGTACTGTGGGAAGAGGGTATATTGATCCCCAAAGTACAAAAGACAGTGCAGGCACCAGCCATATCGGCAAGGCGGAGTGGCACTACCCCAGAACCAGGTCTGCATGGCTCGGGATCCCCTAAGATATCGGGTTTTAAATCCCAGCTGAGTGCCTAGGAGACACAGGAAACTATAGAGCAGGACAAGCCAGCCGCCCACACTGCTCTGGGAGGACAGCCTGAACAACATGGTTTGAGACACCTGTCTGGGGAGGAGAGATTGGGATGTCGCCAATTTTTTTCTCCCCATCACCAACACAGTGGGGTTTCAGAGAATAGGACAACAGGCCCCCAATGGAGGCGGGACCTGTTCACACCAAACCCCAACCCTCTGTGCCTGGCAATTGCTCATCTACTAGAGGAATACTGACACTGTGCCAACCAGAAGGCCTCTCCTCCAGACCAGTACAGCCACCAGTCCCAGGCACTAACAGACAACTGTGCTGCTGTTTTGAATGTTAGTCTGTTTCTTTTCTTTTTTCCCCTCTCTTTTCATTTCTTTTCTTCTCTTTTCTCTTCTTATTCTTTCTGCCATCTTCTTCTTTTTCTTTTGGAAACAGGCTCATCCTTTCTGATATGATTTTTGGTCATTTCTTATTATATATATACGTTTTTTTCTTTCTTTCTTTCTGTTTTGTCGGTTTAATCAGGTATGTTTACTCTACTATTTTTACACCTTTTCTAGATCTCCTTTATTTTTCTTTCTCTCTCTTTGGATTAAGCCTTATAACTTCTTTGATTCTCTGCTTCCCCCCCCCCCCCACACACACACCCTTTCATTTTTCTCTTTGTATGGGATCAGACTCCCGGCCCTTTCTTTTTTTCCAGGGTTATGTCAATGAACAAATCAAAGCACACCTGATGGAAGGGCTAAACAATGAATTAGGAGGAGCTTTGTAGAAGACTGACCAGTGGGATACAGCAGCCAAACACATAACAATGAAGCGCATGCAACACTCTCCAAAAACACTTCTTGAAGTGCCAGGCCACGGACAGCATATGACCACTTTTTAATACAGTAGTTCTTGCAGGTGTAGGACACATAACAAGTCATTAAAACATATTAAAGACAGAAGCCTAGTCAAAATGATGAAACAGAAGAATTCTCCCCAAAAGAAATTCCAGGAAGAAATGACAGCCAGAGAATTGTTCAAAATAGATACCAACAATATATCTGAAGAAGAATTTAAAATAACAGTCATAAGACTAATAGTTGGGTCTGAAACAAGCATAGAAGACAGCAGAGAATCTATTGCTGCAGAGATCAAAGACCTAAGAAACAGTCATGATGAATTAAGAAATGTTGTAAATGACATGTAAAATAAACTAGATGCAGTGACAGTGAGGACAGGAGAAACAGAGGAGAGAATAGGTGAAATAGAAGATAAAATTATGGGAAATGATGACGCTGAAAAAAAGAGGGAAAAGAAATTACTAGACCATGAGGGGAGAATTAGAGACCTAAGTGACTCAATGAAACAAAATAATATCCATATTATAGGAGCTCCAGAAGAAGAGACAGAAAGGGGCAGAAGGTTTATTTGAACAAATTACAGGTGAGAACTTTCCGAATCTGGGGAAGGAAATAGGCATCCAAGTCCAAGAGGCACAGAGAACTCCCTTCAAAACAAAAACAAGTCAATACCATGACATATCATAGTGAAACTTGCAGAATACAAAGATATTTCTGAAAGCAGCTAGGGACAAATGGGCCTTAACCTACAACAAGAGACACATAAAAGCAGTAGCAGACCTGTCCACTGAGAGTTGGCAGGCCAGAAGGGAGTGGCAGGAAATATTCAATGTACTGAATAAGAAAAATATGCAACCAAGAATCCTTTATCCAGCAAGGCTGTCATTCAGAATAGAAGGAGAGATAAAGGCTTTACCAGACAAACAAAAACTAAAGGAGTTCATGACCACTAAACCAGCCCTGTAGGAGATGCTAAGGGGGACTCTGAGTGGAAAGCAGTAAAGACTACAAAAGACCAGAGACATCACCACAAGCACAACACATACAGTAACACAATGACCCTAAATCCATATCTTTCTTTTTTAAAATTTTTTAATGTTTTTATTATTTATTTTTGAGACAGAGAGAGAGAGAGCATGAGCAGGGGCAGAGAGACAAAGAGGGAGACACAGAATCTGAAGCAGGCTCCAGGCTCTGAGCTGTCAGCACAGAGCCCAACGAGGGGCTCTAACTCACAAACCATGAGATCATGACCTGAGCTGAATGAAGTCAGACACTTAACCGAATGAGACACCCAGGCACCCCAAATCCATATCTTTCAATAGTCACTCTGTATGTAAATGGATTAAATGCCCCAATCAAAAGACACAGGGTATCAGAATGGACAAAAAAACATGATCCATCTATATGCTGCCTACAAGAAACTCATTTTAGACCTGAGATCACCTGCAGTTTGAAAGTGAAGGAATGGAGAACCATCTGTCATGCTGCCAGACAGCAAAAGAAAGTCGGAATAGTCATACTTATATCAGACAAACTGGATTTTACAAACTGGACTTTGTAGTTACAAACTGTAACAAGAGATGAAGAAGGCCATTATATCATAATTAAGGGGTCTATCCATCAAGAAGATCTAACAATTGCAAATGTTTATGCCCCCAATGTGAAAGAACTCAAATATACAAATCAATCACAAACATAAACAAATGTATAGATAATAATACCATGATAGTAGGGGACTTTAATACTCCACTTACAACAATGGACAGATCATATAGGCAGAAAATTAATAAGGAAACAATGACTCTGAATGATAAATTGGACCAGATGGACTTACCAGATACATTCAGAACTTTTCGTCCAAAAGCAGCAGAACACACATTCTTCTCATGGACCATTCTCCAAAATAGATCACATACTGGGTCACAAAACATCTCTCAACAAATATAAAAGGGTTGAGATCATATCATGCATGTTTTCAGATCTCAATGCTATGAAAATTGAAATTAACCACAAGAAAAAAAAATGGAAAGCCCCCAAATACATGGAGGTTAAAGAACATCATACTAAATAATGAATGGTTCAACCAGGAAATTAAAAAAGAAATTGAAAAATATATGGAAGCAAATGAAAATGAAACCATGACAAGTCCAAACCCTTTGGGATGCAGTGAAGGAAGTCCTAAGAGGAAAATACATTGCAATTCAGGCCTATCTCAAGAAGCAAGAAAGTTTCCCAAATACAGAAACTAACCTCACACCTAAAGGAACTAGAAAGGCAGCAGCAAAGAAAACCCAAGGCCAGCAGCAGAAGAGAAATAATAAAGACCAGAGAAGAAATAAACAATATAGAATCCAAAGAAACAGATCAATGTAGAACAGTAGAACAGATCAATGAATCTAAGAGCTGGTTTTTTGAAAGAATAAACAAAATTAACAAACCTCTAGCAAGACTTCTCAAAAAGAAAAGAGAGAGGACCCAAATAGATGAAATAATGAATGAAAGAGGAAAGATCACAACCAATACCACAAAAATACAAACAATTATTAGAGGATACTATGAAAAATTATATGCCAACAAACTGGACAACATGGAAGAAATGGACAAATTCCTAGACACTCACACTCTACCAAAACTCAAATGGAAAGAAACAGAAAGTTTGAACAGACCCATAAGCAGTGAAGAAATTGAATCACTTAACAATAATCTCCCAAAAAATAAGAGTCCTGGGCCAAATGGCTTCCCAGGGAAATTCTACCAGACATTTAAAGCAGAGTTAATACCTATTCTTCTCAAGCTGTTCAAAAAATAGAAATGAAAGGAAAGCTTCCAGACTCATTCTATGAAGCCAGCATTACCTTGATTCCAAAACCAGACAAAGACCCAACTAAAAAGAAGAACTACAGGCCAATATCCCTGATGAACATGGATGCAAAAAGTCTCAGCAAGATGCTAGCAAATCAAACTCAACAGTATATTAAAAAAATTATTCACCAGGATCAAGTGGGATTCATTCCTGGGCTGTAGGGCTGGTCCAATATTTGCAAATCAATCAACATGATACATTAATGGAAGAAAGGATAAGAACCATATGATCCTGTCAATAGATGCAGAAAAAGCATTTGACAAAAATACAGCATCCTTTCTTTTAAACCCTCAAGAAAGTGAGGATAGAAGGAACATACCTTAACATCATAAAAGCCATATATGAAAGGCCCAGAGCTAATATCATCCTCAATGGGGAAAAACTGAGAGCTTTTCCCCTGAGCTCAGGAACATGACAGGGATGTCCATTCTCACCACTGTTGTTCAACATAGTACTCGAAGTCCTAGCCTCAGCAATCAGACAACAAAAAGAATAAAAGGCATCCAAATTGGCAAGGAAGAAGTCAAACTTTCATTCTTTGCATTTGACATGATACTCTACATGGAAAACCTGGAAGATTCCACCAAAAAAATGACTACAGCTGATACATGAATTCAGCAAAGTTGTAGGATATAAAACCAATGTACAGAAATCAACTGCATTTCTACACACCAATAATGAAGCAACAGAAAGAGATATCAAGGAATAGATACCATTTACAATTGTACCAAGAACCATAAATACCTAGGAATAAACCTAATCAAACAGGTCAAAGATCCATTCACTGAAAACTATATAAAGCTTATGAAAGAAATTTAAGACACAAAGAAATGGAAAAACATTCCATGCTCATGGATTGGAAGAACAAATATTATTAAAATATCAATAATACCCAAAGCAATCCACACATTCAATGCAATCCCAACCAAAATGGTACCAGAATTCTTCACAAAATTCTAAAATTTGTATGAACCACAAAAGACCCCAAATAGCCAAAGTAATGTTGAAAAAGGAAACCAAAGCTGGAGGCATCACAATCTCGAACTTTAGCCTGTATTACAAAGCTGTAACCATCAAGACAATATGGTATTGGTACAAAACAGACATATAGACCCATGGAATAAAACAGAGAACCCAGAAATGGACCCACAAATATATGGCCAACTAATCTTCGACAAAGTAGGAAAGAATATCCAGTGGAAAAAAGACAGTCTCTTTAGCAAACGGTGCTGGGAGAACTGGACAGCAACATGCAGAAGAATGAAACTGGACCACTTTCTTACACTATACACAAAAATAAATTCAAAATGGATGAAACACCTATATGTGAAACAGGAAACCATCAAAATCCTAGACGAGAACACAGGCAACAACCTCTTTGACCTCAGCCACAACAACTTCTTACTTGACATGTCTGCAAAGGCAAGGGAAATAAAAGCAAACATGAACTTTTGGGATCTCATCAAGATAAAAAGTTTCTGCACAGTAAGGGAATCAATATAACTAAAAGGCAACTGACAGAATGGGAGAAGATATTTGCAAATGACATATTGGATAAAGGGTTAGTATCCAAAATCTATAAAGAACTTATTAAACTCAACACCCAAAAAACAAATCATCCAGGGAAGAAATGGGCAGAAGACATGAACAGACACTTCTCCAAAGAAGACATCCAGATGGCTAACAGGCACATGAAAAGATGTTCAAAGTCACTCATCATCAGGGAAATACAAATCAAAACCACATTGAGATACCACCTCATACCTGTCAGAATGGCTAAAATTAACAACTCAGGAAATAACAGATGTTGGCAAGGTTGTGGGGAAAGGGGAAACCTCTCGCACTGTTCGTGGAATGCAAACTGGTGCAGCCACTCTGAAAACAGTGTGGAGGTTCCTCAAAAAGATAGAGATAGAACTACCCTACAGCCCAGCAATTTCACTAGTAGGTATTTATCCAAAGGATACAAAAATGCTGATTTGAAGGGGCACATGCACCCCAATGTTGACAGCAGCATTATCAACAATAGCCAAACTATGGAATGAGCCAAAATGTCCATTCACTGATGAATGGGTAAAGAAGATGTGGTATACACACACACACACACACACACACACACACACACACACACACACACACACATGCACTGGAGTATTACTTGGTGATTAAAATAATGAAGTCTTGTCATTTGCAACAATGTGGATGGAACTAGAGTGCATTATGCTAAGCAAAATAAGTCAGTTGGAGAAAGACAATATCATATGATTTCATGGAATTTAGGAAACAAAAAAGAACATAGAGGAAGGGAAGGAAAAATAAAATCAGATAAAAACAGAGAGGGAGGCAAACCATAAGAGACTTAAATATAGAGAACAAACCATAGGTTGCTAAAGGTGAGGTGGGTGCAGAGAATGGGCTAAATGGGTCATGGGATTTAAGTAGGACACTTGTGATGAACATTGGGTGTTATATATGTAAGTGATAAATCACTAAATTCTACTCTGGAAACCAATACTACACTATATGTTAACTAACTCGAATTAAAAAGAAAAAAAAAAGACTTCCTTTTTTTCCCCAAGGTTCATGAACAAAAGTGTAACGATGGAGACACATTAAGGAAGCCATAGTGCTCCACTGTTGTGTTGAGGGAAGGTTATCCCCTTCTAGAATGCAGCAAGATACAAGCAATTTGTCTCTAATTCAATAGTCTGCTTGGCCAGACCCAGGATGGGCTGAGCTTAAAGATGCTACTTCAAGCATTAACAAGCAAAAATTGTTATAGGACAGCATTTTTTAAAGTTCTTAGAAAATAATTATGCAGACTTTTAAAATGTTCTTCTTAAAATGTTCTTCTAAAAATTTCACAGTATTCTATATCTCATAAGCATTATATATTTGGGTTTAATAGTAACTATGTCAAAATATCTACTTTCTTTAATGCTGAAAGACTCTATTCCAACTTTACATACCATCTCCTACAGTGGTGTTTTCCAAATTTATCCAATCATAATTTCATCTAGGTCCTTATGAAAATACAAATCCCCATACTCCATCCCCTGGAGGTTCTTAATTTGGGAGCCAGAATGAAGAAGCTAGTGAATTGCTATTTTTAACAAATGCCCTCATTAAATCTGATCACTCATCATATAAGAGCTATTTCTAAAGGACAACCCAAAGTAAATGATTTGAAATCCTTTTCTAAAAATATGTGGAAAATGTTGGAGGCCTGAAGATGACATTTCACTACTGATGTCAAATTTATCTCAGTTTGTCACCAAAATGAATAGGAGTTTAGGAAACATGCAGAAAGAGCTCTATACTCAACTAAGGCCGCAGAAACTATAAAAGACCTTTCTACTTTCTCAACTATCTGACCTTCCCTTTCCCCCTCCCTCACTCCCTGTCTTCCTTTCCTCCTTCCTTCAACACTTACCTGAGTTCTTCTCTGACTTCCACTGCCGTGTTCCCTGATATAATGAACACATCATTCATATCATCAGTCAGCATGTTGCAGGCATAGCCAATGTTGATGGCAGTTTCTAATACAAAATAATGTTCAGTTAGAATATTAATTAATAACATAAGTACTTTTCCATAACAGTTTTGAGGCATTGCCCCTTAATGTCAGAGAGACCACAATGAGTAATAAAACACAAGAAACCCAGAGCTAAATTCAAAGACCCAGGTTCCATGACCAAATTCACCACTTGCTAAATCCATGGAGAAGTAGCAACATCTATAAATTCTCAGCCTTCTCATCTAGTTTTTGAAAAAACTTCTTGATTCCCAAAATTACTACTTAAGAAAATACCCTAAGATCCTGTGATACAGTGAAATATTTTTTTCCCTAAAGTCCCAAATACTGCCTCTGAAAGAGCTGACATACTTAATTTAGCAATTATTCAATCTGATGGGGTAGACACATTGAAAAAAACTCACAAAATGTTCATTTGAACAGCAAAAATGCTCTTATGATAGCTTTATAGTTCTCCCACACGCAATATTGCCATTTCCCCATTAAGTAAATAAAACTTTGGAATGTGAGATCACCTCAAAGACCACCCAGGAATGCTGCTACTAGGTAACTGGAGAACTACATAATGTTGAGCAGTCCTTCCTCTCCTTCTGCAGAACTGGACCCTAGGATAATTAGGTAACCCTTCCATCTTCGATAGGGCCATTTGTTTCTAATTCTATTGAGTCATTAGGCTCTAGTTCTTTTCTTTTTTTTATGTTTATTTATTTTTGAGACAGACAGAGACAGAGTACAAGTGGGGAAGGGGCAGAGAGAGGGAGACACAGAACCAGAAGCAGGGTCCAGGCTCTGAGCTGTCAGCACAGAGACCAATGCAGGGCACGAACTCACAATCAGTGAGATCATGACCTGAACCAAAGTCAGATGCTTAACTGACTGAGCCACCCAGGCGCCCCAGCTCTAGTTAATTCTGTAGAACAATTAGATTTTTCTTAAGTCCCAAGGCAATTGATAAAATCTTAGCATATTCTTTGTATATGCCATAGAAATGAAAGTTCAATGAGAGTAAACCTGTGGATATTCATAAGTAAGTGAATAGTTGTGAATGTACCTACTGATCAACACCAAACTCTAAGAAGTCTCTGTTAACACACCACAGAGCTCAACTCTCTAATGTTTATTTTTTATAATCAGTGATTTGGGTGAACATATAGAGAACTGATTTATCCTATCTACAAATCCTCCAATGTCCTAAAAAATATGTAACAAGTAGAGAAAATCTTGAAAACATATGTGTGCCAAGTAACTAAATATTTCTGATTTAGAAATACAGATTTCTAAATCTGATTTAGAAATACAGATGACCAAGCATAAAATGACATTTGTTTTAACCATTACTGATAGCAATAGATCTAAAACGTATTGATCCCTTTTCATTCTTAGGAAACAGAGTACTCTGAACATAATGACTCTTTCTCTGCTGACTTGGTGTTTTGTCATGTCTGAAAGTGGGTCAGCTCTCATTGTACCACTACGTGGGCAGTCCTGGAATTTAGCCAGCTTGCACTGGTACACCTGTGTTGATTGTTAAAATGTCAAAATATTTCCACACGAGTTGATAAAGAGCTGCTTCCCCGAGTCTCCCCAAACCTCCCAAACATCAAGAAACTAACCAAGTAGCCCTGAGGTATCCAATGTGCTGCTCCAGTGCTGTGCCACTCTCTGTCCTAACTGGGGGAGGAAGTACCCATGTGAAACAATAGCTAAACATTATTTAATGCCATTGTTGCCTACAGGTGAAACTATTATATTTAAGAAGCAATTGCACTGAAACTCAAATGACCCTAGGGTATACTACAGAAGATAATTTGTTAGTTTGTTTTCTTTTGTTTTTAAATAATAAATTTTTGTAATGTATTAGCTTTCCTTTTTGTATTTCTACTCCTTACTATTTGAAGGACTGGGAAAATATCTAATTCATTAGGCTTTCTGTTTAAATTTTACCATAGAAATTATTGCCCTCCCCCACCCTCCCTCCCACCGTCCAGGGTGCCTGGATGGCTCAGTTGGTTAAGCATTCGACTTTGGCTCAAGTCGTGATCTCCCGGTTCGTGAGATCTGGGCTCTCTGCTGTCAGCTCAGAGATCACTTTGGATCCTCTCTCTCTCTCTCTCTCTTTCTCTCTGTCCCTCCTCTGTTCACTCACACTCTCATTCTGTCTCAAAAATAAATAAACATTGAAAAAAAGAAATTAATCCCCCCTCTTTTCAAGACATCATCATCATCATCCATTTTCAAATTACCTTGTTTGTCTCCTGTCAGGACCCAGATCTTAATATTGGCTAGTGATAAATTTGTAACCGTTTCAGTAACACCCTCTTGTAACTTATCTTCTACAGCAGTAGCACCTAGTAGCTTTATTAAAAATAGAGAATACCATATGTTAATGCAGGCAAACAACATCCACAATATGTATGGCTTTTAATCACAGAGTTTAGAGGTCAGGGAACATGAACTGAAAATGGAAGTTATGATGCACTGACACAGTAAGCATCTTATTATGTGCAGAGATGGGTTGGGAAGGACCTCAAAAGGAGGCACACCAATTAATGGCAGGGATCCTGGAAGTTAGAATTCACATGAGAGATCTGATCTGCTCAGATAACCTATTAGCATAAACCATCAGAAGCCATTTGGGCTTCTAAGAACTGAAGAACTCCCCAGATGCTTCCCCACTTATGTCAACATGGAAAGGTCCAAAGGAGAGCCCTAATCTCATAGTAAGGATCACCAAAAAGTAGAGTCATTGTCCTAAATTAACAAACCAACAGATGCCATAAACTAAAAAGTGAAGATTCTTGTAGAATATTTTACCCAGAGATGAACATAACATGCTCCTTAGTAACTCATGATAGATGAGCATAATGGCCAACTGGGGCCTCAGGGAGGAGCAGTTTCTAAAGCTCATACTCTGGGAAGCACAGATATCATCAGAACCTCGTGGCCTAGGATGGTTTAGAGCTATAGCCACTCTTCATGGCAAGTTTTCCTGCTCTAAAAAGGTAGATCATAAAGCAGGGAGAAAAAAACCCCAACATATTATCAAGTACATACCAGAGGCTGACAAAGAATAAAGATGCTACTATCTTCTACTTTGAGGGGACAATTGTATAACCTACTGCTAATAGAATTAATCCTCTAGTCTATCTAGGGCCATACATGGAAAACTTGAAGCCAATATATATAGTATGACTCAGTGTTTGAAAGGGGGATATCAGCTGTGTGCAAGATGATTTAGCAATGAATTACTCCCATGCTAGATCTCTAAACACATACTATCCCTTCTGTAAACACAAACCATCATGCTTCTAAATGCATACCATCAAATCCCTTTCAATTTCTTCATATAGCCCAGCTACCCGTTCATCTCTCTCATCTATAAGAGTATTTGCATCTTCAAGCATCTTATGCCATTCTTTAAAGTACTTGTCATCCAGATCTCTGTATGCAATGGCCAAAGTTCGAAGACCTTCCCCTGCAAATTCCTGCAGGAGCAGAAACAAATTTAGGAACCATCAGAGAATAATAATCATGGCAACAACAACAACAACAACAATTTTGTCCCAAGAGTATTATTTGGCCACGCTGACCTCCAACTTTTTAATCTCCTTGGAAATGGGATAGAATGTTTGTATTTTATATTTTATTTCTATGTAGTTAAAACACTCAGGGGAGCTAGCCTTCTCCCTAAAGACAGCTTAAATACCTGCTTAAGTGTCCTAGCTGAGAAGTGATCAACCACACCCATTACTTGAGATATCCATTTGAAGCAACATATATTGGTTCCAACCTATCCCCTACATGAAGAAGCACTCTTGGCAATAAGAGACCTAGCCTGTTTCATGGCTCATGGCACTCGACTTCTAGTGGAGAGGAAAGGCTTCTCAGAGGAACCATAGGTCTCAAATCAAAGGTAGGAGCTCTCTCAAAATATGGCAGCATGACATCTCAATACTCTTGTCATGTTCCCCTTAACAATACAGCTGTTTCTAAAATTAACTGAGTTCTACTTCTGTTTATGCTTGAAGTCTTCCATAAGAAAAAGTACAGATGAATAAATAAATGCTGGTCAGACAACAGAAGTCAAAGCTTATTATGCTGTAATAATAACCTCTAGGGGAAAATGGGAGAGTAAGACCAAAAGTTAATACAAATGTTTACTTCTGGGAAGTAGGACTAGAAGTGGAGGCTAACTTTTACTCATCATTCCAGATCGTCTATAAATTTTCTCATTTTCTGCTATATGAAAGTTTTATTTTAATAATGAAAATTCTTAGAAATTGTAACAACACCATCAAGTCATGTTATTTTTAAAAATCATTATTTTTGAGACGCTGATTTCTATGGAGTTAGTGTGTAATAATTGGTCAATTAATTGAAGAACCATACGTTTCGTTTAGTGTCTCAGTAAACTGACAATCTCAAGTGATACCTCTGATGTTTTATCCTTCTAATAGGAAAAATAAATAAATAAAAACAGGAGACTGGTAGTTGCTTACGTGTCTCACATAGTCACAATAGCTAGAAACATATGTAGATTGCTTTGTGGAAATGCTGGAAACCTCCCACTTTGTCTAGGCCTCCAGTGGTCATTTTATGGGCCTCCACACTGCAAGTGTTTTTATAGCATTTCTGCTCCTTTGGACAGTGCCACCGAGCATATCTTCTCTGCTGTGTTCTGGCTTATAGAAAAGACGTAGGTCTGTGATCAGGCACAAGTTAAGCCATGACACACCCTAATTAGGTAAATGAAAAGAAAATTCAGTGCATATGACAATGATGTGGTTTCGCCCACAGAGACCATGAGAAAAAAATTATCCAAATTTATCCTGTAGGCAATTGGTAGCACTCTGGACATTGCAGTCACATTTTGCAAGACCACCACTGGGTCCCCTACTGATCTGAAAATCTAGTTACTTCCTTGTAACAATCTTTTGTCCTCTTAATTCACAGAAACCCTTCTTTGCCTTTAACTTGCAACCGCACTGAGCATTACCAGTGCTCTCCTCTCTGTTCTGCACAACAGTGAATTAACTCTAAGACGGCATTACAAAAGGGGACAGATGATTTAAGTTATTTAATTAGTGCATGAATCACAAGTTTAATCCTAAATGAGCATTTGAGCAAGGTCGTTTCCTACCATTAAACAATTCAAAATCAATTATTAAATATAAACTGAAAACCTCAGAATTTAAAGCCAAAACAAATAAAGTAAATGAAGCAAAGAGCAAGTCAAATCGATGCTACCTGGAAAAAAACTCTTGTGCATAGAAATGTAAAAAGACCAAATTAGGCTTCCTATACTTCAGTATGAAAGGAGAATGTATGAAATCCAAGGCCTGTGGTGTTTGAGCAACGGCAAAAATCAGATACTTATGATTCCAATGTTGTTTTCAGAAAAAAAAAAAAAATTAAAAAGACCATGTCGGCCTTCTGGAAGAGATTAAAAGAAAATCAAGAATGCTCTATTCGAAAGACAAAAACAATAGCTATGTTTGTAACCAATATTACTAAACCATCATTCTTTAAACTTAAAGTCAGGCAAAGTAATTTTTTGTTTTGCTTTGTTTGTTTGTTTGTTTTTTAAAGATCCAGGGAATGTTCTATATTAAATATAGGGCTTGACAAAGAACATGAATCCTCAATAATTTTTTAAAGGAGAGAAACCAATGAGGATATGAGAGTTTTGACCAGCTGCCCTTAAAGTTCATATTCGGTTAAATGGAACCTCAAACAAATATCAGAAAGACACCTGAATCTCAGGTTTAAACCAGGTTAATGTTCACATTAAATCAGACTCTTACTCTTTTGCATATATATATATATATATATATATATATATATGCGCCAAAGATTAGTCCTGCTCCCTTCAGAAAGCTTTTATAAAGATACTATGCATAGTCTCAGAATGTATGCATTTGGTAGCTTCAACCTAGAGAACATAGGTGACTCAATATAATTTATGACCTGATCAGAAGGACCCCTGGAGGAGAAAGCTGGCTATGATTTTCCCCTCAAGCATCTAAACACAATCCTAAACTATTCGCTAGGGGTAATCATAAAGGATTCCTTTGGTGTCAGACACATTAGAACCCAAGGGAAAGCAACTGTCCTGCTCCTCTTCCCAGAACCCGTCCAGTCTCCAGGGAAAAAGCCTCAAACTGCAGGAGAGTTAGAGCAGGTGTGTCCCGAGCCTTTCCCTGGCCAGAGTTCAGGAGGCTACACGCAGCAGCTACTTCACAGCTGCTGTGTGTTAACCTATCTGTGGTAAGACTGATCAGACTTTCAGCAGGACAGGGGTCCATGTGCCAGTTTCCAGACATTCACTGGCACATTTTCTTGTGCTTTCTATTTCAAAAGTCACATCATTTAGCTTATATTTTTAAAATAAGACCTAATCACAGGAAATGGCCAAAGGGCCATTGTGCTAACCTTAAGACAGAGGCACTTACACTGAGATGGTCTGTCGTCAAAGTCAGAAGGTCTTCATTGGATGGATGAAGTTTTTCAAACAGAATAGTGTCTGCTCCTTTGGAATAAAGCTTTATCTGTCCTTCTGGGTTTCTAACTGAAAAGAAAAATTTTGCATAGTAGATAATCAATGAAATCCGTCAAAACTAGACTTTCCTAGGACTCCAGCCAGGAAATTTGGAAATGGGCATAACGTTTTAGCTAGTAGCAAAATACTCAGTGTCTTTAATTAGAAGGTCACTATCTAAGTCCATTGGTTTTATTCCTGTTCTATTAACTTAGAAATATTCCATCTACTGGAATCCTTTGATTTCCCAAACTCAGAAACAAGTGTTTTTATTCTGATGTATACAACCTTACTATTTTTCTTACCTACTGTTTTGAAGAGTTGATAAATTCAAATTAAGCCTTCTGGATTGAACAGAATTGAGAGCTTTGCTTGCCTGTCTCCTATTGCAAAAACTCAAGACCTACCATAGGAATCAGCTTTTAGTATTATACCAAATGATATCCACATGGAATTCTAGTCATTCAAAGCCATGGTTTATGCATTAGTTCTCAGTCTTTGCTGATGTTTTTCTTTATCCTCTTTACTCCTTGGGAATGCCCTTTCTTTCATTCTTGGTGGTTGATTTTGGGGTCACAATCCAGGCTGCAAGCATGCCTCACAGGAGGCTTTCAAAATTATTTTCTACCTTCTTTTAACTGGAAGTCTGTATTAGTTATGGCTATATTTTTAATCTGCCCCCCCCCCCAGGTTTGAGAATGACAGCCCTGATGAGGATCCCCTCATCTCCAGTCCTTAAGCCTTCCCCTGGCTGTGCCTCATGTTGCTTCAGAAAAATCTTTTTTGAAACCACAGAATACTTGGCCTACATTTGTAGGCATGGTTTTACAGCTTGGCACATACTATATACTTAATTACTTGTTGAATGAATGACATGACATGACAATATATTTCTTCCAAGTAACCACCTACAGTTTGAAACAACTTTCTGGATCACAGTTCCACGGTCTGAACACTGACCATCACAAGTTTCATCAAGTCAAAGACTACTGCATGCTTTCCATTCGATTATACCTTTTCTCTAAAAACAGAATGCCTCAAAACAGATGAACATGAATATTGACTATTAATAGAATATAAAATTTAGAACTTGATTTAAAGAAATATAAATAACAAAGTACAGTGAATTAATTTCCATTCTAACCTTTTACTACTCTTAGCTAAGACTTAATCTAGTCTAGTTTCCTCCTGGGTTTGAATGTGTATAATGCACCTTGGGAACTGTTTTGTGTTGACTTATCCAGGACTTGTCTTCTCTCCTAAGACTGTTGGTCAGCTCTCCTAGATGCCAGAACTCATGCAGTTTTTCTTGTGCCCTGGCTCTAATTGCCCCCATTGTGGAAAGAGTTGGAGGGTGGTGGAAAGCATATATAATTTATCTAATTGTTCAAGTGGGGGAAAAACATTTAATTCTAGGGAAGCCTTTCTTGCTTTTCTTCTACAGCAATCCAATTTAATAATTTCTCCCATATTTTCTCCCTTCTATCACCAGAGCTATAAAGGCAAATTATGTGCCTTCTACTTTTACCAGTATGACTTCCCTATGACTGTTTTTTATAGTCTAGGCTAGGACATCACTTCTCAAGCTTTTTGGTCTCAGAACCCCTATGCACTCTTAAAACTTTGTGAGAACTCTAGGCCTTTTTAAGCGGGTTAGATCTAATAAGATTTACCATATTAGAAATTAAAGTTGAGAAATTTTATTATAGCAATGGTCTTAGAACACTAATTATATTACTATAATAATATGACTATTATAATAATTATGATAATAAGCATATGACATATTAACATAGGTAACATTTCTATGAAAAATAATTATATTTTCCATAACAAAAAAAATTAGTTTTGGGAATGGCATTGTTTTACATGATTACAGGTCTGGTTTAAAAAACGGTTAGATTCCCATATCCACTTCTGTAGTTCAATCTGTTGTGATATCACACATCATGTGGCTTTTGTAAAACTCCACAGTATACTCATGAGAAAAAGAATAAAAAAGACAAATACCATTAGTATTATTATGAAAATGTTTTTGTCCTTGTGGATCCTCTGAAAACCTCCCAAAGTTTCTTAGGGTTCCCCAGACCACACATGGAGAACCACTGGTCTAGGAAATCACACCAATTATGATTTGTTCAAATCTCTTACCATCTCTTTGTCTCAGTTTCTACATGTGAAAAGGAGATATTTAAACAATCTAACTCCTAGGGTCCTTTCCAAGCTATATTCTTCTCATTCAGTAAACAGTTTACATTTCCTTCATGTTTCTTAATCAAGCATTAACCCCTTAGAATTTGTGTGAATTCAATTTCATGGAATCCTGCTTAATTTTACTCACTAAACCTTTCCTTTTGCAGATCAACAAGTTTTTTTTCTCTTCATTCAAGGCTCCTAGTCATCTCTGCTAGGAAATCCCAAGGCTAATCATATCTCACTCATTTCAGAAGTTAGCCTTTTTAAAATCGATTTAAAGAACACAACAGTTTTAAATGGTCGAGATAACATGTGGGCAGAGTCTGGACAAAAGTCATAGATTTTTAGTTATAGATTCTTCTCCTCTTACCAGTCCTTTATACATTGTTGTGCCTCAAAGACTTTCCCAGGATCTAATTCCCTCCCACTCTTCATGCAGTCACATTCATTTCTAAGGCTTCAGGGTACATTGACAGGATGATTGATTTTAAATGTGTATATCCTGCCCAAATCCATCTCCAGCACTCCCTTTGAATATGTATATCCAACCACCAGCTAGATACCTCCTTTCGGATATGCTCAGCCACACTAAATTCAAACTGCACACATTATCTTCCTCCAACAACTAGGTATCTCTCCTATGTCTCTGCCCCAATAACCAGTTTCACCCTTCACTAAGTCTCCCAAACCAGGTATCCAGCCATCATTCAAACTCCTTCTCTTCTACCACCCATACATCCAACTGCAGCCATGGATTTCTCTTCATCACCTTATCTCTTGCTTATCACATTAACCTAAATGTTCCACTTATTGCAATCCTGCTTTTCTTCAAACTCCTCTGTAATCTATCTGGAATTATCTTCACACAACTGCATACAACCCTGCAATAGCTTCCCTCTGCCTTTGGATCAAGTATGGACTCTTAAACATGGCATAAACAGGAATCATCAAGACCTTTCCTTTTTCAGCCTATTTTGTACCCTGCTTCACCATCTTCTCCTGGGTGCAATCACACAGAACACTTTTCAGTTTCACATTCTCCCTTAGCTTCAAGTCCCTGGGACATGGTAGGCACTTACTAAATATTTGCTTAATTAAGTTGAATTATAGTTATGCAAAATTCATTGAAAGCAGCTATGCCTTTGTGACATAAAAAGAAAAAAAGTCACAAATGGTTTCCAAGTTTATGCTATAAGAGTAAATATAATAGCAACTCTGTGAATGATGATGAATAATTCTACTTTGCCATATCTCAGTTGGATGCCTATTCATATATACATATAGAAAAATGCCTGTCATACGGCAGTGTGATTTATACTTTGATCATCTCTAAAAAGTTTACAGTTGAACAGGTCTTACTAAAGATCTTGCAAGGGCTTTTCAAGGAGCTAGACTAATTTATTTTTCTTTAATGTTTACGTGCCACTTGCCTCTATTAATATCTTTGAATTTTATCTCTGTATTTTTATTAGAATTGGTCCTTCCAAAATTGTACAGTAAGATTTATATGTTTATCAGTATAGTAGATTCTATATCCTCTGACAAAATTCTATATAGAAATCTATTTTTATTTAAGTAACTGAATTAAACCAGGGCTCTTGCCCCAGAATGAAAGTAGTACTAGTATTGAAACTACACATTCATGATTCAATGAATGATAGCACCCCTCCTCCAAAAAAGGAAGGAGGAGAAAGAGGAAACAGAAGAAGAGGAAGAGGAAGCAGAGGAGGAAGAGGAAGAGGGGGAAGAGGAGGAGAAGGAGAAAGAGAAGGAGAAGGAGGAGGAGAAGAAGAAGAGGAAGCAGCAGCAGCAGCAGCAGCAGCAGCAGCAGCAAATATCTGAGTCTTCACATCAGGGTGTTGTCCCCACAGACCAACCCATGTGACAATCATGAGACTAGCACTGTTTTATTCTTTGCCTTGTTATCAGAGACTTTTCTACCCTAGTGGAGCCCCTCTTTCAAATTCCTTCTGATTAAAAACCAAACAGAACCTAAATAAAGCCCATAAGCCTCCATGCATTCGGTGGTGGAACAATACCTTGCTTCATATGGGATCCATTAAGTCAAATATCTGAAGTTTGTGGTTAGGCTGTGATTTCTCCACAGCCCATAGTGGTGACTGATGCTGGGGAAAAGCCAAAAATTTCCCTGTGTAGCAATTTTACATTTTTGTCAACACCCTCATAGCAAAGAGAAGCCAGTTCTAGGCCAACCCAACATTAGTAACACCTCCCCTGAAGCTGTAAATAGAAGAGAGCTTCTGCTGATATATGGTTAGGCCAACGCCTAGAGCAGCGTATGTGCTCATCGGCAGCACTGACGATGACTGCCTACAGCCTGTTGTCAAAAAAATAAACATAAACATCCCCAGATGATGTTTGGTTTTTACCTGCTGAGAGCATTCTACCACAGCTACTTTCCAGTAGTTAGAGGCCAAAAACCCAACCATGTACACACACGTTTTCCACAGTAGAAATTGATTTAATATGTCCAGGATATTCATAAGTTACAAAGTATTGGCTTAAATTTTACTTAACAAGCATTTATAGAAAACCTACTACGTGCCAAGCTCTATGCTGGGCCTTGGGCTGGGTAAGATGGCTAAAACACAGCACTGCCCTCTAGCACATACTCTAACAACTGGGAAGGTCATGAGTATCATGGCACTGGTATCACACTGGTGTTATGAACAAGGTGCTCTGAAGAACAGAGGAGAATGCAGTTAATTGATGAGTAGAAGAATTAAAAGAACAGGTGGCATTTAAATTGGACATTTCCAGGTGAGTAGAAGTTTCCAAGAAAAGAATTAGGGAAAAAGAGTCTTAGGTAGGGGAAACAGCACATACAGAGGGTGAAAGCATACAACGCATGCCTGGAATGCAAGACCTAGTAAGGCTGGGCAAGTTTGAGGAAGTAGAAGATAAATAGACTGAAATCAGATTGCAAATAATCTTGAATGCCATGCAAGAATGTTACCCTCTAAATTCTAGGAAGCTACCAAGGTTTTTTATGTAGGTGATGGCAAAATCAGGTCAATATTTTGGAAAGAATACCTTGGTATCAGCACAGAGCATTATTTTAAGGGGAAATAGTTTTGAAGATATTGCAATAATACAGGCAAGTAGTGGTAAAAGCCTGGGAAACACCTCTAGAAAACACAATGAGTAGTAATTGAGGATCTATTAGTTCTGTGTGTCTCAGTTTTGTTATCTTTAAAATGGGCGTTAAAATAATAGTACCTACCTTACAGGGTTGCTGAAATAATTAAATCAGTTAATTCATGTAGACAATCTACAATAGTGCTGGATTCAATAAGCACTTGCTACCCATCAGTTATACTTACTAGTGTACTGTTGAGGCTAAGTTGAAAATGAAAGTTTATCAAGTTACAAAAATACCACAATTCTCAGTATGTAAGTAGGAATGAAATAATGCTTAAGAAGCATCAGTGTGATGAGTACTACCAAAAGATCAAACACAATCTCAGCTACCAGTCATACCTATGACAGACATCCTTTTTCTGATATTGTTGAAGTCCAAGAAGGCAAGAAGTTGGTAAGTAACCAGTGTTCCCAATTCTTCTATTGTTATTGTCTCTGAGGTTCGAGACTTAAAAATGAACCCCAAATTTCTTGCAGCAGTCACCAAAGCCCCTTCATCAGGTGACTGAACTTGGTAAATCAGCTGCCCTAAAAGGAAAAGAAACTATCGCATTAAACTATAGCCAAAATAGATTGTATTAAACAAAAAAAGTAAAAGAAACAAATGTATTGATATTGAGAATAATCGCTAATATTCACAGAATGCCAGTGCTAACTCCAACTCATCCTATAACACTCAACTCAAGTGTTAGCTCCAGAAGTCAGAACTTTTCTACATGCCAACCAGCCAGACCAAGTGCCTATACTGGGAGATACTACAGGACACCACCCATACCACCATCAGAGCCCCTGCCATCTTATACAAAAAAATCCATCTATGTGTCTGACTCTCCACGATGCTGAAAGTTCCTCAGGTCAGAGGCCATGGTTTTGTATTTTCAGTGACTAGACATGTGTAGTGAAAGTTTCACAAACTAAAACACTTAATATGTATTAATGCTCATAATCCTCATGATAAGCCCTTGAGGTAGGGATTATTAAAAAATTATTATTTCCATTTTATACCAATGACCTATGACTGAAGAGTTTATATGATTTTTGCAAGATCACACAGCCAAAGAGTTGATGAAGCAGGTATTCCAAGTTCCACTTCAGTCTGCTACTAATGACCAGTTTATTATAATGCATACAAGAAACCGCTTGAGATGTAAGAAATCAAACCACTGTGCTCATTCTTGGCGCCTGATGTGTATGTATCAGGCTGGGAGGAAGAGGGGAAAAGAGAGAAAAAGAATGAACTGAGCAAAAAAAAAAAAAAAAAAAAATCAAACCAAACCAAACCAAAACCAATAAACTATAAAAATAGAGCATATACAAAGACATTCTATATAAAATTATATTGTCTTTGTTTATAAAAATACATTTGAAAAAATAGGCAAAGCTATATCCCTATCTACTGACTTCAGGCGATGTACAAGATCAATTCTTAACAAAATGAGTTGCATTATATACTATGATTCCTTTTCATGTAAAACAAATAACTACCTATCTACTGCATATATTAATTTATATATATTAATATAATTTATTAATTATAAATTGATTTATATTTATATTTTATATTAATTTATATTTATAAATAAATATTTATTAATATTAATTTATATATATTAATATATATATATATATATATATAAGGGTGAAATGATGACACCAAATGTTACCAATTGGTTACTCCTGTAGGGGTGAGATTAGAATACTTCATGGACGAAATTATTAGCTCTGCCTTTATAAATTTTGTAGTGTGGTTTCACTTGATACAGTAGGCATAAATTAATTTTGAAATTCAAAAGGGAAAAAATTATAGCAGTTTCTTTATCTACCTATGAAATTATTTAACTTTCACTTCTTCAACATAGTAAACTGGGTGCCAGGACCAACTTCCCTGCTACAAACAACTACAGATTCTGTATAAAACATTTTAATAATTTTAAATACATCCATAAAAGATGTACTGGCAAGAAAATAAGAACTATTTAGGCCAAAGATGAAGAGAAAAAATACAGATAGAATAAAGGTATTACTGTAGCCAGCTTTTGCCTTGAGGACATTTTCTGATCATTGATCATTGGTTTCTAGCCTCTGAGAGCTTGAGTTAGAGAAGACGTAGCCCAGGTAAGAAGTTTAACGGGAGACCACCTCTTAAAACTGGGCCTCCAAGGGTGCCTGAACGGGTCAGTCAGTTAAGCATCTGACTCTTGGTTTTGGCTCTGGTCATGACCTTGTGGTTTTGTGAGTTTGAGCCCCACCTCAGGCTCTGCATTGGCAGCATGGAGCCTGCTTAGGATTCTCTCTCTCTCTGCCGCCCCCCCTCTCCACCCCCGCCATTCGCACTGTCTGTCTCTTTCAAAATAGATAAATAAACTTAAAAAAAAATGCCTGGGCCTTCAAAAGACTACTCTCCTGGTATAGAGGAGAATTGGATATCAGGGCCTCCTTCAAGAGTGCCTGTAAGGAAAAATTATCTACCTATAAGCGGAAAGAAAAATTTTTTCTGCTGAAACTTTAAGACCAAAGACTGACTTTCACACATATTTGCATCCTAAATTCATAATACTTGAGTGACTTGAAAAAAATCAAACTGGAAATTTAGTTTAATATGTTCCTACATTAGAACACTACAAGTCCTTTATGGAGGTACTAGCCTTCATCTCAGGACCCAAAGAATTTCTACAAATAAAGTTCCAAGTAAAATGATCATCTCACAGTGAAAAATCATTAAAATCACAATAAATAAGACACAAGCAGAACTAACAGAAATAATCTAAGATCTTCAAAAACTTCAGATGTTGGAGGTATTAGAAATAGCACACTCAAATACTTTGATAGATTTCAAAAAATTTTTTAAAAAGGCATAAAATTAGGCAGATTTGAAAAAGAATCAAAGACCTTGTAGAAATTAAAAATTAAAAACTGCATATAGATATTGCTAGAGAAAGAAGCAGTGTACTGTGAAAAAAAAAATGGAGGAACTATGAGAATATATCCCCAAGAGATAGGGAAGAGAAGAAATGAGAGACGTGTTAAAACACATAGAGAAGAGAATGAAAATATCTGACACTGAAGATCTAACATGAGAGGGAAAATGAGTCAGAGGCAAAGCTGGAAGAAATACATGGCTAAGCAAATACCATGTCATGGTAAAAAAGATACTCTACAGATTCAAGAATCTCAATGAATTCCAAGTAATATATTTTTCAATCCACACCTATAGTGATAACATGGAAGAAGAAATCTTAAAAGTAGCCAGGGAGATAAGACTGACGACCTTCACGCCACAATTGGACTAGGAACTGACTATACAGTAACAGAAATAGCAGCAGGACACAGTGGAATACCTTCAAGGTGCTAAAAGAAAATTGTCACCTTAAATTTCTGCACATAGCAAAATGTTCAAGAATAAGAACAGATGAAGTTGTTTTTCCAAAGTTTTTGAGAGTTTATTAGCAGGAGGTTCTCTCCTAAAAGAAATTATCGAGAATACTCTTTATGTCAACAGAAGATCAGAGTTGGGACAAGCATTAAAGAGCATAGAAATGAGTAAGTATGTAGGCTAGATCTAAGCAAACACTGACTATAAAAACAATAAAAGTAACCTCTTGGGGAATTAAGAAAGAAAATACATGACAAGAATACTGTATAAGTCAGGACAGGGTTGATTAGTATTGAAGGGTTCTAAAGTCTTTGTTTGGTTTAAAAGAAGGCTTAGGCTTTGATAAGTTCACTATGCTAAAATTTCTAGGCTAACCACTAAAATACAAATAAGGATTCCAAAGCAGAAGTAAAAATGGACTAAATCCATAAGAGGGGAAAAAAAAAGAGAGAGAGACTAAGACAAAAGTTGGGGCAAATGTAAAGTACAAAATAAGATGGTAGAAATAAACTAAATGTATCAATAATTATATATTAAGTACTTAAAATCTACACATATCAATACTCAAGAAAGATAATGGACTAAATGTTCTGCTTAACCTTTAGTTCTATCAAACTATTCTTTTTAAATGTCAAAAATTATCTCGTTCATGAAAGATGTGCCTAAAACACAAAGAAAAAGATAGATTGGCAGGAAACAGTGGAAAAAAGATAAATAATGCAAATACTAACAAAAGCAAAATACCTATAACTATATTCATATAAGCCAAAATAAACTTTAAGGCAAATATGTGAAAATTGTGTAATTGAGTAGTCAAAATAATCCAAAGAGAGGTAGAAAATTGAACAATACAATTAACAAACATTATCTAATGGATATATTTAGAACTCAGTGCCTAATAACTACAGAATACACATTCATTTCAAGCACACATGAAACATTTACTGAAACTGAACATATACCAGACCATAAAGCAAACCTCAATAAATTTTAAAGGATTGATATAATGAGGCAGTAAGAAAAAAAATTCTAAAACTTTTATCTTTCCATACACTAAAATAGAAAAATCCTATTAAAACACTTGTATTTTCCACTTTTCCTGCCTCTGCATTTTCATCCTGGAGAAGGGAATGAGAATGTCAACTTCTCCAAATGACTTCTCCATGAAACAGTACACCTTTGAAATAAAAGCAATAGCTTCAACTATAAATTATACAATTATAAACTTTAAGTTTGTTAGATTTGGTTCTATTCTTTTCCATAATTAATGTTTATATTAAAAAAGTTTGTTTTCCAAGGTACCTTAACATACATGGATTTAAGCAATCTATACTGTAAATAAATCTTTAAAAGGAGAGCAAAATAATCCTCCCTTACTCAGTGATATAATCCTTCACTTAGAATTTGATATTTTAAAGCAAGAGATAGAAGTAATTTAAAGATATATACATCTTCCTCTCTTTACTTCAAAATACCTTTATATGGCAGGATGTTAGCCAATATCCACAAGAATGGGTAAAATTTAAGGAAGACCACACTAAATGTTGGTTCGAATGTAAAGGTACTACAGCTCTCATACACTGATGGTGGGAATGTAAAATAATGCAACCATTTGAAGAAAAATGGTTGGGCAGTTCTTATAAAGTTAAACATATACTATGATCTGGCAATTTTCATACCTAAGTGTTTACCAAATACAAATTAGTTAAATGTTTTTTTTAAGACATAAAAATGTTTATGGCAGCTTTATTCATACTAGCCCAAAGCTGGAAACAACCCAAATGTCCATGAACAGAGGACTAGAAAAGAAAATTATGGTACACTCACATAATATAATATTACTCAGCAATAAAAGAATGAACGATTGGGGCGCTTGGATGGCTTAGTCAGTTAAGTGTCTGACTTCAACTGAGGTCATGATCTCACAGTTTGTGAGTCTGAGCCCCACAACAGACTCTGCTGTCAGCACGGAACCTGCTTTGGATCCTTTGTCTCCCTCTCTCTGCACCTCCCCCACTCCCACACTCACTCTGTCTCTCTGTCTCTCTCTCTCAAAAATAAATAAATAAACTTAAAAAAAAAAGAATGAACTATTTACTGATACATCAACATGGATGAATAACAAAATCATTACATGGCATGAAAGAAGTCAGACACAAAAGAATACAAATTGTATGATTCCATTTTTATGAAGTACAAAAACAGGCAAAATTCATCTTTGATGATAGGAATCACAGCAGTGGTTGGCTGAGCAAGGGGGTTGGGAATATGGACTGGAAAGGGATATCAGTAATCTTTCTAGAGTAATAGAAAATATTTTTACCCTGTTGGGGTGATATGAGTAATCTCTCTAGAGTGGTAGAAAAGATTTATACCCTGTTGGGGCGGTGGGTTACATGGGTACATATAATTGTCAAAACTCATCAGAGAAAACACTTAAGATCAGTGTGTTTTACTGCATTTAATTATATCACATTGTGAGAAAAATGTAAATCATACTAGAAAATAAGAATGAATACTATTAGTAAACTAGAAATTTGAGGAATGTCTGCAAGATAAAAAGTAGATTTGATCAATGAAGAAGAGAAAAATGCAGCACAAAGCATCTGCAAAAGGAAATGAATACAGAAGTAAGAGAAATCCCCAAAAGAGTTTCCAAAGTCAGTTAACAAATGAAAAGAGAAGTGCTCTTGGGGGCATCATTAGTAAAGTTAGTTGAGGAAGTGTACTCAGCACTCCAGCCCATTTGAGCTCCCCCATCTCCCAGCTTACTGTGAACAGGCTTCAGTGACCGTTGCCTCCAGAATAAAACCTTCCCATGTTACACTACACAAAGTGCATAATCCGCTTCTGGAAACCTCAAAGATTTGAGTTCTGCAACTGGAGACCAAAACTAAGAGCCCGAATCACTCCAGAAGTCCACAAGGAGAAGAGAAAGAAAATGAAAGAAAAGAACCCGGGTGAGTGATGTTTTCTTCCAGGCCAGACCTTAAGTACAACTCTCTCTCAAGTGAGCATATTGGCACAGATTCCTAGCACTAGATCTGAAAAAGTAAGACAGTTAACCCCAGATGCCATATGAATTCCTGGAGGGAGGAACTCCACACCCAGAAGGCCAGCCATACATTCTACCTCTTCCACACAATATTGGGAGACTGGTCACAGTAATCAGAACCTACATTCACCAACAGGCAACCAAAAGTTATCAAATGTTTGAGAACATTAAAGGTAGACACAGAATTCAAAAAACAACATTCTATAATATGAAACCTCATAAAGGAAACAAAAGAAAATTTCAAATCAAGAATAATTAAGATCCTTAAAGAGATCTAAAAAAGTATGTAACATTAAAATAAAAGCAGATTGCTATTAAAATAGTTCAGGACATGAAATAAACTCAAAGGCAAAGATAAAATAAACGTACTTAAAGGCACCGTGATATCCTCAGATAAAAATATAATTAATCACTGCCCTCAGAATTATAAAGATCAGTTTAAGTCATAAATGTAACAATATGAATCCTCACAGCAATTAAAACTGGGGGAATGGGTTAGCCCAGCATATCAAGGACGCAACTAAGGCTTGAATGTAATCCCAACAAAGAAAACAAAAATAAATAATAGAGAGAGAAAACATGTATACACACATATATATGACATATATATATACAGTCGACAGTCTTTATATATTTCACTTTTGAACTGAAATTACTTGGGTGGTAATTTTTACTCAATCACTGGCAGCAGAAAGAAATCAAACTTGTAAACAAGGTTCACCACTGAAACACACTTTGTACTTACCTGCACTATTTTCCTCCGACATGACAGTGTGGCAAAGAGCAAGTACCCTAAGAAATTCATACACTTTGGAATCCCCCAGTTTAATGGATTCCATCAGACGGTGGTCAGAGAACTGACATGTTCTATCTGCTTGGGGATTGACTGCGAAATCCACAGGTTCATTTTTCTGTAGAAGAACAATAGAAAAAAAAACTATATACCTCTTTTCAATAATAACCTTTTAAAATTCAAAAACACTTCCTCTATATATTTTTAGTGCTTGTATGATTTTTCAGCCTCAAACATCTGGCACTACAATGGCTTTCTGTTTCCTCATTACTGTTAAATATTATCTTCTCATTTCAGAGCCAAGCACCAAAGCAGTAAACCTTCCAAAAGGATAAGGAAAAAATATCCAATGGGTGTACAGATCCTCAAAATACTTATTGCAATTCCAAAATACAAAGAAGCCCTGAAAATGGTAAGTTTTTTTCAAAACCTACTCAATGGCAAAACCTGACCTGACTTGAGCTCATTTTGGCAGCAAAATCTGACCTAGAATGGTATGTGTCTAATTATAGACTTTTTTAGTCCACTTAGTATGAATTAATATTTTCCAACACAAAAATATTAATGCATTTCATTATAGAGTGCTTTCTGAGATCCCTCTGGAAGTACTTGCATAATATAATGATAGGATTAAAATTGGGATCTTGAAGAGATATTTGTACTCCCATGTTCACTGCAGCATTATTTACCATAGCCAAGAGGTAGAAACAACATAAACATCCATCAAAAAATGAATGAATAAATAATATGTGGTATACACATACAATGGATTATCATCCAGCCATGATCCTGTCTTTAGGCACAACATGAGTGAACCTTGAAGGCACAACGTGAAGTGAAATAGGTCAGTCACAGAAGGACAATTCCTGCATGATTCCACTTATATGAGGTACCAAAATAGTAAAACCCACAGAAACAGAAAGTAGAATGGCTGTTTCCAGGAGCTAAAGGTATGGGGAAATGGGAAATTGCTGTTGAATGAGTACAGGTTTCAGTCACTCAAGATGAAAAAGTTCTAGAGATCTGCCTTGCAACATCATGAGTATTGTTAATCACAGTTTAGTATACACTTAAAAGTATGTTGAGTAAAAAAAGAACAACATGATAAAAGAAATAGGGTACAACAAAAGAGTGGACGATGATTCAATGGTAACTAATATCCCTGTTAATTCACTGACTTCCGGAAAACACAGAATGTACTTCTAAAAGTTTATTACTCAAGACACTAGTCCTGTGATAATGTTTTCGCTAAAAATAGTTGATGGGGAAATACTTTTAATATATCCTTTTCTTAGAGACTATAGAATGTTTTATATTACATCCAAGTATATGTATACCAAGTCCTGCATACAGGACACTCAGTTGTGTTTATCCCAGAATCATAGACTTACTTAATCATAGATTGTTTTGTTCATGTGATAAATTTTAAGAACTGCATTAGTGGAAAAAATTATCAACTCGCCGGTAAGGAGTAAAATACACACTGACCTTAGACTTCCCTGAAACTCCCAGGGAAGAAACTGTGACTCAAAGAAATTAGAGTCAATCAAGCTGTCATTCAAGTATAAAATTGGCACACATATTTGTTATGAACCCTTCTTGAAACTAAAGGATGAACCTCATCCCAGTAAGAGATAACTGGAAAAAATCATTAGTAAAGGCCTAGTTAGGGGTGAGTACCTAATCCCTTTAAGGGACTAAATAAAGAAGAAATAGAGAGATTAAGATGCTAAAACAAAATGTGTATATTGTGTACCTTGACTATGCAAGATGAAAAGACAGCTAAAAAATGGTAAGATTCAAATTTCTTCATTTTATTATTTGAAGGTCAGATGATATCTATCATTTAAAGATTCAGATCAACTTATAAAAATCTATATATATTAATAAGTTTCTATAAAAATAGTAGAAAAATATGAGGGAAAGAGGCAGAAATATAACTTCATCGTTGTTCATATTAGGAAATTAACAGACACTGCCTTAAAAAAAGTATTAAGAGTATTATGAAAAAAAAGAGTATTATGTAAACTCTTGAAGGTATGAAGTAGAAAAACAATGAAATGCTTTCCTAATGTTTCTAAACATTATAAGAAATGCACACATACAGAATAAAGAATCCATATAAAGAGTTATTAAACACAAGGTACATTATTGTTAGACACAAAGTACAGAACCTAAATGTTATAACTAAGACAGTATATAGCCCAATGTAGATGGTCCAAACTCCATTATTAAAAGATTGGAGTGCAAAACAAACTCCAATCCTATGCTGTACACAAGAGACACATATAAAGTTATTCAGAAACACAGAAAATAAAAGGTGGGAAAATGCAAATGAAAACAAACCAGGAGTCAAGACATTAATATCAAATAAGGTTGAATTCAGGCCAAGAAAAATTAAATGAGTCAAAGAAAAGCAGTTTTGATGTTAAGTTGTGTACTTCATAAAAAAAATAAATAAATAACCAATATAAATATCAATTCACCCCCAAGTAGCATCAATACTTCTAAAACAAAGATTTCAAGGGGAGCCTGGGTGGCTAAGTCAGTTAGGTGTTCGACTTGGGCTCAGGTCATGATCTCACAGTTTGTGGGTTCGAGCCCCGCATCAGGCTCTGTGCTGACAGCTCAGAGCCTGGAGCCTACTTTGGATTATCTGTCTCCCTCTCTCTCTGCCCCTCCCCTGCTCACGCTCTGTCTCTAAAAAATAAAATAAACATTAAAAAAAAAAAAAAGAAAAGATTTCAAGCTATGTAAGACCTATATATAGGAAGAGATTTTCAAAATATCTAATTAACCTCTTTCATGCTAACAGATAAAAGATAAATAATGAAACAAGAGTTAAATAATATAATTTACAAGGTAGGACTGAATGACATATAGGTAAGTTTATATACCTTGAAAGCAGAATATACATATGCTTTCCTTTTAAGAAGCCTGGAACATTGACAATTTACTATATTGAGCCACAAAGACAACCCCAATAAATTCCAAAAGGCAGAATCAATACAAATCTATTCTTTATTAAAAGTACAATAAAGTTAGGGGGAAGGCCTCTATCACTTGGGAATTTTAAAACTCTTGCTTAAAAACGTTTCAATGTGGATATTCAAATTGATAGGACAAAAATAAAAAGTTTAATAAACTACAGGCCAAATCTATGTGATAAAATTGAAGAAGTATTCAGAGAAAAATTAAGAACCATAGACATTTGTATAAAAAAAGGAAAACATAAGTTAAGCATCCAAGTATGAAGTTGGAAAAAGAACAAAAGAAACTTTAAGAATGAAGAAAGGTGGTATTAATAAAGATAAAAGCAGAGCCTACTGATTAAAACACAGGAAAATACATACAAATAATAAATAAAACCAAAGGCTATACTTTTGGGTGGGGGGGGGGGTGGGGGGAGAAGGGGCAACTTTCTAATGTAATCAAGATAGGAAAGGAAAAAGACAATCAAAAATAAAAAATGATTTTTTTAAAATAGCCACAGAGAGGGGCATCTGGGTGACTCAGTCGGTTAAGTGTCTGACTACAGTTCAGGTCATGATCTCACAGTTCATGGATTGGAGCCCCAGGAGAAGCTCTGTGCTGAGAGCTCAGAGCCTGGAGCCTGCTTCAGATTCTATGTCTCCCTCTCTCTCTCCCTGCCCCTCCCTGCTCACACTCTATCTCTCTCACTCTCAAAAATAAATAAACATTAAAGAAATTAAAAAATAAAAGAAAATAGCCACAAAGAAAAAATTAAAAGGATCCTAAGAGACTCCTTGCTCATCTGTAAGACACAGATCATTTTTATGTTACATAAACTGTCCCACAGAATAAAAAACTAAGGAAAAATTTTTAAAAATTATTCTTTTTCTAAAGTAAATTTAACATTGATAGCAACTCAAACATTACGTCCCCAGAAACCTTGAGGACTGATGTGTCTTACAAATCCAAGGCACATACCTAAATAAAGCATTAGCAAACAGAATCTAGAAACACACTGAAAAAAACAATTTAACATGACAAGTGACATTTATTTACAAAAACCAGGGATGGATGATAATCCAGTAGAAAAATGGGTAAGGGGTGCATAGCTCAGTTGGTTAAGCATTTGACTTCAACTCAGGTCATGATCTCAGGGTTAGTGGGTTCGAGCCCCCAGTCAGACTCTGTGCTGATATCTCAGAGCCTGGAACGTGCTTCAAATTCTGTACCTCCCCCCACCCTACCCACCCCCCGCCTCTCTCTCTGCCCCCCCCAAAATTAAATAAACATTAAAAAATTAAAAAGAAAGAAAGAAAGCATCTGCCTTTGGCTCAGGTCATGATCTCACACAGTTCATGGGTTCGAGCCCTGCATCAGGCTGTATGCTGACAGCTCTGAGCTTGAAGCCTGCTTTGGATTTTGTGGTTCCCTCTCTCTGCCCCTCCCCTGCTTGTGCTCTCTCTGAAAAATAAGCATTTAAAAAAAAAGAAAAATGGGTAAAAATTAAATACAGTAAGCTATTAAAAATATAAAAAAGATATCCAACCTCACTCATAAGAGAAATTAAAGCTAGAATCATATTGATATATCATTTTACATGTCTTGCAAATATCAAAAAATGACAAAACACTGTATTGGTAAGGGTGGGGGACAGCACTCTTGTACATTGCTTGTAGCAGGATAAACTGGTAAAAAATTTTAAAGAAGACAATGGCAATATTTATTAATTATGAATGGACATACTTTGGATTTAACAATTCCATTTCTAGAAATGTAACTTGTTAGCATACAATCCATGCAAAGTAACATAAGCACACACTGTTATTTCTGTTGCAATTTTTTTACTAGCAGAATATTGGAAATATCCTGAATTTCCATTGGTGTCTCCTTACCATGAGACATGGAACAATATAACAGAATACTATTTAGCCATTGGAAAAAATAAGACAGCGCTTTTTTTTTTTCCCACTGATCTAGTAAGATCTCAAATACACTGCTGAGAAAGAAAATTAAGAATGGTACAGATAATAAGCTACAACCTATGTAAAAAATGGAGAAAATACTTCCTCATATATACATAAATATCTCTAACAATTAAAAAACAGAGAACTCTGTGGTTGAGGTACCTCAATAGAAGGAATTCTGAACCATATGAAGCTATTTTTTTTAATGTTATGTATTAAATATATCAACTTGTCATAGTGGAAATCAGTCCTCCAGGGACTCATTTTTTTTAAAAAAGTATGTACAATTTGAAATTAAAAGAATGAAATTTATCACCTCCACACCTTAGTCATGTCTGTCTTCTGACCCATGCCATCATCAGCTTCACCTGCCAAAAAAAAACCTTGAGAATTAAAAATAAATGAAATAGAAACTAGATTTACACATTTGGTTTTAAAAAATACACTTATTTATTAAAGCACCATTACCAGATGGCATTATGAGCTCAAACGTAGACTTTTTAGGAATTTTTTCAAACTGTAACCCTAGACATGGTGATTAACCCAGAGAAATACTCATATTGCCCAAGATAGAACTAAAATAGAGTATGCATTAAAAACAAAATATGGAGCTCATAAATCATATTCTTCTGTATTTTTATCCTTCTGTTGCTACATTTTACCTCTGATGTTTGCAAGAGGCAAATTTTTGTTTTCTACTTCATCCTCACTATTGGGGAATCCAAAATGATATCCTAGACAGACCAATTCTCATCAACGCTTGAGCTTAGTGAGTACATCTTTGTCTGTCTTGGTTTGGGCCAGATACATTTGTGTAATATCAAGGCCAAATTAGCATGTAAGAGTTAAACAATGTCAGTGCCTTCTGCAGTAAAACATAGCCACCTATGTGCCAAATATTGAAAAATAACTTTTTAGTATAAAGCCAATATATGCCTATTATAGATACATTGGACAAACTCAAGATGTTTATAGTAGAAAATAAAAATTACTAATAGTTCTATCCCATAAAGATAACCAGTATTTATAGAACTTTTTTCATGTTGATTATGTGTGTGTGTATACAAATATTTCTCAGATTGTTGAAAAATATCTTGTTCCTGCTGTTTTTAACCCAAGTGTCAGAATTTCTGTGGTCATTAAAAGTTCTTTGTGAACCTAATTTTGAATGGTTGTATACTAGCTACGGAGTTTACTTTAGCTTTCCCCTATGTGGAAGCTTTTAAGATTTTTCTAATTTCTGCTTGGCATTTGAAGATGTAATGGTATTTGCCAAGACTGTATTTCTTGTAATGATAACAAGAGTTCCTTGCATCAATCCTTCACCAGGCATTTGTATTATCACAAACTTGCACCATTTATTGGTGAGGGAACTGAAGAACAGAAATCCACCTGACATTACTAAACTGGGGTGAAAAAGTCACTATAGTGTGATGTTGAACCCAAGTCTCTCTCTTTTCACTACACAATGCTATGACCAAAAAAAGCCCTTGATGAACTGTTATTTGCTGTTTATCTAGAGCACAGGGTCTAAATTCAGACCATGTTGTGACTGCTGTTTGGGCGGAGCCCCTGAGCTAGTGAATGAACCTCACCAAGCTCCTGGAATTTAAATCTCAAATGCACTGTGGTTATGTTCCAGTCAGTATACCATAGGCAGTAACTCATAAAAGATAAAGACAAAACAAAGTTGTGCCTTTGTGTAAAATTGTCCTCCAAAAGGAAGCATGCTTATAAAAATGGTAATGGAAGTGGAGAAAAGTTAAAGAAGTTGAAGAAAATAAAAGTTCTGAGCTAGAAAACAGAAGATTTAGATAAACCTGAATGGAATACCAAGTTTTCCCAAGGCCTGGATCTAGAATATAAATAACACAAGCTCATAGGAAAACAAGAGGACGTGATTCTTAAACGTTTTGTGAGTGCTTTAGTAAGAATATATCTTAGTGGCATCATAAATGCATTATAAATTATAATGGGATGTAAATTAAGGGTCTAAAGGTGTTAGTTAATATTTTGGTTACTTTCCTGCATTTTATAAGGGAAACTACAAGCTATCATGGGATTTGTAAATTTCAAGACTTGCAAGATCTTGGGATATATATACTTTGTGAAAATCAAGGGCCTTCCCTAAAAATAGCCCTGAGGCAAACATCTATACAAATAAATCTTGGTCCACATATCTGATTTTCTTAGGATCATTTCCTGGAAGTGATATTATCATTATTATGTTATTATCAATATATATCATAGCAAAAGAATCCCAAAAGTCCTCCAAATTAAAAATACCTCCAATACTCTAAAATTTTCCCATTTAAACTACTCTTTGGGTTAAGTCATTATTCTTAGAAAGCCTCTGAAAATAATGTCAAAAGAAAATTTTTAGGGAAAGTTTCTATTTTACTTACCATTTAAAAAAAATTTTTTAACGTTTATTTACTTTTGAGAGAGAGACAGAGACAGAGCATGAAGAGGAGAGGGAGACACAGAATCCGAAGCAGGCTCCAGGCTCTGAGCTGTCAGCACAGAGCCTGACGTGGGGTTTGAACTCACAAACTGCGAGATCATGACCTGAGCCAAAGTAGGTCACTTAACTGACTGAGCCACCTGGGCACCCCTACTTACCATTTATTATAACAGTGATATGAGAAATGTATAATGTAACTGAGGGCTTATGGAAGTCCAGGTTGAAAATCATCTGGTTCTCTCTCAGAAAAGGGGAGGTGGAGCAGAGGAGAGGGGATTAGAAGGGTAGGGGTAGCGAAGGGAGGTCAATAGGTAGGACAGCATAAAAATCAACTTCTTGTATTTCTTAATTTTGTTCAAGTTCAAATCTTACTTTAAAGTGTTTGGCAATGTGTGAAGTTGCTCATCAGGAGATAAAGGGAAGTTTTCCCTCTCTTTCTTGGATTTTTCTTCTTGAGATTTCTGGACTGAAAAACTGGACACTCAGAGTCCAGTGAAATGAGATTAGGAATCCAGAGGCACCCAACAAAAGGCTTCTGCTGCACCTCATGCTTTCAGCAGAGGAAACTGTCTGCTAACTGGCTCAAATCACATACAAATAGAATGCCTGAAAATCCTGGTACAGAGCAGGTATCCTGACAGATGTATACAAAATAGGAACTGGATGTTGATGAAATAGTTTATCTGCCCACTCAAAAGTAGCCCTGTGCAGTGTGAATTCTTAGGAATGAATTGTAAGTTCTCCCAAACACAGGCCCTAACATCAATTCCAGAGCTGTGAGGAAGCAAATATGAAATACTCCTTTTACAGAGATAAATCAAGTTACCAAGAACTTGCCCTCTCGGGGATATTGGCCTATTAAGCAACACAAAGCACAATCACACAGTGGGAGCACAAAAAGGAACCTCAGACGGTATCACATCTAACCCCCATCTATACCCAAGAAAGGTAACAAATCCAAAGTTTCATCTAAATTATTCAACATTCATTGAACAAATATTTAGTGACTGTTTATTATATGCCAAGCACTATGTTAGATGCTGGTGGTGCCCATATTAATGATAAAGTCAGCGATAAATGGTTTGGTTTTTAAAATAGGGCTGCTTATGTTTTTAAGGGAAATTAAAAAAAACATATGTTTTGCCTGGGTGGATCAGTTGGTTAAGCATCTATCGGCTCATGTCATGATCTCACAGTTTGTGAGTTCAAGCCCTGCGCTGGGCCCTCTGCTGTCAGCACAGAGCCCACTTCAGATCCTCTGTCTCCCTCTCTCTCTGCCTCTCCCCTGCGCTCTCTCCCTCTCTCTCTCAAAAATAAACATTAAAAAAAAAAAACCAATATCAGTACGAAGAACTGCTTCCCTTACCATAGATTTTCCCATTAATAGAACATTTTTTAAAAGTCATGATGTTTTCAGTGAGGGTGCCTGTTTTGTCAGAGAAAATGTATTCAATCTGGCCCAGTTCCTCATTGAGAGTGGTCGTCCGAGCTTCAGCAGGTGTTGCTTTTTCAGGGTAATACATCTTCCGATCCCAGTTTATAAAATAACTGTGTCCCAGACGAATGACTTCCATACTTTCATCCATTAAAATGGGGGAAAAAAAAAAAAGAAAGAAAAGCTCCATCAGTTTCAGAACATACAAAACGTTGCCAAAGTAAGAAGTCTGTCAAGGAGCGCCTGGGTGGCTCAGTCAGTTAAGCTGCTGACTCTGGATTTAGGCTCAGGTCATGATTTCACAGTTCAGGGTTGAAGCCTCGCATGTGGCTATACACTGACAGCACAGAGCCTGCATGGGATTCTCTCTCTCCCTCTCTCTCTGCCCCTCCCCAGCTCACTCTCTCTGGCTCTCTCTCAAATTAAATAAACAAACTTAAAAAATTTTAAAAATAAAAAAATAAGTCTGTCAAAGTCTTCAGAATTTAGAAAAAAAAAAATGTGGATGCTCTGTCTCCAGGTCCTAGTGACCTTCAGAAGACTCTCAGCAGAGTCTGTTCATAAAATTTCCTATGTCATTTTCTTGCAGCACCACGAAAATATAGACTTTGCATAAAGTCTTGGGGAATATTCCATGGTTCACCATTTATATTAAACAGGCCTAGTGGAGATTTCTTGTATAGCCTGTTAAGTTAGCATTTCTTTTATATCTTCGTACAAACTATTATTAAAGATGTTTGTCCAGCCATCTGGGTGGCTCAGTTGGTTAAGCATCTGACTTTGGCTCAGGTCATGATCTCACGGTTCATGGGTTTGGGCCCCACATCGGGCTCTGTACTGACAGCTCAGAGCCTGGAGCCTGCTTCAGATTCTGTGTCTCCCTCGTTCTCTGCTCCTCCCCCACTCATTCCCTTCCTCTTTCTCTTCCTCTCTCTCAAAAATAAACATTAAAAAATTTTTTAAAAAAGATATTTGTCAGATATCTGATCTAAAGAAATGTATTGTTGAGGACTTTCTAATATATCGTTTGATGTGGCTTCAATTTGCCAAAAAAGGTGGCAGTATCTCTGTAAAGCACTAAGCAAACCATAATAGATACTGAGTAAATCTCAATATTATCATTGTTATTATATTAGTTTGCCCATTTACCAGGAAAAGAGCATTGTCTCATGATCTAGTGGCAATTTATGACTTTCCAACTCTACAAATGTTATTTCTATGGCCAAAGGTATGTCTTTTAAAATCTCTGTCATATGTAAGGTTAAATCAATTTCCAAAAAGGTTAGCAATGTAAGTTTCTACAATAAGATTACTGAAAA
The DNA here is from genome assembly GCF_018350215.1 of Panthera leo. Lineage (NCBI taxonomy): Eukaryota > Metazoa > Chordata > Mammalia > Carnivora > Felidae > Panthera > Panthera leo. The sequence continues at coordinate 53,884,723 of NC_056684.1, read as the reverse complement.
TTAGCATTTACTATGCATGACATATATACATCATACAAATGTTACCAACTTATCATTTGTATTTTGTTTCCACTATTTTTGACACAAAGAAGTTGTCTTTTTAACTCATCAAATTTATCAGTAGTTCACAGTTTCTGTTTTGGGAGTTTTGTTGGATATGCTCTCCCTATGCCAAGATTATATATACAGACATCTATATTTTTCTAGTGGTTCTTTGCCAAATTTTCCACATCCAATTCTTTATCACAATTGGAATTTTTATAAAGATGATGTACATATGATGTGCTAATTTCAATTTTTACAAACATAAAGCTTTTTTATCACCATTTATTAAAAAAAAACAAGTCCTTTTCCCTTATTGCATTGGGATGCTTCCATGTCACATATAAATTAATTTTCTCACTAGAATCTACTTTAGGGATTTCAATTTTATTCCTTAATATGTCACTTAATACATCTCTTATTTTCATAATTACAGCTTTATAAACATTGGCGATACCTGAGAGGGTGTAAGAGAATACTTCTCTTTTTAAAAAGTTCTTGGCTGGAACCACTCATTTATTCTTGCTGATATGTTCAACACATTTTAGCATCCACACCCCCACCTTCTCATAAAACTTCTTTAAGATTTGTATTAAGTCTATGTTAAACTTTTAATTACTTGGAAGTAACTCATTTTAATATACAAGTGCAACTTCAAAGAGAAGGGTAAGTCTTTCCAGTAATTGAATTTTGAAAAGTACCTCTATTGATAAGGAGTTTTAGTTTTCATTTGCTTTGTTTTTCACATAGGTCCACATTACAGCTGGATAGATTTGCTACTGGACATTACATCTATCTGTTCATTGATGACATAATTGTTTAAATTATTGTTAGCCTAATGGAAAGGTTTTTTTTAATGTTAAAAGCCTTATCTAATGTTAACAAACTTTGCTTATGCCACAAAATCAGACATTGAGCTGAATTATCTTACTAAGATCTTTGCAGAATTACTCTTTTGGATTTTCTAGGTTTATAATCACATTGTCTATGCTCGTCCCTTCTAATAGGGTTATTTCAGTTTCAGGTTCATGTCTTCCTTTGTTCCTTGATATTTCAGCTGCATGTCTTAGAACATTAGCAAGGACATCCAGACCAGTATCACAGAGTAATGACAATAGCAGTGACCCATGGCTTATTTCTGAACTTAATGGGAATTGAGCCTTGGTGTTCTCATCTGTCAAGTGAGAAAATTAACAGTGACTGATTACAGTAACTCTTAACATTTGTCTCCCTGAAGACAAAAGATGATAGAAAAATCCTTTCTAGGCATTAAATTCTATGCTTCTAACATTTCCCTCTCTGAAAGTGGTATGGTGCTAGTTCATTTCCTAACTATTTAAATGGCAACACTTTTTTTCACTTAAACTAAAAATTACTCTACGATTCTGTAGAACCATACAAAAGAAAAATAAATAAGGCGTTTTCTGTATTCGTTTATGTAACTTACTGTTATAGCTGACCCATACATATCCACCACCGCACACACATACTTCCCTGTAAATTCTCTGCTAGCTTTTCTACTTTACCTTTGTTTTCTTTATTCCATTCACTCAAAAAGCATTAGCACTTACAGTGGACCAGGAACAGTGCTTTATCTGTCATAAGCAGATGAATGAATGAATCCTGACCTTCTATTCCCTAATTTCACTAGTAAGGGCATTAAGACCTAGAAGTCAAGTGACTAACCCAAGGTCACACAAATAACTAACCACAGAGCCAAGACTAGACTTCAGACATTGGTAAAGCCAATGTAGACCTGACTCTAAAAATGGCATTATACAAGTAACTGTACAAACAATTTGAAGCTTTGATCTTTCTAAAAGTAAGATAGCTTCCTGAAAATTCAAAGCAAAATGAATGAAACAACATGTGATCCTTCTGTATTATAATACAAACCAATGGAAGTATTGTAAATTAATTTGAATTCTTGGATCTTAAAATAGTCTGTAGAGAGGAAGGGTGTCTTTTTTGTTTGGGAAAGAGGATTCAGGACAGTCATAGTGGAACATTCAGCTCTTTGTCTTATAATAGCAGGAAAAAGGAGACAAATGTTCATAATTAGCATAATCAAGCGCTTAGTGTTTTCTGCCTGAATGCTCAAAGAGCAGGGCTTAAGATTCCACCCATTCTGTGGCAAAACAGGCAACATAGAAATGAATTCCTATTGCTTTGGGAAAAACTTCCAAAATTTAATTCCTTGGGAGTATGTGGCTGCATTTCTTAGGATGATGTATTTAAAAAACCGTAGCTGGGTATGTTTTAACACTACAGATAAACAAACTGACAGCATAGAAGTATCCTACCAACATCAACATCCTTTGCTCACGTGGAATTGTTAACCGATCAAAGTAAATTCAGCACTTTTATCCTCAAGTGACCTATGGCATTATTCTTCATACCCATTCAAAAGCCTAAGGGAAGCTTTTGTAGAAGGCCTTCTCTCCAAACAGAAATACGCTGTTTTTGTAGATCTCAGTCTTTAGGATTGAGCAACCTGACATTCTTTCGAATGCTTTCCCCCTCCACATTGAGATCAGAATCACTGCTCTTGTATGATGAGAGGAAAGCTCACATTTACCTTCATAATTATTATGCCTTACCAACAGGTACAGAACTCTAGGCTCTTTTTTCTTTCTCTTGGGGTCTTTGCTGAGTAATAAACCAGACACAGCTTAGGGAGAGAAGAAAACCAGTGTACCAAGTGTCACAAGACTTGGGTTTGGATCTTGGTTCTGTCTTTAACTGGCCCCATGATCCAAGCAAATCATCTCATTTATAAAAGAAGTTGGGCAATAACTACTTCATAAGGTTGTTGGGAGACATAAATAAAATAAAGTATATGGAGACACTTTATATAAAATACACAATGTTACCTAGGGTAAGGTAGTATTATTTGGAGCAGAAAGGAAGTAAGAAACCAATTATTTTAGTCCCACCATTTTCCTGAGCAGTTCATTGGCAAACTAAGGCACAGAGAAGCCAAGCGCTTTCTTCAAGGTCACACATGCCAAGACGATAACCTGGGTTTGGACTATTCCAACTGGGTTTCCTTTCCACCACTGCAGGGGACACATTAGAAAGAAAAGCAATGCTAACCTGGGAATTTAGCCTTGACCTCTAAAACACCAATATTTCAAATTATTAAATGAAAAATGCCAACACACTTCAAAGAAAGAGCATACACAGAATATACTTCCTTCATGAGGACATATGAAACTGCACATGTGCAGATGGTAAGCCACTATGAGTATTTATTGTTCATTTAGGACATAAAAGGAAAGCTATAAAAGCTGACCATAGCTCTTCTGGCAAAAAGCAGGATTTACTACAGACTTTATAATTGGATACAAGCATAAGAGGTCCTCAGAATCAAAGATGAGCCAGTAGGATACAGTTTAAATAGAGCCTGCTCTGACCACAGCTCCAGAAGGCCCAGAGCAATTTGTGGTGTTGTGGCCACATGCCACTACTTCAAGTCAATTTCCCACAAGTTGACATTTCAGTTTCCTGACTGCTATCCAAAACAAGGGTGGATTTTGTGCATTGAACTTCCCTTGCTTCATCATAGTTAGGATTTTGGAAAGAGAGAAAAAGAAGCTTGTAAAAATTAGTGGGGATTTAGAGCTGGTAATTTCTTGTATTGTTAAAATACTGGTGATGAGGAATGTCAAACAACCAAGTCTCATCTTGGCTCTAGTGTCTTTAGGATTATCTGTCTCAGTCTTGGTAGGATTAGGATTGGGGCGCCTGGGTGGCTCAGTCAGTTAAGTGTCTAACTCTTGATTTCGGCTCAGGTCATGATCTCATGATTCTTGAGTTTGAGCCCTGCATCAGGCTCTGCACTGAAAGCACAAAGTCTGCTTGGGATTCTCTCTCTCTGCACATGCCCCTCTCTAACTCTCAAAATAAATGAATAAACATTTTTTAAAAATCTCAGTTATACACTCTAGGGCCAACTCCTAAGCCTTATCAAATACACACACATACACACACGCAAAAATGTACATATATACATACATATAGAGGTGTGTGTGTGTGTGTGTGTGTGTGTGTGTGTGTGTATGGGGAGAGAGAGATCATTTTAGTTCTAATTTGTGGGTCCAAATCTAGAAATGATAGGTCCTGTTGCAGTGAGAGCTAGGAGTCAGACTTCTTATTTAACAATGGACAAGTACCACCCACTATATTTCAACTTCTTTATATTATAGTTACTAATAATAGGAAAAATTAACATTCATTAAGCTTTTACAATGTGTCAGACATTCTTTTAAGAGCTTTACAGTTTGTTTACTCTTTATACAATCCTATTAAGTAGAATATTGTCTTCTTTACTTTTAAAATGAGGAAACCAAGGCACTGGAAGGTGAAATAACTTGCCCAAGGTTATGGATCTAGTGAGTGGTGGAACAGAATCTGAATCCAGGTATCTGGAGCCAGACTAGTAGCAGGGAAGCATCATCTCAACAGATCTCATCAAATAGTCTTCCACTTCTTACCCAATATCAACTCAATTCTAACTGATCAGGTTGCATGAGATTATATTGTAGTCCATTTATTCCAAAGAAAAACATTCCTAAGAAACCAGATCAAATCAAGAAAAAAATGAAATGCATTTATTATAATTTGAAAATACAAAAGTGAAGCAGATTAAACAGCTTAGTTGCCTCATTTGTAACAGCTGTAGCAGATCATAAGCAGTTAGAGCAAGACATCTACCTCACTGTGGTAATTTTAAAACAAACAAAAATGATTAGGCACAACATGATGATGCAGAACAAAGTCTTTTGACAAAGTGGCTTTTCTAAAGTATAAATTCTCATCTTACCTCACATATAATGAAATGGGCACAACTGTATTGAGAATAATAATATATGACCAGAATGTTAAGAATCCCGAGAACACAGAGTTCTTCTCTCCTTCATTCCAAAAGAGGAAAGTTCTGAATTTGTCCCCAACTTGATTCTCCCAGATTGAATTTCCTATTGCAAGAATAACTCCCATGCATACCAGAAACCCAAAAATCTGAAATGAGAATGGAAGTCTGGTTAAGGTTAATTTGAACACAAAACTAGTCACATCAACACAATCCAGTTACACTCCTAACTCCAAGAAATTGTCATTTGAAAAGCAAGTCATGCGAAGCTCTTCATACTTATCAATAATCGTACAAGTTTAATATTTTTATGTTTTACTTGACTAAATATTTTACATGCATTTTCTCACTTAATTCTTCCAGTGATTTTCTGATATAGGGACAATCTTTAGTCACACTTTGCTGGTCAAAACCAGAACAAAGTAAAACAGAAGCACTGAAAGATTATATAACTTGTCCATGGTCAAAAGCCAGTAACTTCACAACCTTGATTTGTGACAAGGGCATATATTTAGATGGCTTAGGAAGGCAGTATGTCCTGATTTGCCCTGGTCAGCCCCAGTTTGTATCTGTCATCCAGGCAGAATATTAATTGCGTTCCCTCCTTTCACTTGCAAAAGTGTCCTGTTTGAATGATAAGTTATACAGTCGCCTAAGGCATAAAAGCAAAAGGAAGAAAACGTCAGTGCTAAAGAACAACCTGAAGCCAGTCAAGTCTCTTGGCTACAGATCTAGCTGCACAATCCTTACTTAAGGCTAACAAGGAAAAGAAAGATTAATTAAAATACTGCATGCCATATATGTTTTCCTTTGGAGATTAAAAAAAAAAGTGAGAATCAACCTGAAAACTGTTAGCCAACTCTTACATTGTGATTAGTATCAGTATTAGGTAGAGCAGACATTTTGGAGGTATAGCAACTTTCAGAAAGAGAGCAAGGTCAGTTCCTTATGAGCCCAAATGCCAGCCTTGGAAAGGAAAGACACCAAATCAATGAATAAATGAATACGTAAGATCTGAGCTGAATATGGGGCTTTGAGAACTTTGCTCTACCAAGTTCATTCTGTGTTAGGAGCAGAGATCAGCCACTGATGGGAGGGGGAGTGTGAAGCTAGGGAACAGGAATGTATTTAACCTTCTATTTCCTTCTTCCTCTAAAAAAGGAATATTCAGGCATTCTAGGACTGCTTTCTTCTTTATTCATGAACAAGATAGACATATAAGACATTTATGTAGAAAGAGTATGGGGAAAACCCGATTTAAATTGCATTAGAAAGCCATGTATTAGAGAAAAGTAGAGTTGTGAATTCCTGAAACCCTACCTGATACCTGTATCATGGTATCCTCTTTTCTTTCAATAATACTACCAATTAATTGAAGTAAATTACTTTAAGGGCATTAAAATTGGTACTATTTGGCATTAAATGCTCTAACTCAGGATGGAATCAGCTTCTAATAATCTAATGGGGCATTCAATGTTCTAATATGAAAAGTTGGAACAGTCTCTCCTTCACAATCAGTAATTTTACTCTGTAAATACATATTTGTGTATGTGTGGTAGATACATATACAATCCCCACGCAAGCCCTAGAAGTGGGCTCAAGGCCATTTAAACAGAGAATTCTAGGAGGGGGCACAAGCTAAACATGTTCCCTTGGCCCCTGAGACTCTGCCCCAAGGGGATGAGTGTAATAGGAAGAAAGCCCAGGTCTGAGGATGATACCAAAAGTAAAGCACAAAGCAAGGTCAATATTTTGTGCCCAAAAAGAATTCACTTCCTTCTTTCCTTAGTCAGAGTCCCACTATCACATATCAGTTATGCAAATATTTATTGAACTCAAATTCTTTATAATTGTTTGTGAGTCTATGGAGGGGGGCGTAGTTCAAAGCCACTGTCCTCACATTTAGTCAATGTCCTTCAACTTAATTCCAATACAATGATGCAAAACAATATTACACAAAAAGTCAGAGAACAATCAGGTACCTAGCATCAGGTAGCACACAAGATCTACTGACAAAAGGGTAAAACACAAAGAATACTAGACTGTTTTTGGTAAATGGATGGAAAAGAAAATCATTTCAAAAGCACAGAAGAGAAAAAAATTCAGAGGAAAGAGATAATCCTGGGCTAAGGAGGTTTAGAAGCTTTCATGGAGGAGGAGAACTATGACCTGGGCCTTAGAAGATTCATAAGCAGAACCAGCTACACAAATTGGGGAGTTCAGTGCAAAATAAAAAGGCAGGACCCCCTTGTTCAAAGGTTATTGATAACCTTTGGATTTTTGGTAATTTCCACGTGGCAACAGCAGATCAATCATCCAAGTATTGAGGCCCTTCTGAGTGGGGAACCTGTAGAACTACAAAGATCGCACACCCATGAAGCCAGCTCCATCCATAAGCTATGTGGAGAGGACATGAGCAAAGGTAAGACAACAAAAAGACCCAAGTAACTTAAAAATTATGTTTTATTTTTTAAAAACAAATGCAGGTACTTGGAATATGGAGAACTTGCAAGACCATGAAGGCCTCCATAAGCACTGATCTACTTCTCATGAGAAACTCTACTGATGGTTGAGATATCATAATCTAGAAAGTAGAAGGCAATGTAACTGGGCCCCAAATGCAAAATATCCAAATAAAATTCCACAAAAAAAATAAATATTTATGAAAGAATTCCCAGCAAAATGTAAGAAATATATTAAAATACCAATGATAGTGATTTGCCTAATTTTGTTTTAGTACCTTACCCATAGTACTAGAGTATTCATCAGTCTATCAATGCTTGTCCTCTTAAACTTTGTCTTACCACTGTTCTGCATTAATTTAGTGTCGGGACCTGCAAAAACAAAATTAAATAAAACTTTAAAATGGTTTGATGATTTATTATTATTATTATTATTATTATTATTATTATTATTATTTATCATGTCAAATGTTCCTGAAAGGAGAACAGTATTTTTTTCAAAATAATTTAACTTTTATTAAGAACAGGGACCAAAAAACATTGAGAACTCTGATCTTGATGGCTGATGGTAGAACACTACTGGCTACCATCAACTTTTCTGCCTGATCTTTAGGTTAATGAGTCTCCTAAGAGGTATGAACGGGGAAGTGATGGTTATGTGGATGGAGAGAGTAAGTTTTGCTTCCCACCTTGCAATCAAGCTATGCATCTCCTTGTCTTATATCAGGATCTAGGTCTGAATCATCTTTAGGTCTCTTACACACCTAGCCCATAATTTTAGTCAATATAAGGTTAAATTTTTATTTGCAAATTTAATTAATATGAATAAATACAAAATTTAGTTTGGAAAGAAAAAAGAAGAGGGGCCAATTAAGTTTTGTATAATTCTCAACTGGTTGCTTAACAACAACCCTGGAGACTGCAAGATAACTGGTCTCCCTCAAATAGGATAAATCCAGACAGAACTTGTGGCTTAAAAGTTTGAGAAATGCTATTTTTCAAAAAGCTTTGTATGGATGTGCATGTAGTTGAAGCAATGAAAGATAACAAAGTCAATCCAAGTAAGGAATAATTTGGAATGTTAAAAAGAATGTAGTAATAAACACAATTCAGAACACTGAGATCAAAAATGGAAAGTTAAAATAAGAAATGAAATTATAGGGGCACCTGGTGACTCAGTCAGTTGAGCATCTGACTCTTGATTTCAGCTCAGGTCATGATCTCACAGTTCCTGAGTTCAAGCCCCACTTCAGGCTCCATGCTAAGAGCATGCTAAGAGCATGGAGCCTGCTTGTGATTCTCTGTCTCCCTCTCTCTCTCTGCCCCTCCCTCGCTTTTCCCCCACTCTCTCTCAAAATAAACAAATAGACTTAAAAAAAAGAGAGTGAAATCAAATTCAGGATCTGTTTCCCAAAAAGATTTGTGGTGCTTTTTGGAGAAATGAGAATAACTCCAAATAATACATCAAGTTAAACTATTATTATATATTGCACACTGTGCATATGATACATACTTTCTGTAAGGGCAAGAATAGTCTTAAATCTTATGTTAGATTTATTTCAGGTAAATACACTATCTCATGATATATTTACTAAGTGCCTTCTCAAGTAATTCTAAGAATCTTACTAACTGCTTTAGAAGTAGATAACTAGATGATTAACAAAGGAACATATTAGAATATATTACTAAGGGCATTCCTTGCATAAAAAGAAGATGCTAAATGGAAGTAAAGAAGCTTTAATTATACTGATTTCGCTAGTGTTCCTCTTCACGTGTTCTCATTATTATCATCAATCCACGTAGCCATTTAATATAGCAGAAAAGTGGAACTGAAAGAACGAACAGAGGCACACATAAAATTTTATGCCATCCTAGAAGTCAGGGAAGAATGGGCACATCCTTAGAAGACTTTCTTTTACTTAAAAGACAAATAGCAGCAAAGATTGGGGTCCCATAAAATTCAGTTTTGAATTTGAAATCGTACCCCAGTGTCCTATTCCCAACTACTGTTGTGTAAAGGAGACCACCCACACTTTCTCAGAATAGTTTATTGAAATCATATGGACACTGAGGGTGGGAAGTATTTCTTGTACAGTAAAGATCACAATGAGCAAATAAAATTTGTGATTAGTAAAAGCTGAAATGCTGACAGAGCCAGTGTTGTGCTAAAAATTTACATTTCTTGGACACACACACACACAGAATAGCAGAGACTATACTTAATGGGTTTTTAAGCACTTATTGAAATATATCTACAGATGCTGATTTACACATCTCTTCTTCCCTCATAGTCACAGATCTTGAAAGAATTTTCTATACTCAACAGCCCCTGTTTCCTCATCTCCTACTAATTACTCAACCTAGTTTCAGATCTAGTGTTTTCAATATCCTCCGTGCCTTTTCTGTACCTGTCAGCAGCCCTTGACATTGTTGACTATTCCAACCTTTTGAAACACACTCTTCTCTTAACCTCTGTGTCACAGTACTGTCCTGTTTTTCCTCCTACCTCTTTGTTCACTCCTTTGTCTTCCGTGATGCTCACTCTTTTCTATACAGCAACCAAACCTTGGGATTCTTTAAGACTCAGACAGAGCCCATCTTCTTTCTCAATCTACTTTCCCTGAGCCATCTCATCTAAGACCACAGCTCCAATGATCATTTGTAGACCAAATGTAAATTTCCAGCTCACACTGCTCCTCTGAGCTGTAAACCCATATATTTGTCTATATGGCATCTTCGCTAGATTCTTCTAAGGCCCTTCGGGCAGCCCTGGTCCAGCCCAGCTTGTGATATCCCTCAGAGTTCCTTATATCAGTGAATGGCACTGCTATCCATCCAGTTGTGAAAGCTGAGGGAAGCCTAAGAGTCTAGTCTATGCCCATGACTTCCACTCTAGCCCAGAGTACCATCATCTCTCAAATGGACTATAGTAAAAGCCTAGTAACTGTGTCACCCTGCATCCACTCTTCCCCCAATTCGAATATTTTTTTCCTCCCCAACCCCAATCATACACTCTTATAAGGACTTGATATTTACCAACTTTACAAATACTGTAGGCAATAATCAGCTTTTCAAATTTGACACACACACACACACACACACACACACACACACACACGCCATCTCTTTGAAAAACTTGCAATGGCTTCCCAATCCTCTTAGGATAAAGACCAAAATTCTAGATACAGATCTAGAATGTCCTGTCTGGTCCAGCTCCTATCCATATCTCCAGTCACATGTCTATCTTTATCCTCCATGTTCTCCATACTCCACACTGGCCTTCTTAAATTTTGTTTTTTCTTTTTTGTTTGTTTGTTTGTTTGTTAGTTTTACCTCACCATCCTTAGTCCTACCACAGGGCCTTTGTCCACAATGTGACTTTTAGCTAGCTTGCTCTTTCTTCTTCATATTCCTCCATTATATACTGTTATAAGTCCATGTTCTTTTCTTTCAGAGCACTTATCTCAGTTTGAGATTATATATTCATCACTACAATTATCTGAGATTAAGGTCTCTTTCTTCTACCAGAGTCAAAACCACAAGTGAATGGACTGCATTTGTTTTTGTTCACATTCTTTTTTAAAATATTTATTTATTTATTTTGAGAGAGCACATACATGCACACACACATACGAGCAGGGGAGGGGCAGAGAGGGAGAGAGAAACGCAAGCAGGCTCTGGGCACTGTCAGCGCAGAGCCTGATGAGGGGCTCAACCTCATGAACTGTGAGATTATGTCCTGAGCCAAAATCAAGAGTGAGACACTTAACTGCTGAGCCACCCAGGTGTCCCTTACATTCTCAATCATAAACGAAAAAGTACAGTGCCTGCCACATAGTAGGCACTCAATGAATAACTATTTAATGAATTAATTTATTAAGTACCTGCTATGTTTTAGGCAATATGTATATGTGCTTTTCATCTATTATCTCAGCTAATGCTTAAAACAATCCAATGGGGCACTACGTGACTCAGTAGGTTAAGCATCTGGCTCTTGATTTCAGCTCAGGCCTTGATCTCAGGTTCGTAAGACTGAGCCTTGGAATATTCTCTCTCTCTCTCTCTCTCTCTCTCTCTCTCTCTTTCCCTCTCTGCCCCTCTGCCATTCACTCATGAAAGAAAGAAAGAAAGAAAGAAAGAAAGAAAGAAAGAAAGAAGTTAAATAAATAAATAACCAAAACAAAACAAAACAATCCAATGAATGAGGTATTATTATCCTTATTTCACTAATAATGAAGTATTTAAGTAACTAGGATCAGAACCAGAGTTCAAAACCAGATATATCTAACTTAGAAGCTCTTGATCTTAACCACTATTTTTAAAACTATATGAAATACTCCATTAATTCGTTAATTCACTGACTCATTCAATCAATGTTGTATTTAAGACTGACTCATTCAGATTCCAAACAGGAAATAGATGACGCACTGAACAAGGATAATTGGAGAAAAATTTTTTATAAAGGGACTCTTTACAAAAGTGTGGGAGGGGGTATAGAGTAAGCAAAAGGTTAATGCAGTAACCAAAGACTTAGTAACAATCAAGAGGTTCCTCTAAGCCAGGGGGAAGGGTGAGTGAGGGGAGGCAGTGGTAACTGGACCCTAAAGGACAATATAGAGTTTGCAGCCTTAAGAAAGACAAACTTTATGCTGAGGGTCCCAGTCAGGCTGAAGTGACCACACAGGGAGGAAGTTTGGGGAAATAAATACCTTGACCTCAGTGTTCTTTCTCCCTTTGATCTCTTCCCGAGATCCTTCCTTAACTAGAAGCCAAAATTCAAGGAAACCTATTTGGGGAAACCATACAAGTCAGCCTCCCAAGGCAGAAAGAAGAGTGGGAAAGGTGAGAGTAGATCTGGAGGAGCAAATGGAAGACATCCAATGCAAAAATCTACTATGCACCAAATGGTGCTAACTCCTATGGATTCCTTAAATGACTAAGACTCCTACAACTCAGAAACAAGACTTCCTCCTCTCTTGAGTGAAAGAAAAACTATTAACAGAAAGGCATGACCTAGCTGTTAATGCATATTAAACCCCCGTAAATTATAGATTTGTAAAGCAAACCACGTCTGCATCAACTATATTCCTTACACAATCCCTAGTGATAGGTGCAACCAGGGTAATAAAGAAAGAATAGTTAATAATTCACTTTGGATAACTTTCATAAGATCTAAGTGTTCAGCTGGAACTCATTCCCCAAATTAGATATCTTAAGATTGAGGGTTATGAAAGACTCATCTGTTCAAATCTGACATTGATGAAACCAACCATTCCCAGCCTGTCACTGTTCTAGTTAAGCTTCCTCTTAACATTTGCACCCAGACTCAAGTCAATGCAGGCATTCTCTGCTTTACAAATATCTGCCTCATGAAGGTCCAGTGAACATCCAGTCCATATCACAAAAGAAGAGGATATTCCCTGCTTCTGCCTGCCAAGATCCAAAGAACAGTACCCACTCCCAATTCTCAGTCTATGGAGCAGGCAGTGCATTTGGAATTGAAGCTAGAAGGAAGAAGCAGGGAAGGAAGAAAACTAACATTTATCAAGCATCCTCTTCCACATGCATTGTCTCGCTGAGCCTTTAGAGTGACTCTAATGTATTCATTATCCCCATGTTACAGCTGAAAGAACTAAAGTTTAGGAAGTTTAAGTAACCAAGGCTTAACATCCTACAGCTGGTAAACAAATCTGAACCTAGCTCTGTCCAGTCCAAATTCTGTGAGCTCTTTATTATACCTGCTTGGAGGGAGACCTGTTCAACTTACTACCCCTCTTTCTCCTAGGTATGCACATTTTCCCATAGAGCAAACCTTATGGAGGAAAACTTGGCTTCTGAGTGGCTCACAGCAGCTGTCCTAGCATAACATGCTGTAGCTGAACCATAGCTCAGTCATTCCAAACAAGTTCACAAGAATGCAAACAAAATGTTGGGCTATAGCCCATTCCTAGGATAAAGCTCCTCAATTTCTATGATGACAGGAAGCAGACCAGAAGGGTCCTTCCCATGAAAGGACCTTCAAGAAGTCTCCCCTTCATTGTGTGGGAAGATAAAGGAAGGCTGATATATAAGCCTCTTTTTTCAATGCAAGAGAGATGCAAATAAGAAAATATGTGGTCACAGGTTTATTCCCCTGACTAATGAATGAAAGCATCTGATGAGAGAATTATGAAAGCAGATTCATCCCCAGATAAAAGAACATATACTGCCATATTTCTAGGGATTTCTCAAGTCCGTACAATGGCAATACCCCAAGCAGCAAAAGCCTTACTAAAATCCACAGCTGAAAGTATTTAGGAGGAATTGGGAGGCCTTTTCCAGGTTTGGAACACTTTTGAGTCTTTAATAAACATTTGTTGTTGTTGAGGAAAGTCAGTTAAGAAAAACATTCCAGTTTTGATTGCACATAGTCAACAGACCCAAAAACACGTCTCATTTCGGTGTCATAATAAACAGGATTTTTAAAAATCCAGGGCTGGCAACTGATGCCATGAGTACAATTTGAGTGGCTTTATGTAGTGGAGCTACTGTAAGCTCCCTTAGCAGGAGAATGCCACCTTGGGCCTGTAGAGATAAAGTAGAGATGCAGAAAGCGGCCAGCAGGAAGAGTAAGAGGCACTTCCCCTCCCTCACTGCCTCCATCATGTAGTCTTTCCAGGACCCACTGCCTGCTGACAAATAATAGAAGAAGCTACAGAGTATAAACAGAAATGATTGCAGTATCTCCAAGAAACCTTTTCCAAAAGGATTACCTGACCTTTGCAAACTACAAAATTAACAGCAGAGAGGGGTGGGGGGCTTTGTTTCATCTACTTCCCCCACTTTAAAGTTGATTAATACACACAAGGATGGGCATGACTGAGGTGAAGATAAAGAAAGAAAAATTAAACATTGGGGATCTAGCACCCGCCAAGCAATGAGGGCCCAAGCACCCCTTAAGAATAAGATCATGATGTCAGTGGCTGCTCACACAGGGGGGCCACCCAGACTATTTCCAGAGCAGTGATGCTGTCCTCTGCCGTCAACCCAGAGCAGCACCTTGTGTGGAACAGATGCACCATGCTCATCCAACCTGGAGAGATGCAGACTGCCCATGCATATCTCAGGAAGGACTCCCCCATAGCCAACTCTGGGCAGTCATCTGTACCTGCAAATATAACCATTCCAAAACACCAGCTGGTGTTTCTCAGGATGCAGCCCCTCAGGATTATCTTCTCATTGTTGAGGGAGTGCTTGCTGTCCTTCCAAGAGAGAACCCCTGTGAATTTATCTAATTTGTTGTTAGGCGCCTCACAGACAACAGTCCCTGTAAAAAAAAACAAAAACAAAACTTGTTTATGACTCACCTCAAACTCTCTTTGGAAATCCACAGTACTGTGTTACCACCCTGCTTCTAATACACAGGATATTTTTCCTTTTTTTAGACAGTGCAATGTTATGTACACAAGATTGTACTAGAAAAAACAAGCTTGACGGGGGCGGGAGGCGAGGTGAGGAGGTGGGGCGATGAATACAAAGATGGAAATCTATTAAGTGTTTTTAACAAAGCTTTCCGCATTATTCAAATAACAATAGAAACCTTGAGATCCATGGGTTGGTTTTTTTTTTTCCTTAAATAAAAATCATTTACCTGTACTTCTAGTTTGTAACAATGATTTCTGAAAAGATAAAGCAGGGACTGTCCTAAAGGTCTTTCTTACACTCTTTTTACTTACTGTGAACTTTTACAGAGGTTAAGATGGCATACTTCCAGTTTCACAACCAAAGTCAATCAGGCCTTTCTAGGCTCAGAATTTCGGGGGTCCTACTATATCCCCCCACCAAGAAACCTGGACCTTGTTTGCCACATGTGCCTGAGAATGCATGTGATTCTTTTCAGCTGTTGTAGGCTTCTTATCTTGATTAGATGCAGAGTTCTGGGGCCTCTCAAAGCCACCATATAACTTGTCCCAAACTGACCAGAATATGTTTCCAGTTTTTTTGTTTTTTTTTTTACTTCCAGGCCTATTCCAAACCAAGGGTATGCCCATTCCAAATCAATAAATCAATTCGTTCCATTATTTCAGTAAGAAAATACACTTTCAGGGTGGGGGTTCTTTTGACAGAAAAAGAAACCAGAAATAATCTTGTATGGACCTTTTCACAAAATACAACTATTAGATTAAATGCATTTGCACTGCAAACTGCTGGGGTTAAACTTCAATAAGTAATGAGTACCAAGACTTGAAAGACAGAGGGAGAGAGGGCAAAAAGGGAAAGGAATTAAAAAGAGAGGTGGTGGGGAGATCCAAACAGGGCTCAAACCCAAGTCGGCAGTGAGATTAGCACCTCTCAAGAACAATAAAAATACACGTGTTTAATCAAAGCCAAAGGGAACATACAAAGTGGCATTTGGAAAATACAAAAGGAAGTCTTCCGCACTGACTGGAGAGAAAGGAGACCAGCCCAGCCTACAGAGCCTCTGTAGTTCTCTGTCACACCACTCACCCAGCACCTGAACCTAGAGGCTTCTTACACAGACACCCTTCCTTCCTATGATGATAACTTTTGCTTTTAAAACTCTTAGAGGTGACAGCAGCCAGTTTTCACATGGCCTGATGACTCCTGGCCAACCAGATTACTAACATTGGATCTTGCATGAAAAACAAAAAAATAAACAAAAAACAGAAAGGAGAGAGGGCCTCGGGGCCTAAGGACTGCTTTTTCCAAACTCCTTTTTCCTTTCCCCAGTTATAACAAAGGTGCTGCCTGAATAGCCCCCACTTGGGCATTCACTAGCGTCTTCCTGGACATCCACCACTTATCGAGAGTACTGGCAGGATGATTTGGGTGAGGTTAAATAACCTGCACAAAGTCATTTTTTATACAAAGGGAAGTGGCTAAATTCTGGTTGCTCCCATTATGGCCTATCACTGATATTAAAAAGTAAATTAAAGTTGATTTCAACTGGCCCAAGTTGTTTGGACAATTATGTTGTGGAAGAGGGGACTTTTTC
This sequence comes from Panthera leo, assembly GCF_018350215.1. NCBI lineage: Eukaryota > Metazoa > Chordata > Mammalia > Carnivora > Felidae > Panthera > Panthera leo. Next base: position 53,868,351 of record NC_056684.1, on the reverse strand, counting down.
TAAATTCTAAGAACTCAAAGTCTTTTCCTCTTGACCAATAATTTTCATTCCTAAATTTTATAGAACTTTGAATTGAGTATCGCCAGCAAAACTTGCATAAAATATTGGGTTGATAGCAACCCTTAAAGCTTATTCCAGTTTCTTGACCCAAGACTCAATTTCTCAAGTCTTCAAAGTTGGCCACCAAAAAAACATAAATAAATAAAAATGTGTTTTGGGCAAAAACAACATGATACACAGTCCCTGCCAATAGAAATATAAAAAACAGGCTCATTTGATCATTTTTATTGTCGCAAGCAAAGACTGACATGGAGACAAATACAGCCTTGAACATGTTGGCTCACTCCTCCCTGGCCCCAAGGCTCTTCCAACTTCTGGCCTGACACCAAGGGTGTGGTTCTAGACAGGAACAGGCAGTAAGGCCAAGGGGTTCTGCCTTGGTTCTTGGAGGCCAACCCCCAGTTCAGCCTTTCTCAAAGAGTGTGGTCCTACTGATTTAAGTACTAAATACAGAGCCTGGTCAAAACAAAGTGGTGGGAACAAAGCCAAAGTACATTTTCTTTTTTTTCTTTTTTGTCTTCAGAAGTACTCAGCTTCCCCTTTCTTAGCCTTGTTAGCATAAAACAAAAGCTTCCAAACTTTTTCTTCCCTTTTCCAAAAAAAAGTAAATAGTTTCCTCTCAAGAGAGCACTGTATTCACGTCGTATCCCCATAGCCTACCATACTGCCTACATAATAAGATCTTAGTGCGTATTTGTTGTAGAGATGGAAAAAAATTTCCTATGGTTTCCAAAGAGAAGGTGGGAATTGAGATGGGTGCTAGAGTAGATTTAAGATGAATGAAAGAAGTGGATTTATTTCCATGGTGATAATGATAAAAGAGGAGTGGAAGACCTAGGAGGCTAGCCACCATCATGGGCTTAGGTTGACCTAACTCTAACAAGATACAAACATATCTGAGAACTCTAGGCGGGGAAAGGGGGAACCTTAAAGCACATCAGAAGCAAACAAATAGGTACCCTAGCCATAAAGCATAATAAAGACTAAGGAAAAACTTTAGGACCCTTCTTCCTTTTGCTAATAGTACTGGAAAAGAGTTGGAGGCAGTAAACAGTCAGTTAGACAATGAATGAGAAAACAATTTAGGAAAAATAGTATTTTTTTCTCAGATGGTTATTCACTATAAACATGTTTAGAGCACAAAGTCATCTTTAATGCGCAATGAAACAACTGGGACAAAGATCATGTCAATGAGGAGATAGAAATATAATCAGACTAGCTAGTTTTATGTTTTCCCCTCTGAGGAGAACAGATATGAAAGCAGATAGCAATTCACCCAGTTCACAGTCACACAGAAATATTCTAGGTCCATCCTAGACAAAATCCACAAGATTTTATTCTCACCCTTCCTCAGGACTCTAAATTTAGTCATCTGAGTTGTTGGTTAATAACCAACCTAATAACTTTTTTTACCTAAAGCATTTACCTCCAAATGGAAATCTATAGTTTATCATGAAAATGGAAGTCAATACCCAATATTCCATGATTCTCCAGAGAAGTTGGCTTTCGTGATGTATATTATTATTAGCATTATTTCTTGATTATCTGCACTGCAACTCTTTAATAAGACAAATTATCTACTGAGTAAGACATCATCATTGCTGTTAAAGAGTTTCTCCAGCCAAGAGTTTCTCAGAGTTTAGGAGACTGACCATTAATTGTTGCCCTGATGATGTGATAAATTTTTTTTTCTTAGAAAGAAGAGTGTCACCTTCCTATTTTCTAAAGCCTCTTCATTCTTCAAACTTCAAGCCTCAGCCACCCATCATCACTACCATAATAGCCATATCAATACCAGCAGTAAAAAGGGAAGCTGTTCTTCTTGCCTTTAGATGGAATATATGTCTCCTACAATCATATCAGCTATGCTGTTGGGCTGTGCCTCTGTCCAGGTGAATGGGAAACTATCTGGTAAGTAAAAAGTCATAAGATGTTGACCAAGCCTTTTTTTTTTAACAAAAAAGAGATGTTTGTTTTTGTGTATTTTAATTACACACATGCTATTCTTTATAAAGGACCATAAAATACACCAAGATTCCTGAAATAAAGAGTCAACCTTTCCCTGGTTCGGAACTCAGTATTAACAGTCATACAAAATATGTAAACTTGTCATAAACTGCAAAAAAACAGATCTCAGTCCAGTCAGTAACAATATGCAACAGATTCTTAAACACATTTGCACAATTTATATCCAGCACTTTCCCCAAGGCATAAAAATGTCTAGTCTACAAATGTATAACTGAAAACTATCTCCAGCTACTTATTTATAAAAAGCTTTTCAATTCCCGTAAAACTTTAACATGAAAAATCAAGGCCTGCTCTATTTTTAGACTTGTTACAATATTAGATCAACTTATTTATTTTTCCTTACAAAATTCAACAGACTATTTATCAATTATTTTCTGATGTTAGAAATGTATAAAAACATTTATATAAAAAATTTTTAAATAAATAGATTTACCTACCAAAACCCAAAACACTGTCTTGCATGTACTGGTCTCTATATTTAGCCAACTCTTCTATAAACTCTTGTCAGGGATCCTGACATTCAAGATCACTGAGAACATTGCTGCTTTTTAAAAATATGATGATGTCATCTGAGTCCTAGGTATACTTGATCTCTGGTAATTAATTTTGTGCCTTTCAATTTAGAGTATTCTTAAAATTTATTTCTTATCCTGATCAGGAGCTAGGTTGTCATGCTAATTCCCCTACTTCTCCAATGCTGACTTTCTGCTTGTAGTTCACAGCCTCTTGTGGCCTTCCATAAAATAGGCTTTGCCAGCAGTCTTGGGCTCATATTCTGGCTCCTCCATTTAGTAACCATGTGCCATTGGGAAAATTATTCAATTTTTCTGAATCTCAAATTCCTTGCCCATAAATTAGAGGCAGTAATAATCTCTTCCTCTCAAGGCTATAAGGATTTAATAAGATAATGTGTACAGTTACTTAGCACAATGCCTGGTATATAGTGAGTGTGTTTATGTGTCAACAACGTGCTTAAGGCCTGAGAACTGTAGGACCTTTGCCAAACTAAATTTGGCTCATTCTTTGGGAATGAGCACTTGTTCAAATGTCTTCCCTGCCGGGCTATCAGCTCTGTGAAAGCAAGGCCTAGGTCTGATTTATTAACCACTGTATCTGCAGGCTTAGCAAGCCCCTGGTCATTGTGTTAAATGTATTTTTTACTGAGTAAATGGACAGATGACTGAGTGAATGAAGAAAGAATGAATGAAAGTTTCATGCCATGCCCAAGGAGGTTACTAGCAAGACACTGTCCTCGGGTTTAGGTGCAAAAGTGAGGAGGCAGGAAGACTTATGAGGGATATCCTAAGGCCCTAGCCATCTCAGTTTTGAGTCTTGGTGTCCCCCATGAGGACTTCTCTAGGAATATGAGTGGGAAACTCAGGTCTCCAAATACTTGGAAGATGTGCACTTACGATTCAAAAACAAAAACTGTAGTTTGGTGCTAGAGAAAGTATTTTGGCAAAGTCTCAGAAGAAAAACCACACAGTAACTAGAAGCAAAAATAACACCATACCCAGATTTGCCCAGAAGTCACAAGCTAAAAGATATACTTAGCACAGACAGAGAGCATGGGAAAGGGCGTGCCTCACATGTCTGTGTCATCTATTAGACCATGCCACAGCTAGGCAGGGCACTTCCAAATGTACACTATGTTGATATCATGCTTTTAGCTTAAACTAAAGGATGCAATATGTGGTTTCACTTCCCACGACTCAAGGAAGGTTTTTCTAGTCATCAGAGGAAAACCTGAAATCTAGTGATAAACCATTATGACAACGGTGAATAAAGACAAAAAAAGGGGAGGGGCTAAAGAAAGGAATGGAGGAGAAAAGGTATCAAAGGAAACTAGATAATACATGTGGAGATATCCTCTAATCCTACACACTTCCCACTGCATCTTGTGCCTAGGAGATGCTTAATAAATGGATTTCATTACTTAATTAATATGGAGAGAGCAATGAAAACAGAATCGGTGAAGAATTACAGAAAATGAGATAATGTATGCTGGGAGACAGCACATGTAAGCTAACACAAAGGGTGGAAGAGGAAGATGGAAATAGATTAGTAATAAATGGAGGGATGGGAGGAGAGAAACGGGTAGAGAAATGTGTGCTTATAGTATAGAGGGTTCGAATATGTGTGTCAGAGGCAGGGAAAGACTGAAATGAACATGTCTAAACTAGGGTTTGGAAAGAATGGAGTAGAGGAAAAGTTGAAGGCTTTAAGAAAGCAAGAGCTTTAATGGGAAGGATTTAGTGTTTATTAACTATCCCAACACTTTCAAAGACTTTCCATACCACATCTTGCATCACCTTTCTGGTCTTTAAATGTAGCTGCTAACAGGGAAAATATAATTTGTATATTGTGTCTAGTTTATTTCCCCTTAATCCCTCTAGTTATTCCAAGATGCTTTCTTGGAAATAGGAAATCATATTTTAATATAAAGTTCAATTCAAAATATTGCCTTAAACTTTAAGGTAGATTTAAATTCAACACAAAATTCAAGAACAAAAGAGTAAATTCAACAGAAATCTGGTCCTTAGTTCAGTTCTAAACTGAAAAGTGACCACAGTTTAAGTATAAATGATTTCTAAATAGAGAGGTCTGTGTTGCCTTTGAGAAAACAATTATGTTAAAGATTTGATGAGTTACTTATGCTCCATGAAGCAAATTCAAGCCACATCTAGTATGTAATAATTATTAATGTACTTTAAAAACAAATTGTATGAAATATTTTTAAAAACTGTTTTCATAAAGAGGCAAGTCCCTTAACCTTTCAGGATACCCCAGCTACATGAAAGAAACTATTTTAGGTGAGGAAATGTCTTCTGGCTTCAGCCTGAGCAGCACCACTTTTATTGACTTACATGTGGTGCCTATGTGTTAAATTTTGTTTGAAAAAATATTCTGAGATGAAGACCTTATAAAATCACCACAACAGATAAGCCCTCTCTCAGCCACCTGCCCTCCAGGAGCAGGGTACCCAGCACTCTTGCTTCATCCTTCAAGTTCCCATCAGGAAGTTTCTACCTCACCCCATTCTTCCACCCACCATTCCCAATCACTTGACCTTAGGCCCTTCCTTTGCCTTCCCCTGTCTTTCTGGGGCCTCATGTTGATCCTGCCCCCCATTTCTGGCATTTGCAACCATTTATTCATGCACTGAACAAGTATTTATCTAGCACCTATTATGTGCAAGGCATTGTTCTAGGAACTTGGCATATAACAGTGAGCAAAACAAAGATCCCCATGTGGCTTACACTGCAGCAAGCAGAGATGAACAATAAATAATAAACAGAAAATAAATAAGTTATAGAGTATGCCAGATGGTGATATGTGCTATGAGAAAAAGAAAAAGCCAAACAGGGTAGAAGAGATAGAGAGTAAGAGGAGTCATACTCTGACTGAGAAGGAGGATTCTTGGCCCCATTCCTACAGTTGCATGTAAGAAATCAACCTAATCCACCCTGGCCCTTGATGCACTATCCTGGCCTTGACCTATGATCAGAATTCTTGGAGGGTATGGTAAAGACAGCACTCAACAAATGTATCTGCTTGTTATTTCCCAGCCTCACTTGCATTTGGGCCAGGCCCATGTGACTCACACTGGTCAACAAAATGTCAAAGGAAGAAGCAGTTAAAAGTCAGTGTGTCCTTGCTTTAGTGTGGTGACCTTAGAGGCCATTAGTCTAGGCACCATGGCTATAAGATGGAAAAGGCCGCCTGACCTACATCAGAATATGACATGCACAAGAAAAAAACTTTTACTGTTTACACCGCTAAGATTTCTTAGTGTCTGAACTGAATCACAGTATGAAAAAAGTGAAGTGGGCAATTATAACAATAATTTTCTGCTTTTTTATGGTAAAGAAGACTAAAAAGCAGGAATTTTTACCTCCTCGTAGATTGATAGAGGAATAAAGGTACAATTCTGCCAGGAAAGAAATGAGTAATGGTAAATTATATTTAGGTTGCCCTTTTAGGACTCCATAAATATTCTATGAAATATTTTAAGCAAGTATTTTGATTCATGAAAAGAATTTACTTTCCTTGGATTTAAAGAACAGTAAATTTTCATTGAAAAAATTACTTAGTAGAAAATGTATAATTTGTTTTACTCCAATCAAAGTATTTCTTGGGCCATTTAAAGTTTCCTGGCTATTCCCCTGACTTAAATCTCAAACTGGAGGAATATTTTTTTCTATAAACATTTATTATAACAGCACACATTTAATAGAGATGAAAATATTAACAGCCTCTAGACAGAGTTTATAAGCAAATGCAAAGTACAGGCAATATAAACTCTAAGCGGTGCACTGGGGAAATTTGACAATTTAAAATTCACCAGTGTTTTAACTCATAGGATCATGCTAGGACGCCTGACCACATTTTCCTTTAAATAGACTCCAAAGAAAATATTTGGAAGACCGTCTCAAACTCAAAGATTCATTAATAAATAAAACCAGTCTATATGGAAATATTTGTGTTCAAGGACAGACATACAAATGTGTAAAGCAAGAGACCACTGAACCCAAAGATTCTCCCATAGCCTATTCTGGTGCCTATAGCCCTACTGTTAATGGTTCTTTCCTTTTACTCTTGAAGGATTTTGCTTCTCTGTGACAACTTTAACAGAAAATAACAAGACATAGGTGGAACAGAACAGGCAGAGGAGATGGTTTCCCATGCTGAGAAGAAGGGACTGGGTTGAGTGGTGTGAAAGTTGTGATAAGGAAACCATGGTCTCAAAGAGCAACAGCTGACCGACTTACTAATAAATCAGAATTTTCTTCCTGAACACCTACTACCTTTAAGACATTATGCCAGGCACTATGCAAGATACAGAAATATATGAGGCTGGATTATTTTCTTGGCAAACTTTGCAGTCTAGTATTTGGTCTTTGTCATGGAGCCAAAGAATAGATGAATGGTTAGACTTAGAGCTAGAAGTACAAGTATGGCTTGTGTTCATCCACAGCAAATCTGCACAGGACCCCAGGGAGGCCAAGGTCAGGCAAAGGAAGGGTATTGTGGGACTAAAGGAAATGAGATCTACAGAAGAGGAAACAAGGATGAAATGAACAATGAACTAATAAAGCCATTCTCCCCTTGGTAAACATTTTTACTCTTTTGCATGAGATTACAGGCTTTGATGCCTGCAGAATTTTATGTCCTTCCACCAAGTAAAAAGAAACATGAATTAAATTTCCGATAATTATTTCATTACATTACTTTTTGGTTTTGTGATTTTTGTTTGTCTGTTTTAAACACTTACCATCAAACTTTGCAAGTCTGCTAATATCTGCTCCAAGTTCTGAGGTAACTGATAGTGCATGGCGGACTTTCAGGTTCGTTTCCCTATGAAATTAATTGACACAACATGAATTTTTACATGGAACAGCCCAATAGCATCTTACATAAAGTAATCAGGCGGGTGCAGCACATGCAAAACCCAACATAAGAGATTCAAGAAACTCCCTTCAAATGTCATTCACACCTCTCACAATGTCTCAGTAAAGTGGACAGGGCTTTGCATGCTCCCGAGAGTTGGCATTCCACCCATGGCACATCTGCATAACAACACAGTAATCTGTTTTGTTATTTGAAAGAACAGAGTACATAATAAATATGGTTTCATTCGAACCTACTCAGACATCATGCATGAGTTACAAAACACATTAGGAATGGGAACACAGTTGCCAAATAAAGGAGGCCAGTATCACTCTGGAGTCTACTATCTACATGAGAATTTTACTTGTAAAAGATGGTCATGGCTAATTTCACAGTAGCTGCAATTTAAATGGGAAGGGGAATATAGCTTTCTGCCCTGTGGAGAATCAAGCCCAAAATCCCACAAGTCTGGAATCATACAACCAGACAGGAACTCAGCAGGTCGTAGTGAGCTGGTCATCTTCTTTCAGGCAGAACCACAGATACATTGGACAGATGGCCCTGTGGTCCTCATGAAATGACCAGTTGTGAAGATTCTATGGCCATTACTCACATCTCGCATGTAAGGGCTTGACATGCTGGTTTTCTCACTGAGTTCAACCTAGTTTTCTTCTACTGTAGCTTAACATCATTGGTCAGAGTTCTTTTGTGGAAATGTTTAGTAGTGAGTTCACTCAGTCAGCAAATACTGATTGAATACATACCATAGTCACCCATGAGATTCAGTGCTGCCCCACAAGGGTTACTGTTCTCTTGAGGGAAAGAAGTGGTAGGTAAAAAGCAAGTATCACCATTTGGAATGACAAACCATGAAATAACTGAATTCAGAGAACCAAGAAGCAGGTACTTGAGAGGGCATTTAATCTAAAATTCCCATAAAGGAGTTTCACAATGATATGACAGCATGAAACCAATTCAAGGAGTACCCCCTTGGTGAAATAGCTTTCTGTAGGAGACACTAAGTTGGATATATAATTGCAGTTACCTTGTTTAAAACTAATCTCATGGCTCAGTCTTTGCCAAATCTATCAACTCCTAAGAGGCAGAAATGAGTAGGGGTTGAGATACTCAAGAAGAGCTTCAAACTGAGGTAGAAATTGAGCTGGGCTTGAAGAACAAGAGTGAGATAGTGGCATTGAGGCCAAAGGGCCAATGTGCCCATCGTTTAAGCAAACTTATATTAGGCAGTGGCACCAGTTAAGCAAGACAGCCATCGTTCCTTAACCTAGCTCTACACAACGTGTCATTCATCAAGGTTTATCATCTTTTTAAGCTACTTCCTCAGAATTCTCTCCAGCATCTCACGTCCATCTTCAGATGTGTAAACTAAAAGGGAAAAGTAATCCCCAAGACTCCTAATTAATAGTGTTGTGTCATGCCATAGTCTTCTTCCTATGCCTCAGTATCTTGGCTTCAAACTTCAAAATGACTTTCAGCATAAGAAATAATACACAAAGATCCTGTATACCCTTTCCTTAGTTTCCCCAACAGCAACATTTTGCAAAACTGTATCACGATGTCACAATATCACAATGGACACCGATACAGTCAAGATGGGGAACACTGACATCACATATAGCCACACACACTTCCCTGCCTCCTCCAACCACTAATCAGTGGTCCCTTTCTATCATTTTGCCAATTCAAGAATGCTACATAAATGGACCTTTGGGATGTGACCTTTTGGGATTGGCTTTTTTACTCATCATAATTCTCTGAAGATTTATCCATGTTGTTGAATGCATCAATAGCATTCCTTTTTATTGCTCAATAGTGTTCTACGGTATGGATATACCACCGTTTGTTCAACCTGTTGAAGGATATCCACGTTGTTTCTAATTTTTGGATGTTACACATAAAGCTGCCATAAACATTTGTGTACGAGTTTTTGTGTACCTTAAGTCTTTATTTCCATGGTATAAATGTACAGGAGTGAAATTACTGGGTTGTCTGGTAGTTGCATGTTTAGCTTTTTAAGAAACTGCCAAACTATTTTCCAGAGTGATTGTAGTATTTTACATTCCCATCAGCAATATGTGAGTGATCATGTTTCTCTAAATCCTTGCCAGCATTTGGAGCTGTCACTATTTTTAATTTTAGCCGTTCTGATAGGTATGTACTGACATCTCATTGTGGTTTTAATTTTAATGTCCCAAAGGACTAATGATGTTGAACATCTTTTTATGTGTTTATTGGCCATCTGTATGTCATCTCTGGTGAAATGTCCCTTCATATCATTTGCTAATTTACTAATTAGATTGTTTTCTTAATATTGAGTTTTCAGCATTTTTCAAATGTTCAAGATAAAAATATTTTGTCAGACAGACAGTTTGCAAATATTTTCTCCTAGTCCGTAGTTTGTTTTTTTCATCCTGTTAACAAGGCCTTTGCACAGTTACAATTTTTAATTTGAGGAAGTCTGATTTATCCAATTTTCCTTTTATGAATTATATGCTTTTTGTGTCAAGTCTAAGACCTCTTTGACTAGCTCTAGATCTTGAAGATTTTCTCCTACGGTATTCTCTAAAAGTTTTATAGCTTTATGTTTTACATTTGAATTCAATTTCCTTAAAAGTTACAGGGCGATTCAAATTGTCTATTTCACATTGAGTTTGTTGTGGTACTTTGTGTTGTGATGAAGTGGTCTTTTTCATCTAAGTTGTTAAATATGTATGTATAAAACTGCTTGGAGGATTTTCTCAACCTTCTGGCATCTTCATGATCTGTCATAATATCCCCTGGTTCATTCATGATATTGCTATTTTGTGTCTTTTTTTTTCTTTTTCAGTGTTCCTAAGGTTTATCAAATTTATTGATGTATTCAAAGAATCAGCTCTTTGTTTCATCGATTTTTCTCTTTTTGTTTTCTGCTTTCAAGTTCACTGATTTCTGCTCTTATCTTCATCTGCTTCCTTCTGTTTGCTTTGGGTTTATACTGTTATTTTAGAGGTTCTTGGGATGGGATATTGCATTATTGATTTGAGATTCTTTTTTTCTTTTCAAGTGTATGCATATAGTGCCATAAATTTCCCTCTCAGCACTATTTTAGCTACTGCCTAAATCAAGGGTAGGACCACCCAGGCCAAATAGACATAGATCTATTTAACTCACTGTTTCTCAAAGAAAATAAATTCAAGAGAAAAGACAGAGCTTTCTACAGATCCACAAAGTAATTAACAAATAATAGAATTTGCAAGTTATATTCCTAGTTTTTCCAAGAAAATTAAGTGAAAAATAAGATTTAGGTTAAGTCCTGTTCCTAAAGCTATTACTGTTAAACTAAAAATGAATCTAATTCATTATTCTGACTTTAATAACTTACCCATCAAGCTCAGCAGTTTCAATATAACAGAGGCCATGTGGCTCACTACTTGATAGGAGAAGCAGATCAGCCTATTTAAAAAAAAATCATCAAGAACACTTGAGAAGGGAAGAGTGGTTGAAAGCCTTCTATGTTGGATCCTCCCTCCACTACTTACTAATGAGCCAGGAGTGCCTTAGGAAAAAAAAATGAGAGAGGTAAAATCCTGTTCCACTTTTCTGCTACATGCCTCAAATACAACCTTCCCTCTACTTCTCTGTTCCTGTTGAGCACACCCCTTGAATATCAGAATATAAGCAAGGGCTAGGGGGTATCATATAAATTTATAGCCACTTCATTTACTTTTTTGTTTGCAAAAATATATATAAAATTCTACTTTCTTGTCTGGATAAATACTAATGGAAAATATACAACTTTCCCCAATAAGTAAGATCATTTTAATTCCCTAGTATTATCCTTTAAGAGTAGGGGGTAGGCAAAGCTGATGGGGAAAAGACAGAAGTAAAGTAGGAGGAAATTGAAAATCACAGAAAAAATAAGGCAGGCACGGAAAATTTTAAAAAAGAAAAAAAAATAAAAACATTTAAAAAAGAAAAAGATGATGGGTATAAATAAGGGAAAAGATAATATAAAACAGGGGCTAAGCAAGAGGCAAGACAGAATAGAAAATGCTCTAAATGACAGCAGACAACATCCAGAAACTAAGTAGTTGGTCTTTCACAGAAATAAATCATTCTGTTCAGCTGTCCATTTGAGCTTTAAAAATGACCTTTCACAATTCGGTTTTAGAATTCTGGCTGCTTCCTATACTGGGGAATCGTTCATTTCAAATTTCATTTTTAAATAAGGGTTTTTATGAAATTCTGAAAGATTTGAAGATCTAAAATGAATTCACTAAAATTCTAACAATTACTTTGACACATTAGCCTAACAAGTGTGTCGCACTGTTTGAATGTACAATTGGCATTCCAAATCTGTGCAATTTTCTTACCTTTGTTTTTTCAATTATTAGAATTGTCTCATTCTCAAGTCCTGGAGGTTTGGGTTTTTTAATGTTTGGAGAGAGGGGAGGGGAGGGGAGGGGAGGGGAGGGGAGGGGAGGGGAGGGGAGGGCAGAGAGAGAGAGAGAGAGAGAGAGAAAGAAAGAAAGAAAGAAAGAAAGAAAGAAAGAAAGAAAGAAAGAAAGAAAGAAAGAAAGAAAGAAAGAAAGAGAATCCCAGCCAGGCTCCACACTATCAGCTTGGAGCCCAAAATGGGACTCGATCCCACAAACTATGGGATCATGCCCTGAGAGAAAATCAAGAGTCAGATGTTTAACGGACTGAGCCACCCAAGCACCCCAAGTCCTGGAGATTAAATTTATAATCAACCCATTCATTTCATTGCCTCAAGCTTTTTTATTTCCAACTCAAATATAGGCAAGGGGTGTCTGTGTGTGGGTACACATGTGCATGTTCAGTTTTGTTTCAATTGTGACAAAACAGAATTAAGAAACAACTCAGTGACAAGCCCCTAAAGCTATAAATGGGTTTATATTATCAAGACTCCTCTTCAGCTCCAATACAAGAGTCACAGAGGCCTGAGGAGGCAAAAATTATTTTCTGACTAATCACAACGTGCCTACAGCAAACCCACCATAGAGAGAATATGTAAAGAGTTGTACACCATTCTTGAGCCAAAATTACCCACTATGTTTTTAAAGAGAAAAAAATGTTTTTGAAAATTTACCTTGGTCTTACTTCTCACAATTTAAATATCAGCGAATATGATAGCAGTATAACTTCATGTTCTTTGGGCCTATGTCTCTCCTCCCTTGAGCTTAATAGGATCATTTTACACAAAATCCAGAATGCTCGATCATCATCTGTGACTGAAAACAGTTATGAAGTACAGAGAAAGATCTTGATTTGTATCTAGAGCGACTTCTCTTCTAAACTGTACAGTAAAACTGATTCAACATTCCTATTTAATATTGAGTTTAGCAGCTTAATACTTATATTTTTGTTAGACAAAGGGAGGAGTCATCCACTGCTGGCTCAGAACATGTGACTGAGGCACCACCATTTGGCAAGTGGATTCTCTCCTGAACAGTAACTCAACTTCCTAAAGGCTGTGACTGAGAATTAGAAAGCCCACAGGTTCTAAGCAAACATCTGCCCTGACTACCTCCTGGGAAGTTGGGACAACTACCTTCCTACCTTCAACCTTCCCCACTCTTCCTGTCCCTTCTGTTGTCATCTTTTTCTTTGATGACTTCTGAACCTTGCTCCTGCTTCCCTATTCCCTGATCTCTGCATGCCCTTCATTCATCCCTATTCTCCCTGCCCCACTGACTGAGCTTTGGTGTTCCTTTTTGCTCCCTTGAAGTTTTTAAATTCATTATAGTTGAGAAGGAAATGTGAAGGGGCAGGACCAAGAGGGGGCATGCAGAGAAATAAGTGGTCTGCCCACTCACAATCATGCAGCACTCCTATTTCCAGGTGCACTCAGTAAGAATTCTGAAAAGAAAAGGAGAAGAGAGATGCAATAACAGCCCTGTCAGTCCCTGGTCATCATGCTTTTGTCAGAGGTTCTGGGCCAGACGTGGAGGAACATAAGGGAGGTCTTAGAGCCCAACCAGCCCGTGACTCAGTCCCAGACCAGGCCTCCTGAAGCTGACCCCTTCAGTATCTGCCAGGGTACCCAATTCTTAGTGGATCCAGAAACTTGTGTTTGAGTTGCAGGGGTTTGTAACACCAGTGTTCAGTGAGAGCTTACTCCCACAGAAATCCTGTAGTGTAGGTCCTGTTGTTATTCCCACTTCACAGATGAGCAAAGTGAGGCCCAGAGAGGTTCAGTAACTTGTTTGAGGCCACAAGTGACACATGAATCCGGGCAATTTAAGGTGAGAATACTAAAATGAATAAAAACCTCTTTCCTTCAAGGATTTTATAGTTTAGTAAAGGCAGAATACAATACAGGTTCTAAAGGTCTTATTACCAAAGTGCTATGGGGGAGTGCAAATGAGGTAGAGTACATCAGGTTGGTAGCCAACGAATGGCTTTATGGAAGATTCTGGATGGAATAACGGGAGGTCTCCCCAGGCAGAGACATGAGCAGGAGTTAAGAACAGAGAAAGAGGGGCGTCTGCGTGGCTCAGTCAGCTGAGCATCTGACTTCCACTCAGGTCATGATCTCCCGGTTTGTGAGTTCAAGCCCCACGTCAGGCTCTGTACTGACAGCTTGGAGCCTGAGGCCTGCTTCACATTCTGTGTCTCCTTCTCTCTCTACCCCTCCCCCACTCATATTCTCTCTCTCTCTCTCTCTCTCTCTCTCTCTCTCTCTCTCAAAAATAGACATTAAAAAGAAAAAAAAAAAAAAAAACAACAACAACAAGGAAATGAAAGCACATTTATTGGAACTCACAAATGTGCCAGGAAAATAGTCGTTAATTCCTACCAAAAACATCTTCCTCAGATACCATTTGTACTTTCTTCTCTCAATTATTGGTGACTTTTCCCCATGTCCTGCCAAGAGAAGTTCAACTATGTCCCCCAAGGATGAAGCAGTGTTTTCCAACACAATGCCCTTTCCTCCACCTTCCACATACAACAAAAAGCCCAAGCAATTGCTTCATAGAAACCTTAAACAAATACTTCAATCAGAGGAAACTTAAGAATCCACTGAACACCTTTGAGTTCTCACAACCAACAACACTGTCCTCATAGATTGATTAGGCATAATTAATGTTTGCTGAATTGAAGAATTCAGAATAAAGCAAAATCTCAAGCAATGAGAACACCTAAAAGCTGTACAATTCTTTAAGAGTTTATAAAACAAAGAGTTTATAAAACTCTCCACAATTCTGTCACTTTATTCTTTCAACAATCCTGTGAGAAGATAATATTGTTCCTGTTGTGTGAATAAGAAATGTGGGAAATTTATCTCTGGCCCCACAAGCAGTAGATGAACTAAATTAATTCATGTAACATCCATAGCCTTTACAAAGTCATGGTGAGAGCTTTGTCACTTTTAAAAGGTCCTAAGGGATTTAACGCCCTGCTCATGCCACACAGTTTAAAGGGCAGAGCTAGAACTAGAATTTATAACTCTGTTCCCAGATGTATACTCTTTCCTCTGGGTGGCTACAAAATCACTGGACCAGGACAAACAGAAAGTGTTTTGTTTTGTTTTGCTTTGTTGGTGTTTAAAAACCAAAACCACAATGGTTAAGAATAGTGGGATATTAACCCCATAACCTGATGAAAAGATAAATTTGTAGAATTAATTGGAATGTCCTATCTGAATCTCCCTATTAAGTCATTCTGGTACATGGAGCTCCTAATCTTCTTTACTATCTACAATATTATCTTTTACTTTTGTAGTCCCCAAATAAAAATCCAAAATGGCTCATGCAGTATGAGTATACTTATAGGAAAATAGGTTTGATACAGACAAGAATCAGGATGGAGTTGTAAAAATGAAAATGTGTAAGATTGTGGGTGATATTTTTATTTAACGTTTAAATTTCAGATCAAACAAATGCATGTTGAGTGTCTACTAACATGTATTAGATACATCTAAAACATGTTTTTAATAATTAACTATTTGAGAAGAATAAGAAAAGGATGGAAGAAAGGAGAAAAGGAGAATAATAATAATCATAGCTTTTACTTACTTTACTAATTTTTACTTTCTTTAGTCAAAAAGAACCCTTACCTTGTATATTTCACCCCCCCAAATGAATAATTGCTTATAAACAAAACACTGACCATGTATTTTTTTCTAATGTAGAAAATGGCATGCTACCACCTCTCTATACTTTAGCAAGAAGCTTCTTTTTCAGTGCAGCTTACACAAATGTTTTAAAAAAAACTTCCTCTGGAAATTTTCAACTTTCTACTGTCTCACATATTTTTAAAAGTGAAAGAGGGCTTATTTACAACAATTAGTGTGAAGCAAGTAATTCTGACTTGAAGCTATAAAATTTTAAATAACAAAGAGGGCAATGAGACCACTACATGGCCTCTCTAGAAGGGACTAAGGTGCTGCAAAAAATGATACGAGATGCCCTGATGGGTGAGAGAGCCAAAGCCCACCCTTGGTCAGTACTGGAGTTGAGGTCAGATTCATCTTTCTAGTTCTTTAATTTCTAAAGGTGATATTTCCAATTCAGGTAGCAGACGAATGCCTTTGTTTTAAAACAAAACCTTTACTGTTGTAAACACCTAAAAAATGAATGCCTTTCTTTTAGGGGGATGGAGACAGTAGAGGAAGAGAGGACACTCGTTCAAATGTTCAAATATGGTCATGTCCAGTAAGGGGTTTATTTCTACCACCAGGTAGGAAAATGAAAATAAAACAAGGTTACTGCTGTCAAGTAAAGGAGGAAGGTGTGCCTGGCTCCCAGGGTCCAAGTTCTGGCACTAATAAAGACCTTTGCAGTGTGTTTGTCTGACCATTTACTTGGTTCTTCTTATGCAAGCCAATCTCATTGCAGTAAGTGAATCACACTCTTCATTTTCCCCTCCTGGTCCCAAAATTAAACTAGGAGCTCTGGAAGTTCAGCCCAAACATGTTTTAAAATTTCTTTTTAAGTGAGGAGTAGTGAGGGTTCCTTGTCTGGAAAACAAAGGTAACTTCTGAATATGCCAGCTAATTAGCCATCGCAGGCAAGCTCCTTTCCTTGCTTAAAATAGAATAAGCTGACATAAATTAATTTAGAATTCTAAGTATGAACAACTAGAGGTTATGCATCAGAATTAGGTACAACATTCTGTGGTCACTTCACTTCCAGCACCCAAGCCTGAAGACCCTAACTTAGGAAACCCAGGTTCAAGGCAATTGGGATGACTTTTAACGGGGTAAGGAGCCAGCATATGGTAGCAATTAGGAGTGGAGTTAAAATCCAGATGGCCTGTGTTTAACTCCTAGCTCTCCTATTGGCAAGCTATTTGATGGCACTGTTTTCTCATCTGTAAAATGGGAACAATAATAGAACAACCTGCCTTCCTTGAGCTAATGTAAAGATTAAATGAGCTAATCCTCAGGGAGCAGGAGGCATATTCATACTTCTAAATTATTATAGCAGTTCACCCATAAAAACATTGGCCCTTAGAAAAAGTTTTGTAGATGCCAAGTAGCTGGACAGACATAGAAAAATTCTGAAACAAAGTGAGATAATCAAGAGACACTACAGAGTTTTGGCATTTGAAGAACTCCTTTCTTCACTTATCCAAAGATTAAACCAATAGAACTATAATTATAGGAATCAGACCAAGATCAATGGAGATAAACACATCATTCTTGTTATTAATAAAGTTGCTGGAGACCAGGCTATAGGTCTGTGGGCCAAATGGGCTTGCTAATACTTGATCCCTGTTAGGTTCACCTAGCTGTAGATAAAGGGAGCTCTAAACTACCTGGACCTTCCAAGCACCTCCACCACCAGGATTTGCTTTTGTAAAATTGTTGGAATGAAAGAGCAGGGCTGAATGTACTGTGAACACAGGCAGAGCCCAAAGAGAAGGGGAAGGAAGGAGGCTCTGGGTCATGGGCACCACTCCCTGCCCCCAAACCCAGCAATCACAGAAGTCACTCCTGGGAGAGGGATGTGGGCAAGGTAGTACAAAAAGCTCAAAAGATTATTTTGGTGCTGCCCCTCCAAGTGAAAATGTAAAGAACTGGATGTAGAGAAGAGTGGAGAATAAGCATTCCCATCCCATCATGTAGCCACAATAAAAAGGCCACATCTGTGCCATCCAATCAAGCAGCCCCAAGTCACATATAGCTATCTAAATCTAAATGTTTTTAAAAATCAAAATTAATTAAAATTTAATAAAATTTTAGGGGCACCTGGGTGGCTCAGTTGGTTGGGCGTCCAACTTTGGCTCAGGTCATGATCTCATGGTCCACAAGTTCGAGCCCGGAGCCTGCTTCGGATTCTGTGTCTCCCTCTCTCTCTCTGCCCCTCCCCCACTCAAGCTCTCTCAAATAAACATTTAAAAAAAATTTTTAATTGAAATTAAATAAAATTTTAAATTCAGTTCCTCAGTTGCACTGGTCACATTTTATGCGCTCAGTGTCCACACGGGGCTGTTGGCTGTCACACTGGACAGCACAAATATACAGTCCCATCACTGCAGAAAGTTCTTTTTTTTTTTTTAAGTTTATTTATTTTGAGACAGAGAGAGAGGGAGAGAAAGAGGGAGTGGGGGAGGGGAGAGAGAGGGAGAATCCCAAGCAGGCTCTGCATTGTCAGCACAGAGCCTGCTGAGGGGCTGAAACCCACAAACTTCAAGATCATGACTTGAGCTGAAATCAAGACTCAGATGCTTAACCAACGGAGCCACCCAGGCACCTCTCACTGCAGGAAGTTCTACTGGACAGTGCTGGGACACATGGATCACTGACTTCATGGAAATTTGTCTAAATGTGTGATTCATTTTAAACCAACGCTAATGAAACACCTATTGAACTGGTCTTCTTTCACCTGATGTGTGCACTTACACTTGCCTTCCATGCATCATTCCACAGACAGTTTTGCAAAAGCAAAGCAAGCACATGTACCATAACATAGAAAATATAACTAAGTGAAGAATAAAGATGAGGGGAAATACAAATTAGAATATCAAGGCCAGAGGGCAAGGTGGAGCACAGATAAGTTACCCAGGAGGTCCTATAGAGTTAGGAGATTTGGGACATATGGTTGATTTCTGCCTTTCTTGGATTCACCCCAAAGAATGTGATAAATGAACACACTAGAATATAGATTAGTGAACAAGTGATTTCAGTCTAATATTTATCCTTGTTAGAGCACATACAGGGGGCTCTTTAAATACACTGTTTTTATGAATACATGAAGTGGGAATATGTCTAGCATTGCCACTGAAATATTCAATTGTAAATAAAATAATAGTTACATGTGTGGCACACTTTAATTTTTTCTAATTCCATTATAATCTAGTGCCATTCCTGGGACAAAGTAGTTGCCAAACATTTTTTTGAATGCACACATCTTAGAATTCCACATATGCCAGTGTTTTTAAAAAGTGAAGGTTAATCATCTAGTTGCACCAAAACTTTTTCACTGTAATCATTTTAATTGAACGCAGAACTAAATTAAGTTACATGAAGACTTTTCTTCTTAAGCAAAGAATCCTGAATATATGTGACCTTTTCTTAGAACACACAGATGTATATTAGTATCCCATTGAGCCAGAACACTCCGAATTTTCAAAGTTTATATCCATTTTCCCCTCTGTCTTCTCTCTTGCAAAAGACTGACATTTATTCATTCAGCCATCACTTGCTGTCTGCCCACCATGACCCAACATGGCACTAGGTGTGAGAGACCAGCCAGATCAATGTGCTCTTTGCCTTCAAGAACCCTGTAGTCATCTCAGTTCAGACAGAGAATTAGCACACAGGACTGGAAGGGATCTTTGGGATGATATAGTGGTCTGGCACCTTGATTGACACATGAAGAAACCATAGGCAGAGAAGATATAGTGCTGTCACAGAAGGAATGGAGCAGACTCAGTTCTAACCCAATTCACTTCACTGCCCTTACACTACACAGGTATCCCCAACTTTTTGAAAGTTTTCATTACACCACTTCAAGAAAGAACTATTTCAGTACTTGTTTTCACTAACCAAAAGAAATATGAAAAGGATTTTTACCTTTATGAAAGGAAGGAAAAGCAAAAGTAGCATACAAGTTTGTAGTGAACCCTTACAGAAGTAGTGTGCACCTGAGAGCAAGAGAGTCCCCACCAAGCTCCTTCTCCCAGAACTATCCTCAGCATCTCAGTGTCTAGCCTCCAAAGCTTTGAACTGTCTGTGAGCATCTGTGCTTTATCTTGACTTATTTTGTGCATCATTAGCAAGATGTGTCTTAAGGTATCAGAAAGGCCTAAGAGAGATTATTTTGGGGGCCTGGGAATACTCAAAAAAGTTCTCCATATGAATTAAGAGTAAGAGTCTTTGATTTATGCTATATTGGCTTATTGAGGGTTTCACAGGACCACTCTACTTTCAGATAACAAAAGATACCTGTATCTGTCTGCATCTTTCCTACAGGTTAGAACCAGCAGATGCCACTCCCTAGTGTATTGCTGCTAATCTTTAATGAGCTGGAAAATAAGCTGGATAAGCTAATTTGAGTTGTGTCTAATCTAACAACATGGGGCTAGGGGTGCCAACCCCCACTCAGTCAAAAATCCATGAAGTATAACTTTTGACTCCCAAAAAACTTAACTACTAATACCCTACCAACCAGAGGCTTAATGATAACATTAACAGTCAATTAATACTTATTTTGGTAGTTATATGTATTATACACTATATGCTTACCATAAAGTAAGCTAGAGAAAAGAAAATGCTAAGAAAATCATCAGGAGAAAATACATTTGTAGTACTGTATAGTGTGTGTGTGTATATATATATATATATATATATATATATATATATATATATATGTATATGGAAAAATATAAATATAGTGTGTATACACACACACACACACACACACACACACACACACACACAGAAAAAACCTACCGGTAAGGGCAGGGACAGGGGGGTGACCGACTCAGTTCAAACCCATGTTGATCAAGTGTCAACTGTAAACTGTGAGAACCTGGCATATCGTCCTACGTATAAGGAGTCTAGGCCACAGTATGTGGACTTTGAGACCTCTCTTTTGGCTGTGCCAACCCCTTTGTACTTATTTTTGGTTCTCGGCTATTTTCCAAAGAATCGATGTTGTCAGGGACATAAACACTTCTCCATTTAGCGGGTGAGCTCTTTTGTAAATGGTCTGACCACTGAGTAGTCTTCTTAACATAGGCTGTTCCAAAGGATCAGTATACGCAGACAGTGCATTAATGAAAGAAGACTATTTCTGAAAGTGAATCTTTAGGAGTCTCAACTGAGTTATTCTTATTTTTTTTTAACATTTATTTTTGAGGGGGGGGGGTGGTGAGAAAGGGAATGGCAGAGAGAGAGAGGGACAGAGGATTCTAAGGGGCTCTGCGCTGACAGCAGACAGCAGACAGCCTGATGCAGGGCTCAAACTCAGGAAAGGCGAGATCATGACCTGCGCTGGAGTTTGATGTTCAACCGACTGAGCCACCCAAGTGCCCCACAACTGAATTATTCTTGTAAAGAGATCTTGGGGTCACTCCTTTTTCCTATAGGAAAATGCCTCAGATTTAATGAAGGACACAACTTGATACATAAAACTGTACTGAACACAAATTTTCATAACGAATATGTATTTGACATAAAGACTACAATAACTTGAACTTTCAATCTCTCATATGGTTAGTTTTCTTGCCCTTTATTTAATGTGAACTACAGTTCATCACATATATTTTAGTCATTGAAGTGACCCCTTGAATTTTATCAAGGAAATTGTAACATAGGAAGCTTGAGAATATAAATTATAGTACATTTGATAGGCAAAGCAAAATGTCATAAATAGCATTTTATTAGTTCAGACCAATAGAAATTTTTTATTGTGATTATTCAGGAAGAAGCATACATTTTTTTGTCCTCTGGTTATCTTCTTCAACTATATTGCAAATTAACAGTAATAATCCTATTATTAAGGGATAGTATTCAAAATATGTGAGAAAAAACTGTTCTTAAAGTACTGGAGCATTTTAAAATCTTTTATATGAAATGATAGCTTCATTTAAAATCTTCTGTGTCTATTGATTGAAAATATCACAAAGGAGGGCGTCTGGGTGGCTCAGTTGGTTAAGCATATGACTCTTGATTTCGGCTCAGGTCATGATCTCAGAGTTCCTAGGATCAAGCCCTGTGTTGGGCTCCACGTTGGGCATAGAGCCTGCTTAACATTCCCTCTCTCCCTTACCTTCTCCCTCTGCCACTCCCCTCCTCTCTCTCTCTCTCTCAAAAAAAGAAAAAAGATCACAAAGGAAATAGACGAAGAGATAATCACTCAGGCTATCAAAGTAATTAATTAATGTGTCTTTTTCAACATTTTATAATTGAGACTTTTTAGTAATACATTCTGGTATTCTTTTCTTAATTATTATTAATTAGTACAGATTTACCAAATTTTCAAATGTAAATACTTCAGTACATATGCTATTTTAACCTGAGATAAATTCTTTAAATTGTACTAAATACTCACAGCAACAAACTGGTTATTTTCTAATTTAACGATGTCTCCCACTTTGACATTCATCCATTTTTCATTCTGCAGTCTAAGAACAAAAACAAAATAAATTTTTTAATTAACAAAGAAGAATCAAGGAAATGTATTCACAATGAAACATCATATAACAGAAGACTTTCCTACAATGCAAAATTCAAAGGACCTTATATAACTAAGTCTTTTACCTGAGTGATGTGGGAACTAAAGCCCAGAGAGGTCAAGTGATTTGCTCAAGGATACCCAGTGAGTTGGGGGTATCCCTAGGATTAAACTCAAGATGCCTAACTTGGCTGTGTGCTCCATGGTGTCACCACCCCATGGTGCCAGCTTTGTATACCAGCTATTAACTCTTGCTTCCATTTCCTTGGCCAAAACATCAGCTGGTTGGGCTGGGGGCAGGGGTGAAGAGCGGGTAGCAATAAATTTAGTCATTATCATTCTTCTCAGACTCTACATTAATAAATATAGAAATAAAACATCACTGCCATTGTCTCAGAATTCTATTTAACTGGAGGCAAAACAAAGTGGTCCAAGGCAATAGCTACAATGCAAGTAAGAGGAAAAGAATAAAAATTTTGGAAAGGGCATGAACAACAATGGGGGATCAAAGCAGCCTTGTGAGCCTGAATGAGAAAGAACACCTACCCATCATCCATAAGCCTGTGGCTGAAGAACAGGCTTGGTCGCACTTTCATAGCCAGGAGCAATAGCTCAGAATTGAGAACCACCTAGCCAAGAGGCCGCACTGCTTTCTTTTAGGCTTATGTATATAATGGAGCCCCTAGTCTACCCTTCACCACGTTCAAAAGGACTTATGATAAGCTATTGAATCTAGTTGGTTTGGCCCCTTGTGACACATTAGGAAGACAGGCCATCTGGAAACAGAACACCTGTGGCAGTATACCATGATGCTAATCACTCCATCTGAAATTCTCTGAAACAAAAACCAGCTTTGTTTTCCAAGTTGAAAGCCTTCTTCACACTTCTTTCCCAGCAATCTCCTTTTAAGAGAGAAGGCTGGGATGAGAAGGGCAGGTTCCCCAACAAGTTAAGGTGGGCAGGTTAATTTCATTGTGCAGTATTTTAAAAAACAACCTAATTTACTTGTTTTATAGGCTGGAAAACAGTTTTAAATATTTATACAACTGTGAAATATGCCTCACACTATCAACCCTGCTGGGTCATTTGGCTTAAACACTCAAAGAATTTTTCTTTAATACGGATCCAAGTACATGTTGTTCTGGAAAGTTTTCAATTGGAGCATTTTCATCTCTAGCCAGAATTCAATCGTTTTTCCAATACCATACTTTTCTGCACTTTATCTACTTCAAGAACAATGGAGAACACACGAAGTCCTTCTAAATCTCATTTTATTTATTTTTACAGGTATGGATTATGTGCTGATTTATTTCTCCTGGATACCACCTCCTTTGGAGCATGAGTGGCATTTCTTAGGGGACAGTATCTCAGATAAAAGCTTATGTGAATGGACTGAGATGAATTGCCCTGAATGGACTACTGAATTGCCCTGAAGTGTCTACTGAAAGTGCATCTGCTTTGAAGGGAAGCTCAGATGATATGAAGTTTCATTTCCAAACTCTTATTCCTCCGTCCTATCTACTAAAGCTCTAGGAAGGACTGTACCTTAACTCTTCCACCCAAATAGATAACCAACCAAAGTAAAAAGGGAGCTCTATAGGATATCTTACACATTTCAAAATGCACATTTGATAGTTAAGTATGAACAGATAGATAGCAAAAGCCACTATTTGGGAGAACAAACTAAAACCTGAGTTTTGGGTTTTTTTTTTTTTTAATTCTAAATTGCTTTTCTCAAGTTCAGTATCTTATTACATTTAGTTCTTATATTTATAGAAGATCTTATATTTAGGTATTAAATATTATAGTATCTTACATTTATTTAGTTCTCTCTGTAGAACTAAACCAATTAGAAAGAAATTATTATAAGTGTGGTGGTATCTATGGGAATTACTTGAATTAACTGCGACACTTGGAAAAATACTAGAACAAAATCTCTTTAAGAAAAAAATTTGCAGAGGCACCTGGGTGGCTCAGTTGATTGAGCATCTGACTTTGTCTCAGGCCATGATCTCAGTGTTTGTGAGTTCGAGCCCCACATCAGGCTGTGTGCTGACAGCTCAGAGCCTGGAGCCTGCTTCAGATTCTGTGTCTTCCTCTCTCTCTGTCCCAACCCCACACTTCACTCTGTCTCTGAAAAATGAATAAACATTCAAAAATTTTTTTATTAAGGGGCGCCTGGGTGGCTCAGTTGGTTGAGCGTCCAACTTCAGCTCAGGTCATGGTTTCATAGTTCATGAGTTCGAGGCCCACGTCCAGCTCTGTGCTAATAAACAGTTCAGAACCTGGAGCCTGCTTCAGATTCTGTGTATCTCTCTCTCTCTCTCTCTCTCTCTCTCTCTCTCTCCCCCCCCCCTCCCCTGCTCATGCTCTGCCTCTGTCTCTCAAAAGTAAATGTTAAAAAAAATTTGTTAAAAAGTTAAAAAACAAATTTGCAGAACTCCAGAGTATGCAAAGAATCACTGATATGATAAACATGAAACTTTATCAAAACCATATGGAGAAAGATAAAGCAGAGCAAAATATCTTTCCTCATGCCAGGTGCTCATGCCTTTCTCCCCTCACACCTACCTGCACCCCTACCTACATTTTAACCTCTACTTTCTCACATACTAAATAGTTCAAAAAGTAGAAAAACACTCAGATTAAGTATTTACTAATATCTTGCTAAGATCTGACTATTCATCTACCAATGTCACCTGACAGGCAAAGAAAGCAGAAAAAACCTGAACACCACATATGAACCCAGGATCCTTTATCTCACCCAAGTCCTCTTTTTCTCTCTTGCCACCTGTGTGCCCTGTGCCCAAAACATATATCTATCAGTCTCTCTGAGATCCTCTTCCCAGAAGTCCCCTTTGTTATTCCAGATATCTTCCAACACCTGCTCTACCTTGACCACCTACCTTTCTCTACTTACCCCAATGGAAAGTTCTCCCCTAAAAAGGAGCATTCCAAATATTTTCCTTCCAAAGTCTATATTTAACAGTATTTGAGACCTTAAAAACTTTCTGGTATGTATATGTGCAAATTCCACAGGACACAGTATCATTTCTGCAGGCCATGGGCTATAGAAAACCTTCACCAGGCAAAAATGCAGGTTGGCACAAAATTTTTCTGAACTTGAAACAAAATATTGTTGGCAAGGTACATAATCATGGGAGAAATTTCCTTGAAAGAAATATTATCCCAAACTAATTAGCAACCTGGCAAGAAACAGCAAGCAGTATCCAATGCTTATTTCATCAATAACCCCAACAACAGACACACAGACCTATGTGTCAGATTTGTGGACAGCACCCTGCCAAGAAGACAGCATAATCCTTACCAAGTGAGCTTATGACAGAAAGTCATCTCATGACTTAAAACAGTTAACAGAAAGTAAGTGAAGAATAAAAGGAAGAAGAAGAAAATGGATTATTTTAGCGAGGAGAAGTAATACTCTACAGATCCAATTAGAGTTTTGTGAGAAAAGGGTATGGGATATTAGTAAACCACAGGCTATGTGTGGTATCTTGGTTAAACCCCGTATTTGAATGTATATGTCGAAAAATCTGGTACGTGTACAATACAATCAAGGAGGGAGGGGTTTAATATTTTTAATATTATTTCCTATTCTATCTTGGCAGATAATTATAACTACAATTAACTAGGATATCAGAGATATGTTTCAGTGAGCACTCAGGGTCTTAGCTATCCAAACTTACTGAAACTTACAGTATCCAAACTTACTGACCAAGTATAAACTGATAAAGACCTGAAAATAAATTTAAATCATCCATATGTTAAATCCCACCATTTTTCTTGTCCTACCTACTACAACCACCACTTATGAAACATCAAAGACATACCAACAAGACCAGAGGGGCAGACCGGAAGATTTAATTTAAAGCTCATCTTCAAAATATTTCTAAACTTCTTCTAAGATGTTAGCTTGTATAGTGATTGCATTTCGTCATCATCCTGAAACAATGAAAACAGACACTCCCCTGGCTCTCCATGTGTGGTGCAGCTGTTCTCGGGGCTCGTGTTTGGAGCAAGCTTGCATCACAGCTCTGTGAGGGGGACACAGGATGGCCTCATGGGCTGCAAGGAAGATATCTGGGTCCACAGACTTGGCCATTACCTTTGTCAGGGAAAGCCCTTCTGCTCTCATAAAGGAATTAAAATATATGAATATTCTGAGAGCAAGTTAATTCATTTAATTGCACTGAATCCACAAATTCCAAGATTTTTAAATAAGCTTCCATTTTCCATATCATTACATAATTATCTCACATTTTGAAATGACATAATCTAATTAATGCATCTTTGAATCAGGCTTTTGTAAAATAGATGCGGTAATGGTAGAGACTTTACCTTAGTAAACTCACAAGCTGATTGCTAAATATAAGCCAAAATTAAAGAAAAAAATTCATAAAATTTCAATTCCAAAGTCACCATAAAACACATGAAGTTAAACTGCCACTGAATGGCAACTAGAATTACTTTGAGGAAGGAATTGTTTTTAAATACACCCACTAACTATATACCTATTCTCAGAACATCAGATAATCTGAGCTCTGAGAAAAGATAGTGAGAGATAGCAACTGTATTTAGTAACTATTAATAAACTGTTCTGAATCTTCTTCCTCCTAATGTGACATACAGAGCTGCTAGCTAGGCTATGCTGAGAAACTTCTTGAGAAAATGCAATTCCAAGAGTGAGATAGTACCTACCATGTTCCCTGTTGTTGAACTATTGGCTCTAGAGGCTAGAAATCAAGCATTTGCTTTGAGCAAAATACCTTAAGCTGACTGCTGAAGCTTAAGGGACATAAGGAGATCTTCAACAGGCTCCTCAATATTCCTGTCATCTTTTCCATACTTTAATATTTCTTATTGCCCATTAGAGCCCAAAAAGAGAATTTCCTCAAAGCTACAGAAGACATGTTGGGGTACCAGAGAGATAAGATAATTAAGAAGGTCAATATAATTGACCTCCCCTAATTAACCAGTCAATCCACATCAATGATTTTGGTTCCTTCTTTAACCTCAAGCCCACATCAGACCTGTAACACACAAAAACATTCTTCTACCCACACAGACCTTGTTTTATTCACCAGTGTATCCCCAGGACCCAGCATAATGCCTAACTCACAGCAGGAACTCAAGAAATATTTGTTGACTGAGATACCTGGGGGGCTGAGTCGGTTCAACTTTTGATTTCAACTCAAGTCATGATCTCACAGTTGGTAAGATTGAGCCCTGCTTGGGGCTCTGCACTGACAGTAAAGACCCTGCTTAGGATTCTCTCTTTGCCCCTCTCTCTGCCCTTCCCCCACTCATGCACACATGCGCATATGCGCACATGCACAATCCAACCAGGACTGGAAACTGAGTCTATCTAACTACAAAGCCCATGTTCCTAATATATCTATATTTATTATTCTTTTTTACTTCATTTTCAATGATTACTACATCTTGCCTATTTAGAAAGAGGATGGACCCTCAAGAGCTGAAGGGATTTAATCAAGAGCAATAGTATATACCACTGTGCATAAAAACAGCTGATCCCAAAATAGCTTGCGGACATGGGCCCCTGACATAATTTTCTCTCTCTTCTCAAGACAAATAAACATTTAAAAAATACAACATTTGCTGAATGATAGCATTTCCCTAAATGTCTAATATATAGCAACCAGTATTTATTTAGTGCTTACTGTATTCCAAGGACTGTGCTGATGCCTTCATATACAAGGTTTCCAAATAAAAATAAATGACACCCAACTAAATTTGAATTTCAGATAAACAAGTAATTTTTTCATATAAGTATACCTCCTACAATATTTGGAACATATGTATACTAAAATATTATCATTGTTTATCTGAACTTCAAATTTAACTGGACATCCTGTATTTTAATGTGTTACATCTGGAAACACTACTTGTGTATCTTCTTCCCTCATTTAATCCTGACAACAACCCTATGAGATAGGTACTATTGCTACTCCCATTTTATAGAATACAAAACTGAGGTTCAGAGAAATAGAGACATTTGCCTTATTTTGTAACATCAAAAATTGTAATGCCCACACACTTCGAAGTAGGCATTTCACTTTAAGCAACTGATCATACAGGTGTTCAAAGATGGATGTACAATGATGTTTACTGCAGTATTATGTTATAAACTATCAATGCCCATCAATAACGATTAGACAGATGTGCCACGGTACATGTATTTAATTATGGCCCATCTACTCAATGGAAGGAATACAATTCAGCCACTGAGAAGATAGGTTGCATGTGTAATATAAAATATCCTCTAAGTTACATTATTAGGTTAAAAATAAGCACGTTCAGGACACTACATATGCATGGTAAGATTCTAACTGGTTCAAAGCAAGGATATACCTACATAACCTCTATTCTTAAATACATGGAAAATTTCTTAAAAGAAATGCAAGAAATCATTCAGTGATTGCCACTAGAGAAAGAAAATGAAGAGGAAAATTGGAATGGAAGGGAGACTTCACTTTATGGTATACTTTTGTGTACAATTTGAATTTTTGGCATTACATAGATTGGTATTTAAAGGTCAATTGGGGAGGAAAAAATTATAAGAAAACTCTTCCAAGGCCACATGTAAGTGGCAGAGCCAGGACTGGAACCCGAGTCTATCTAACTACAAAGCCCATGTTCCTAATATATCTATATTTATTATTCTTTTTTACCTCATTTTCAATGATTACTACATCTTGCCTATTTAGAAAGTGGATGGACCCTAAACAGCAGAAGAGAGTTGATCAAGAACAATAGTACAGGGGTGCCTGGGTGGCTCAGTCGGTTGAGTGTCCGACTTAGTCTCAGGTCGTGATCTCATGGTTCGTGGGTTCGAGCCCCGCGTCAGGCTCTGTGCTGAGAGCTCTTGGCCTAGAGCCTGCTTCAGATTCTGTGTCTCCCTCTCTCTGCTCCTCCCCTGCTCACACTGCTGTCAGAGCCACAGGAGAGTGAGACATAAAGCTTGGCCCTGATCCTATAACAGACTGGTGAACAGGATCTCATTACATTGAGAAGGAGCCTAATATTTGTATCTTTGGAATCTATTTATTTTGAAAAATGCAGATGTTTCCCTTCTTTTCCTCCCTTCTTATTCACACAGTGCTTATGCTGAGGCAGAGCCACACAGGGAGGTCTGAGATCAGCTGCTGAAGAGGTTTGCATACCAATTTGCCCAGGGGAAGGGTGGGAGGAAGGAGAGATGATAAAAGATACAGTCCTTCAGCATGGATAAATCAGTTCAGTGATTTGCTGAGAAAAAGTAATCAATTTTATAGATGTCCTGCCTAATTTATATAAATCTTTGCAGCTTCTATTGTGCATTATGTGGATGCAGAAACAGACACACAATTTAGCCTTCCTATTCTCAAAAGAAAATAATCAATTCACTAAGTTTCACCTGAACAATCAGCCTACTGAGAGTTGTACAGAAAGTGTATTCTCTTTGATCATTTCCCTAAACTGAAACTTGTCCTGAATCAGCCTCCTAAGATCCTGTCTTCTGTAAATTCTTAGTAGGATTCTATTAACAGATGCCTAAGAGATGATGAGACCACAAGAAAGTCAGAAGAAAACTGTTTCAAGGAAGATGATTACAATCTTCTCTCACATATGAATGCTGAAGGAAATGCCTTAGATTGGCCATGGAGAAAACAGAGCTGTTTAGGTCTAGTCTGATTTCTGGGCAGCAGCTTCAGAAGGAGATCTGTGTGCAAGAAGTTTATAGGCAAGTTCTCTTGGCACTGACACCTGGGAGAGAGTGAGGGAGACAGTTGGGCAGAGGGAGGAGTTGGACTATTGATACAGTCACAACAAAGGTTTAGCCAACTTCATGGGGAGCTCTGGAGCTTCAGAGCTGGATCAAGGGGGCCAGATTATACCTTGGCATTGTTCACTCAATGGATGAAGTGTGACTTCAGCAAGAAGGGGTGACCTTGAACAAAACAGTTCTCCTCAACCAATGGCAATTCCCAGAGGGGCCTGACAGTTGAGAGTTGTATGTAGGCAGCACTCCTGATAGCTGGGGAAATGTGCTCTGCAGTCTGGAAGGGGGCTATGGGTGGCACAGCAGAGCAACCCCTACAAACTGAGAGCCCACTTCCCAATTTTACTATTGACATGCTCTTGCAATTAGATTACTTTTCCATTCTAATCTATTTCAATTTCTAACAACTCCAATTTCAATTCTGTAAAGTCAACATGAGCAGCTGCCATGAGTCTTTGTGCTCCCTACTCCATCTTATAACTTTTGGAGGAAAAGTCTGTAAAACTTTGGATTGCCCAATTCACTACAATGATTAGTAAATGAAGTTGAAAGATAAATTTTTAGTAGTTTGCTATTAAAAAATACTGTACTGATAACCACTTACTACCCAAATATCTTAGAGTGTCTATAGGAAAAAAAATCACCATTCCTAAAATATTCCTCATATGAAGAACACATTTTGGTGGAAAAAAAACAAAAACAAAAACAAGCTATTACCTTAGTCTGAGTAGATCAACCATTCTCTTCATCTAAGTTGCCGCACCTTATTTTGAGAAATCAGAGAATATGCTCTGACCCAGATCAGTAGTGAATAACAGCAACTCTTTTTGAAAACACCCCAAAAAAAGACAGTTCCCAATGGAGGAGAATGACACCTGAATATCTTGGTTCCAGGATTAAAAGCCTGTATTATGCTTTCCATTGCTATTATTAAAAAAAAAAAAAAACAAAAACAAAAACAAAAAACTTTAATTTTTATTTATTTAGAGAGAAAGAGAGCATGCACGTGAGCAAAGGAGGGGCAGGGGGGGTGAAGAGAGAATCCCAAGCAAGCTCTGTGCTGTCAGCACAGAGCCCGATGTGGAACTCAGTCTCACGAACCATGAGATCATGACCTGAGCCGAGATCAAGAGCAGACACTTAACTGACTGAGCCACCCAGGCACCCCTCACGTTGCTATTTTTTTAAGGTTTGTTTATTTTAGAGAGAGTGTGTGTAAACACAGAGAAAAAGTGAGAGAAACCCAAGAAGGCTCTGCACTGTCAGCATGGAGCCTGACAAAGGGCTCAAACTCACTAACACGAGATCGTGACCTGAGCTGAAACCAAGAGTCAGATGTTCAACCAACTAAGCCACTCAGGTGCCCCCCTCATTGCTATTCTTGATCAATTTTCCTATATAGAGAAAGGTTAAGAAATAACCAAATGTCTATTAAGCCAGAAAAGAAATATTAGCTGGTTAACATGCCAAGTAATAACACATGACATACCAATGAGGATAAAGCAGTGGTGTCTCTAGTGTGATTTTATTTGCTCTTATCAGAGAACCTAGTATTTCTGGAAATAGTAATCCTGATTTTGTGGCACAAAGTACTACTATGGATATTAGTGGAAGATCATGAGTTCATTTACTTACTAGAATTATAGTCACAGTAAGTCCTACACACTTTTTAAGAAAGTTTTTAAGTAGTTAGTAATGTTTATCATTTTGAGTTTCTCAGCAATAGGATGGATGTAGGTAAAATTCTTAATTAGATCACCACTCAGTAGCATGTGAAGTATCATCTCCCTTCATTAATGAATTCAAAACTGCCCCATATCTGCAAAATGAATACTCTGAGTCAGGGGCTGAGTGTCAGAGCTACAAGTGGAACTAGATACAAACCATGGTTATAAAGGAATCTACAGACTAGTGGGAAATATAACTCTAGCCCTTAAATAACATTAGTTAAATTATCTTTGCCTTCTGATACCTGGAGCATGTGGATATTGTTTTAGTCAGGAATGAAGAATACCTGTACTCCAGAACAATGATCTCAGTAGTAGACTGTTTGCCATACAGCTGTCATCAAAGCCCAGCAAGAAAACTGACAGACCAGAGAAATTGTCTAATAAAGTATATATCAACTTTCATTCCTCAAGATATTCCCAGATTTGTCCCCTTATATAGTGAGCTCATCAGAAAAATATATGCCTGGACTGTATTATTCTAGTCCCTCTAGACTTGACTTTTCATGACTTAACATCATGCCAACAGATTTCAGTCGGGATTTACTCATGGTCATGAGTAAAATATCTCTACTTTTTGAGGATTCAACCATTATGTCATTCATATTCCTCTCAAGATTAGGATAAATTTTATTGCTCCCAATTACTAGAATACTTCTTTTCATTAGGTCATCAGTTTCGTACCCCAGACCATTAGGAAGAGAGACAAATTCAAGGTAATGTTTCAAATTCATGAATGACAAATCCTAATGAATTGTTTAAACAAACACTTGGGCACATTATAGTAAAGACCCTATCCTTTGAAGATGACATTCTTAAAAGGGAGAATCATGACCTCCTATTTATGAAAGGAACAATGTAACACAGTAGAAAGTCTGTGTCGGGGCGCCTGGGTGGCTCAGTCGGTTAAGCGGCCGACTTCGGCTCAGGTCATGATCTCACGGTCCATGAGTTCGAGCCCCGCGTCGGGCTCTGTGCTGACAGCTCAGAGCCTGGAGCCTGTTTCAGATTCTGTGTCTCCCTCTCTCTGACCCCCCCCCCCCCGTTCATGCTCTGTCTCTCTCTGTCTCAAAAATAAATAAAAACGTTAAAAAGAAAAATTTAAAAAAAAAAAAAAGAAAGAAAGTCTGTGTCACTAGAATCAGAAGACGTGGAGAACTGATCCCATTCACAATTGCACCAAGAAGCATAAAATACCTAGGAATAAATCTAACCAAAGATGTAAAAGATCTGTATGCTTAAAATTATAGAAAGCTTATGAAGGAAATTGAAGAAGATATAAAGAAATGGAAAGACATTCCCTGCTCATGGATTGGAAGAATAAATATTGTCAAAATGTCAATACTACCCAAAGCTATCTACAATTCAATGCAATCCCAATCAAAATTGCACCAGCATTCTTCTCGAAACTAGAACAAGCAATCCTAAAATTCATATGGAACCACAAAAGGCCCCGAATAGCCAAAGTAATTTTGAAGAAGAAGACCAAAGCAGGAGGCATCACAATCCCAGACTTTAGCCTCTACTCCAAAGCTGTCATCATCAAGACAGCATGGTATTGGCACAAAAACAGACACATAGACCATTGGAATAGAATAGAAACCCCAGAATTAGACCCACAAACGTATGGCCAACTCATCTTTGACAAAGCAGGAAAGAACACCCAATGGAAAAAAGACAGTCTCTTTAACAAATGGTGCTGGGAGAACTGGACAGCAACATGCAGAAGGTTGAAACTAGACCACTTTCTCACACCATTCACAAAAATAAACTCAAAATGGATAAAGGACCTGAATGTGAGACAGGAAACCAACAAAACCCTAGAGGAGAAAGCAGGAAAAGACCTCTCTGACCTCAGCCGTAGCAATCTCTTACTCGGCACATCCCCAAAGGCAAGGGAATTAAAAGCAAAAGTGAATTACTGGGACCTTATGAAGATGAAAACCTTCTGCACAGCAAAGGAAACAACCAACAAAACTAAAAGGCAACCAACGGAATGGGAAAAGATATTTGCAAATGACATATCGGACAAAGGGCTAGTATCCAAAATCTATATAGAGCTCACCAAACTCCACACCCGAAAAACAAATAATCCAGTGAAGAAATGGGCAGAAAACATGAAGAGACACTTCTCTAAAGAAGACATCCAGATGGCCAACAGGCACATGAAAAGATGTTCAACGTCACTCCTTATCAGGGAAATACAAATCAAAACCGCACTCAGATATCACCTCACGCCAGTCAGAGTGGCCAAAATGAACAAATCAGGAGACTATAGATGCTGGAGAGGATGTGGAGAAACGGGAACCCTCTTGCACTGTTGGTGGGAATGCAAATTGGTGCAGCCACTCTGGAAAACAGTATGGAGCTTCCTCAGAAAATTAAAAATAGACCTACCCTATGACCCAGCAATAGCACTGCTAGGAATTTACCCAAGGGATACAGGAGTACTGATCCATAGGGGCACTTGTACCCTAATGTTTATAGCAGCACTCTCAACAATAGCCAAATTATGGAAAGAGCCTAAATGTCCATCAACTGATGAATGGATAAAGAAATTGTGGTTTATATACACAATGGAGTACTACGTGGCAATGAGAAAGAATGAAATATGGCCCTTTGTAGCAACATGGATGGAACTGGAGAGTGTTATGCTAAGTGAAATAAGCCATACAGAGAAAGACAGATACCATATGGTTTCACTCTTATGTGGATTCTGAGAAACTTAACAGAAACCCATGGGGGAGTGGAAGGAAAAAAAAAAGAGGTTAGAGTGGGAGAGAGCCAAAGCATAAGAAACACTTAAAAACTGAGAACAAACTGAGGGTTGATGGGGGGTGGGAGGGAGGGGAGGGTGGGGATGGGTAATGAAGAGGGCACCTTTTGGGATGAGCACTGGGTGTTCTATGGAAACCAATTTGACAATAAATTTCATATATTGAAAAAAAAAAAAGAATCAGAAGACATGGACTTGGGTCCAAGTTCCCCACGCATCAGCCATGTGACTTGGCCAAGAGGTTGACCCAAATTCCAATTCCCCACTATGATCTACATTAATTAGTTCAGCCAACCCTCAGAATGCCTCTTATTCCTAAGACTAAGGTCTTTAAAATAGGATAAACTCATCTGACATTTCAACACCTATCAAGGTATCTATGAATGTCATGTAAGACACATTTATGAAAGCATTTTGTAAACTATAAAATTATATATAAAGTACTGTGACTACTTTTTATTATTATGAAGTATCTCCTTATAAGGATGGTACAATCTGATTTTTACTTCAAGTCTTCAAAAGAGCAATCTATATTCAATACGTCCACTTTGTGACTGCCCATGTTTTCTCCAATTAGGATTCTGTCTCCATCCCTCCAACTCCAGCCTCTCTTCATACTGCTAAATCCAAGGATCAGTTCTCAGCCTTACTTTACTCAGCATTAGCTACACCCTCCAGCTTCAAACACTTTATTTGTTTTAAATCCAGAGCACCACATTTCCTTGATTGTGCTCTTACTTCCTCAGACATTTTTTCTCAAATCTTCACCCAGCCTTTTCCACCCTTATTACATTTTCAATTCTTAAAGCATCCCAGAACTTCTCCCTTTACTATCTAGTGTCTGGACTCTCACCCTAAGTGGCCAGATGACTTTCACATAGATTTTCAGACCTCTCCACTAAGTTTCAACCACCCATTCTATACCTCTTCAGAATGACTAAAATCTCAATAGAATTCTAGTCTCCCAGTCCAGTCAAAAAACAAAATAAAACACTATCACAATAGCATGTTCCTTCCCAGTCTTCCTCATCCTGGAACCTCAGCCAAGAACCATGGACTTCTGATTTCTCTCTTCACACACACCCAAAATGGCAGCACTCTTATTGGCTCTACCCTCAAAATACACTTCAACCTTTGTTTTTTTTTTTAATATGAAATTTATTGTCAAATTGGTTTCCAACCTTTGGATATTAGATGATATTAAGAGAGTATCATGGTTAAATATATTTTAGGCCCTATCTTTTCAAGACAAATGCTAAAGTAATTACTGGTAATGTGATGTGACATAACAGGATTTGCTTTTAAAATATCCCAGAAAATAAAAAGTGAGAATGGATACAAAAATGGAAGAAAGTTGGTAACTGCAGCTGATTAATACATAGATAATAATTCATTATACTGTTCTATTTTCATGTGTTTGAAAATCCCTAAGATTTATTTCTATTTTTTATATCCTGCATTGCTACCACCACGTCTGTGGAATCATCTCACCTGGACAACAGTAAGAAACTCTTAATTTGTTATCCTAATTTTGTTCTTGCCCCTTTCTGCAGTCCACTGTCCACACAGCATCCAGGAAAATCTTTTTGTCATTCCATGCTATTCTCCTGCCTAAAACCCTCCAATAGCTTCTCATTACATTGAGTATAAGATTAGAATTCCCCAACATGACCACCAAGAATTGGCTCTTGCAAACCCCTCAGAACTTACCTTTATCGCAAAACTTTAGCCACGGTATGTATCTTAGTATCAAGTTCATTTCACTTTGAAGCTTTTATATTTGTTCCTTTTACCGAAGATTTTGGCATGGCTTTCTCACTCTCAAATCTCATCTACCCAAGAGGTCTTCTCAGGCCACCTTATTTGAAATCACTTCCTCATTTTTAATCTCTATTATATTATCCTTTTTATTTTCTTTGTTACAACCACCTGAAATCATATTATTTGCTTATATTTTATCATTTGTCTTCTCCACTTATAGTAGGCCCCTTAGGGCAGGGATTTTTCTGTCCTGCTCATTTCTGTATCCCCAATATTTAGGACAGTGCTGGCTCCATATATATTTATTGAATGAATACTTGAATGGACTAGCTTTTTACATGGCCATTCATGCTGCATACTTAGCATATGTAGCTCTGGGGCTGAAGTGAGTAATAGTTCCAGATGGCTACACCTGTTGGGGAGGCCCTAAGAAAGTAGCCCTAGCAGAGGTAACTGCAGGATATAGAAAGAGGGCAAGGAAAGGATGAATCATTTCAGGCAAACGATAACAGCTTAGAGAATAATAGCCTTATTCATTTTCCTCAAAATGTTAACTTTCAACTTGTATTTCAGATGGCTATACAGCAAGATGTGCATCCCAAAGGGATGCCAACTTTTTTCACGTCTTTGAATTTCCAATTCCTTATCATTATCTATGTCATGAATGTATGTTGCTGGTTGGAAGAATAAACGGATCTCTGACTTTAACAAATACTGAGCAGCTACTATACATCAGGCAATGGGCATAAACACTGTGTAGTTCCTGGTCTGAAGAGGCTCACAGCCAATGGGAAGCCTAAAGTGAACTAAGTATTAAAATTCTTGGTTAACTCTAGCCTGTTGGAGGACAAAAGGAATACTCATTGCCTACCTGCCTGACATGGATATTGGAGAGATTTCCAGAAATGATTAACACAGGAGCTAAACCCCGTTGAATTAAAAAAAAAAAAAAAAGGAGAAGAGAAAAGCAAAATGCAGATTTAAGAAAGGCAAGTAGTTTTGTGTGATTATAGGCAATGGTAGAGAGGCAAACTGGAAAAAAAAAAAACATGATGGCAATAGGTGCTTTCATGGTAAGAAATGGGTAGGAGAGTTACTAAGGAGTTTTTAACAAGAATATCTTTTCAAAGATAACAAATACTTGGAGACTAAAGAACATCCTACTAAAGAATGAATGGGCTAATCAAGAAATTAAAGAGGAAATTAAAAAGTATATCGAAGCCAATGAAAATGACAACACCACAGCCCAAAAACTCTGGGATGCAGCAAACGCAGTCATAACAGGAAAGTATATAACAACTCAGGCCTTCCTAACGAAGGAAGAAAGGTCTCAGATACACAACCTAACTTTACACCTTAAAGATCTGGAAAAAGAACAACAAGTAAAACCCAAACCCATCAGAAGACAGGAAATAATGAAGATTAGAGCAGAAATCAATGCTAACGAAACCAAAAAAAAAAAAAAAAAACCAAACAGTGAAACCAGAAGCTAGTTCTTTGAAAGAATTAGCAAAATTGATAAACCACTAGCCAGTTTGATCAAAAACAAAAAGTAAAGGACCCAAATAAATAAAATCAAGAATGAAAGAGGAGAGATCACAACCAACACAGCAGAAATACAAACAATAATAAGAGAATATTATAAGCAATTATATGCCAATAAAATGGGCAATCTGGAAAAAATGGACAAATTCCTAGAAACATATAAACAAACAAAACTGAAACAGGAAGAAATAGAAAATTTGAACACACCCATAACCAGTAAGGAAATTGAATTATTAATCAAAAATCTGCCAAAAAACGAGTCCAGGGCCAGACAGCTTTCCAGGGGAATTCTAACAAACATTTAAGGAAGAGTTACACCTATTCTCTTGAAGCTGTTCCAGAAAACTTGAAATGGAAGGAAAACTTCCAAACTCTTTCTATGAAGCCAGCATTACCTCGATTCCAAAACCAGAGACCCCACTAAAAAGGAGAACTATAGACCAATTTCCCTGATGAACATGGATGCAAAAATCCTCAACAAGGTATTAGCCAACCAGATCCAACAATACATTAAAAAAAATATTCACCACGACCAAGTGAGATTTATACCTAGGATACAGGGCTGGTTCAATATCCATAAAACAATCAATGTGATTCATCACATCAATAAAAGACAAGAACCACATGATCCTTTCAACAGATGCAGAGAAAGCATTTGACAAAATACAGCATCCTTTCTTGATAAAAAAAAAAAAAAAACCCTCAACAAAGTAGGGATAGATAGAACATACATCAACATCATGAGGCCATATATGAAAGGCCTACAGCTAATATCATCCTCAATGGAGAAAAATTGAGAGCCTTTCCCCTACAGTCAGGAACAAGACAAGGATGTGCGATCTCACAATTACTATTTAACAAAGTATTGGGAATCTTAGCCTCAGCAAGCAGACAACACAAAGAAATAAAATGGATCCAAATCAGCCAGGAGGAAGTCAAACTTTTACTCTTCGCAGAAGACATGATACTCTATATGGAAAACCCAAAAGATTCCACCAAAAAATGGCTAGAACTGATCCATGAATTCAGCAAAGTCGCAGGATATAAAATCAATGCATAGAAATCGGCTGCATTCCTATACACCAATAATGAAACAGAAAGAGAAATCAAGGAATCGATCCCATTTACAACTGCACCAAAAGCCATAAAATACCTAGGAATAAATCTAACCAAAGAGGTGAAAAATCTATACACTGAAAACTATAGAGAGCTTATGAAAGAAACTGAAGAAGACACACACACAAAATGGAAAAATATTCCACGCTCCTGGATAGGAAGAACAAATATTGTAAAATGTCAATACTACCCAAACCAATCTACATATTCAATGCAATCCCTATCAAAATAACACCAGCATTCTTCACAGAGCTAGAGCAAACAATCCTAAAACTTGTATGGAACCAGAAAAGACCCTGAATAGCCAAAGCAATCTTGAAAAAGAAAACCAAAGCAGAAGTCATCACAATCCCGGACTTCAAGCTGTTATTACAAAGCTGTAATCATCAAGACAGTATGGTACTGGCACAAAAATAGACACTCAGATCAATGGAACAGAATGGAGAACCCAGAACAGGACCCACAAACGTATGGCCAACTAATCTTTGACAAAGCAGCAAAGAATATCCAATGGAATAAAGACAGTCTCTCCAGCAAGTGGTGCTGGGAAAACTGGACAGCGACATGCAGAAGAATGAACCTGTACCATTTTCTTACACCATACACAAAAATAAACTCAAAATGGATGAAAGACCTAAATTTAAGACAGGAAGCCATCAAAATCCTCGAGGAGAAAGCAGGCAAAAACCTCTTCGACCGTGGCTTCATCAACTCCTTACTCGACATGTCTCTGAAGGCAAGGGAAACAAAAGCAAACATGAATTATTGGGACCTCATCAAAATAAAAAGCTTCTCCACAGTGAGGAAACAATCAGCAAAACTAAAAGGCAACCGACAGAATGGGAGAAGATATTTGCAAACGACATATCAGATAAAGGGCTAGTATCCAAAATCTATAAAGAACTTATCAAACTCAACACCCAAAAAATAAATCATCCAGTGAAGAAATGGACAAAGACATGAATAGACACCTCTCCAATGAAAACATCCAGATGGCCAACTGACACATGAAAAAATGCTCAACGTCACTCATCATCAGGGAAATACAAATCAACACCACAATGAGATACCACCTCACACCTATCAGAATGGCTAAAATAAACAACTCAGGCAACAACAGATGTTGGCAAGGCTGTGGAGAAAGATCTCTTTCGCACTGCTAGTGGGAATGCAAACTGGTGCAGCCACTCTGCAAAACAGTATGGAGGTTCTTCTAAAAATTAAAAATAGAACTACCCTACAACCCAGCAATTGCACTACTATGTATTTATGCAAGGGATACAGGTGTGCTGTTTCGAAGGGACAAATGCACCCCAAGGTTTACAGCTGCATTATTGACAATAGCCAAAGTATGGAAAAGTCCAAATATCCATTGATGGACAAGTGGATAAAGAAGACTTGGTGTTTGTGTGTGTTGTGTGTGTTGTGTGTGTGTGTGTGTTGTGTGTGTCTACACACACACAACACACACACACATACATATACATACAATGGAGTATTACTCAGCAATCAAAAAGAATAAAACTTTGCCATTTGCAACTATATGGATGCAACTAGAGTTTATTATGCTAAGTGAAATTAGCCAGTAGAGAAAGACAAATACCATATGACTTCACTCATATGGAGAATTTAAGATACAAAACAAATGAACATAAGCAAAGGGAAGCAAAAATAATATAAAAACAAGGAAGGGGACAAAACATAAGAGACTCTTAAATACAAACTGAGGGTTGCTGGAGGGGCTGTGGTGGTGGGATAGGTTCAATGGGTTAGTGGCATTAGGGGGGACACTTTTGGGGATGAGCACTGGGTGTTGTATGGAAACCAATTTGACAATAAATTATATTTAAAAATAAATAAATATTTAATAAAATAAACTATATTCTCAAACAGAAAACACAAAATAATGCTATATACCAAAAATAGGCAATAAATATAAATAGTAAGTCACTGAAAGGAAAAATACAGTTACTAAATATTAAAAAAATAATCACCTTCCGTAGAAACCAATGAATTTTTAAAACAGCAATATACCTGTTTATTCTTATCCAGTTGGCCTACATTTTCTAAAAAATAATGCTCAAAGTTGCGATGATATTGTGGAAAAAACACTCATTTGTTCAAGTGGAGGATAAATGGGCTCAAACTTCCTTGAAAGTAATTTAACAATATGCATTAAGAATCTTTTTAAAAAGGCAATGTAGTTCCCTAGAAATATAGACTAAAGAAATAGAGATGCATATGAAATTTATGTTCAAAGATGTTTCTCTGAGTTATTAAAACAAGAAAATTAGAAACAAACTAACAACAGGGGAATAATCAATGCATCTATTATTCAGCTATTAAAAATGTTTTTTAAAAAAACTTTAAATGCCATATAGGAGTTGTCATGTCAATAAGAGTAGAATACAAATTGTATATGTTGCATGAGTTTTTGTATATGTACATATTTGCAAACACCAAACAAATACAACAGTAAGGGATAATACTTTTCTCTAAAAAATAGAAATTTTTACTATTTTAGATTTCTTACATTTTTTAATGTTTATTTTTGAGAGAGAGAGAGGGAGAGGGAGAGAGAGAGAGAGATGGAGTGCAAATCGGGGAAGGGGCAGAGACAGAGTGGAAGACACAGAATCCGAAGTAGGCTCCAGGCTCTGAGCTGTCAGCACACAGCCCAAAGCAGGGCTCAAACTCATGAACCACAAGATCATGACCTGAGCTGAAGTCAGACACTTAACCGACTAAGCCACCCAGTCACCCTAGATTCTTTACATTTTTAATTAATTTTAGTTAAATACTCAGCTTTTCAAAGGAAGTCTCCTCTGACCCCTAGACTAGGCTAAGTACCTGTCTTCAGTACTTCCATGGCAGTCCATAACACCCCCATCATCATACATATCATATTGAAACCATTCACTTACTTATGTCCCTCCTCCACAAATTGTGAATCCATACAACAAGCAATGGCATGTTAATTATCTTTGGTACATTGAAGGTACTCAGTATTTGGGGAACTAAGGCAAACCTATGCATTCTTCTTTGGTTCACAACAGCCATGTGTCTGGCTTTAAGAGTACCAGAATAATAATTCAACTGCCTTCAACAAGATTGTTGAGCCCCATAAGTGTTTCCAATTCAAGCCATTAGGTTTTGAGTGTAAACAGAACTGCAACACTCTTTTCTGCCCCAACCAGACACATGAGCTAGAGCTCCCAAATGAATCCACTATTTCTGGACCCTGAAGGCCTAAGGTAAACTTGGCTTTTGGTGAAGGCCCTTACACATCCACTACCCCATGCTCTATGGACCATAATTTTGTAAGTCCCTGGAACAGCTGAGAGCTTTGGGTTGAGGATTGATGTACCAAATGGTGTCTCCACTTCTCACATTTTAGAGGTAAGGGAAGATGAGAAGGCCCTTCTAATACAAGCCCTTTATTTCTCTCTACCATTACATAAGTAAAGTCTCTAGAATTTTCTGATTCCTGCATATAGCTAGATGATGCCTTTTAGCCTGGAGCAGACTCCAGTGTACTCCATTGTGTACTCCAATGTACTCAGGATAAAGTTTTTCTCCTTCAGAGCAACGAAGGCTGGCCTCACTCCCTGCCAAGTCCTCTATGCGTTCCAGCTATCAAGAGATTTCAGGTCTTATGTTTTTATTTGTTATCTGTAAAAACTTATTTAAATATGTGTGTAAGCAGTCTTCTCTCTTCTGAACTTCTTTCCTAATCATAAGAGCCACTGCCGGGAATTGTATTTTGACTTGGTTAATTGGGAGATCTCATGTCAGAGATGGTGACCAATAATCAGGTACCATTTAAATAAAACTTACATTAGTTCATCATTTTCAGTACCAGATTTGACACTGAACATCAGCAAATCTGCATGACAATTCTAAGCATGTGTGCTGTGGTCCTCTGCACATTTATTTGTATAAACCCTGCTATAATTTCTAGGAGACATCTAATATTCTAAAATGTCCTCTATTAAAAGGGCCTATATTGAATATTGTTTTCCTATCACTTTGTATCTCAACTTCATTGTTCTTTCTTCTTTACCCCTAGAGAAAGAATGATAAAGAGATACAGAGAAAAGATTAAATTTGGAATACAGAGGGGATAAAAAGGAGAATCTAAAGAGATTTGCCAATTCCAAATGAAAGGGTATCTAGGTAACCTACACATAAGAAAGATTGACAACATCTCTGTGCTTTGGCACCCCCAAGAATTGAGGACAAAGGCAAAAAGAAAAAAAGGAAGAAAAAAGTCTTACAGAACTACTTTATATAATGAAAGATGAGGTGAAGAAGAGAGAGAAAGCCCAACAAACAGGACATATGATAGGCAATATTTCTCAAAGTGGAAGGTGATGTCACCTGATGGGGAGCAAATAAAGGAAGCATGACACTTTTCTTATTTATTCTTTTTCTTGCCTTCGCTAGAAAATTAAATTTCTAAAAATTAAAAAATATTAAACTATTTGTATCACCCAAGTTTTATAAGGAAATATTAAGTGAAATAACACAATTTCCATTAAAATTATATACCTGACAACTTAACTTATGGTACATTGTTATGACCTCAAAATCTACTTCTAATAAAGCAAGTGTTGGCAGAGCTGAGTCCCCAAGGGGGTTAAATCTGGCTGGTCCAGCCCCAGCTGATAAAGACAGTCAACAGACTGTATGATAGAGGTCAGTAATTTCCAACAGATATCTAATAACTGAGTCTACAGAGAAAAAACAAAAAACCCTCAGCTCTCCTCTTTTGGCATAAAGCTTTACTTTTTTACATTTTAAAACTATTTACAGTTCATATGGTTTCCAGACTCGCTCCCCAGAAGCGAAGGCACAACTCCCTGCTTGGGTCTATGAGCTCTCCACATGTGACTTCTCAGGCAGTCAGCCATATGAGCATTTGACTTGAAAATTAAGCCTTAAATTTAGCAGTGTGAAGAGGGAAAGTA
This sequence comes from Panthera leo, assembly GCF_018350215.1. Lineage (NCBI taxonomy): Eukaryota > Metazoa > Chordata > Mammalia > Carnivora > Felidae > Panthera > Panthera leo. The sequence continues at coordinate 53,824,525 of NC_056684.1, read as the reverse complement.
TGTCTGAACACAAATGCCTGGAAAGGGACAAGGTAACCAGATGAAGCAAGCTGGGTTAACAGTATTCATTAGCCAGGCAATTCAGAAAGTCCTGCTGGAGCATGCACAAAGAAACTCATCTGTGCTTCTCTGTCCAAGATCCAAGAGTCTTGGACACCCAGGTTACCACATTTTTGCTTTTCTGACATGCTACACCTGGGGAAGGCTGCAAACAAAACAAAACAAACAAACAAAAACAGTAAGCACTGCTTCAATGAACTCTGCTAATTCAGAAATGAGCCCCAGATGAAATTTAATCCTCTGTCTTTCTTTAATGCCAGGCACAGTCTCCTGCATGTTAGGTACAGTGATGTCTGAGAGACTCCTAGTAACACCGAGCACCTAGATTAAAGAAAGGTTTGGTATTCGATGATCCCATAGCAGACAGCATTGGTAAGTGGCAATGACAGCAGACAATGATGTACAGAGAACATGTAATATGTGGATACTTCCCCTTGCCCCATATTAGTTGGAGGGAAGAAAGAGTGGGAGAAGAAGAGGGAAATAACTAAAAGAAAATCTGATCTTTGAAATGATTCATTTAACTAACATAAATGCATCTGGCTCATACATCATATAATTATTGAACACTGAATACCAGCAGGACATTGTTAAGTCAGTTGATGGGAACACAGAGATGGCCTCAGGCTCCAGTAATTCACAGGAGTATAAGAATAGATAAACAAGTATAATGATAGGCAACCACCCTCCTCCCTATCTTTCCTGGCCCTTCTCCACTGGCTTTCCCCCATGAAATAGGCATGATTTTGCCAGAGTTAAACTCTTCCATGTATTCCCTTTGTTCTTAGGGAAAAGATCCAAACTCTTAACATGGTCTTCAAGTCCTGCAGGGTCTGGCCTCTGACTGTTTTTCCAGCCTCACCCTGCTCTTCTCTCAGCCATACTCTCTGTGCTTCAGTCCCTGATAATTACCATCCTCCTTCCCTCCCCAAGGCCTTTGCACATGCTGTCCCCTCTGTTTATAGTTCTCTTTCCCATCCCATCACTCCCCTTGCCTGACTAATAGTTGATGAAATTCTAACCATCATTAAGTTCCCAGCTCAAATTTACTATTTCCTGAAGGAACCCATTCCTGAACTGCCTCGCCTCTGCCCACTCCTTCCCCCACAATCCTTTTTTCAGAACCATAATCTTTTCCTTATCAGCATTTGCCTCAGTATGTAATTATATTCTACTTAGCATGATTATTTTATTAAGTCTACCTCCCCTCTCCCAGACACTAAGCTCCATGATTGCAGAGATCATGTCTGTTTGGATTCACTGCATTTCCAGCACCTAACCCAGTACCTGGCACATAATAAGCATCAACAAATGTAGACAAGTAAGTGAAAGGTAAGGAGACCATTATGACACTATATGCTGTGACAGACATGTGCACAGGATTTGTGGGAGTATATGGTCAGAGCATTAACTGTGCAGCCTCATGCTCTGAATTATCTCCTGACACTTTTGTTAATTTCTTTACAATTTCTTCCATCTGGCATACAATATCCTCATTGTTGGAAGATCCTATAAAGTTTCTCTCTTCTTTCCTCAATCCATTCTGTAACTTGCTCTCTTCTATCTGACTCCTCGGTTCTATCATCACCACTACCACCATCATCATCATCATCATTATTATTACCACGATATCCACCCATACACTTCCAACCTTGCATTTTGTTAGATCTTGTTATCCTGTAGAGCTGCTCACTGACTTCTCTTCTTTGGCTCCTAGCTATCATGACAACACTGAAAGAATCACAGAGTCATAGTGTTTGGGAGCTGGGAGGGACCTTGAAATACCTGGCCCAATGGTACTCAAACTTCAGTAAGTATAAGAATTCCATGAACTATTAAATTAAAAATAGCACCTTTCCCTAATTCTCCTCTACTCTCCTCCCTCTCACTCCACCATTCAATTAGCTTTTCAATAACTTATACTTCCTATGGGCCCATTCTTCTCTGACTTCTGAGATAATGATGCCCCTCCTATCAGCCTCATAAGACTTGCGTGTGCTCCCAAAGCATCTCATGCTTCATTTTACCATGGCACCTATTTCTGTAAAAGTTGTCTTTTTATTTGTCCACCCCTGCCCCTGGACTTCAGGCTCCTTGAGGGAAGGAACATGAGTCCTCATAATCCCTGTACCCTAGTATCCAGCACAGTGGCTGGTACAGAGAAGTGTTACATAAATGTGGGTGAATGAACAGATGAGTGTTGAACATGGATCCCTGCCACTACTCTTACTGCCACTATAAAACTTCTACTTCATGTCCCTGATGAAGCCCCAGCACATGCTGACTGACACAGATCAAACCAGGTTATCTGAATAAAATGCATCCCCTGTTGCCAAAATAGCCCCTTCAATCTTCACTAATGTTCATGTGTTCTCCAGGAAGCCCACTCTACCCTCAATTCCATTTCTCAATGCTGCACTTTTCTTCTTTTCCCCTAGAACTCCCCCACAATGGTTTTAACAGTGGATTTCTAGGCACATTTAAAATCCAAAAAAGATGTGGTACTTATGTACCATGGAGTATTACTCAGTCATAAAAAAGAATGAGATCTTGCCATTTGCAACAACATGGATGGACCTAGAGGCAATTATGCTAAGTGAAATAAATCAAAGACAAACATGATATGGTTTCACTCATATATGGAATTTAAGAAACAAAACAACTGAAGAAAAAAAGAGACAAACCTTTAAATATGGAGAATAAACTGGTGGTTGCCACAGGGAAGGTAAGGATTAGGTGAAATAGATGAAAGGGATTAAGAGTACCCCTATCATGATGAACACTGAGTAATGTATAGAATTGTTAATCATTATTAATGATTAATAATATAAACTAATATAACACTGTATGTTAATTATACTTCTGCAAAAAAAGAATCCAATAGGTATTAATTGTGCAAGAATGCTACTTCTTTTCCAAAGCTTACAGAAAGCATATTCATTATACCATGTATTTTCCATTAAAAAATACTATCAACTTTCTTCACATCTTCAAAATCTACTCTTTCCCCATCATTAGAGTCCATTTCCTTCCTTCTGTTCACCATCACAATCTCAATTACACTTTCTCTTTCTTCCTTATCTCTAACTGGTACACAAAGCCACTGCGACAGTTTTCTTTCCCTATGTTGCTGACAATATCATTCTTTCAGCCCACAAGTATCACAGATTCTTTTGAGTCTTTGAATCTTAGATATCACTACTTTTCCTTTCTATGCTCTTTGCCCCTCTTTTATTTTTTCTTCTTTATTGCACATCTAATTCTTACCAAATATCAACAAGTAGAGAGAATTTTTTAAATTCCTGATATTAAATAAGGAAATAGATCTTAGTTTTTGAGAATGCTACTCAAGTTTAAAGGTGGCCCAACATTCCCTTGAGTTACAGCTTCAAGGCAACATTTCCAACCAGCTTCCCAAATCCTACTAAGGTTTTCTACCACCTGGCATTGGTTTGTCTACAGAACTTGTGTACTGACGAAAATTTCTGAGAGCTGGACATCCTAATGAGTCATTTTTCCACCCATCATACCCATCAGCATAAACAATGAAATATGAGAGCATCATGGCAATTCTAGAGATAAAATTATTGCAACTATGTATGGATGATGACATCATACTTGAAGCAGAAATTATGTCTTATTTAACTCTGCATGCCCAGCATATAGCATTCTGCCTGACACATAATAGGCATTTAATAAATATGTACTGAGTGAAAGAATGTACAAATGATCAAATATTGAACGTCTCAACTGAAAGCTAAAAACAACTGACCATTATTCTCCTAGGAGGATTACCTATAACAGACTAACTACCACAAGCTAGATGGCTTAAAGTAGAAAAACTTTATTCTCTCACAGTTCTACAGACTACAAGTCCCAAATCACAGCACCAGCCGGGCAGTGCTCCTTCTGGAGGCTCTAGGAAAGGAGCTGTTCCAGCCTCTGTCCCAGCTCCTGGCAGCTTTGCACATTCTTTGACTTGGGGCTGTAAAACTCCCATCTCTGCCTCCATCTTCACATTATCTTCTTTTCTGTTTATCTTTTGCCCTTCTCTTCCCTTAGGAAGACATTTGTGACTGGATTACCAGCATGATCTCATCTCAAGATCATTAACTTAATTATATTTGCAAAGACCCTTTTTCTAAATAGATCATGTTCACAGGTTCCAGTGGACATACTGGGGAGGGGGCACCATTCAAACCACAACAATAGGATATAATATAATCTCAATTATTTTTAAAATGAATGTTGTATATAGGAATAGAGAGGAAAAAGCAAAGATGGGGAAGGAAAGGGTGGCGATAAAGTGCCTTCCCAAGCACACTATAGTTTGCTCTAATATGGATGATGGAATCAAGAATAGTTTCTATATTTTATTTATACCCTTATTATAGCTAATAAATGATAAGTAGTCAACCAACAGTGTTATTCAATATATGCATTTGGCTTGGTATAGACAACCTATGTGCTCTGTTGGAAACCAGATTTATTCACTATAACACTATGATTTCATTTAGCTTTCATATTTTTAAGATTTTTTTCTAATTTTTTAATATTTATTTATTTTTGAGAGACAGAGATAGAGCACAAGTGTGGGAGGGGCACAGAGAGAGACAGACACAGAATCCAAAGCAGGCTCCAGGCTATCAGCACAGAGCCAGATGTGGGGCTCAAACCCACAAACCGTGAGATCATGACCTGAGCCAAACTCAGACGCTTAACCGAATGAGCCACCCAGATGCCCCTAAGATTTTAAGATCTCAAGAAAGCTTTATTTTATTAAAGTTAATGTTTTAACAATTCCAAGGCCTGTGTGGCTTAGGTTTGCATTTGTTTTTTCAAAAGAAATCCTATGACAACCGAGAAGAGATGCATAAACCTATTTTTAAAAAGAGAGAGAATCACGTGTTACATAGAGTTTGGTGTATTTTTTACTTCCATTATTATCTAAGGTAAGTGGGTCCTAGTTACAAGAAGAGCCTGCTGTTTTGGTAAGCAGCTGTAACAGGTTTGAGTTCAGAAGAGCCAAGGAAGAACGAAACTATTCTGAGTAATAAAAAGAAGATAGATATGAGGGGCCCCAGACACTGAGAGAAAAGACTCGAGCCAACTACACTGGACGCTGAATGGGTGGGGGTGGGGGGGAGGAGACATTACAAAGGCCAGCAGGAGAGAAAGAGAACTTGGCGAAGAAAATGTTAAATTAGGATTTCACATTGTTTGCTGTGGGGTGTATAAAATAAACCTAATTTATATCACCACCACCACCCACACCCTGACTCAAATCTTCAGTCAACTCTACCTTGTTCTCTAATGCTTTATGGGGGAGGGGTGTCTTTGAGGGAGCTTTAAGAGAAGGAAAAGGGAGCAGCTAACATCTGGGTTATATCAACTTTAAAAAAGAAATTAGGAGATGCCCCTGAAAAGCCCATGTGCAGAGTTTTGAAAGTGTTATAATTTCCTATTATTTCAAGATGATCCTCATTTGGGGAAATGGTCACCATTTAGAAATCCACCACTTTAAAAAATTATATTCATGCAATATAATAATTGATTACAATGGAAGATCATTTATAAGAACTATAACAATGTCACAGCTCACATACAGAAACCAGCCCTTTGGTAAATGGATCCTTCCATCTGCAAAGCTGACATGCAGAAACTACCCAAGAAATTATCAATCCAAGACTTAAGAAACTGAAATTTATTGAGGGTGAAACTATTTTTGAAACACTTGTACTTAGAATTAGTAGCATGAGCTAAAAATTAAGTTAATTTTTTTATTCATTTCCACAGAGTCCAAAAATTACCAAGACTACTCCTATTAGCTTGCTTTTGAACTCATTGTTATTTAAGCCCACAATGGTGTACTTTATTAACATTGTTTAAAAAAAGAAGAATCGAGGAACATAGGGAAGATGGTGGCATAGGAGGACACTGAGCTCACTGCATCCTGCCGATTGCTTAGATTCCACCCACATCTGCCTAAATAACCCAGAAAACTGCCAGAAGACTAGCAGAATGGATTCTCCGGAGCCAAGTGTAGACAAGAGGCCCACGGAAGAGGGAAGGGAGGAAAGGCGGTGCACCCTACATGGACTGGCAGGAGGGAGCCGGGGCATTGGAGGGGCAGCCCGCCCAGCAAGGCAAAGCCCCCAAGTCTGGCTTGCAAAAGTGGAGGGGCCAGATGGAGTGTGTTCTGACAGCCAGTGGGACTTAACATCTGGAATGTTATAAGTCCACAGCTCTGCTCAGAGAGAAGGAGGGCTAGAGGACAACGGGAGGGAGAGGTGTTGAGCCCCGGAAGACAGAGCTCAGCAGGGAACAAAGCTCAGAGCTTGGCGGGTAACAAAGGCGCTGGCCAGCGCCATCTCCCTCTCTCACCCCCAGCTGAAATCCCAAAGGGAACCAGTTCCCATCACCGAACTTGCTTGCACCGCGCAAACACCCAATGCTGTGCTTCTGTGGATCCATCCCTCCGACGAATCTGCCTGCCTCCCTCTCGGTGCTGCAGGGGACCACCAACAGCAAAGTGAGCTGAGCCTGCCCTTCCCACTCCTGTGCACCTTGCGGATCCACCCCGGCTAATACGCCAGATCCCATCGAAGCAGCACCACAAGCCTGGCAGTGTGCAAGTAGCCTAGATAGGGGCCACACCACTCCACAGTGAGTCATGCCCCTGGGAGAGGGGAAGATAAAGTACACACAGTCTGATTGTGGCTCTAGCGGTGGGCTGGGGGCAGACATCGGGTCTGTGGTTCTGCCCACCAACACATGTTACTCTGGACAGCACAGGCGAAGTGCCCTGAAGTTTAGAGCCACCCCAGGGACTACCCAAAAGGACGAAATGGAAGAATTCTCCTCAAAAGAAACTCCAGGAAGTAGCAACACCTAACGAATTGATCAAAAAGGTTTTAAGCAATATAATGGAACAAGAATTTAGAATAATAGTCATAAAATTAATCACTGGGCTTGAAAAAAGTATAGAGGACAGCAGAGAATCCATTGCTACAGAGATCAGGGAACTAAGAAACAGTCATGAGGAGCTAAAAAAAATGCTATAAATGAGGTGCAAAATAAAATGGAGGCAGCCACAGCTCAGATTGAAGAGGCAGAGGAGAGAATAGGTGAGTTAAAAGATAAAATTATGGAAAAAGAGGAGTCTGAGAAAAAGAAAGATAAAAAAATCCAGGAGTATGAGGGGAGAATTAGAGAGAACTAAGTGATGCAATCAAATGGAACAATATCTGTATAATAGAAATTCCAGAAGAGGAAGAGAGAGAGAAAGGGGCTGAAGGTGTACTTGAACAAATTATAGTTGAGAACTTCCCTGATCTGGGGAAGGAAACAGGCACTGAAATCCAAGAGGCACAGAGAACTCCCTTCAGACGTAGCTTGAATCGATCTTCTGCACTATCTGCATGATCTATCTATCTTCACTATCTATCTGCACTAGATCTGCATGACCTATCATAGTGAAACTGGAAAAATACAAGGATAAAGAGAAAATTCTGAAAGCAGCTAGGGATAAACAGGCTCTCACCTACAAAGGGAGACCCATAAGACTAGTGGCAGACCTATCTACTGAAACTTGGCAGGCCAGAAAGGAATGGCAGGAGATCTTCAATGTGATGAACAGAAAAAAATATGCAGCCGAGAATCCTTTATGCAGCAAGTCTGTCATTTAGAATAGAAGGAGAGATAAAGGTCTTCCCAAACAAACAAAAACTGAAGGAATTCGTCACCACTAAACCAGCCCTACAAGAGATCCTAAGGGGGACCCTGCGAGTGAAATGTTGCAAAGACCACAAAGTACCAGAGACATCACTACATGCATGAAACCTACAGACATCACAATGACTCTAAACCCATATCTTTCTATAATAACACTGAATGTAAAGGGACTAAATGCTCCAACCAAAAGACACAGGGTATCAGAATGGATAAAAAAAACAAGACCCGTCTATTTGCTATCTACAAGAGACTCATTTTAGACCTGAGGACACCTTCAGATTGAAAGTGAGGGGATGGAGAACTATCTATCATGCTACTGGAAGTCAAAAGAGAGCTGGAGTAGCCATACTTATATCAGACAAACTAGACTTTAAGTTACAGGCTGTAACAAGAGATGAAGAAGGGCATTATATAATAATTACAGGGACTATCCATCATGAAGAGCTAACAATTATAAATGTCTATGCGCCGAATACTGGAGGCCCCAAATATATAAAACAATTACTCACAAACATAAGCAACCTTATTGATAAGAATGTGGTAATTGCAGGGGACTTTAACACTCCACTTAAAACAATGGATAGATCATCTAGACACACGGTCAATAAAGAAACAAGGGCCCTGAATGATACATTGGATCAGATGGACTTAACAGATATATTTAGAACTCTGCATCCCAAAGCAACAGAATATAATTTCTTCTTGAGTGCACATGGAACATTCTCCAAGATAGATCACATACTGGGTCACAAAACAGCCCTTCATAAGTATACAAGAATTGAAATCATACCATGCATACTTTCAGACCACAATGCTATGAAGCTTGAAATCAACCACAGGAAAAAGTCTGGAAAACCTCCAAAAGCAGGGAGGTTAAAGAACAACCAGGCAATTAGAGAAGAAATCAAAAAATATATGGAAACAAACGAAAATGAAAATACAACAATCCAAACGCTTTGGGATGCAGCGAAGGCAGTCCTGAGAGGAAAATACATTGCAATCTAGGATATCTCAAGAAACAAGAAAAATCCCAAATACAAAATCTAACAGCACACCTAAAGGAAATAGAAGTAGAGCAGCAAAGACACCCCAAACCCAGCAGAAGAAGAGAAATAATAAAAATCAGAGGAGAAATAAACAATATAGAATCTAAAAAAAAAACTGTAGACCAGATCAATGAAACCAACAGTTGGTTTTTTGAAAACATAAACAAAATTGATAAACCTCTAGCCAGGCTTCTCAAAAAGAAAAGGGAGATGACCCAAATAGATAACATCACGAGTAAAAATGGAATTATTACAACCAATCCCTCAGAAATACAAGCAATTATCAGGGAATACTATGAAAAACTATATGCCAACAAACTGGACAACTTCGAAGAAATGGACAAATTCCTAAGCACCCACACACTTCCAAAACTCAAACAGGAAGAAATAGAAAACTTGAACAGACCCATAACCAGCGAAGAAATTGAATCAGTTATCAAAAATCTCCCAAAAAATAAGAGTCCAGGACCAGATGGCTTCCCAGGGGGATTCTACCAGATATTTAAAGCAGAGATAATACCTATACCTCTCAAGCTGTTCCAAAAAATAGAAAGGGAATGAAAACTTCCAGACTCATTCTATGAAGCCAGCATTACTTGGATTCCTAAGCCAGACAGAGACCAGGCAAAAAAAGAGAACTACAGGCCAATATCCCTGATGAATATGGATGCAAAAATTCTCAATAAGATACTAGCAAATCAAATTCAACAGCATATAAAAAGAATTATTCACCATGATCAGGTGGGATTCATTCCTGGGATGCATGACTGGTTCAACATTCGCAAATCAATCAATGTGATACATCACATTAATAAAAGAAAAGAACCATGAAGATCCTGTCAATAGATGCAGAAAAAGCATTTTACAAAATTCAGCATCCTTTCTTGATAAAAACCCTCGAGAAAGTCGGGATAGAAAAAACATACTTAAACCTCATAAAAGCCATTTATGAAAAGCCCACAGCTAATATCATTCTCAATGGGGAAAAACTGAGAGCTTTTTCCCTGAGATCAGGAACACGACAGGGATGCCCACTCTCACCGCTGTTGTTTAACATAGTGTTGGAAGTGCTAGCATCAGCAATGAGACAACAAAAGGAAATCAAAGGCATCAAAATTGGCAAAGATGAAGTCAAGCTTTCACTTTTTGCAGATGACATGATATCATACATGGAAAACCCGAGAGACTCCACCAAAGTCTGCTAGAACTGATACATGAATTCAGCAAAGTCGCAGGATACAAAATCAATGTACAGAACTCAGTTGCATTCTTTTTTTTTTATTTTTTTTATTTTTTTTTAAATTTTTTTTTCAACGTTTTTTATTTATTTTTGGGACAGAGAGAGAGACAGAGCATGAACGGGGGAGGGGCAGAGAGAGAGGCAGACACAGAATCAGAAACAGGCTCCAGGCTCCGAGCCATCAGCCCAGAGCCCGACGCGGGGCTCGAACCCACGAACCGCGAGATCGTGACCTGGCTGAAGTCAGACGCCTAACTGACTGCGCCACCCAGGCGCCCCTCAGTTGCATTCTTATACACTAATAATGAAGCAACAGAAAGACAAAGAAACTGATCCCATTCACAATTGCACCAAGAAGCATAAAATACCTAGGAATAAACCTAACCAAAGATGTAAAAGATCTGTATGCTGAAAATTATAGAAAGCTTATGAAAGAAATTGAAGAAGATATAAAAAAATAGAACAACATTCCATGCTCATGGGTTGGAAGAATAAATAGTTTTAAAATGTCAATACTGCTCAAAGCAATCTACACATTCAATGCAATCCCAAACAAAATTGCACCAGCATTCTTCTCAAAGCTAGAACAAGCAATCCTAAAATTTGTATGGAACCACAAAAGGCCCCCAATAGCCAAAGTAATTTTGAAGAAGAAGACCAAAGCAGGAGGCATCACAATCCCAGATGTTAGCCTCTACTACAAAGCTGTAATCACCAAGACAGCATGGTATTGGCACTAAAACAGGCACATAGACCAATGGAATAGAATAGAGACTCCAGAATTGGATCCACAAAAGTATGGCCAACTAATCTTTTGACAAAGCAGGAAAGAATATCCAATGGAAAAAAGTCTCTTTAACAAATCATGCTGGGAGAACTGGACAGCAACATGCAGAAGGTTGAAACTAGACCACTTTCTCACACCATTCACAAAAATAAACTCAAAATGGATAAAGGACCTGAATGTGAGACAGGAAACCAACAAAACCCTAGAGGAGAAAGCAGGAAAAGACCTCTCTGACCTCAGCCATAGCAATCTCTTACTCGACACATCCCCAAAGGCAAGGGAATTAAAAGCAAAAATGAACTCCTGGGACCTTATGAAGATAAAAAGCTTCTGCACAGCAAAGGAAACAACCAACAAAACTAAAAGGCAACCAACGGAATGGGAAAAGATATTTGCAAATGACATATCAGACAAAGGGCTAGTATCCAAAATCTATAAAGAACTCACCAAACTCCACACCCAAAAAACAAATACCAGTGAAGAAATTTCTTCACCAAGTGAAGAAATGGGCAGAAAACATGAAGAGACACTTCTCTAAAGAAGACAACCAGATGGACAACAGGCACATGAAAAGATGCTCAACGTCACTCCTTATCAAGGAAATACAAATCAAAACCACACTCAGATACCACCTCACACCAGTCAGAGTGGCTAAAATGAACAATCAGGAGATGATAGATGCTGGAGAGGATGTGGAGAAACGGGAACCCTCTTGCACTGTTGGTGGGAATGCAAACTGGTGCAGCCACTCTGGAAAACAGTGTGGAGGTTCCTCAAAAAATTAAAAGATCTACCCTATGACCCAGCAATAGCACTGCTAGGAATTTACCCAAGGGATACAGGAGTTCTGATGCATAGTGGCACTTGTACCCCAATGTTTATAGCAACACTTTCAACAATAGCCAAATTATGGATAGAGCCTAAATGTCCATCAACTGAAGAATGGATAAAGAAATTGTGGCTTATATACACAATGGAATACTACATGGCAATGAGAAACAATGAAATTTGGCCTTTTGTAGCAACGTGGATGGAACTGGAGAGTGTGATGCTAAGTGAAATAAGTCACACAGAGAAAGACACATACCATATGTTTTCACTCATATATGGATCCTGAGAAACTTAGCAGAAGAACATGGGAGAGGGGAAGGAAAAAAAAAAGGTTACAGAGGGAGGGAGCCAAAACATAAGAGACTCTTAAAAACTGAGAATAAACTGAGGGTTGATGGGAGGTGGGAGGGAGGGGAGAGTGGGTGATAGGTATTGAGGAGGGGACCTGTTGGAATGAGCACTGGGTGTTGTATGGAAACCAATTTGACAATAAATTTCATATTAAAAAAATAATAAAAAGAAAAAAGAATCAAGATTTTCACCTCAAATTTTCCTCTTAAATATGTGGGTCTCTTCATATAGACCCTAAATAGCTGTCCCATAGACCCAATGGTACCATCATAACATATAAATTATCTGGATGAGGTGGAGATAAACTCAGAGTTTGTATTCTGCCTGCATTTAACCACAAAAGTCTCCACTCTGATTGTAAGCCTACAAATCCAGATAAAGAGGAGGTAACTCAGTGCAGGTACTGGTGCTTCCACGTGATCAACAGAACCCCAGGCCCTCAAGTACTCCTACTCCCCCACTTACAAGAAACACACAGACAAGCTAAGTATGTGTCAGCTTCAGGCTCATTAAATTCAACGACCTTTGGTATTTTTTGTTGCAGGTGCTCAAGGAGAGAAAGAAAGCATATTTAGTAAGAACAATAATCCACTTTTACCCAAGACTGACATTTGGAATCAAATCTATCAGAGGGGAATACCATACACGAAGTCTCCCTCTCCTAAGTTTTTTCCCAAGAATTCAGCAGCAAATGATAGATTTTTTTGACCATATGTCCATATACGTTTAATCTGGCAGGACAAGGAAGATGGGAAGAGTTCCTTCAGAGCTTCCTGAAGGATCTACTAGCCACACTTCTGAATCACTGCCCAAATTTCCCTCTAGGAGCTCTGTAGTTCAGAACTGATGCATACATATAATATATGAGTGCTATATAGCTAGCAATTGTAATATAAAACTTAAACTTTTTAAATTATTGCTGTTTGCGGATTTACATAGGTCACTAATACATTTTTTAAAGCAGAATATTTTGTGGGGTTTTTTCATGCTGTGCTGTGATTAATAAGAAATAAACTTAGAACTTAGGTGGTGATGGTTTGACTCAGGAAACCATCATGTTTGATGGAACTGAAACCTCCCAGGGTTCAGTCAGTATGCTCAACCTAGTCTTACTCACACTTAAATCCAGGATTCTCTGATAAAGGTTGTCATCAGTGAACTGAGTAAGAGTGCTTCAAGTTCTCACTACCTCACATAGGAAATAATGTGTTCATATAATCATCTTTTGTGAGTTTTATAAATATATTACAAAAACTCAGTCTTATGGAAAAGGGATCAATTCAAAAAAGTTTCCAAGAATAAGAAAAAAGATGAATAAGGTTGATGGGAATGGTTCCATAAAAGAGCTTGATAGATTTAAGCAATATTTATTGATGCTCAGGAATTATAAATGAAACGTGTTATACAGAAAGTTGATGGTCAGAAGCCATTTAAAATCTAGAGGTGTCAAGGAAACATCCAGACTCAAAGCTAATTGCATTGCAGCACCTGAACTCACATTGCTCTAATGCACAAGTGTAAGTTCAGAAGATGTCAGGGAAATTAAATATTAACAAAAATGACACTGACCCTATTTGTTTATAGTGACACAAACAACAATGCTGGCAGCCTGGAAGATTGCACAGAAAATCTGGGCCTGAGAATCAGGAGACTAGGCTTGTAGCACAGACTTCATTTTCTTCTCTGCTCAGTTCTCTCACACATACCTAAACGCGTCGTATAGAGCAATGCCATCCAGTAGAAATAGAATACCAGCCAAAAATGTGGACTATGTAAGTAATTTTAAATTTTCTAGTAGCCACATTCAAAAAATGTTTAAATTTTTCCTCCTAAGGTCAGGAACAAGACAAGGAAGTCCATTCTCACCATTTTTATTCCACATAGTACTGCAAATCCTAGCCATAGCAGTCTGACAACAAAAAAATGAATAAAAGGAATCTGAAATGGTAGCAGAGAAATACAACTTTCACTATTTGCAGGTACTTGATATTTACAGGTATCTGATACCTTAGGTAGAAAACCCTAAAGATTCCACCAGAAAACTAGTAGAACCGATAAATTAATTCAGTAGAGTCACAGGATACAAAATCACTTTACAGAAATCTGTTGCATTTTAATACACTAATAATGAAGCAGCATAAAGAGAAATTAAGAAAACAGCCCCATTTAAAATGACACCAAAATAATAAAATACCTAGGAAGTGAAAGACTTGTACTCTGAAAAGTATAAAACACTGATGAAAGAAATTGAAGAGGACACAAACAAATGGAAAGACATTATATTCTCATGGGCTGGAAGAACAAATAATGTTAAAATGTCTATACTACCCCAAACAATCTACAGATTTAATGCAATCCATATCAAAATACCAACAGCATTTTCCACAGAACTAGAACAAACAATCCAAAAATTTGTATGGAACCACAAAAGACCCCCAATAGCCAAAGCAATCTTGAAAAAGAAAAATAAAACTGGAGGTATCACAATCCCAGATTTCAAGTCATCTTACAAAGCTCTTGTAATGAAAATAGTATGGTATTGGCACAAAAATAGACATATAGATCAATGGAACAGAACAGAGGCCCAAACCCCCAATTTTATGTTCAATTAATTAACAAAGGAGGCCAGAGTATGCAATGGGAAAAAGTCTCTTCAACAAATGGTAATGGGAAAACTGGACAGCTACATGCAAAAGAATGAAACTGACCCATTTTCTGATACCATTCACCAAAATAAACTCAAAATGGATCAAGTACCAAAGAGTAAGGCCTGAAATCATAAAAATCCTAGAAGAGAGCACAAGCAGTAATTTCTCTGGCATCAGCATAAAAACATTTTTCTACATATGTATCCTAAAGCAAGGGAAACAAAAGCAAAATTTAACTATTTGGAGTACATCAAAATAAAAAGCTTCTGTACAGCAAAGCAAAGAATCAACAAAACTGAAAGACAGCCTACTGAATGAGAGAAAATATTTGCAAATGATAGGTCAGATAAAAGGTTACTATCCAAAATATATGAAGAACTTATACAACTATACACACACACACACACACACACACACACACACACACAAATAATCCAATCAAAAACGGGCAGAAGACACAAGCAGACATTTCTCCAAAGAAGACATTAAGATGGCCAACAGACACATGAAAAGATGTTCAACATCACTCATCATCAGTGAAATGCTAATCAAAACCACAATGAAATATCACCTCATACCTGTCTTAATGGCTAAAATCAAAAACACAAGAAACAACAAGTGTTGGAGAGGATGTGGAGGAAAAGGAACCCTCCTGCACTGTTGCTGAGAACGCAAACTGGTGTAACCACTGTGGAAGACAATACAGAGGTTCCTCAAAAAATTAAAAATAGGGGTGCCTAGATGGCTCAGTCAGTTAAGCGTCTGACTTCGGCTCAGGTTATGATCTTGTGGTTTGTGGGTTCAAGCCCTGTGTTGGGCGCTGGGCTAAAGGCTCAGAGCCTGGAGCCTGCTTCAGATTCTGTGTCTCCTTCTCTCTCTGCCCCTCCCCTGCTGACACTCTCAAAAATAAGTAAACAGTTAAACAATTTTTTAAATTAAAAATAGAACTACCCTACAATCCAGTAATCACACTATTGAGTATTTACCCAAAGAATACAAAAACAGTTAATTCAAAGGGGTATATGTACCCATAAATTTACTGTAGCATTATTTACAATAGCCAAATTATGGAAGAGCCCAAGTATTCATCAATACATGAATGGATAAAGAAGAATATATATATATATATATATATGTAGATATATAGATATGTATCTATATATATATGTAGATATATACAATGGAATATTACACAGCCATAAAAAAAGAATGAAATCTTGCCATTTGCAACACCATAGATGGATCTAGAGTATACTGCTAACTGAAATAAGCCGTAAGAGAAAGACAAATACCATATTACTTCACTCATATGTGGAATTTAAGCAACAAAACAAATGAACCAAAGAAAGAGACAAAGGAACCAAAAAAAAAGAAAAAAGAAAAAAGAAAAATAGACTCTTAACTGCAGAGAACAAACAGATGGTTACCAGTGGGGAGGTCAATGACAGGACAGGTAAAATAGATGAAAGAGATTAAGAGTACCCTCATCTTGATGAACACTGGTTGTTGTATGGAAGTGTTGAATCAGTGTATTATACACCTGAAATTAATATCACACTGTTAACTACATTGGAATTAAAATAAAAAATGAAAGAAAAATGACACATTTAAAAAACAGGTAAATTTTATTTTAATAATATGTTTTATTTAACCAATATATAGAAAATATTTCAAAATGGAACCAATATAAACATTATTTTTTAAGTTTATTTATTTACTTTGAGAGAGAAAAAAAAGTGGATGAGCGAGTGGGAGAGTGGCGGAGAGAGAGAGAGAATCCCAAGCAGGCGCCACACTGTCAGTGCAGAGCCCAGTGCAGAGCTCAAACTCACGAACTGTGAGATCATGACCTGAGTTGAAGTCGGACACTTAAGCGACTGAGCCCCCCTCAGGTACCCCCCCCCCGATGTAAAAAAATTATTAATGATGCATCTTACATTCCCTTTTTGGTACTAAGTCTTCAAAATCTGGTATATACTTTATACTTAACAGCACATCTTACTTGCACCTGCCACACTGCCAGTGTTCAGTAGCCACATGGGGCTAGTGGCTGCCTAACTGAGTAACAGTCAATCTGTATACTCTTCACCTTTTCCAAAATCCCTATGACTAGAAACACTGATGGGAGAGAACTACAAAAATTGGAAGTTGCATAAATATGTGAAAGTAATAAAATGATTCCACAGAGAGGACAAAACACATAAATAAGCATTACAGAATTTTATATTCTGTCAAGAATCATTTACAATATTTCATTGTAAGGATATTTATTATGTGGAAAAACCATGCTTACCATTTTCAAAATTAATAGAATTCCCTTCCTTGGATGTCTTTCCAAATTAGACAAATATAGACATAGAGATTCATATATGGACATAGCAATGGATTTGATTAGAAGTTCTCAACTGTATCTGCATAGAATCATCATGGAAACTTAAAAAACACCAGGGTATCATCTCCAAGACCCTTATTTCATTACTCTGGAGTTGCAGGGGCACTGATGCAATGTGCAGCCCAGGTTGAGGGGCATCAAGTAGGATAACCTCTGCAGGGACTATCACACTCCCTCTCATTGCCCCTCACTTGCCAGTTGCTCCCACAGTAGTCAAGGATATTAGCATAATTTGAGGTACCATCTCAAGAAACACTAAGATAGCTATTGGTATTCATACATGCCATCAGCAAATGGTACAGGAGTCCCCCCTTATCTGCAGGGGACACATTCCAAGACCCCTAGTGGATGCTTCAAACTGCAGATAGCACCGAACCCTATACTATATTTTTTCCTATACACACAAACCTATGATAAAGTTTAATTTACAAATTAGACACAGTAAGAGATTAATAGCATTAACTAGTAATAAAATAGAACAATTCTAACAATATACTTAAAGTTATGTGAATGTGATCTCTCTCTCTCAAAATATCCTATTATACCACACTCACCCTTCTTCTTGTGATGATGTGAGATGACAAAATGCCCACATGATGAGATAAAGTAAGGTGAATAATGCAGGCACTGTAATGTAGCACTAGGCTACTACTGACCTTCTACTGATATGTCAGAAATTAGGTCACCTGCTTCCAGACCATGGTTGAGCATGGGTAACCAAAACCATGGAAAGTACAAGTGCAGAGAAAGGAGGGCTACTGTATTTCATGGCTTGGGGCAAAAATATGCACTTATATTTAGCAATCACTATCATTTCTACAATATGGAATCATGCCACCCCTACTTAGTTTTAAAACCAAAGTCAGCAAATTTTGTCAAAGGCTAATACAACATGTATTTCTTAAGCACTTTACATATTATAAGAGATTGCAGATACAGAAGATTGTTACTGATTTAAAAAGAATATGAGTAACAACATAAAAAAAAAGTGAAATTGAAAAGGAAGTTTATAAAAGAAAGGGTTTTATTGCTCTATTTATTTTGTGACCCAGGTTTACAGTGCTTAGCATTACAGCTCACACAATCCTAACAATGTTAGAGGAGTAATGTATATAATACAAATGTATATTACATACAGATAAACTACATATATATTATGTAACTATGTTATATTCCTGTAATTGTATACAAAGCCCTTCAAATACAAAATAAATAGTGAAGACAGGATCATACCACAAAGTCCACACTTACATACCTCTTCATGAATGAGTAGATTTCAGGCTACTAATTTAGGCTCTCACTTGCCATGGGACCCTGGACAAGTCACTCCCTCTCAGGGCTAATCACTTCATCTCTAAAATGGAGCACTGTTACCCACACTTTGGGTTTTTTTATGCAAGTTAAACTTGGAAGCACTGGAGCTCACACAGGGTAGTTGCTCAATAAATACATATCGAATCTGAATGTACCTGCCCAACTTCCTCACTTCTGAGCACAGCAGAAAGAAGCCCAGAAGGAAAATTAATTGCTCAAACTCACACATGAATCCAGGTTTCCTGACTAGTGCTTTCTTCCCACCTCCTTCCCCTTAAAAATCTCCAGCCTGAGGCTAACCATGCCTCCCCTCTTTCCAAGACAAGCCAATGATGGCTCCTGCCCTAGTGCAAAGACCACAAGTCCAAGACCTATCATTGCCCCTCACCTGCCCAGTTGCTTCTACACTGGTTAAAGATTTTAGCACTGCTTGAAACCTTCTCTGGAGAAACACGAAGATAGCTATTGGTATTCATACATGCCATCAGCAAATGGTACAGTAGTTCCAGACCTTCTGCCAGCAGCACACAAAGGTAGCCACATGGACCTGGCATACACCCCACTCTGACACTCACCTCCAGCAACACTTGTACTCCCCTGATCCCCTCCAGGCATCTTACTTTATTACTGGATCACAACCCACAGGTGCCAAGAATAGACCCAAAAGGACTTTCTTAACATTTTCCATTAACATTGCAATGGGATCTAGTATGCATTAACTACTGTCTCACATCAGGTTCCCTGGAAGCAGATCCTGAGATAAGGATTCACATGCAAGTGTCTCATTAGGAAAGTACTTCCAGGAGAAACTGGTAAGGGACATGAGACACAACACAGGGAAAGGGAAAAAAACTACACAGGGTGTGACTGCATGCCAAGTCCCATCCTCTGTCTGATCTAAAGGAGTGGTTGAGAGTACAAATTAACCTCAGAGCTTGTCTAATTGAGGCAGGGGTGCTGCTCTTTCACACTCCTTCACCCACCAGTCACTGACTCCAGCAGTTCAAGGGCAGTGCTCTGGAAGAAAACAGCAGGTGCAAGTGCTTACAAGCAATGCAAATTGAAGCTGGGGATGAGTACAGAAGATAGTGAGGGTCTGTGCAGAGCCCCAACAGTATCCTCTACAACCACCAGCTTCAAGGGAGGACTTGAAGCTTGACTGTCTCAGATCTGAGCCCATTTGATCTTTCCAACTTTTCAAAATCCAAAAAATGGAAAGCCAGTTTCTGTAGCGTGAGCATATTGTACAAAGACCACCACCCCAGCCACTGGAATTGGCCAGTGATGCAACTGAGCAACATTAGATAGATCAAGCTACTCTAGCATATTGCTGTCTCAGCAAGAATACTTGTTACCGCTCAGTTTGAAAATTCAATATACATTGTGCTAAGTTCAAGGGACACAGATGTGATCAAGAGATGACCCCTGCCCTAGAGGATTTCACAGTAAAGAGCCATCTTCTAAATGGAAAATCTGGCCTGATTTTTTACTGAATCTTAAGGAACACTCCATACTCAATGATATATGCTTCTCCTGTCAATTTTACATGATCAGCAACAATACATACTAAAACATCACACCATATTGAACTACAAAGAGATGTTACTTCATGAGGAATCAACAGAAAGCTAAATGAAACCACAAGAAAGTAACACTAATACTACTTCTAACAATAATGATAATGATAGATAGCATGTGTGGGAGACATACAATCATCGAGTTTCTGAATATCTAAGTTCCTAGATAAATCCCTTGGCCTCTAATTAATGCCCCAAGGTACTGCCACAAGATTTAACTGGTAATTTGGGGGGACATTAAAGATATGCTAGGGCAATTATTTCAAATTCATTATGTAATTGTACATTTTAAACATACTTTATATGAGGTGATACTTCAAAGGAGTAAGATTTGTTATCAAATGTTCCTTGGGGAATTAGTTATATCATATTGTCAGATCTAATATCCAGTCAGAACTGTAAGGCCTGAGAAAGTCAAGATATGCAACAGTGGCTCAAAGCCACGTATTGCATTAGCTTACAAAGATTCACCACCTCTTGACAATAAATTTCATATATTAAAAAAAAAAAAAAGATTCACCACCTCTTAAGAATTTGTTGTAGACCACAGAATTGTTTAGGGTCAGTACTAAACTCATATTTAATGTCTCTCAGAGTGCAAAACTCATGCTTTTAAACACCATGCTCCAGTGGCAACAATCCAAAACCTGCTAACATTGGAAATGAACCACATGGTTCCAGGCATCTTTATGGCTTATCTGTGTCCCACCAGAATCACCCCTTCAGAGGCTCTGTCTCTAACCACTATAATTTTATATTAAGATCCTTTTCCTTCATTATACATTAACACTATTTTCTAAAACAAGCGAATACAGAAAAAACTATATGTATTCATTATGTTATTAGTGATCAGTCAATAATTTAGTTATGGAGATTAATTACTTCAATCCTACCAATTATTGTCTAGATTATACCTAGTCCCTCTTGGTATCTCTATCATTTCTTGGAATTTCCCATCTCACATGATTACTTCTTTTTATGATATTCCTTTAAAAAAAAACTGTCCTCACAGTATCCAAATGATTCAAAAGCACTGGCAGATGTGACTGACCACCAGAACGAAGTATATCATAGCCAGTTTCCTTTGTCACATGTTATTATTAGCAAAAAAAGGGACAAAGAGTAAGAAACCATGCAATGAAGGCTTGAAATTTTGCTAAGTTTTATGGAGGTGTTTTTGCTGTTATTAGTGTGTAAATACATGTTTTAAAGCATTTCAAATCCAAGAACCATTCCCATAAGTATTTATCAATTTAAAAGGAATAAAAAATCTGTTATGGTGAATATTCCATTCTAAATTTAACTATCAAGTAAATCCAAGATTCATTTAATACAGTAATGAGTCAAAGTCTTTCTAGCAATATTCCCCAGAAATTACCAAATTAAATAATTCAAATCCTTATAAAACGTCTATGACATACAAGACATTACAGAAGTGTCAAGTCTAAGCAGTATTAGATCCAGAGATGAAAAGTGATAATGATTTGCCTGTATCCACAAAACAAACTCCATAGGGATTTGATGTTGAGTAGGTAGCACAAGCACCAGCTGAACATTTAAATAAGCCATATAGATAAAATGGACTTACACTGCAGTTCTTAACAAATTGAAAGGGAAAAGTAACATATACTTAATTAAAAGAGAAAACCACCAATTGTCAAGATCATTTTATGGTCCCCAAAATCTTAAAAATAACCCAAAAATGTCTTTCTTACTTGCTGTCGATGAGCACTTCAGATAGCCGATTATTCACTTGATTATCACTCTTATGGCGAAACTGAAAGTCAAAATGTTTGTGAAAAAAATATATTAAATCATGCTTTGTCAGCACAAATAGGAACACTGAAAATACTTTTGAGTTCATCTGTTTGGACAATTTCACCATCGATCCAAAATTAGCCAGTTTATACTTACCATGAACCCAGCTCCATGTGTTCTAAATCTTAATCAATACCCTTCTCACTAACCCTTACTCTGGATGCTACCAATGCAACAAGTGTAGCCACATGCTCTTCTAATTCCCACACATTTTTAGGTGCTTCTAAGAAGACAGTATTCCCTTTACTCTGCCACATGGTTCTAGAAAACTATACATTTTGAAGTCCTCAATAAGGAATAGAGGCTTCCATTTTTCTTACATATGTGCTCAATACTTTATTGGAACATCAGTCATTCTGTTTTATGGATTTCCTTGAAGCCAAGAAATTACTTGTAATAACATGTATTCTTATTCTCCAGAAATTCTAATTGCTAACAGTAATATTATGAAATACTGAGCCTTTAAAACAAAACTCAAAATACAATACTGAACAACATTTGGTATGGATTTGTTTTTTATGCCCAAGTGATACTATTTCTTATTGTATATTCTAGTAATGTAAACATCTTACATTGCTTAGAAGAGTCCAAATATTATGAACCCTCTACTAAACTCATAAATTAGCAGTCATTCAGATAAGACTATCATCAAGATTAGTGTTTTCATTTAAAAAATTCAAAACATTGTACCAATATCACAACATATAAAATGCTCCAACCATCCCTTCTCTTTTTCAATATCTTTCCCAAACCCATCCCAATCTATTCTGCCATGCCCAGTGCATGCAATTACACTGATTTCCAGGTGTAAGTTAATGTATATTATCAGGAAAAACAAGATATTTAACATTTGTTAACATGAAAAAATTTACAAAATCAATAGAAGAGTAAATTAAATCAACCCATCATTGGCATGCAAATTTCTCACCAGCAGAAATATTATTTTTTCTGAGTATATCATTTGATGTGGGTGCTGGATATTCTGTTTGCTCCTCTGTGTTCACACCCCATCCTTCTCCACTCTGCCCTCTGTCATGGGAAGCTGACCCATAAGATCCTTACCCTCTGGCTCCTGGTTGGGTTTGGCCAAAGGTGGCAGAAGATCAGAGTAGCCAGAGGAGAGTGAAATGGGGGTATTTTTCTGCCTGGCCTCATTCAAGCTGAGTTACAGAGAGCCCCAGGTGCCATGAGCAGCCCTCAGATACAGGTAATTGCTTCCTCCCATTGCCCCTTCAGACCAAGAAGTAGTATTGCCATCCATATTGCTACACTATGTGCTTTTCTTTGACCACTTTTATTTTGCCCTTTTGTAAATAGTGCCTTCATTATTAATCTTTCTCCAATCTTTCTCATTTCAGGGTGACGTCTCTTTTCTGTCAAGACCCTGACTGATAAATATATCTGGTTATTGGACCCACACATATCATCACAAAAATAAAAGCATATTCAAGCATTAACTGCAATAAAGACAAAAGGAGACTTAGAATTTAGTCACATCTGTATCAAACCTGAAAACAATCCCCAAAATTGACTAGTTGGGAATCACAGAAAAGGGCCAAACAGTTCACACCCCTGCAAGCTGAGGAGCCTATTCCCTGGGCCTTAAAATAAGTCACTCTCACTTCAGCTCAGGTTTTGCCAAGAAGTCTTGGTATTGGAACAAATGGAGTCTGGTAGGACTAGAAATGGTAGTAGAAAGGCTTAAAGGGGAATTGCCCAGGACAGGAAGGGAGCAGAGTACTAGCACTGATTGTATCCCCACTGCAAGACAGGCTCTGTGCCACATGCTTTATACATAGCATCTCATATTGTCCTTCCAACAGTTCTGGTATCATTAACAACATTATACAGACAAGGAAGGGTCCAGAGAAGTGGTTTCCCTCATTTCATACT
Source organism: Panthera leo (assembly GCF_018350215.1). NCBI lineage: Eukaryota > Metazoa > Chordata > Mammalia > Carnivora > Felidae > Panthera > Panthera leo. The sequence continues at coordinate 53,800,834 of NC_056684.1, read as the reverse complement.
GTTAGAACAGTAAGTTACAGTTACAGTAAGTAACAGGGTAAGGAGTCTTTCTTTAAAGCCCATGTTCTTTCTACTCTACCATTTTATTCTTCTATGAAATGTGACTATAATGAATAAGACATTTACCCCAATATGTAGACACTTAAGCATATAAATAAATATTATTTCCCAGAAAGATCAGCTATTGTGGAGAAGACATACATTTACTCCAAAGTTGCCATTACTCAAATCATGGTTAAAATTTCCTCTCCTAGAATTTCTTGGAGATTACAGTCCATTCTTTAGAATGTCCTCTATTCTTTGAAGATGGAGCTATTTAAAGACCTGAAGGGATGCTTTATGTTTGGAAATATATAAAAGCTTCTCTTAGAAAGCAGGTAGGGTGAATACATTTTTTAGGGGCTTGAGAGATAGCATTTGTTTCCAAAGCTGGGTGAACACAAAATTATGAGATTGGCTTTCTTCTGTACCTTGTACACTGGCCATGAAGACAATTCTTTACAATGAGCTTCAAAGTACTTTGAACAATGGCAACCTTATAGGAATGAATAAATTCCAAGCTGACCACTTTTAAGTGACATGATTCATTAGTATGAACAGGTCCTGTGTGTTAGTTAAAAATCCTGCCTCAAAGGTTACAGTCACAATGCTAACCATGAAATACATGAGGCACTTCACTAAAAATGAAGAGAATCAGGGTTGCCTGGGTGGCTCAGTCAATTAAGCCCATGCAGAACCTACTTGGGATTCTCTCTCTCTCCCTCTCTCTGCCCCTCCCCTGCTCATGCCCTTTCTCTCTCTCTCTCAAAAACAAATAAATAATTCTTAAAAAAAAAAGAGTCATATCTTATATATCCTACAGATACATGGTATACAAAGACACACCCCTTAGCACAGAGTGGTATGAATAAGGGTTCAAAAGCCACACTGCCCCAGGTAGACTATAAGTTAAACCCTAGAACAACCACCATATAGGCCTATAAAGCTAATAATAAAGATAAGAAGAAATCACAAAAATAATCTAAAAGAGGAAAAATGGAACAAAGAATCAATGAAGCATACAGAAAATAGTAGCAAGATAATAGATTTAAGTCTAATCACATTAAATATAAATGGGTTAAACATTCCAATTAAGAGATTTTCAGATTGCATAAAAAATCATTACCTAACTATATGCTATCTACAAGACACTCACTTTAAAGACATATATAAGTTAAAAATAGACAACAGGAAATATGGGTATGAGTTCAGAGGAGAGGCCTAGACTAGGAATAAAAATATGTAAGTCATTGGCATATAGACAGTTATTAAGGCTAGCGCACATACAATCACCGAGGGTGAGAATATAACTTCTCTAAATGTAGAACATTTGGCTTCCTTGAGACTGTTTTTAAATCTTTGAATTTGAATGACCTCCCTTGGCTTATGCAGACTTCAAAAGTCTCTACTGCTTTATATTTCACTATTTACATTAGTTGCCTGACTTTTGAAGCGATTTGACTTTGCAACTCCTGGTATAATGAGCAGAGGATGTGAGAGCACCAAATATCTACCAATTCTCAAAACTTAGAGAAAGACATATAAGATAAATAATACTTCACTGGGTAGAAGGAGGTTTGTGTTCTAATTCTGATCTTACCATTAATTGCCTGTCTGATCATTAACATATCACTGGTTCTTTAGAAACCTTGGTTTCCTCATCTGTAAAATGAGGGAGTAAGTCTAATTTTTCAAGTCCTCTTGCTTTCAACTTAAACAGGCTCTGGTTCTATGACATCTGTATTAGTCACTGAACAAACAGCAAAAGAGTTTTATGTAATATTAAGCAGAAGAGCTCCATTCAAAAATTTCAAATAGATCTCTATTTTTTTTATTTCTGGGAGGTCACAATTGAAATTGATAACTCAAGAATGCTCAAAAGTAAATACTCACATAGTCATCTGTGGCATCTTTGACAGCTGTCATAGTTATCACCAGGACCAAAGGCACCATGGTGGTAAACCAGGTCAAGGAAGAGATTTCTGGAATCAGCTGAAACAAACATTTCAAATAGTTTAGGGCTTTTAAGTTAGAAAATACATCTTCCAAATTTTGTCATTATATCTGACACACAGAAAGTAGTAAGATTATACTCAGTTATTTGTACAAATGTAGAATAACTTTCAATAATTTAAGTACTTTCATTAACTTATAAGACACACGGAAGTATCACTGAATGAATTTTCAGACTACTTGACAAAAAATAAAATTTTTATAGCAAGTTGAGAAGTAAGCTTCTTGAAATCCTTCAGATAATGATCTTTCCCCAGTATGACAAATGTCACTTCTCTATTCTCAGCTTCTCATCTCAACTTTTAACAAGTTTTTACTAACTTCTCACCAATTCCAAAAGAGATTCTTTGAGCCATCTACCCTGCACCAAGCAAGTACTTTTCATAAATTATGTCATTTGACATTCAGAAAAGTTCATTGAGTTAGATTATGTACCAGAGTTGTTTTGCACATACCCACAGAATTTGTATTCCATGTAAATAGCACCTCCAGGGCACAACATAGAATACATTGTGAATAATTCCCTAGAGTCAGGAAATGCAGCAGTCCTAAGTATCATTTTCCCATCTTATAAATAAGTATCTGAGAGGTCACCCAACTGGGCCAAGAACATACACTGCTAAAATTTGAACTTTCATCTATTGGCCTCCAAAGCCTTGTACCTATACTTCCAAAGCTACTCACATGACAGAGACATAGTGACAGTTCACATGACTCTCTTAGAAAGAGAGTTTTCAAATGGGGTTCAGTATGGAAGTGCTTAAGAGTCATAAGATAGGAAAAGAGTGGATATGGTCAGTGTATGGAGATCAGGCCCTAACAAAAACAGCTCTAAATTAAATCAATTTTATACAATAGCTTCCACATAAAATTTTTTAAAAAGGAAAAAAAAAACTCAAAAGCCTCTGTGATACCAATAAAAACATCAGCCTGAGTGGCAGAAAAGCTAGATTGTAGTCCTAATTCTATCACTGACTCATTGTAAAAGCTTTACACATCACTTAACCTTTCTGGGTCTCATTTCTTGATCAAAAAAAAAAAAAAAAAGAAGGCTGGACTAAATCATCCCAAAGGCTCCTTCCAGACATAAAATTCTGTGAGCAAGAGCCTTTGACTATACATAAGAAAGCCATTAGAGCAATGAGCTCAAAAGTCTGGAATGATGTAAAGAGTCATATAAAGAAACCAAAAGCAAATTCGTAGGGGGCAACAAAAGAAATCTTGGATTCCAAAGTCTTTTCAGTAAACTGTAAGGTATACATTCACTCTGGAGTTTTTATTGTTGTTTTGTTTTGTTGTACCTATTCAGCATTCAGTTCTTCTCAAGTACACCTTAGGGAACTATCTCACTCCCCCTCTTCCACTTTCAGTCCATACAATGTTGGCAGACTCATTCCATTCTGGCTCCACATTTTGGCATGTGATCTAGAGCAAGTCAACCATTGCTACAAATTCTTAAGCCACCATGATTTATTTTTGGATAGCGATGTAACTCAGCATAGTCCAGTGAGAGCTAATCCCAAGATTTGCTGAAACAACCAAAAAAAAATGATTCATTCTCTTTCTCTCTCTGTCTCCCTATCTCTCTTTCACATTGGAGTTGGAGCCAGGAGAATAAAGGTCTAAAGCTTTCAGAGACCACCTGGTAGAGAGGGCCTGCCTGAAAGTAAAGCCAACATGGAGGAAAGAAAAGTCCCATCTTGGGGCACCTGGGTGGCTCAGTCAGTTAAGCAGCTGACCTCAGGCTCAGGTCATGATCTCTCAGTTTGTGACTTGGAGCCTGCATTGGGTTCTGTGCTGACAGCCCAGAACCTGGAACCTGCTTTGGATTTTGTGTCTCCCTCTCTCTCTACTCCCCAACTTGTATGCTCAGGTTCTTTCAATCTCTCTCTCAAAGTTAAATAAACATTAAAAAAAATTCTTTTAAGAACAGTCACATCCTATTGAAATAGTCTGCCCATGTATCCAGTCGTACACAAAATGAGAAATATTCCTAAATATATTCCTATTTTGCTTAAACGAATTTAGGTTTCTGCCACTTACAGCCAAAGGTCCTTAATATAGTTATTCAATTAAGTAAAAATAGTACTCAAAGTTATTAATCTTGACTGCACACATCTAACCCATCTTTTTACCTCCTAAAATTAACACATTCTGAATGTACCACTTTGGTCTGATTAAATTACTCTAAAATAAATACTAGGTAAATAACTGGCTATCATGAACTGTTTATATGTATGTGTATTGTTTGATTTATGCCTTCTTTTCTTTGCTAAAACATCAGTAAAAGCTAAAATTTTCTTTAAGCCCAAGTTTTAGTCAGCTGAGAGGAAAAAGAAAGTTTATTAACTACCAATTAACCTCTCAAAATTGCAAAAAATAGTCACTCTACAGTGAGACAAGATATAACATATTTTACACACACACACACACACACACACACAAATAGGTTATTGTTCTTAGATGCAAATGAAATTTTCCCAGTTAGCTTCCACTGACTACTACTCAGCTAGACTGCCTCAACTCTGATAACACCCATACTGTCAACACAAGAGGGAGATAAAGAAAGGAGGAAGGCTATGAACAGTAATTATTAGGCTCTGGTGTGGTTCAAATAAAGTGCAAGGCTGCATTCTGAAATGACCTCAGTGTTTAAAATGATGAATGTACTAGTTTTTACCCATTCCTGACCCTCCCACATTTGTAAAGAGAAACAGCAATAATAACATTCAAAATCTGATAAGAAGGGTTTTACCTAATCATGAACATTTAGCTAAGTGAATTAACTTTTTCAAATTATATGAATACTTCTAACAAACTGATGATTAAGAAATACAACCTAAACATTACCTGTAAAATCAGAAGGAAAAGGAAATAGGCATTTGCCACTCTTTGGAACTGTTCAAATAAATTAATTGGCAAAAAGGTAAGAATGTTGTACTTGGATGTGTGGATACAATTATCCTGGAAAAAAAAAAATAGCATCATGTTAGATAGGGGCAAGGCATTGCTCATTTATCAGAAATAGCTCTAAAACTTACAAGGATGAACATGAATTATGCCAGAATGAGACACATAAACCAATCACCGAGAAAATTTTAAGTTCTATGTGGCCCAAGGTGTTCATTTTTCCCAAAATGACACTCTCCTGATATAGTTGAAATTACTGTCCAATGCCATAAAATAAACCATGACTTAAAAATGTATCAAGTACGAGTCTGCCTCTGAAATTTTTTACTCTTATGTATTCATTCATTTGGCAAATATTGCTTGAGCACCTACTGTATGCAACACTGTGCTTGTACTTAGAGCCGTGAAGTCTGAATAAACTAGAGATCATCTGGTCCACCTTCCCATTCTTTAGATAATTCTGACAAGGGGAATCCTAGTCAGGTCTTTAAAAGTCTTCTGTGATGGAAAACTGACCACCTCACAAAGCAGCCTCTTTCTATTTCAGAACTGGAATTGATAGAAAGGTCTTTATTATGAGAAACCCAAATCTGCCTCTCCGTAACTTTTTACCATGTGCCAAATTCCATCCCCCAGGTCCCCCAGACAAAGGCTAAGCCCTTTAAATGTTGGAAACCTTCAAATATTTGAAGACCACTCCTAGGATTCCCCAAATCATCTTTACTCTGATCTAGACATTCTCAAACCCCTCAGCCATTCCATGACTTATTTTATCGGCATCTCTTCCTGATCAGTTTCTTCTAGATCTATCCCAGCCTCTCTGCATCTCTCTTAAAACATGTCGCCCAAAACCAAACACAACCAATCCAAGTACAGTAGAAACTTTGATGTTCTGTGTTCTGGAATATCGTATTAACATGCCTTAAAACTTCATCAGCATTTTGGCAGTTGTAGCTCACTGTTTATTGAGTTTTGATGAACTAAAATATGTAGATCACTTCTTCATAAATCACTATGAAATCAGATACTCCCTTCCTAAACATTTACCATTGATTTTCTCAAATATTGACATCTTTGATATATTCCTATTATACTAATCTAATGAAAAAAATAATTTTAAATATACTATCAAAGTATTAAATATTCCTCCTAGCTTTGTGTCATCAAAAAATTTCAGGGGCACCTGGGTGGCTCAGTCAGTTAAGCAGCCAACTTTGCTCAGGTCATGATCTTGCTCTTCGTGAGTTCAAACCCCACATCGGGCTCTGTGCTGACAGCTTAGAGACTAAGGCCTGCTTTGGATTCTGCGTCTCCCTCTCTCTCTCTCTCTCTGCTCCTCCCCCACTTTACAGTCTGTCTCCATCTCTCTCTCAAAAATAAATAAACATTAAAAAGAATTAAAACAATTTCAATTTTTAGCTATTCTTCCAAAGCTGTATGGACTAATACACTATAATTTTTTTAACATTTATTTATTATTAAGAGACAGAGAGAGACAGAAAATGAGCATGGAAAGGGCAAAGAGAGGAGGAGACACAGAATCGGAAGCAGGCTCCAGGCTCTGACCTGTCAGCACAGAGTCCAACACGGGGCTCGAACCCACGAACCATGAGATCATGACCTGAGCCAAAGTCGGAAGCTCAACTGACTGAGCCACCCAGATGCCCCTAGACGAACACATTATAAAGGACAAAACTAAAGACTCCCCCCAAAAAACAAAAAAAAAACCCCACAGACACAGAAAAACATTTTTAATTAAAAAAATAAGCTTTTTCAGCCACTTGTATTTTAAAACTCAGCCTGTGTGACTGGTTTTAAGTCAAACTACACTGGCTCCTAGTAATTGCTGCTACCTGTTTAAAGAAAATATGGTCCCCTGTTAAATAGCCATTTTTCAAATTTACCAGGAATCAGTGTGTCTAGCTCTGTGCAAGAAGCTGTGGGAGAGTAAGAGAGGTGCCAAGCGGAGAATTCCCAGCTTAGTTGGTCTGATGCACAGTCATGTCCTGCAAACTCTTCTGTAAGCTGATGATGACTATTTTGCAGTGAGCTATCAACTCAAGGTGTGGGCTGGAAGAAAGGCTGTGAGAGCTGCTAATCACGTAACAGGTTTCTGAGGAAGGGACTTGGAGAAAAGAATAGGGAGGAGGAAAGCTAAGGAGAAAAAGCAGTTAATAAAAAAAAAAATCACATATACTTAACTGTTTTATATTTTCTTCTAAGTTGAAACTAAAATGAGGTTAAGTCTGTATCTTGTAAAAGGACAGATGGAACATCTGCTGGGAAGCTCAAAACCATGACAGGAATTATAAAGAAAATCTTCTACAAAACTGAATTCCACATAGGTAAAAAGACAATTGTGTGGGATAAAGTGATAATGCCAAATGGGGACTGTGACGATTTTCTTCTATTTGTTTAACTTGACATATAGCAATGATTGTGTTGTTCTTCTGGCTCTGTTGTGACTTAGTCACAGATGATGCAAACCCTCACAGCTATGATTGGGAACAAAGAACGAGTGCTCCCCCTCCTGGAGGATCTCTGGACACATTTACCTTTCTTTTTCAATCAAAAGGGAAAAAGTGGTTCTATTTCTACTGCTTGTCCAAGGACGTAGGTATTGATAAGACCTTAAATATTCAGTCACTTCACTGATCAACCTATTGGCTTACAGTCAAATTTTACTACAATTCATGCCATTATATAGCACAGAAGATCTTTACTTCTATCCTCTTAGCACTTTTCTTTTCTACCACGGACCACTTAGAAACTTAGTGGTTTAACAAAGTTAGTTTGTTAACAAACTTAGTTTGTTAACCAGGTGGGCTAGTTAACTGACCCCAAGATGTCATAGGCAATCCTGGACCACAGGAGGCCTCCCATGTAGTGGGAAAGGTTCTACCCCTAGAGGAATATCAGAGAACACCAGTTCTCTATAGGAAGCTTGCTTCCAAGAGGAAGAGGACAGAGCTGAGCTGGGAAGGCCCAGAGATCCCTGCAAGATTGACACATTGAATAAGTAACTCCACCATAGAGTAAAGGGGTGGAGAGAAAAGTGTTGCCACAGTAGAGATCCCTCCACCAGGAAGATAACATCAGGATGAGGGGGAAAAAAAACATCGCTCCTCTAAAATATATTAACACAAAGGCCCTAAAGTAGGCAAAAGATGGCTCACTTGGGGGTCTAAAAAGGGGACTATGAGGCTGTAGTAAAGGGGTCAGCACAAACTGAGGCTAGAGAGAGAAGTTCCCTGAAAGACATACTAAGAATTTGGTGTTTATCATAAAAACTAAAATTTTAAGTGAAGAGGGAACTACTGAATGGCTTTAAACAAAGGAGTAACCTGAAGAACTTCTAATTTTAAAATATCACAGTAGCTAGAGTGGAGAACAAGTTGGAAATGACACAAGACTAGATGAGAGAAGACCATGAGAAGGTTTTTTAATTAGTCCAGGTGAGAGATGATGGGTGGCTTAAAACAGAGGGTGACAAAAAGGTTGACAATGAATAATAATAATAATATAAAAGAGCAGCTGGTATTTATCAAGCTCTTCCTATGCATACTATTCTGAAAACTTTAAATTTTACAGCTTATTTTATCTTCACAATACCTTTATGCAATAGGTACTATTATCCTTACTCTATAGAAGAGGAATCCCAGGCTTGGAGAGATTAAGTAATATGTATAAGCAAGGTTATATAACAGATAAGTGATGGAACCAGGATTTGAACCCAGGGACTCTGCTTCCAGAGCCCACTCCTCAGCAGTGTACTTCCCCAATTCAGGGCAAAGCAGATCTCTCTTCTGCTTTCAGATCAATCATCCCCTGCTCTCGCCTCCACTCTGAATTTCTGGTCTGCTGCCACTTTCTTACCAAGGAAAATAACACTGTATATCTACCTTTTCCTCTTGAGTCAACCCCTGCTGTAGGAGCTCTGGTTATCTATTGCCTGATGTATGATTACAGTTTCCCGTGTTCTCTTTCAGACCCCCTCAAGAGTGATTCTCTTGGTCCCTGACAAAGTTCAATGCAAGTAAATAGTATAAATAACCACTCTTTTTGTTTAGCTTTCTGACAGAAGCAGCATTGGCCAAAGTCCTTTACATTTTCACATTAACTATTTGGTACAGGAAAAAGTAAAGTAAAAATGATAAATTCTTCAGAGGTGGAACATCAAACTCAATATTAGCAAAATGAGAGGCATTATTTTTTATAATGAGATTTTATTGTGTAATCATATTGCTTAAGAAAACAAAGCAAATAGAAAATAACAAACACTGCTAAATTAGTAAACAGAGCATTTGGGGAGTTTACTTAAATTCTTCCACTGGAAATATGGAGCTAATAATATTTCTCACCTACATATTTATAGGACTATTGTGGAGATTAAATGAGATCATAGATGTGAAAGCATTTTTGAGTTTTACTTTGAAAGAATTAGACAAATATAAGATTTCTGTGAAGGGTCCCCAAATAATCCAAATGGTTTTAGGAAATTCAATGCCATAGTAACAAACAACTCCAGAGTCTTCATGGCTTAAAATAATAAAGGTTTATTTCTTGCTCGTGCTACTTATTCAACATGAGCCAGCAGGGAGACCGTTTCATCATAGTTACTCACAATGGACCAGCCACCATCTCAGACACTTGCAATTACAGTTCCAGAGGGAAGAGAATGCTCTGAAGGGTTTCTTACCTATAAATTTATGCTTCATCCCAAAGGCTCAAACTCATTGATCAGAACAAGTCACCATATGCCCAAAAGGCAGAAAGCCAGAAACACTTATGGACACCACAACCAGAAATGGAAACTAAGCCTAATATTTGGGGAATGTGGGACACATCAGCCATAAAAATCAAATATCAAAAAACAAACTTAGTGCTACAAATCCAGTCTTATTTTAATGCTAGGTGTAACAGACATTTGACTATTTTTCCCTTCCCCTGAGCTAACAGTGCTGCAAATTTCTTAGTCTTGTGGTCAGGATAGATTCAATTCTCATCGATAACTCCAGGGTCAAACCCAGAATAGCTAAAACCAAATACATGGCCCATCTTCCTAATTACAATCTTGAGTTCAGGGATTAGCACGTGAACCATGTCAATTCTGGGAATTTGCTAGAATTGTTGGCTTTCTCTTTCCTACTGAATTCCAATCTGGAAGCAAAGAGCCCTAAGAATCACTGACAGCATCTTGGGACCCTGAGTGGGGAGGCTGCCAGAAATAAAATCTACACTGAAGATTCAGGGCCAAGAAATGCAGAGAAAGAAACTAGACCAAGCCTCTCCTGAGGCCAGCTTGCCCTATTTCAGGACTTCTCGGTTTTTTATCTATTCACTTATTTTATTATCTAAGTCACTTTGACTCAATTTCTCTTTTACGCCCAATCAACCAAATACCAGTTAAGAACATTAATAATATATACAAGATCAGTTTACATTTTTATATAATAGTGTACTTTCATCTCTATATTTGCCTTAAGGAATGAGTCACAGAAGGCCAAGCCAAAACGCATCTGGTGGTTGTCCCAGGACGTTGCCTGCGTCTGTGATCCCACAGGCCAAACCCCAGGAGCTTTCGCAATGAGCACCACAGTTTCAGCCCTCTCAGATCTTCCCACATTTGATGAAACATTGTTATGTCGTGACAGCTGTAAAAAGTAACAGTCAGGGAGCTTGAGGGGGGGAAAGAGCCTAACATTCTTGCCATAAGAGGAGGCAGAGAAAGATGGTACAATATTCACTTCAGAAGGAGAAACAGTCCTGACTCTTAAAGAGAAATTATCTCTAAACCATAAAATAAAACCCAAAATGTGATGGTGTGCACAGGACACTTGCATAAAAAAGGAAGTGGCCTAAAGACATTTGCACCACTCAGGAAATATGTGACACACCCTTGGTTATGCAAAGGTCCCAAAAGAACTCACACACGGGGCACATAAGCCTGGAGATTGGGTGTGTGGCGCCTCACCGACCCCAGGCAGAACCACAACTCCTCAGTGTTAGTCAAACGGTGCCCAGTGAGGAGTGTATAGCCCTCAAGGTTGGGAGGCAGGGCAAGATGATAGTACTCCTCTGTGAACACTGCTGACTGCGGGTCAAGCCACAGACGAGGCCTTACAGACGGCCATCAATAAACCGCACTGTCATCACCACCACCACCATCTTCATAACGTTCTTCTGAGCCTGGGATCCCCAATAGGAATAAGGCATTGGTGGGGAGGGCACATTGTCCCCAGCATTCCTTCATTCATACAACTAAGGGCCTTTCATGTGACAGGCACTGTCATTGAGCCAGGACTGCAGATATGAATAGACAAAGTCCCAGCCTTCCCGGAGGAAGTTTGTATTCTAGTCATGGGAAGAGAGGCAGGAATACACAGACAAACTTGTACACTGATGACACAGTTAAAGAAAATGATCAATGCTATGAAGTGAGTAACAATATAGGAACACCTTGCCTACCAAGACTCCCTTAGGAAGCCTGCACATTTGACATTTCAGGTTAAGGCAACTTCAGGATTATCCTTTCTGATGAGACCACTGTGGCATCTGTCCTCCAAGGGACACCCAACAGTCCTTCAGGCTATTAAAAAAAATAGTAACTTCTGTGTATGTTTTAACAAAGAAATTTAAAGTTGCGGTTATTAATGTTTAATGTACAGATTGTCTTAACTCTTTATATACACAAACATACATACTTACATTTATATATATATATATAATGTAATGTGTATATATATGTCTGTATATATATATGTAATGTAAGTATATATGGATCTATACATACAAACACAAGGTAAATATACGTATATTGGGAAGGTTTTCTTTTTTTCTAACTAGGTATTTGATCTGGGCAACATATTTGGATCTACTTTTTTTTAATAAAGTATAGTTGACACACAATATTAAATTAGTCTCAGGTGTACAACATAGTGATTTGACAATCCCATACATTACTCAATGTTCGCCATGAATAAGTGTAATCATACAACGTTATTCCAGTATTCTTACCTATATTCCCAAATGCTGTATCTCTGCAACTTACCTATTTTATAACTTAAAGTTTGTACTTCTTAATCCTCTTTACCTATTTCCACCATCCTACCATTACCCTCCCATCTGGCAACCACCAGCTTGTTCTCTGTATTTAGAAGTCTGGTGCTGGTTTTTGTTTGTTCATTTGTTTTGTTTTTTACATTCCACATCTAAGTTTTATTTGTCTTCCTCTGACTTATCTGACTTAATATAATAATACCCTCTAGGTCCATCCATGTTGTTGCAAATGGCAAGACCTCATTCTTTTTGAAGGCTGACTAGTATTTCATCATCTTTATCCATTCATCTATCAATAGGCACAGGACAGTCTTATTTTTATAAGTAGGGAACATGCTCAAAAAGTTTGAAAACTGTTAGACTAAACACTGTTATAATCAGGGAAAATGAGTGTGGCCCATGTGTCACCAAGAAGTGGATGCAAAATGAAGAAAGTATGACTTTGTGTGTAATGATGTCTGTTTCATGCAATGACACCAGCTAACATGTAGTGTCTCCCTGCACAGGCTAAGCACTGTGCCAAGCACTGTACATACATCATCTCAGATAATCTCCAAAAAATTTAATGAGCTGTTGTGACTTCAGCACCATTTTACAGAAGAAGAAACTGAGGCCTAGAGCAATTACAAGGGCTGCCCATAAAAGCTCTTTTGTAGAGTCATGTGTTCTCCCAAATGGTATGTTTTTCCTAGGAAATTAGTCAGAAACAAGCAATGTCTGGACTCCCTCTTGATTAATAAATCCACTAACCTTCCTATAATATTCTTTGGTAAAGAAAAGAACCTCTCAAAACTGAGACAGTGTAAGGTGCACATGAATTCAACCACCTAGAGCAGTTACTCTCAGTCCCTTCAACTCAGGGACAGCATCATCAGGCTTGTCTAGGGAGCTCCATTTCCCCTCTAGACTTCACAAACATAGACAGTGGCTAGGCAAGCTTTCAGGCCTCAGTCTCCCCCCAGAGCAAATCTGCCTGGCAGTATCATAAGCCTTGTTTTCTTTTCTACCCTCAGAATTTAATGTAGTGTTCCAGCTTCTGCAAGACTGTTGTAGAACTAGTAAATGGCCTATGAATAGTAATTTGTCTACAAAGAACTAATTTTGGACAATTACCAGGGGAACAAATTAAATTTCCCTCTGGGATTAATTTAATCACACTAATTTTTTTTTTCCTCCAGGGTGTTTAGATGCATAGAACATATAAAGGCTTTTAACTAGGTCCAAATAAAACTTTTCTTTTGTGACATCTGAAAAAAAGCAAAAATACTATTAAAATTATATAGAGACAGAGAGAGACCTAGTATATGCCTTCTCCAGAGAGCTAAGATATAAAACAAAAGGAAGCCATACACAAGAGGAAAGAAATCAAAAGTTGTATTTCAGTGGGACATTCACTGGGCATCCCTAATGATTTGTTTGCCTATTTCTGCTTACCAAAGTTCTTCTGTGCCTCCTCCATATAGATCTAACATCTACAGGGAGTAGGTCCTCAGCTTTGACCTATTTGCCCATCTCATTCTAGGGCTGTAGAGGCCTTCGAGGACCAGAGTGGACATTTATTTGCATTGAAATGAAGCTGGTTTGCTCAGGTCCATTTCCTGAACCACCAGAGTGTCTTTGGACAATGTAGTCTATATGAGCTGCTTTGTCTATGAGGACTAAAAATTAGACCATGTTCACACTGCTATGCCATCTGGGAACTAGGCCAAATTTCAGGCAAGACCTCAGCATTTATAATAACAAAAGCACAATGGAAAAGTCCAGTTAATGAGGAGACACCCATAATGAATTTCCCAAAGGGCTGAGGGGTTTTAATAACACACTACAAGTAGTCTAATCCTTTCTAGGACTCTACCTCTTACACTAGGTTGCTACACAAATAACACCATGCAATCTTCTCCTGAACCCCTGGGGATCAAATAAGTAAGTAAGTGCATCTCTGAATTCCCACCCTCTTCAGGGTGCTGTGCAATAAATCTAAGTTTAGAAAAACCACATCACCTGCCTTTGTGATTTTTGTTTGTTGAATAGTTTTTAATTGAGAGTAGAGGTTTTGAAAGGGAAGGATCAAGAACTGGTTGGGGCACAGGAAAAGAAAATTCTCTACATGGAATGGGAAAAAGAAAGAGGCTTCAAAAGCATCTTCTGTCATTAAAACACAGTAACAACAATAGTAATTTATAAATAAATTGAAGTGTTGATCTTTTATTTTTTGTGATGACATCATCTACAAAGAGTTTAGTGAATTTTCACCAAATTTGGAAGTTTCACTTAGAATGGTCTGAGTTAAACAAAGACTAAATTTGCTTCAGGGAACTGGAAACAGAGCTCCCTAGAGACATACATAAACATAGGCAGTTGTCTTCTGCAGGATCTGACACAGAGATTCAATAAGAAGCTCATGTGAGTGCCTAGCAGAGCAAGAGCTACCATGATGTGGGCAGAGAAAATACACAGTGGCTTCAAATGTGAGTCTCCAATCAAAACTCACTAAGACAGATGGTCTAAGTTGCTGAGCTGCTTCTCACAGGAACAATTCTAAGTATTAGGATCCAGGGTGAGTTATAGTGGGGATTTGTTTATTTAATAGTTAATGATCCACCCCATCCTAGTGAGGCCAGCTAGGAATAACAGTGAGTGGCCAAAGCAGACCAGATCCTCTCCCCTGTTTCCTGAATAAAGGAATGAATGAGTGAATGAGTGAGTGAGTGAGTGAGTGAGTGAGTGAATGAGGAGCTCCTGGTTGCATCACCTACACCTTCTCCACCATCTCATTCTACTTCCTTCTCATTCCTTTTCCCCAGTGCATTCCTCTGATACATTCCTCCTCCTGATTCACTCCATCTGGGGTAAGGGTTCAAAAACAAAGTTCATCCTGACTCCTATGCAAGTGTATCAGTTTGGGGGAGAAAAAAGCCAGAGAGATTGTTGCATTTGGCAGAATAGTATCAGGAGGCATTTCATGGGAAGAGAAGCCTGTGCTCTGTGTCCCTCCACGAGGGTCACCTGTGGTGATATAAATAAGACAAAGGATTTGAAGAGTGTGGAGGAGGGGAAACCTAGGAGTCTGACATGTGGCCTGAGGATTTTATGAGAAACTGGTTTTCCCAAATGGTTATTATCTTATTTATAACAACAAAGGATGTCAAACCATTTTAGACATTCTCTTCCCACAATAGTCCTTTCCAGGGGGATTTTGTCTATATCCTCAGTAAGGAAATTGACACTCAGGAAGGCTAAAAACACCTGCTTAGGCCAAGCCAGTCATGGCCCACAGCACCCCCTCCCTGGGCTCCTAGGAAATTAACTGATCCCAGACCTGAAGAAGAGCCCCAACTGGACTGTGAGCTCCTTGAGGAAAAATACTACTGAGTCTTGTTGACTTCTATGGTTCTCACCCCCATGCCAGGCACACAGCAGTTCCTCAGTAATCGTTGCCCTTTATAATTTAGCTTTTAATAATACTTTTAATTTTTAAAAATGAACTATTGGGACCTCATCAAAATATAAAGCTTCTGCACAATGCAGGAAACAATCAGCAAAACTAAAAGGGAACCAACGGGATGGGAGAAGATATTTGCAAGTGACATATCACATAAAGGGATAGTATCCAAAATCCATAAAGAACTTATCAAACTCAATACCCAAAAAACAAATCATCCAGTGAAGAAATGGGCAAAAGACATGAATAGACACTTCTCCAAGGAAGACATCCAGATGGCCAACCGACACATGAAAAAATGCTCAACATCACTCATCATCAGGGAAATACAAATCAAAACCACAATGAGATACCACCTCACACCTGTCAGAACGGCTAACATGAACAATTCAGGCAACAACAGATGCTGGCAAGGATGCAAAGAAAGAGGATCTCTTTTGCACTGCTGGTGGGAAAGCAAACTGGCACAGCAACTCTTGAGAACAGTATGGAGGTTCCTCCAAAAATTAAAAATAGAACTACTCTATGACCCAACAATTGCACTACTAGGTATTTATCCAAGGGATACAGGTATGCTGTTTCGAAGGGACACATGCACCCCAATGTTTATAGCAGCACTATCAACAATAGCAAAAGTATGGAAAGAACCCAAGTGTCCCATCAATGGATGAATGGATAAAGAAGATGTGGTGTGTGTGTACACCCCACACACACATACACACAATGGAGTATTACTCGGCAATCAAAAAGAATGAAATGTTGCCATTGCAACTATGTGGGTAGAACTAGAGGGTGTTAGGCTAAGCGAAATTAGTAGTCAGAGAAAGACAAATATCATATGACTTCACTCATATGAGGACTTTAAAATACAAAACAGATGAACATAAGGGAAGGGAAGCAAAAATAATATAAGAACAGGGAGGGGGACAAAACATAAGAGACTCTTAAATATGGAGAACTGAGGGTTGCTGGAGGGGTTGTGGGAGGGGGGATGGGCTAAATGGGTAAGGGGCTTAAGCAATCTACTCCTGAGATTATTGTTGCACCAAATGCTAACTAACTTGGAGGTGAATTATAAAAAATAAATTATAGAAACAAATAATACTTTTAATTTTTAATAACTATGGTTGTTAAATAAATATATAAATAAATGAACAAATAAGGGGTCAACTATAGTAATGATTCAGAGAACCCCTCTACCAAAAAACTGTACACACCTATTATATGACCATGTATTATAGGCCAACTCTTTGTGTCAAATATGTTCTCTGGCTGTTGCCTTCCATTTTGACTTGATACCCAAGGGAAGACACATTAATTTCTAATTCTTCAATGTGAAGAAGATCTCCTTCCTGATAGGAAATATCTTGGAAATAGCAAAGTGCCAGGCAACTAGGTAGAGATGGGAAGTCAGATATGGGGAGGGAAGCTGGAAAGTAGAAGGAATGAGATAGTCTATCCATAAATAGCTGCTCCTGAAAGCACTTCACTTACCATTAGCATAATCTTGAGGAAGGGACTTCTCACAGCCTGTATCACCAACATTGTACACCATCCACACTGTGAATTCAAACTGGGTTTTGCATTTATGAACAAGCCCCACTGTTTCCCTGAAAATGCTATTGAAAAATGCCCGGTTTCTGTAGCAAAATCATGATATCAAATACTTTTCATTGTGTGCCTTCTTACTCATGACAGAGGCAGCTATTTTGACAGGAGCTATTGCAAAGGAGAAAGAGGAGGCAGAGAACAAGGAAGGGAGGAGGGAACGGAAAAGGGAAGGGATACAGTTAAGGAGGCAGATGTGCCTTAAAGAAAGGAGTTACACATGGAAGAAAATAAATCAAACCTCCAATTTAAAATTTATCGATTAAGATGACTCTCCTTGCAAGCCTTATTTCAGGAAAGCCTCAAGAGCTTCTTGAAGGCACTTTCCCAAAAAATCTAAGTCATATTTGCCATAAAGAATATTAATCCAGTTAATAAGTACTTGGTGAATGCCAATTGCCTTAAGAAATAATTGACTATTAGGAAAAAGTGAGGGCTTGGATTCTGCGAACTGAAACGTTTTACCAACTAAGTAACCTTAGAACATTATTTCCTAGTCCCTCCAATCTTCAGTGTCCCCATCTATAAAATATGGGTAATAATACCTACCACGCAGAGTTATGAAGATTAAGAAAACACATTTAAAGCATTAGCATTATGCTTCATAATTAAATGTCTTTTCCCTCCTCACCTGTTTGCTTT
Source organism: Panthera leo (assembly GCF_018350215.1). NCBI lineage: Eukaryota > Metazoa > Chordata > Mammalia > Carnivora > Felidae > Panthera > Panthera leo. The sequence continues at coordinate 53,783,121 of NC_056684.1, read as the reverse complement.
TTTCAAAATCTTTAGGGCACTCCTAAGACAAAAAATAGAGGATTGGTCTAGTCCTTCTGAAATGCAAATGTGTATATGAATCCTTTGGGAATTTGGTTAAAATACAGATTCTGACTCAATAGTTTGTTGGGGGGCGGGGAGGTTCTGCATATCTAATAAGCTCCTGGTCTGAGGTCTGTGGAACACACTTCAAGAAGCAAAGTATTAAATAACCTCTCAGAATATTGATAAAGACAAATTTCTGAGATATAAGATAGGTTGCATGCATTTTTTTCAAAAGGCTACGTAAACAATTTACATTAGTACAAATCCAAAACAGTCCCATTTGTGCACTATAGATTATGAACCTTCAGAGATACTTGATTTCACCAGCAGACCATGCAGCTGCATCACCACAGATAAATGCCTTACACCAGGACTTAGACTATAAAGACAAAGCGTCCTTTTGACTGAGCTGAAGATATTCTTCTGGACTTCTCCTTCAATCCTTCAAGAAAAATACATTGAATGAAAAAAAAATCATTGGAGAAAAAAATGGAGCTTTTTCATACACTTTACTTTTTTTTTTAATATGAAATTTATTTTCAAATTGGTTTCCATACAACACCCAGTGCTCATCCCAACAGGTGCTCAATACCCATTACGCACCCTCCCCTCCCTACCCCCCCCCACCCCCCCTAATCAACCCTCAGTTTATTCTCAGTTTTTAAGAATCTTTTATGGTTTGGCTCCCTCCCTCTCTTTTTTTTTTTCCTTCCCCTCCCCCATGGTCTTCTGTTAAGTTTCTCAGGACACACTTTCAATTTAAGCTCTTGCAAATAAAAGATCAGACCAAGCATTAAGTTGGAAAACATGGGACCGTGGAAGAAATTCCATAGGTATATGAAAGCAAGGGGGAACATGGCAGAGTGAGGAGAAGAAATGCAGGTGCAAGAAACCCTTTTTTTTTTTTAATGCTGAAGTGCAAAATACTGATCATTTGCACAGACAACAGCATATAGGCCTTTATGGCTTCAGGAAATTATCTGTAATTATTTGTTCATAAAACAAATTCAGAATTATTCCCTATGTTAAAATATTTGAAGCATTGATTTTAAGTAATCATATATGTATATATATAGTAAGGACAGTTAATTATGATATATATATACATCATATATATGACATATATACACGTCATATATGTATATATATATTTAAGTACACTTATATTATATATATATTAAATACATATATTAAATATTAAATATTAAATATATATATTTAAGTACACTTAAAATCAGTACTTCGTTTATTATATATTATATATATAATTCACATTTGAATTAAACAAAAAATCAACTACCTTTCATACTCAAAAAAATTTAATTTCAATATACCCCAGGAGTACTTTTGAATGAGTTCATCATTTTCTTCTGTCAGTTTAGGCTGAGATGGGCTTAAAGGTGACTGACACTTGACTTTTTGAGTGGCCAAATGGTTCCCCAAATCTAGACAGGGTCTGAAGTGCAATGCAAATTAGTAGGTTTCCAAATCAAGTCAGACCATTTTTATATAAATGCAACATTGTATTTTACCATTCTTTTGTAATTTTTTTAAAAAGACATTATTAACAATATGAACTTCAAGAAAATATTCATCTCTTAGAAAATTGTCTTCCTTACCCAGATATAGTAAAAATGCTAATTGTAAGTCTAACACCACGTATTTTCATACTTAGTATTACAATGCCTTATACTGTTATTTCATTTGTGTATATAAAATCCCAAGGGGATAGCAAACTCTTAAAGGACTAAGACTTATTTTATACTTTTTTAAGTCTCTAAAGTACTTAACAAAGTGACAAACACCTACTAATTACTCAATACAAGGCTGATAAGCCCAACTGGAAAAAATACAAAATGATACAGTAATTTCCAGTACAAAACCCAGAGAACTACTTTTGCCAAAATAAGATAGGCACTAGCATAGAGACTTTTCACATTTTTAGCACAACATCTTCAAACAGTTTATTAACTTTCCCATATCAGAGAGCAAAGGAGAAGGAAAAAAATCCAATATTTCTTTAGCTTATTTTCTCACCTAGAAATGTCTGAACAATGCTGTCTCTGCGAAACATTATGAAGTTCAGCCCATTTGTGCTTCTAACCTCAAAAATGTCTTGCCTAGAACAATGGCGTTTTTGTGGCATTTGGTCTACAAGAGTATTTAAAATATCACAACATGGAACTAAGTGGTTTGCAAGAATCATAGAAACACAACTTGGTAAGGAATCTTTAAAGTTCAATTATTTATTCCATCCTTCTGCTTCCATATAGAAGCCATTTAAACCAGCACTGTAACAGCTTTAAAAAAAAAAGTTTTCTGCTTATTAAGATGGAAAGCAATAATCTGCCTAGAAATTAGGTTGGTGGTAAGGACAGTTAATTATAGAAACTGGAAACTCGTTAAGTCAGCAATTCATAATGATTAATGGTCCAATGGCAACTACAGGGAAGTGTCCAGTGATAAGGTACATGGTTCTGTCTCAAATGTGTTATACTCAATATTTTTATTACTTACTTATAACAGTGATTCTCAATCCTGTTGGCTCATTAGAATTACCTGGAAAGCTTAAAAAAAATATACTAATGCTTGGACTCTACTTCCAGAGCTCCTGATTCAATTGGCCCATTCGATTAGACATCAGTGAAGATGTAGAAGACATGCTCCTAAGTCTGCATATGACACAATAACCAAAGGAATAGTTTATGACAGAGGAAATCCTATCTGTTGTGTGCCAAATTCCATGACAAGCAAGATAAAGAGAGAAATGTGACAGTCTTTGTCATTAATGATGAAAATGAGATTAGTATGAGATTAAGATAAGTTAATCATCACCAAAAAGCCAGTGCAATCTTAGATGCATTAATAATTCTTCTCCTACTTCGAGCTACTCAAATAACTTCTAGAATATGGTGTTTGACTTCGAAACAACCCACTTTAAGGGATTATAGAAAAGCTGAAGATCTTTGGGAGAAAAAAAAGAGGAAACTGCAGATGACTGTCCTGGAGATAAGTCTACTCAATGAACCCAGGTTTAGAATTTTAAAAACATTATCAGGTTTGTCATGTGAACCAGAAGACATGTTGGCTCTCTTTTGGCCTCAGAAGATAAACCAATAGATAATAAAGCAAGAGAAAATCAATTTGGCTCAAGTGAAGGAAAAACTGTTTAATGATCAAAACTATCCAAAAACAGAGCACCAGAGAAGTTCCAAATTCAGTCATTAAATACAAAGGTTGAAAATGTGTTATAGATAGAGTGACAGTCCCGGTTTATGCTCACTGTCTTGGCAAAATAACTAATAGGATCCCCTTTCATTCTCACAAGTGCCCTGGTTTGGAACAGAAATTATCTATTCTCCCTAGTTTTGGAGCATTATCAGAATAATTAAAGAAAAATTAAGCCAGGTGGGCCCCCCACACTCCACACCCTTCCCCACTGAAGAGAGGTGGTGAGTTCCCCTCTTGTAGAGTGATATAAAGACTAGATATGCAGTCAGTGAGAATTCTGGAGACAGAAGTGAATGGGAAAACTTTAAAGGATAACTCCACAATTGAGACTCTCTAATGCACTTAAGCTAACTTCCTTACAGTACCTGAAAAGTGAGTCATGTTTTATCATTTGTATAAAACAACTTTTCTTCCCTGGATGTCACCATCCACAACCTATCCAAAATGCACCTGGATAGCTACAGCCATAATGACATGACCTAGTTTCACAGCAAGCTTGACAACCAAGGAGGATGAATGAAACCCAGAACACTTAGGGCTTCTAGAGAAGTCAAGACAGGTATACCAACAGCCAGAGGTTTATACCACTGATCTGTATATAGGAATCTGATTGCTGTCCTCTGCTCAATTCCTCAAAGAACAGGCTTTCTCTAGTCAAGCCAGAACATTCTTCCAAAGATGCACACACATAGTTACAACTAAAACCTTACTTACATGCACACATTCATGCAACACACATACATTTACACACATACATATATAGCTCGTAACCAACTCCTAGCATCATATTTCATATATTTTCAAGTTTGACATTCATGCTTAAATAGCTTACCTTTGTAAGAAACTGCAGAAAAAGCCAGATTCAAAATACAACAGTAATCTGACCACTGGTTTCATAATTGTGGACATGAATTTGAAACATTAACACAAATGATTAATTTTCCAGCTATAAAATGTAAAATATGGTAATTGCCATCTTTTCATAGTATGATTCACAGAACCAAACTATTTGGTCCAGTAAAGAAAACTACAAAACAAGATAAAAATCACTTTGAAACCGTTGGGGTTGGTGGTTTTTCCGTTAACTTCTCAACTGTTACTACTCTTGCCAAATTTTATCCACATGATTGATTTATGGATTACTTTCATAAACCATTTGCCAACAAAGGAAACTGCATTTGTGTTGCTCACTCCACACAGGAAGTTACTTCTCTTCCTGCTCCATCTTTTCATTTCTTTGCCTGGCAATAGCCAGGCAACAATGGAGCTCTAAGATTCTAACACCAAAATTAGCTTATTTTAATTCTTCTAACTGCAATTACACATTGCTTGGAACCTTTTCAATTTCATGTCACTGCAATGAAGAAATTAAAATTAAAAAAAAAATCTGTGTGGCTTTACTTGAAGTTTACTTCACACACAGATGAAACGGAACAAGTTTATGAAGACACTAAAATTATCTCAAACATGCAACAGGTATGTAACAAACACTTCAGAGTTGTAGAGTTTAACTGGATTCTTTAACTACCTTAATGCGCCATTTTAGAACATTGAGAAATACGAATTCAGAGTCTAAAACAAAAGATTAAAACAGACCAACCAAATAAAAGAAACAAGGAATCAGACAAATGCTTAGCCAAAGAATAAGACTATTTAAATAAATCAGATGTCAAAGAGATAAAATGTTTATACTTTTAAACTCTTAAATCCAGAAAGAAAATGAAGTAAAGCCCAAAAATTACTTTTTATCCTCCACATAAATTATTTATAAAGGAAACACTTCTGTCATATAGAACATAGAATAATTTACACGTATTAACAGCACACAAAATAGAAGACATTTGCAATGTTTGCTAAAAAGCCACTGTTGCTATGGGAATGCCCTAATACAAAACACAACAACCAACAACCAGAAACCCATAACAAATGCAAGTTACTGGCACTTTCCACAACTAATTCCAACTTGTCACACTGCTTGTCATCATCTGTACTCTTTGGTTGGTGCATAAATTGCTCTAATAATCAGGCCTATTGGTGACGATCTACAGCATATCGGTGCTGCTGCTATGCTGCTCATGAAGAAAAGAAAGAGAAACCCAAATTTCTCATCAGGCTGAAGATTAAAGCAGGACTCAGATGTGTCTCAACATATTGATATTTTAAGAGTCTCCCCTCTCCCTAAAAAAATATTTAGAGTTTTACCTTCCCATGCATTTGGATAGCCAAAATATGTGAGATTGATTCAAAAATGTACTTAATTTCACTAAGCCTGAAAGCTTATATACTATTTCCTTCCTTTTTGTTGCAAGTTCTTAATGGTGGGCTATACCATGCTCCCTACTTTTGCATTTTTTTCCTGCCTCTGACTCTCAAATATTATCTTTAAAAAAATAATAATAAAGGTATTTTCTTCAGGTCCTCCAATTGCTCCCTTCTGATTTAAAGATGTTTTTCTTACTATATGGAGGTTCCTCAAAAAATTAAAAACAGAAATGCCATATGACCCAATAATTTCACTACTAGGTATTTACCCAAAGAATATGAAAATACAAATTCAAAAATCTGTATGTGCCCCTATGTTTACTGCAGCATTATTTACAATAGCTAAGGTATGGAAGCAGCCTGTTTATGGACACATAGATAAGGAAGATATGATATATATACAATTGAATATCACACAGCCATATAAAGGATCTTGCCATTTACAACATGGAGGGACCTAGAAGGTATCGTTCTAAGTAAGTTCAACTGAGAAAGACAAATACCATATGATCTCACTCATATACGTAATCTAAAAAACAAAACAAATGAAATAAATGAACAAACCCAAAGGAGAATTAGACCTATGGAGAACAAAGTGATGGTTGCAGGGGAGGCAGGGGGAAGATGGGCAAAATGGATGAAGGGGAGTGAAGTACAGGCTTCCAGTTATGGAATGATTAAGTCACAGGAATAAAAGGTACAGCACAGGGAATACAGTCAGTAGTATTGTGATGAACACTGTATGGTGAACAGATATGTTGTGGTCAACATAGTATAGCATATAGATCTGTCAAATCACTATGCTGTATGCCTGAAACTAATTTAACATTGTGTGGCAACTACACTCAAATTAAAGATCTTTTTAAAAATAAAATAAAGATGTTTTTCCTTAGCTCTTAACCTGATGAGCACCTAGCATTAGAATGGTTACGCAACCCTACCCCCCCCCCCCCCTTTCCTGAGAGGCTCCTTTTCCCCTGGCTTTCATCTCACTGTCCTCTCTTTGTTCTCCTCAATCTTTGCTGCTCCTATTCCTTCTTGGGCTCCCCCCTTTCCCTTTTCTAACTAAATGTGGGTTTCTCCCTCCACACCCCACAAGTCAGCCATCACTCCTCAACAAGTTCTATTTTTCTCCTAGCTCGAAGCATCTTCTTCCAACTAATATCCCTACTCTACAGTTATAAGCCCACCCAGTTACATTCTGTATCACCTGGGCATCTCCATTTGGATACCTACTCTATTTTATCTGGAAGGCAAAGAAAATCCCTTTTCACTTTGTGACTCCTTAGCTCCTGGGAGCCTGTTACCTCATATTCAAGTTTTCTTAAACAATCTTATCTCACCTACCTGAATGTTAATTTCCTATGACACACCCCTCATGCCCAATTGGGTCTAACTACAGGACTTTGCCCATTTCCCCCCCTTCTTAATATAGGTGGTAAAACAACGAACAAACAAGGCTCATATCACTTCCCATTTCCTCTGACAAGACTTCCTCAAAAACTCACAAGCCATATCGCACAATTAGGATTTAGCATTATCTTTTCCTTATTACCTGTTATCAAGTTTGTTCTCATGGGTTAGTCTTCTCTTCTTGAGTAGATCGTATATGCTCAGGTAGAAAACAGAATATATAGCCCCTGTTTTAGCAAACCCCGTAGCAGGCAACACATTGCCATTCTAAGCAGATAAGGCCTTGTAGCATGCACTTTGGGGCCCACTAAAAATAGCCTGCTCGTCTTTTTCCTCATTTTTTTAAATTTAAGTATAGTTGACACACCATGTTACATTAGCTTCAGGAGTACAGCACAGTGATTTGGCAAGTCTGTACATTATGCGATGCTTACCACAGTGAAGCTCCCATCTGTCACCATACAATGCTATTACAATGCCATTGACCAAATTCCCTAGGCAATACTTTTCATCTCTGTGACTTACTCATTTCATACCAGTTTCCTTGTGTATGTTTATCCCTTCAAGCTTTTTTTTTAATTTGTTTTAATCTTTATTTATTTTTGAGAGAGAGACAGACAGAGTGTGAGTCAGGACGGGCAGAGAGGGAGACACAGAATCTGAAGCAGGCTCCAGGCTCTGAGCTGTCAGCACAGAGCCCGACGCAGGGCTCGAACTCATTAACTCAGAGATCATGACTGAGCTGAAGTCAGACACTTAACTGACTGAGCCACGCAGGTGCCCTATATCCCTTTGAGCTTTACATTCTTTTTGCACACTGCCTCAAATCTTTGAAAAGTAAATAACTCAACAAACACACGTTTTTAGACTTAGAGTGGGCACATTGTGTATATATTGAATTTTGAATATCATTTTTATTTCTATAAAAAAGGGGACAGTGGACGTTCAATTCACCCACACACACAGGAACATGAAGTTTTACTGAGGTCTACAGAGGTCCAGTAACCTCATTCAAGCTCACATACCCAGAATAATGGTGAACCAACCACATTTTTCTACTCCACTCTCAACCACCTATTCTAAGAGAAAAGAGAAGTAGAAACATATAAACCCTGTATAAATGGATGAAGAAAATAGAAACTGTTTTGAAGGGAGTCTTGGTGATGTCACTGTAGCACTAACTGCTGAGTCAGCCAAATTGCCACACTCTTTGGAAAACCCCAAATGTCATTGTTCTAAGCACAAAAATCACAAGACCAACAGCAAATTCCATCCAACAACCATGATATCAACAAGACATTTTAAGATTTTAGGAATAAATCAAGATATCAGAATTGCAATTTTTGGATGCAAGACTTTCTTTATAAGCATGCAAAATGATTTGGTTACATTTTCACCAACTATATAAGCTTGTGTACACTTCCTAAACAGGATATTTTAGCTCAAGAAAAAAAAATCCTTTAGAAACTTCGCGTCTACATTTGTGCATAAAAGGCATTCGGATATTAAATGTGCAGCTTTACTGAAGTTTCTGAGTTTGACGCAAGACAGTTGCATCACTCAAATGAGTTCATACCCCTTCTCAATTCTGTTAAAGTTCCAGAGAATTGAATGAGGATGGTGTATGCCTACGTGGAAAAGGGAGAGAGTAAGAACCAGTAGGAATACCAACGTTTTCCAACATCATTTATTTTTAAACAAAATCAGAAAGTAACCATAATTAATCTAACGCTTTTTCTGACATTTCTTGACATCAACACATATTAATACGACTACAACGGTTTTCACAACTTCTACTATTCACTTTGAACTTCTTTTAATAGGGATAACGAGTCTGGATATTTGGCTGGCTTTACCAAGTTTTCTAACATTTTTAACATTAACATATTTTAATACAACAACTGTTTTCCTTACTTGCATTATTCATTCCTATTATTAACCAGGAAAACTTTGAACTCCTTTCTAATGAGAATAATAATTCTAGCACTTGGCTGGCTCTCCCTAGAGTCTCCAATCCTACTTTGCTGTACACATCTTGGCAGTCCAAAATCCCTCTTGTAATTTTATGTTTTCTACCTTCCAGTTTTCACAATCTCATGTCTAATTTACCAATTAATTTCACCTAGAATCATTAACCTTGTCTCTTGTTAATGTTCTAAACCCTTTAGCTCTTAAAAGCACTTTTGATCATTTTTTAAGCCTGTGTTATGTCCTATAATGTGCTTTGAAGCTTTAGGCTTTGTTGACAAATTAAGGTTCTCTAGGTATTGAAATATCTTCCTTCAGCCTTCAAAGAGAAACATTTGCTCAGCCAGGCTTAGTGCTTATGGAAATCACACCATTTATCTGAGCTTTGTGTAAATTTTTCTCCCAAGTGCTCATTTACAAATGCTAAGAGTAAGATTTAAGGTCATTCTTAGACTCACATTTGTAAAATTTTGTATCTCCTTTATCTGTCTTTGTCCCCAGAGTATAAATATTTTACAAATAGGTATATGAGGGAAGGAGAGAGGATTTGGAAGATTTTGTCCTTTTGTTGGTGCTGTTTGTTTTTCAGGTTGGTCAGAAGAGCACTATGGTATCATGGGAAAAATAGGCTTTGGAATCTGGCCAATCTGAATTAGAATTCCAGCTGTGCCACCTATTAGTTCTGGAAATGGAGATCCACTTCATCTGGCTGGGTTTTGTGGATGATCAGCAATGTACAAAGCCCCTGGACACCAAGCTATAAGAATGGGAGCCACTACCTAGCTGTGCAACCTTGAGCAAGTCACTTGAGTGAGATCTCCATGCCTCAATGTTTTTACACACAAAAGTGAGGTGATAAAAGATAATAAATATGCTCTTATTCATTGAACTGTGGCTAAGTTCAGTAAGTTTAGTATAGTAGAGTGCTTAGAGCCACACTTTTCACATGGTAAGCGCTATGTGTGTGTGAGCTATTACTATTGTCACTATTTTTATTGCTATTACTATCACAGTTGGTCATGTATCTACCTGTCAATATCCATGCTGAGAGTGTCAGGAAAATTTCCTTAAGTCGCCAAATGCTTTGCACAGAGTAGGTAATCAATAAATATCTCATTGAATTATTATCATTTACACAGAGCTTATTTGGTGGGACAGGGTGGGGGTCTCTACCACCGCAATCTTTATACTTTAGTCTTCTTGCTGTCGCTGCATTTGTTTCTCTACTACTGCATCAGCAGCAACTTCTATACCTTTAGTATCACAGATTTGCTAATTTGGGGGGTGATACTTGCTACCAAAGTTTTACGACTTTAGCCCATTTTTCAGTATCTTCCTAGCATTGTTATTATCAATATCTTACTTTATTTAATGCTTATAGGAAATCTGTAATTTATTGTGAATACTTGCCCACCACCAAGTTAGATTTGAGACAAAGTCCATATAAAATATTTAGTGCAGGTCCTGGTACATGGCAACTATGAGATATGTATGTATGTATACATGTATGCTAGTCTTACTATTGTCAAGTATTTTATATAAATTATCTCATTAAATCTTTAATAAATAATCCTATGAGGGGCACCTGGGTGGCTCAGTGGATTGAGCATCCTAGTCTTGATTTCAGCTCAGGTCATGATCCCAGGGTCACGGGATGGAGCCCTATATCTGGCTCCACACTGAGCATGGTACCTGTTTAAGATTCTCTTTCTTTCTCTCTCCTCCTTCTGCCCCTCTCCCCTGCTTGCACTCTAATTAAAAACAATAGTCTTATGAGGAAAATTCCTTATTTCACATATGAAATAACTGATGTTCAGAGAAATAAACAAATTGAGATCACAAGTTAGCAAATGAGAGAAAGCATTCAAACCATGGCCTATCTTATCCTAAAAACACTCTTTACACTACATTTGGGTGGGACTTCACCAGTTCTCCCTTTTTCTTTTTCAGAAATAGTTTCAGTTTATTCCCATCTCCTTTTCAGCCTTTAAGTGGGAATACTGCTTTTCCAATTATAAGCATTCTCCTCCCTAAGATCTACAGAGGTCTCTTCAAATCCTTTTCCATTTGGGGCAATATCCTTCAAAGCGAGGTTGAGCAAAAAGTCCCAGGCTTTCATCGTTCTTACAAACATATTCCATATAATAAGTAGTTTAAAAGCCTTAATATCAGGCTGAATCTGTGTGAATCTGAATATCAGGCTGAATCAGATTCAGATCCCATCTCTACACAGACTAGCTCATAGGGTCATTGTGTGTTACTCTACTTCAATCCTTACATTAACTGAAATAAGTACTTGTATCATCCCCAATTTGTACCTGAATAGATGGGCTGAGAATGGTCCCACAGTTCACTGTATGGTCAGCCATCCTGTTCGGAGTTCCCAAATCAAGCTGTGTACAGTGGGGACCCACGCCCATTTTAGGTGGGCCTGGCTCATCCTCTCTGAGCCACAGTAGTGATTGATAGACTAGGGATACCTGTGCTCATCTCTCCTCTGCAGCTTCCCTCTCTCAACTCTTGTCCTTCTTGGTTTCTCCAGCTCCTAATGAGTTTTGTTCTTTCCTTGGAAGGTTTTAACTCAGAGACTGAGCTGCCTTATTTGATACGCTACAGTCATAGAATATTGTTCTACTGTTTTGTTGTTGTTAGGAAGCCCAAGAGAACACAGAGCTGTAGCCACACATCTAAGTGCTTTTGTTCATTAGCATGCAAGCTCAAGAGAAAACCATCTCTGTGTCATTAGTGTGATATTACTCTTAAAAGATCTGAAACAATCATGGCAAAAATTGTTAACATCTATTTAATCTGGGTAGTGGGCACACAGGTGTCATTGTTTCCTATACTGTTCCATAAGTTTGAAATATTTCATAAATTAAGTAAAAATAGCTGTAAGTAGAAAAAACTATCATCTCACAAAAGGCAAATAAAATATGGCTTTCCTAATAGAGTTACTACTCACAGAATGAAAATACTTGCTACACACTGGAAAACAAGTAAATACTGAAATGCATAATTACTTCACAGTGGATTACTTATTACTGTTTTCCCCAAGGGTTTTTTTTAATTTTTTTATTTATTTTTGAGACAGAGACAGAGAGAGAGAGATAGAGAGCACAAGCAGAAGAGGGGTAGAGAGAGAGAGACAGAGAATCTGAAGCCAGCTCCAAGCTCTGAGCTATCAGCACAGAGCCCGACATGGGGCTCAAACTCATGAACCACAAGACCATGACCTGAGCCAAAGTCAGAGCTTAACCAACTGAGCCACCCAGGTGTGTCCACAAGGTCTTAAAATATACACATGTCTACTCTTCTGATTTGAGGTTTGATGGTTAAGGCTTTCAGGAGTCATCCTCTACAGTTAAAGGACTAGCTATAGAATGGATGTAAAGGTATGGAGCCAAGTTTGGTGATGACCAGAGGTGCCAAATAACTAGACGTCAAGAAGCCAGAGAGAGTGACATAAATCACCAATAGGAGGGAAAGTGGATGATGGGCAGTGAGGAGGGCACCTGTTGGGATGAGCACTGGGTGTTGTATGGAAACCAATTTGACAATAAATTTCGTATTAAAAAATAATAATAAATAAATAAATAAACATTAAAAAAATTTTTTTAAATCACCAATAGGAATTAAAGCCTCATTCTCTCAGGCTAAGCAACATGTTCATCAGCCTCCTGAGAAGGATTCCTTCTCTCAAAGGCAGACTTATGTTAACCAAACTTACAAGACTGATGAATAAAATCAGGGTGCAAATATATTATTTTACAATGAGAACTCTGTCATAGAGCCAGTGTACTGATTCCGTGTAGAACAACTGCCACTGGACAACAAAATATAATTACACGATTCGTACAGCATGAGAAAAGTGCAGTTGTTAGCTACCTTTGTTGAATATTTAATAGTACCAAGCTTAGCCCAACGCATCCATCTCCATATATGGGAAAAACCTACCAATAAGAACAAAATGCTAAAAATTATCCATTGTGCAAAACTCTGTCTTCTGGCTAGTGCCTAAATAAGCAATGCCAAATATTGCCCTGCCTTCATAGTTATCAAAACCCTCTTTGAATTGAGACCTTCCTTCATGAAAGGTGTTGCTGCACTCAATCTTATAGGCCAAATGTCACCTACAAAATCACTTCTACCAATTATCTTTCTTAGAGCTTATAAAAGACTCCATGTAACAACTTAGGTTGAATCATAGATAGATGAGAAGATCTTTATGAGGTCCTATCTTGTAATGCATGAAGTTGTTCATCAATGTATCCAAAGTTCCTAGAGCAGTGCTAGTGACTTAACAGACAATAAATATTTCTAACATAAGTGAAAAAAATCCTCTTGAAAAACATTTTTTTCAAGTAGTTCAGTACAAGCTTAAAGCCTGCACATTTTAACTAATCATTTCCACTTCTCATTTGATAAACACAATCATTCCAGACTTCAGAACTTTGTCCTACACATACTTTCCCACACTGAGCCTGAGCTAGAGAAAATCCCCCAAAAGCCATTCATCACCCATCAGCCAATACCATCACTTCTATCACTATTACCACAGAGGCCTATTTATTCTAGTGGCCCTATGTATTCTTGTGGCCAAATAGACACCAAAATTAACTATCAATTCGTGAGAAAGAAATTTTGTCTTCTTCCTATACCAAAGAACATACCAACCACTCTTATGGCATGACAAAAATAAGTGTATAAACGTTACTAAAACCTGTATTCATGGAAACATATAGCACCTTGAAACTAAAATGGGCCAAAACAAAGAAAGTTTTTGGTGAAGTTGTAAAGTTCGAGAAGGCATAAATCCAACTCTTCTTAAGGTAAAACTCATCCCAGCATGCATGTGCCATGTATGTTTTACTCACTGCGTACTGGAACTTTTCATTATGTTCACGGTCATTGGCTTTCACTATCCGTTCTACTTCTAAAGAGAAGGAGAAATCAGGTATGAAATTAAATTTTTGACCCAAAGAAACATATAACTCATTAAACTAACATCACTTAGGTTACTTTGATTGTAGTCAAGGTTGCAAGAATTCTTTCCTTTGAAATTTGAAGGGCATTGGTTTTTTCCAGCCTAAATGTTGGAACATGTGTTGGAAAGTCCCAAAATGGAAAGCTGAAATTTGTCTCATTGTAATTCTGATGCCAGCCATAAAACAAAACATTATGTGTCTCCAATTTCTACATCCCTTTAGCTCCACAAAGACCCTTTCTCTTAACTCCGAGTAGTTCCTAAAGGAGAATGCTGTTGAAAGTCAAATGCCACACTGAGATTTTTTTTTCTTTTTTTTTTTGCTACCAAGTCACAAAATACTGTAGAGCCAAACAAAACCATACTGAAGTGGCCATGGAGGTCACTGACCTTCTGGTCACTGAGCAAAAATGATTTTTTTTTTTTTTGAGAGAAAGAGAGTGCATGATCAGGGGAGAGAGACAGAGAATCCCAAACAGGCTCCATGTTGTGAGCCCAGAACCCAACGCAGGGCTCAGACCCACGAACCATGAGAGTTGGGTGCTTAACTGACTGAACCACCCAGGCATATTCAGAGGAACTGCACATCATCAGGAGACTGAGACTTGCCCTTTGCTGGAAGTAGCCAAAATATCTTCTGGGGAAAAAAAATGCAAACACCAGTACAAATAAAAAAATAAAATAAAATAAAACAACAAACTCAAAGATTATGATGGTGCAGAAATTAAAATTTGCACTGGCAAAGGAAAAACAGTGCACCACCAGTAGAGCATGTTTTTGTAGTAAAAGTAGCAAGTTCTTGCTCCATTTAACTAAATTCAGAGTTGACAAAAGGGTGATGATGGACTAATGAAAGCTATGGAATGGAGACCAGCAAAATGAACACCAGATGTCAATGCAGAACATTCAAGATAAGTAACTTCACCATTTCACCTGGGACCCCCTTAATCCCACAGCTCTCCACCTGGGTAAGTGACAGGTGGTAAAAACTACAGGGATAGTAATAAGAGTCTGAGTTTGGAGAAGGTACTTAACCACAGAGATAAAGGAGACTGGAGGGTGGAAAGTAACTTAGAGGCATCTATTAGGGATGGGGGAAGGAAGAGCAAGGGGAAAGCAAAGAGAGGAAGAGCTGAAAGTAGAATTAAGGTGACAAAGATGAGGGAAATGAAGAGAAGTGGGGAGGAAGAAAGGCACCTATTTTATCACCACTACCCTCCCTAGGCCAGGTACCACGATTTGTAAGAACTGACAACTTTTTCCCCAAAGTCCAAGAGGAATCTGTCTCTACAGCCCCATTGGCTCAAGTCTCAAAATATGATGCTATGTTTATATCTGAAGACTGCTTCTGACAAATGACACCCTGTCTTTGGTTATGGTTGATTCTCTACCTTTTGTGAAAGGTCTGTTTGACATCCACCTACATGGCTTTCTTCTTACCTATGTAATTAAGTCAGTTCCCTGTGACTATTCCTGTTTTCAAGGCTAGCTCACCTAGTTTTTGATAATAACAATAACAATATTGGACTGATGTCCACAGCTGATGACACCTGAGTGGGCTTGTCCCTAACATATGTAACTCTGAAATCCTGAATTCACCAGGAGGCAACCTCTTAACCAATCATCCCCTGCAGGAAACATTTCAAACCCTGGCTATCAAAGCATCATCCTATCCTTCTTATTGCTTCCCTAACAAAGAGCAAAAATATCAAAGCCCAAAATGGTATTTTGGAGGGTGAGGGGACTTAAAGCTTAAAAAGCTGGATGATTTGTTTAAACATCCCTACCTTCACCCAGGCATGGTAAAACGGCTGACAGGAAAACACTGGATGTTATTAGGAGGATGAAAGTTAACCTGGCCCACCTGGCATCCTGCTTGTAAGTTAAATATTAACTTTAGCTGTAAGTCAAAAATTAGATATGCTAATTTGTACATTAATTGCCTTTAGTTGACCTCACACACATTCAGATGGTCATCATTTTTAAATTTCACACTATAAGGAGCACATCCAGGGATAGAATTCTATAGTTATGCACCTGATTTTAGTCACTCCAAACACCAGAATCTTGGCTCCTGTCCAGTGTCTCCCTGTAACCACCCTCCCCAAGGACTGAGAATAGCCCTTTACCCAAGGGGCCAGAAGAGTAATTTCTGCGCTAGGAAAGTTTGAATGTTCTTCTCCGTGTCCACGAGAACTTGGACTTGCTCTTGCTCTTGTCCCGTGAGATTTTGTTAGAGCCAGGAAGTCTTCTTTTGGCTTCTAAATCATTATTATTAAATCTTTATCTTTGCTTCTGTACTTCTACTAAGTACTATCTTTCTGAACCGAGTCTTTATGAATAAACTCTGGCATCCTATTTTCCATCCCTTCACTAAGCTCTACAAAATCCCAGCTTTGGTTCTACATCCCTATAGCTTTGTGCCTTTAACCTAACTCTGCTAGGCCAAGAACTGACATTCTTTCATGTGCTATGACCGTGGGTGAGGGGATGTAAACCTCTCTTGGCAATATGTCACATTATGTAAGAGGAAGCTGAAAATTAATCCTCAATAAACAACTCCCAATCATTGTTCAGAGGTTCAATGACTTAATGCCCAATATTCCATAGGCATTTCAGGAACCTTCCAGCTGTGAGAATACTAAAAGAAAAGTACCCACTAGGAGATGAATGATTTACTAGGATAAGCTCACTGCTACATAACCATTATCACTGAACTTTTGTGGTTCCAAAAAGGTGTAAAGTGATACAGAAGGATGTATAAAATATAATGAGCCAGCATATGTTAAACTGCAGTTCAAAGAGCTTCCAGGTAAAGATAGCCAACTAAATATGTCCTTCTATCACTCTTCCCACTCAGGCCTCACTGAAATAGCAGCAATAGGTCTTTTTTTTCTTTTTTTTTTCTTTTTTGAAGAATAAAAATGTAACAGTTTTAGAAAACAAGTGGAGGCTAGAAGGGGTTCAAAATTTTAAAAATTCCCAGTGAAGCCCCAAAGAAGTTCCAAATTCAGTCAATAAATACAAAGGTCGAAAATGTGTTATACATAGGGTGACAGTCCCAGTTTATGCCCATTGTCTTGGCAAAGTAACTAATAGGATCACCGTTCACTCTCAAAAGTGTCCTGGTTTGGAAGATAAATTATCTGTTCAGTCTAGTTTTTGAGCATCACCAGAACATTAAAGAAAAATTGAGCTAGGTGGGCCCCTCACTCACACCCTCCAACTTTGCCCACTAACGAGAGTAGGCAACATGCCTGGGAAGGAAACCAAGAGTGGGTGTTCAGACCTAAGAGAAGCAGCTCTGAACCTCCACATCAGCTACAGGAGACTCAGGTCCTAGTAAACCCTGCCTTACAAAGGCAGCTGTGGGATTTGCCAGACTATGGACTGAATGCCTGTGACCCCAGAAAATTCACATGTTGAAACATTCCTAATGTGATGGTATTTGAGGGTCTTTGGGAGGTGGTTAGATTATGAGGGTAGAGCCCTCATGAATGGGATTAGTGATCTTATAAACAAGGCCCCAGAGAGTCCCTTGCCCCTTGCATCCTATGAGGACATGGCAAGAACACAGCCATCTGTGAACCAGGAAGCAGGCTCTCACCAGACACCAAAACCACGGGCACCTTGATCTTGGACTTCCCAAGCCTCCAGACCATGATAAATAAATTTCTGTTGTTTGTAAACAACCCAGTCTATGGCATTCTACTATCGTAGCCAGAACAAACTGACACATGCAGAAAAACCTCCCTGGGAGCTGGCTACATCACCAACCCTCCAATTTAGAGAAGAGGGCTGGCAGGGGGAAAGGGTTTTACAACTGCCCTCATGTATCTAGTTAGTCCTTCATTTGTAAACACAAACCAGCAACCGTAAGTCACCAGACATCTGAGAAAAAATCAATAGCACAAAAGGGAAGGACGCAAGAGGAAGAGATAATGCTAAAAACAGGTGGGGAAAATGTTTTTTATGCTAATTAGTAGCTTGAAAATATTCAAGAAGACATAGCACCCATGAAGCAAAAACAAGCTGATAGGAATAAAGATAGCAGAAAATAAGAAAGAGTTCCTGGAAATTAAAAATTATTTAATGGGAAACTGTATAGTAGGATAGACAGAATGAAAAATAAACTGAAGAAAACTCTTCAAATATATAGTAAAATTACAAAGAGGAGGAAGATGTGCAAAGAACACTTAGGAGAAGAGAACATAAACAATGGATAAGTAGAAATAATCAACTAAGCAGAAGAAAATTTCCCTGCACCAGTCTAAGATATAACTCTTCAAAGAGGATGAATGAAAATGGAGGGACAGATATGCAAAAAATTTTGAGCTCCAAAGACAAATAGAAAATATTTTAAAATTTCAGAGGAGGAAAAAAAATGGCTAGCCCTTATAGACACAAGAATCAGACTAACATGAAATTTCTCATCAATAACAAGGATAGAAGACATTAGAGTGATGCCTTCTAGCTTTAAGGAAAAATATGTTTGAGCTTAGAATTCTACACCCAGCCAAATAATCAAGTGTGAAGGGGCAATAAGAACACTTTCTGACATACAAGTGTTTATGTACAAATACATCTCCAAAATAACTCAAGAATGTACAAAAGGAAAATAGTTTAAGTATTAAAAATAAAGCCAAGTGAGAGAAGATATAGAAGCAAGGATGATAATCAACTATAGTGAAGAAGGAAAATAAAACTGACATGATCACCCACATACCTGTCCTAAGTGGGCCACAAATTCACAGAAAAAGGAAAAGCTGGTCTATTTCCATTTATTTCACTGCCTATATGGTAAAAATAAACCAGTTATTCAGGAAAAGTACAATTATATATTAGTTCTTGGCTCAAACAATAATATCTCTAACAAATCCTCATAAAGAAGTCATTGTTTGATACAAAGAACATAAAATGAGTTTTTTAGAGCTGTATTTTGTAACAATTGCAGGCATGTCCTCCTTCCAAACACAATTCAGAGGGCCAAATACTAGGGTCTCTGTACTCAGTGTCTACTGAGCTGATGAAATTCAGGAATGTATTTTAGGATATTTATATGAATAGATAAACTACATGTCCCTCCAGAAATCATCCTAAACATATTTCTCTCCACTGCACTTAGCTACATGCTAAATGACTATGTGTTTCAGACTGAAATTCTTGAAAAATACCTGAAGAACTACTGTGCTGTTACTAGCTGAGTACAGATTCTTAAGACCCAAAATCAAGCTGGTAAAAGTGTAGCATCCTTTTGTGACAGCTGAGGAGCCTAACAAAGACGTTTGCCTACATAGGAAGCTATCCTTCATCATTTCAGCAAGCAAAGAGAAAAGCCATTAGCAGAGGCAGAATTATCTTAGACACCTGTTTTGAATCTGCTTCAGAATACAGAAACATAGGTATAGAAAAAAAAAGGTAATTAAACCTGTGAAGTCCTACTTCATATAAGATAAAGGAAATAGCCTTCACTCTCCAAAACTCATAAAGGCCAGTATAATCTGATGCCTGTCTCATTCAAATAAAGAATCAATGAAGTAGTCATAGAATCCTTATCTTTGAGCCATTGCTTCCCGTTACCTTATCCAAGAGAACTAAATAAGGATACAGCATTCACTCTGTGAAGTGGTCATTTATAAATCAGTTAAATGTTAGGAAACATTTACCAAAAATGTTTTACCAATTACCTCAATTTCAAAATAATTGCCCTGCAGTCTACCCCATGCCTCCCTGAAATAATTATCTGATTGGGCAGATTATAGGTTTCAGATAGTAAAACTATACCCACTTATGTATGTGCATAGGCTTGTCTTTCCATTTGGAAGGAAAAGATGCACCAGTTATCTGATCACTAAAACACAAGCTTAAAAGATGAGAAGGACATAACACAACCCTGCTGGAAATTTTTAACCCTGCTGGAAATTGTTCTTTGTCACCAAGACTGTGGGGACGCATAAAAATGAGTTTCCTAACAGTGCCTTGGATCTTTAAGCCAGAGGCCTGAGATCTTCTACCAACTGTGTGTGTGAGCATGTTTTAAGTCATGACTTCTCCTTATCTGTGGTTCCTCAGAAAAATAATGCCACTTTGTGTTGCTTTCTTTCTAAAAAAAAAAAAAAAAAAAAAGCGAATAGGTGAGAAAAAGAAATCATCCAAGCTTAGCTAGTCAGTCTTAAAGTTGCTTACATTATTATTTCTTAAGAGGATCTGAAGTAACATCCAGATATTCTTAATGAAAACAGGCAAATGCCTCTTGATTCTTCCCCAGGTTGTTGGAGGCAACACCTAACTCCTAATCTAGGCTCTTTTCCCTCATATTCTATTAAGTTATAAAGGATTCAACTTCTGGGGTGCCTGGGTGGCTCAGTCAGTTAAGCGTCTGACTTTGGCTCAGGTCATGATCTCACAGCTTGTGGGTTCGAGCCCCACATCAGACTGTGCTGACAGCTCAGAGCCTGAAGCCTGCTTCAGATTCTGTGTCTCCCTCTCTCTGCCCTTCCCCACTCACGCTCTCTCTCTCCTTCAAAAATAAATAAACATTAAAAAAAAACACACACACACAAAAAAAAAAAAAACAGAGAGATTCAACTTCCACTTCTAGCAGGCAGGAGAAGACATTCATTTAAGCCTTTTTCTCCCCCTTAGTTTGTCTATGAACAATGCCTAATATATTAGTATTTAAGACTAGTTAGTGAAAGCAGGAGCTCTGTTAAAAGACCAAGAGTAAGGGGGAAGATTTAGAATGCTTCCATTTGACCCATAAGCGATCACAGCAACTACAAATTCCTAATTAGTGAACACAATGGTCTTTCTTCAATTAACTCCAGAGCATTTTGTCCTTCACCAAATGTGGTTTGGGACACAATCTTCAGGCAATTGGCTTTAGATCCCCAAAAATATGAAATGATGAAGCACCACAAAAAAATTGGGGTCTCTGTACAAAACCCTGATGACAGGAACTGATACTTCCTCAACAAGGTTGGTCCCAATCCAAAAGCTGAAGAATGTCTCCAAACATTGAGTGTCGCTTGGGGCTTGGGGTTGTTGTTGGTTTTTTGGGTTGGGCCAGAAGTCTCAGAAAAATGCCCTCAAGCTAAATCAATAACTTAAGCTTTTCCTTTCTGAATTTTCTTTCATTCTTCACAATCTGGTTTGTGTGGTTGGGAGCCAAAGCAATTCATTAAAGACATGAGGAAAGAACAATAAGTGGGGAGAGCATTAAAGAAAAGAGTTCCCCACCCTCCAAGATTTCCTGATTTGACTCCAAAAGCACATTCTGATACAATTGAAAAATATGTGCCCTAAATTGGGGTTTCCTATTGAAACCCAGTGGTGACCTGCGGCTGCTGGGACTTATTGACATTTGAACAGCAAACTTAAGAGAATTGAGGCAAAAAAAGAAAAATCTTCCCACAATTTTTTTTTTTATTCTTGTCCTCACAAAAGAGCTTGGAAACAGAGTTAGGGGATTCAAACAAATACTAAAAGGCCTTGGGTTTGTTTTCCTCTTGGCTGAGCCAACTTGCTCATCAGGTCCAGATATTTGGAAAATTTGATTTATTGGAAGCTCTATTCCTCCCATGGCTTACTTATAGCTTCACAAAAAAATATAAAAAAATTTAACCAATTCATTCTTCTTCCACCATTACATGAATTGTATTACACAAGTTACAAGTAAAAATTGACACATCTTCATGTGAGCCCATGGTACATTGCTTTCTCTAAGTACAGATTCACAACTGGAGATTTAACAATTATTACAACATAACAGCTAACATATTGAGCACTGGTAAAAGCTAGATACTTTATGAACTATTTTGCATGCATTATTTCATTATTCTTCAAAACAATGTTACTAGGTACATGCTATTATTAATTCCACTTTACAAGTGAGGTAAACAAAGGCCCAGCAAGAGTATGCAGTACAGTCAGTATTCAAACACTGAGCTGCCTTTCTTGTCAAAGCTGTTTGGAAGAGATTCTGAGTATAAGAAGATGGCAGATGATACTGTTCAGAGCTGGCTGGGAAACCACAAATGGCCATGTGACTACACCCAGAGGTCAAGGAGAGGAAGATGAGAACTCTCTCAGTGAATGCCTTGCTGCAGAGTATACTTCAAACACACACTCCCTCCCAATTAACCTTGCAGCCCTGTGACCTCCTCCATTCTACTGCTTCTAGGCTTCTCTCTGCTTCCTGGTGGAGGCCAACCTCAAGAACCTACCTGCCTTCTCCTTGGAGCCTTTGGGCAGCCCTTGCTGAGAATATGCTCCCAAACTGTTGTTTGAAACTTACTGCTTTCTGTGCAACCTGTCCCATATGGGCCCAGTGCTAAACTGTTAGTTTTTATTTCCACTCTTTTACAATTTTATTATGTATAGCAAATGAAACAAATGCATTTTTATGGACTGGGCCATGGTCAAAATGTTTTCTATAAAGATGAAAAAGAGCTGTATCTTCCTACAGCATCCCCTTACACACACACACACACACAAATCAGGATCTACCCCAAGAATCAGAGGAGCCTAAATGAAGCTGAAGGACATTTAGTTTTCCCCTGTGAGACACATTCTGGCCATCCAAGGAAAGCAAGCCACCTGTCACCAAGTGAGAGGAAAGAACCCCAGGTAGAAAAGAAAGATACACAAGAAGAAAATGTAAAGATGTCTCTTATTTGTTTGGTATCTCAGGGGTTAAACAGGAAGCTGTGTTTTGCAAGGCTTATGTTTGTTACTTTCAGATGCATGGGGCCTATAAATTGGACTTCTTTAGTACTTACTGGTTTCTGTGCCTCAGATCCCTGAATCCATGTGGCAATTAAAATCTGCTGGAGCCAAAACAGTGATTTCTTCCAGAAATATTTATTGAGGTCCTTTGAGCAAGGTTCTACTGTATACAGTGAAGGAAAAGCAAGTAAGACAGCAACAGCCTTCAAAGGGTGAACATGCCCATGAATACCCACACAGCAAGGAAGCACAGGAGAGGCCCAAGGAACCATGGAAACCAGAAAAAAAAGAAAGTCAAGGCCAGATGCATAGTGAAAAGGCATCACCACCTGTCCCAAGCAGGTCTGAAGAGAACTTACGTGGCTAGATACACACTGTGGAGTATGGCAGGTTGTTTAGCCAAGCACCTTATCCAAACTGAGCTGTACTCATTTACTGGAAAGAGAAGAAATTTGGTAGAGGCAGTCTGCCACCTAAGATAAAATATGGACTTTTCAAGAGGACATCCCCAGTTCCTGCTCACTGTCCCTTCTAACAGAATAATGGACCACATGTGACAAGGCCAAAAGAAAAATTAGGAACTTTGCTTTATTTACCTATGAGTGAAGCATTCAGATACACATATTATAAAAGAGATACAATGGGACCAGAACTTTGGGCAAAAAAGAAATCTGCCCGCTTCTCACACTCCTCCCCAATCCCCCCCTCCACCCTGCCCCCATCCACACTCTGGTCCAAGTCACTCCTCCTCTCTTCTTCTACTCCTGTAATAGCCTCCCCTAGGCCCTCCCTACTTCTACCCCTGCCCCTGTAATCTATTTTCAATAGAGCAACTACAGAAATCCTTTTATAATTGTATTACTTTCTTATTGTTGTTCTAAGTAATCACCACAAACTCAGTTGCTTAAAACAACACGTTAGCTTATTAGCTCATTATTCTGTAGGCCAGAAGTCTGAAGATGGAGCTTACAGGGCTAAAATCAAGATGTTTCATAAGGACTGAGCTCCTTCTAAAAGCTCTGGGGAGAAGCTGCTCCTTGCCTTTTACAGCTTCTAGAAGCTGCTCACATTTCTTGGCTCGGGGCCACGTCACTCTGACCTGTAACTTCCACTGTCACATCTCTTTCTCTGACTCTCCTGCCTCCCTCTTACAAGGACCCTTGTGATAACAGTGGGCCTACAGTGGGTATAAACCAAGACAATCATCCCATCTCAAGATCCTTAATCACATCTCCAAAGTTTCTTTTACCATGTAAGGTAACCTATTCACAGGTTCCAAGGATTAAGACATGGACATCTTTGGCAGCATTAATATGCCTGGCACAAGAATCATCTTCTTCTGCTCAAAACGTCCAACATCCAGTGCAAGAGAAAAGTTAAGTTCTTACAATGGCCTTCAGAGCCCTGCTTGGTCTTCACATGACCATCCCGTTACCACCACCAGAAGCCCACTAACCATGAAACTAAAGAAGCTTGAGCTACAGCTCACCTCACCTGCACTTTCCATTCTCAGACCCTGGGAGTAATTCTAGAAACGTGTTTGCTCAGAAAATCTTACCATTTCCCACAGTGTGGATGGGCCTTGAAGGCATTATGCTGAGTGAAATAACTCAGACTGAGAAAGACAAATACTGTATGATCTCATTTAGATGTGGAACCTAAACAAACTCATAGAAAAACATCAGAATATTTGTGGTTATAGGGTGGGGCAGGGTGGTGGGGAGGCACTTTTGGTTATAAGTAAGTACTAGGGATGTAATGTACAACATGATGACTGTAACTAACACTGCTGGATGATATACAGTAAAGCTGTTAAGAGAGTAGATCCTGAGAGTTCTTATCACAAGAAAAATTTTCTCCCTTTATTCTTTTCTTCTTTCTTTTTATTGTCTCTACATGACAAGATGGATGTTAGCCAAGCCTACTGTGGTAATCCTTTCACAATACATGTAACTCAAACCATCATGCTGTATGTCTTAAACTTACACAGTGGTGTAAGTCAATTATTTCCTAATAAAACTGGAATAAAATTAATTTTTAATTTTTTTTGAATGTTTGTTTATTTTTGCGAGAGAGAGAGACAGAGCATGAGCAGGGGAGGGGCAGAGAGAGAGGGAGACACAGAATCTGAAGCAGGCTTCAGGCTCTGAGCTGTCAGCACAGAGCCCGACACGGGGCTCGAACTCACAAGCCATGAGATCATGACCTGAGCCAAAGTTGGACACTCAATCCACTGAGCCACCCAGGCACCCCAAAAGTAATTTTTAAATTAAAAAATAAATAAAAATAAAGGTGCAGTTTTTTTATTTTGATTTGCAAAAATAAAATATTTTAGCTACAAAGGCTAAGATCATTGTCTCTTCCAGTCTAATTTCTCCCATCATACTTTGCCTTCTGTCAGATGGCAGTAGGATCCAGATAAGAGGCTGTCAAGTTGGAAATGCATTGAGTTTGTGTTTACTGGAGCATATTGATGTGATTCACCGTCAATTCTGTACAGAGTTAAGTCAGTGGTGGTCCCCCAGGGTAGGAATGGTGCTCAGGAATACTCCTGCTTCCGTGGGGACTCACCCAGTGTCTAACATGAAGATGCAGGGCCCAAGGTCACACAGCAATATGACCGTGTCCTACAGTACCTAGCAGCAGAATTATGTGGATCATGGAGGAGACAGGTTTGCAATACAGACCCAGAAGTCAGCCTGTGCAGAATTCTTCCAGCTATCACACGTATAAAATTGTATGTGAAAGATTTCATTTTCATCAACTCCTAATCAAAATTTATCTCCTAGTAGTAGTATTAGGAATTTTCAAGTATCTAGTATTTTTGACACCATATATAATAAGCATACCATGTATTTTTTTCTATGGGATGGAATAAAATAAATTAAAATTTATTACAATTTCTGTGCTTATAGAACACAAGCCCATATGTAGCAGGACTACACATGGCAAGTACATTTGTAGCAGCTCATATATGAAGCCATCAAGCTGAAAAGCTATTCTAAACCATCATAACTTTAGCTAGAGGAAAAACTGAATTATCTTTCTAATGTTTCTATAGAAAATTATGTAATCAATAATGGTCCTATAAGAGGCAATCAAAAATAGGGGGACAAAAATATAGGAAAAAAGTACTATAAAGTTGCGTTGGACAGTGAATTAATGAAGACATTAGGTTATTTTTCTGGATTTTGTGGTATGCGTGGGATTTTCAAATTTTCAAAATTGAAAATTGTAATTTATAGGGATTTATTTTGTTACTGTAAATAAATATTCTCTATTATACCTAATTTTGTATTTTGTATTCATTTAGGCCTAAAAAAACAAAACAAAAAAACAAAAAACCTGGGTCTAGCCCTGACAACCCTCCCCATTGTTCATTCAACTCCAAACACAGTGGTCTTTGTTATTCCTTGAACACAACTAGGAACATACCCATCTCAAAGCCTTTGCACTTGCTATTCCTGCTACCTAGAATGCTTCTTCCAGATATCTACATGGCTCCTCTCTCACTTCCTTCAAATCTTTGCTCAAATAGGTCTTCCTCAATTCAGCCTTCCCTGATTACCCCTTTTAAAACTGCATCCCCCTACCTGCCTCCTTAGTGCAAGAGGCAGCATGTCAGTCTCATAAAATTGAAGCCCCTCAAATGTACAAGATAATTTACTTTGTCACTGATTTTGCTGACCAGCTTTCTTCCTCTCCCCCCACAGAAATGTAAGCTCCACATAGACCGAAGGTTTTTTTCCTTTTTAAAACCTGTTTTGTTCACAGCTGTATCTGAAACTTCTGAAATAACGTCTGGCACATAATGGATGTTCAGTAAATACTTGTGAAATGGCTGGATAGATGGATGGATAACTAAGTCAAAGAACTACCAATGTTCTGATTATCATAAGACAACAACCACCAACATAGTCAACCAAGATCATTTCAGCCAAAAGCCCTGAAACATGATGTTTTAATTAGCTTATTCATATGAAGATAAATTTACAATTCACAGTACACAATTTCAGGTAATAAGGGTACTTTTCTTTATAGAAAACACTATGTTGGGAATTACTTCATAAGCTTTAAGATTTTATTTCACCATCAAAAGAGTCCAGATTTCAAAGTTAAGCCCAGAAATAAAAATTATAATTTCCTTTAAATTAGGAAATTCTGTTTGAATTAATAGCAAACACAATATTACATGAGAATGAGGTCCACCAGGAGACTATAATTCGAATAGCACTTACACAAACTACTCAAAATAATAACTATGACAGCTACCATTCATTAAAGGCTTACCATATGCCAAATACTGACTCAAACACTGAACCAAAGAAATATCTAAGGTGTGGGTCTATGGAAGGGCTAAAAAAGCATTCTTTAAAATAAATTATTATAATTCTAAGGATAAAATTAAGGATTTTTCTTTTACAAAACCAAAGTATAACAATTAGAATATTACACACTTGGGAATGCTGAGTAATAAAGAAATGGAGAAGTGGAACAAATGCATTTATAAATATGTTCTAAACCCACTAAGTATGTATGGCATATGATTCTAAGTAGTATTTATATTTTCATTATTCCTGTAATGAAGTAGTTCACAGTAGAGTTACTTTTGTGTACATGTCATGGCTAAAGCTTAACCCTATTCTAACAGACGATACTGATTAACATATTCATTAACCATTATTTTCTTATCCAATCTCACTATTCATTTGCTTATTCCTTACTCATAGATCTTCCTGATATATTCAAATATGCACATAACTACTATAGAATAGTAATATTTAATGTAGTCTTCTGGTAAACTTATAAGACATTATTAAAAATGTGTTTTTCAGCTTCCCACTATAATGGAGTAACTTGTGTCAGGATCAACCCATCTGTTAAGAACAACTATAACAGCTTGATGAAATATACAAAATGTTGGAAAATATAGAACAACAAAATCAGACAAAACTTGAAGGGCCAAGAACCAGCAGAAAAGAACAATGTATTGATGTAAACCTGATATTCTGTACCTTTCCCCTTAAGGGATTGCTAATTCCTCAGCTTCCCAGAGGTGAGATAAGACAATAATTAAAACTCAGAATCTAGCTGGGAGGAGAAGCCTTGGTAACACTCTAGGTCTCCAGTTGACTTCTGAAGGACTGCATTCTAGGAGTAAGAACAAAAATAGACTAGACCTTATAAATACTGAAAGACAGCCTCAAAGTATTTCAGTTCATGACTAGATAATCTGTTCCTTCTCTAAGTGTGTGTGAAAAGAAAAATAAATTCTCCTTGAGGAAGATAACATTATCCAGATCCTCTATAGTTTTTTCATATGTAAGGCCTATACTTCAATAATAAATTATGAAGCATGGCAGGGGACAATAGCAAACTATTGGAAACAGAGAAAAAAGTAGAAAATAGAAACCAACCGACAGGTGATCTAGATATTAGAACTATCAGAGGTCGACTTTAAAATAATTGTGGTTAACATGTACATTAAAGTGGATGATAAAATGAATAATTTCCCTAGAAAACCAAATGGTACAATAAAAGAAACAAAAACTCAAGAATTTAAAAATATAACAATGTAAATTAAGCATTCAGTTTGAGTTTAACAGCAAATTAGACACAGCAGCAGCAAGGAATAATTGTAAACTAGTCATTAAAAATATAAAAACTAAGCATGGAAGGGAGAAAAAAGTTGAAAATATCAGCAAAAGCATAAACACATAAGATATCTGGCAAAAGGTCTACCATATGTATAACTGGACTTTCACAAACAAGAACTGAGAGAATAGGGAGTAATAACAATTTTTGATACTCAGATGAGAATTTTCCAAAACTCCAAAAGAAATCAAGCTGAAAATCTGAGAATCTCTGTGAATTCCAAACTAGATAAATATGAAGCAAACCATACCTAGGCACAGAATAATAAAAATACTGAAAAACAAAAAGACAATTTTTGAAGTAGCCAGAAGAAAAGACCTATCATCCCAACAAAAGAGTCATAAGAATATCAGCTTACTTTTTAAAAGAATGAGTGGAGGTTTGAATGTAATGGAGCAATACCTTTAAAGTGCCAGAAGAAAAGACTACCAACCTAGAGTTCTATGCCCAGTAGAAATATTCATCCAAATATAAATGCAAAATAAGGATTTTTTTCCTAATAAAAAGTGACTGAATTCGCTACCAGTAGTTCCACATTTAAAAAATAAATAAACAAAAGGAATTCTTTAGGCAAAAGGAAAATTATTCTGGACAGAATCACAGAAACGCAGGAAAATGAAGAAAAAAAACTGAAAAATTGTAGGTAAACCTAAGCAAAAAATGACCATATTGACAACAACAGACGTTATTTGTTACTGCTGTCTTGTTGATTTTAAAATATACAAAGAATTAAATACATGATATCAGTAACACAAAAAGTAGGTAAAGAGGTAAAATGTTCTAAATTCTTAAATGGCTCACAAAATGATAAAAGTACTATAAGTTAATTAAATAGATATGTTGCAATCTTAAGAATAACCACAAAAAGAATATTACGGGAATGATAAGTAACAAGCTAATAGATGCTTGGAAATGGAATAATAGAAATATTGCAAATGCAAAGGCAGGCAACAAAAAAGAGAAAAGAAATGTAGAATAACAAATAGTAAGATAATTGATTTAAACAAATATATCAGTAATTATATTAACCACAAATGAACTAAATACTTAATTTAAAAGTCAAAATTTGTCAAACTATTTTTTTTTAATGTTTATTTTTTTGAGAGAGAAAGAGAATGAGAACGAGCAGGGGACAAGCAAAGAGAATCCCAAGCAGGCTCCACGCTGTCAACACTGAGCTCTGTGCAGGGCTCTATCTAATTCACAAACCATGAGGTCATGACCTGAACCAGAAACCAGTTGGATGCTGAGGCTCCTGGGTGGCTCAGTGGGTTAAGTGTCCTACTTCAGCTCAGGTTATGATCTTGCGGTTCATGAGTCTGAGCCCCACATTGGGCTCTGTGTTGACAGCTTGGAGCTTGCTTCAGATTCTGTGACTGCCTCTCTCTCTGCCCCTCCCCCACTCGCACTCTGTCTCTGTCTCTCTCAAAAATAAATAAGACATTAAAAAAAAAAAGAGTTGGATGCTTAACCAACTGAGCCACCAAGATACCTCTGTCAAACTATTTTTTAAAAACACTATATACTGCATCTTAAATTTAAGAACATTAAAGCACTGAAAGTGAAAAGAAAAAATATATAACATGTAAACATTAATCAGAGGAAATCTGGTATCACTACATTAATCTCAGATAAAGTGGACTTTAATAGAGTAAGAATTACTGAAGACAAATAGGGACAATCCATAATAATAGAAGATTATTCTTCCAGGAATATGTAACTCTAAATTTGCATACATCTAATAATGTAACCTAGAAATATATAGAGCAAAAACTGACCAAACTAAAAGGAGAACAAGACAAATTTAAGAATAACAATACACTAAAATATGGCTGTGCTGGTTAATTTTACACTTGATCTTAGCCAAAAGGCCGAGAAGCAATTTGTGCTGGTTAATTTTAATATGTCAACTTGACTGGGCAATGGGATGCCTGGATATTTGGTCAAACATCATTCTCCATGTGTCTGTGAGGGCACTGATATGAAAAAGACCTTTAAACATTTGATGATCTTTAATGTAAAAGGCAGAATAAATATTCTGTTATTCCAAACTACAGAACAGAAAGTACACTTAACAAGGATGTGAAATTCTAGTTAACATGCAGAATTTACTGCCCAGAGAATGATGTATCTTCTAAATTACATGCCTGAACTACTATTAGAGTAAATATTCAAGGGGGGAAAAATCAGCAACACTATAGGAATAGATTGTCAGGTTGGAAGACAATGTGGACAAGATGACTGAAGATCCTTTTAATTCCCAAGTTTTATCATTCTGTACAACTTAAAGCTATATCAATAGAATTATTAGATCAAAGACAGTAGCAATTGGGAATAAAGTATAACATTAGGCAAGATGTCACGATAGGCACTGTAGATTTAAGAGTCATCTCCAAAGAAATGAGCAGAAGAAGAGGAGTACTCTGAGGAACACATTATACATAGAGAAAAGTATAGAAGACTGAACCAGGGGAAATTTCCACCACTGAGGTCCAGTGAAGGAAACAGGGTCATAGCATGCTGAGAAGCAAGAATTTCCACAAGAATCATGAAGACCAGGAAAAAAGAGCATTCAAGGAGAAAATAGCCACCACCCCCCAAACCCATTGAGAAGTGATAAAGGATGTTGTTGAGGATCAGCCCTCTTTAGATAGTCTCCAGTGACTAGTGGTTCTTTAACAGCAGCCCAACCTAGTCCACATCCTGAGTAATAAAACATCAGATTGATCAAAGCCTACACAATACCACAATTGAAAAAACTTAAGAGCAGCACACAATTTTGCAAAGTGTATGAGAGCCAGAAGACATCTCTTTTCTACACTTTCTATTTGCAACTGTGCACAGTGACTATAAAGGCAAAATTTTAAGTACATAGTGTACTCTCTATGGAGAAAAAAAGACTTCTATTTCAAAGAAATTTAAGCAAGACATAAAAATCTAGAATGTAAATAGGACTAGGAACACTAACGCTGCTCCTCCTTCTCTTCCAGGTAAAAAACTGATGAACCTATGAATGGAAAGCTCATGCCCTGAAATACTTAGGATGAGCAGCAAAGATTTAGTCTCTGGTTTAATTCTATCATCTTTTGCACAGAATTTTACTAAAGTGAAATGGAAGGAATTGGGAATTTCCCCCTCATCTCTAGTGGTACCAAATAAAATTTCCCATGTCCTATTTCCTCTGGACACCAAAATGTTATTAAAACATACAGGAAAATTCATTAGAAAATCCTAACCCCAAAGTTATGAGAGTTTTTGCAAAACCAGCACTGTTCTTAGTGTATCATTGGTTAGTACTGATTATCACTTCATTCTAATGGCCTCATTTTCAGTTAAACTAAGAAAATAGATGATTTTGAAAAAAATTTCATTTTCTTCAAATTATTATATTAAACAAAAACCAAGCTCAAACAACAACTATTACCTTCACAAGTATAACTGCAAAAGTACTTAAGAAAGAACTTTTGGATTTATCATTGTTCCATAAGGGATAAACGCAAGCAGAAATAACACTCTTTAAACACATATATTAAAATATATACATGTACTTTTATATGCATTGATACGGTGCCACCAGGTAGTTTCCATGTCTTCTTTGTCTTTATAATCAATCCTCTACCGCAGGACCAACCCACTACCTGATAAATAGTATATGATCACAATAATGCCTGAGAAGCAGGAGGATAAATTTCAACCAAAAAAAAAAACAAAAAAACCCTCCTTTGTAAGCACAAGAGATGCATTGCCTAGGGCCCACAATACTTTTAGGGACACATAAAAGTGTTTAAATTTTAATTTATTTTAAAATTAGAAGAAAAAATGAATATAGCAGTAATACATTATACTTGTCTTTATACGCACACAATTGTAAACTACAGTTTTTAATATTGTGTAGAGGAATGGGCCAACAAAATGTCAATGAAAGAAATAATGTGGGGGCGCCTGGGTGGCTCAGTCGGTTAAGCGTCCGACTTCGGCTCAGGTTATGATCTCACGGTTGGTGAGTTCAAGCCCCGCGTCGGGCTCTGTGCTGACAGCTCAGAGCCTAGAGCCTGTTTCCGATTATGTGTCTCCCTCTCTCTCTCTGACCCTCCCCCGTTCATGCTCTGTCTCTCTCTGTCTCAAAAATAAATAAACGTTAAAAAAATTTTTTTAAAAAAAAGAAAGAAATAATGTGACCCCATAAACATACTGAGCAAGGGCTTCCCTGTGGACTAATGCACGCTGGCTCCACAACCTCCTTGGTTCTTTGGAAACAAGAAAAGCTTTAGCTAGTTTAAAGAAAGTCTTTATTACCTACTTCTTTTCCTTCCTATGTTACCAAACTACATGAAATCTCAATTAAGAATTTTACACAAGAATAATGCTCTTCATAGGCTTTAAAATGATTTGTCTTGGGCCTCCCATATAAGCTATATGGAAAGGGTGAATTATCAAGAACAGAGAACTTCCAGGGAAGACGGTTCAGGAGCAGAACCCTAAGCTCATCTTGTCTCAGGGATACAAACTAGATAACAGCCACATCAGTTTAAATAACCCAGAAACCACCAGAAGTCTGGCACAACAAACTCTCCACAGCTAAATATAAAGAGGACACATCAAAGAGGGTAGAAGTGAGGAGACACAGTCAGGATCTCAACAGACCCATGGGCCTTTCCATGGAAGGAGTGACTCCACAGGTGCTGAGATTGGAATGGAACAGACCCTCACAATGGGCACCCCAGGCCCAGAGAATCCCCATAACATTTGGCAATGAAAACCAGAGGGGTGTAATTTTGCAAGTTATTTTAACCATCAGAATTTAACACCTGGAACTTGAAAAGTCAGCCTGTTCTACTCTGGGAGAGTCAGGAGGGAGGACAATATGGAACTGAGTCCCTACCCTAAAACAGCGCAACAAACATTCCCGAGGACATGCATGAAGCACAGAAGCACCTGTTTGAAAAACGCCTGGAGTTTACAGGAGGGCTACTTATTTATAATCTCAGAGCATACACTGGAGAAACAGGGGTCCTTGGGAGATGCCTCAAGGAATAAAGAAGACAGTGGGCACCATTTCCCTCCCCTGCCCCTCAGTCTAGACAGAGACCTACAGGAACCAGCACGGCACCAACACTGGCTATCTAGCTTGCTAATAGCTGTGCCCTTCCCCAGCATTCTCCAGGGTCCAGACCTCACTTCCAGGTTCTCTCTCAAACACGACCCAGGCACAAACTTTGTTAACACCAGTGCCCGCCCCCAGTACTTATGTGGATCCACCCCCTCCAATATGCCCTTGGCCAGAGCCTACCCAAAATGGTGCCACAAACCTGGCAGTATGCAAGCATCCCCAACAGCGGCCAGCACCACTCCAAAGGGACTCCTGCCCCAGGGAGAGGGGAAGATAACCACACACCCCCATCCAACTGTGGCCCCAGCAGTGGGCTGGGGACAGACATGAGGTCTGACTGCAGGCCCTGTCTACCAACAAAAGCTTCTAAGGGGACAACACAGGAAAAGCACCCTGCAGTTCGGTGCTACTGTATCTGTAGAAAATGCCTGATCTGACTCAAGCCCAAGGCAGTCCCAGACTGGCCCACTAACAACACAGTGACCAAACCCTGCCCACAACAGGCAAAAACAGCCATTGCAGACAACCGGAATGGAAGCAAATGTAGCTAGGCTACAACAGCATGGTGCACACAACACACATAGGAGATACCTCTGAAGCACCAGCTGCTGGTGAAGAAGGGACACTGCATTTCAGGGCACTACAAGACCTCTTCTTCATAATGCCTCTACACATAGAAACACACAGAAACAGACACAATTACACAAAATGAGGAGATAGAGGATATGCTCCAAATGAAACAAGAGGACAGAATCACAGCAAGAGATCTAAACAAAATGAAGGTAAGTAAAATGCCTGATAGAGAATTTAAAGTAGTGGTCAGAAAGATACTCACTGGACCCAAGAAAGACTGAAAGACCTCAGTGAGACCTCCAACAAAGAGATAAAGAACATTAAAAGGAACCAGAGATACAGAACTCAATAACTGAAATTAAAAATACACTAAATGAAACCAAAAATACACTAGATTGGGAATGAACAGTAGACTACAGGAAACAGAAGACTGGATCATGACCTGGAAGACAGAGTAATGGAAAATAATCCAGCTGAATAGGAGAGAGAAAAATTCATTTTTCTTTATTTTAGAGAGAGAGCACAAGTGAGGGAGAAGGATAGAGGGAGAGAAAGAGAGAATCTTAAGCAGTTTCCATGCTCAGCATGGAGCCCAACACAGGTCTCAATCCCACAACCCTGGAATCATAACCTGAGCTGAAATCAAGAGTCAGATGCTCAAACAGCTAGCAACCTAGGTGCCCCCAAGAAGAAAAATAACTTTAAAAAAATGAAAATAGACTTAGGGAACTCAGCAACACCATCAAGCATAATAACATTTGCATTATAGGGACCCCAGAAGGAGAAAAGAGGCAAGGGGGCAGAAAATTCATTTCAAGAAATAATACCTGGAAAGTTCTCAAATCTTGGGGAGGAAACAGAATTCCAGATGCAGGAAGCACAGAGAGCCACCAACAAAAATCGACCCAAGAAAATGCACACCAAAACACATAGAAATTAAAATGGCAACAAGCAGTGACAATGAAAAAATTTGAAAAGCAGCAAGAGAAAAGTAAAATTACATACAAGGGAAACCCCATAAGGCTATCAGATGATTTTTTGGCAGTAACTTTGCAGGCCAGAAGGGAGTGAAATGATATATTCAAAGTGATGGAAGAAAAAACTGCAGCTAAAAATACTCTATCCAACAAGGCTATCATTCAGAATAGAAGGAGAGATAAAGAGTTTCTCAGACAAACAAAAATTAAAGGAGTTCATGACCACTAAACCAGCCCTTTGCTTGAGTGGAAAGGAAAAACCATAAGTATGAATAAGAAAAGTAGGAAGCCCAAAAGAAATTAAAAAATAGGTATATTTTTAAAAATCAGTCAAGAGATCACAAAATAAAAGGATATAAACTATGACACCATATACCTGAAACCTGGGGAGGGAGAACACTAATGAATGGGTTCAAACTGAAGTGAACATCAACTTAATATAGACCACTATATGCCTAAAATGTCACATATAACCTAATAGTAACCACAAATAAAATACTGATAATATATATGCAAACAATAAGAGAAAGGAATCCAAGTGTATCACTAAAGAAAGCTAGTAAACCATGAGAGAAGACAGCAAGACAAGAAAGGAACAGAGAAAAACTACAAAAACCACCATACTAACAAAATGGCAAATAAGCACATACATATCAATGACTACTTTGAATTTAGGTAGACTAAATGTTCTAATCAAAAGAAACAGGATGACAGAATGGATTTAAAAAAAAAAAAAAGCAAGCCCCAGCTATATGCCACATACAAGAGACTCATTTCAGACCTAAAGGCACCTGTAGATTCAAAGTGAAGGAATGGAGAAGCATTTATCATGCAGATGAAAGTGAAAAGAAAACAGAGGTAGCAATATTTATATCAGATAAAATAAACTTTAAAACAAAGACTGTAATAAGAGACAAAGGAGGACACTATACAATCATAAAACAATCCAACAAGAAGATATAACAATTGTAAATATTTGTGTACCTGACACAGGTGTACCCAAATACATAAAGCAGCTAATAACAAACATAAAGGAAGTAATCAACAGTAATACAGCAATATTAGGGTATTTTAACACCCCACTTACACCAATGGACAGATGATGCAAGCAGAAAATCAACAAGGAAAGAATGGCTTTGAATGATACACTGGACCACATGTATCTAACATATATTCAGAACATTCCATCCTAAAACAGTAGAATATACATTCTTGTCAAGTCCACATAGAACATTCTCCAGATAGATCACATATTAGGCACAAATCAAGACTCAGGGCACCTGGGTGGCTAAGTCAGTTGAGCATCCAACTTCAGCTCAGGTCATGATCTCATGGTTCGCGAGTTCAAGCCCTGCATCAGGTTTGCTGCTGCCAGAGCAGAGCCCACTTCAGAACCTCTGCTCCCACCTCCCATCTCTGTTCCTTCCCTGCTCTCACTCTCACTCTCTCAAAAATGAATAAACGTTTATTTTTTTAAAAAAGATTCAAGAAATTCAAAAAGATTGCAATCAAACCATGCATCTTTTCCAACCACAACACTATGAAACTAGAACTTAACCAGAAAAAAAAAAAATCTGATAAGAGAATACCTGGAGGTAAATAACATGCTACTGAACAATGAATGAGTCAACAATCTAAGAGGATATCAAAAAATACAGGGAAACAAATGTAAATGAAAACACAATGGTCCAAAATCTTTGGGATGCAGCAAATCTGTTCTCAGAGGGATGCTTACAGCAATACAGGTCTGCTTAAGGAGCAAGAAATCTCAACTAAACAACCTAACCTCACACCTAAAGGAGCTAGAAATAGAAAGAAGTAGAAAAAAAGAAATAGTAAAGATTAAAGAAGAAAAACAAAATAGAAACTAAAAAAAAAAAAACAATAGAACACATCAAAACCAGGAGTTGGTTCTTCGAAAAGATCGATAAAACTGACACCACAGAAATACAAAAGATTATCAGAGAATATTATGAAAAAATTAGAGTCCAACAAATTGGACAACTTAGAAGAAATGGATACATTCCTAGAAACATATAACCTCCTGAAACTGAATCAGGAAGAAACAGAAAATTTGAATAGACCAATTACCAATAAGAAAATTGAATCAGTTGTCAAAAAACTCCCAAAAAACAAAAGTCTAGGATCAGACAGTTTCACAGGTCAATTCTACCTAACATTTATTTTTTTTTTAATTTTTTTAACATTTATTTTTGAGACAGAGAGAGACAAAGCATGAACAGGGGAGGGTCAGAGAGAGAGGGAGACACAGAATCTGAAACAGGATCCAGGCTCTGAGCTGTCAGCACAGAGCCCGATGCGGGGCTTGAACTCACTGACCGTGAGATCATGACCTGAGCCGAAGTCGGCTGCTTAACCGACTGAGCCACCCAGGCGCCCCTCTACCTAACATTTAAAGAGGAGTTAGTACCTATTCTTCTCAAACTATTCCATAAAATAGAAGAGGAAGGAAAGTTTCCAAATTCATTCTATGAGGCCAGCATTACCCTGATACCAAAACCAGATAAAGACACCACAAAAAAAGAGAACTACAAGCCACTATCTCTGATGAACATAAATGCAAAAATCCTCAACAAAATACTAGCAAACCAAATTTAACAATACATTTGAAAAATTGTACACCATGATAAAGTAGATTTATTCCCAGAATGCAAAGGTGGTTCAATATCCACAAAGCAATCACTGTGATACATCACATTAGTAAAAGAAAGGATAGAAACAATCATTATACAATCATTATAATAGATGCAGAAAAAGCATTTGACAAAGTATAGCATCCATTCATGATTAATAAATAAAATAAAAAACCTCTCAACAAGTTAGGTTTAGAGGAAACATACCTCAATGTAATAAAAACCCACAGCTAACATCATACTTGATGGTGAAAAACTGAGAGCTTTTGTCCAAGATCAGGAAGAAGACAAGGAGGTCCGCTGTCTCCACTTTTATTCAACATAGTACTACAAGTCCTAGTCACAACAGTAAGACATGACATAAAACTATCCAAATTGGTAAAGAAGTAAAACTTCCACGATTTGTAGATGACATGATACTGTATGTAGAAAACCTTTAAAGACTCTACCAAAAAACTACCAGAAAGAACTACTAGAATTCATAAATAAATGAATTCAGTAAAATTGTAGGATACAAAATCAACATGCAGAAATCTGTAGCATTTGCATACACTACAAATGAAGTAGCATATAGAAAAATTAAGAAAACAGTCCCATTTATAATTGCACCAAATACAATAAAATACCTAAGAATAAACTTAAGCAAGGAGGTGAAAGATCTGTACTCTGAAAACTATAAAAAGTTGATGAAAGAAATTAAAGACAACACAAACAAATGAAAAAATTTTCTAAGCTCATGTTTTAGAGGAACAAATATTGTTAAAATGTCCATAGCACCCAAAGAAATCTATACATTTAATACAATTTCTATCAAAATACCAACAGCATTTTTCCCAGAACTAGAACACCCAATCCTAAAATTTGTATGGAATGTCCCTAACTGGCCAAAGCAGTCTTGAAAAAGAAAAAAAATGGAGGTATCACAATCCCAGATTTCAATATATACCACAAGGCTATAATACTCAAAACAGTATGGTACTGGCACAAAAAATAGACACATAGAGTGGCTCAGTCAGTTAAGCATCTAACTCTTGATTTTGGCTCAGGTCATGATCTCACAGTTTCAGGAGTTCAAGCCCCATTTCTTGTTCTGCTCCGACAGTGCAGAGCCTGCTTGGGATTCTCCCTCTCTGTCTGCCCCTCCCCCATTTGCACTCTCTCTGTCTCTCTCAAACAAATAAACTTTATTTAAAAAAACATAGACACATAGATCAATGGAACAGAATAGAAAACCCAGAAATAAACCCACAATTATATGGTCAATCAATTTTCAACAAAGGAGGCAAGAATATAAATGGCAAAAAGTCTGTTCGATAAATGGTGTTAGGAAAACTGGACACTACGTGCAAAAAAAAAAAAAAAGAAACTGGAACCGCTTTCTCACACCATACACAAAATAAACTCAAAATGGAGCAAGGACCTAAATGTGAGGCCTGAAACCATAAAAATCCAAGAAGAGAGCACAGGCAGTAATTTCCTGGACATTAGCTGTAGCAGTATTTTTCTAGATATGTCTCCTGAAGCAAGGGAGACAAAAGCAAAAATTAACTATTGGGACTACATCAAAATAAAAACCTTCTGCACAGCAAAGGAAACAATCAACAAAACTAAGTGACAACCAACTGAATGGAGGAAGAGATTTGCAAATGACATATCTGATAAAGGGTTAGTATCCAAAATATATAAAGAATTTATGCAACTCAACATGAAAATAATCCAATTAAAAAATGGTCAGAAGACATTAACAGACATTTCTCCAAAGAAGACATACAGATGGCCAACAGACACATGAAAAGATGCTCAACATCACTCATCATCAGGGAAATCCAAATCAAAACCACAATTAGATAGCGCCTCACACCTGTCAGAATGACTAACATCAAAAACACAAGAAACAACAAGTGTGGAGAAAAGGAAACCTCATGTGGGTTTGGTGGAAATGCAAACTTGTGTAGCCACTGAGGAAAATAATATGGAGGTTCTTCAAAATATTAAAAATTGAATTACCCTATGACCCAGTAACTGCACTATTGGGTATTTAACTAAAGAATACAAAAACACTAATTTGAAGGGATATATGCACCCCTTTGTTTATTGCAGCAATATTTACAATAGCCATATTATGGAAGCAGCCCAAGTGTTCTTTGGTAGATGAACGGATAAAGAAGAAATGGCGTGTGTGTTTGTGTGTGTGTGTGTGTGTGTGTGTGAATATTATTCAGCCATTAAAAAGAATGGTATCCTGCCATTTGCAGTGACATGGGTAGAACCAGAAAGTATAATCCTAAGTAAAATAAACCAGAGAAAGACAAACACCTGGTAATTTCACTCATATGTGGAATTTAAGAAACAAATTTAAATGAACAAAGAAAAAGACAAACCAAAAACAGACTTTAACTAGACAGAACTGAAGGTTACCTGAGGGGAGGGGGGAAGAATGGGTGAAACAGATGAAGGAGATAAAGAGTACACTTAGGATGAGCCCTGAGTAATGTATCCAATTGTTGAATCACTATACTGTATACGTGAAACAAATATAAAACTATATGTTAACTATACTGGAATTAAAATTTTTAAAAAGAACAGAAAATAGGGGCACCTGGGTAGCTCAGTCGCTTAAGCGTCCGACTTCAGCTTGGGTCGTGATCTCACAGTCTCTGAGTTCAAGCCCTGCATCAGGCTCTGTGCTGACAGCTCAGACCCTGGACCCTGCTTCAGATCTTCAGATTCTATGTCTCCCTGTCTCTCTCTCTCTCTACCCCTTCCCCAGTCACACTCTCTCTCTCTCTCAAAAATAAACAAACACGAAAAAAAGGAAAAAAAGAACAGAAAATAGACTCAATTAGCTGGAATTCTTTACATCTTAAAGAATATGAGATTTATATGAATATGATGATAATAAACAATAAAGCATACATGACAAAATTTTTGTTTCCCCACAATACCGTGTTTGGGCTTGTTATATTTTCATATACATCACCAATGGCCCAAGCTTCCTGATGATATTGTGAAAATTTACATAAATGCAAATACATTTTTATTAAATGTTGCAGACATTAAATATATCATTGAGGTAAAATACCACTTCTGTATGATTTTTTTCCCCTGACCACCCCGGGCTGATTAGAAGGTCTCTAGTCTGTGATCCTCTGGCAAATTTACTACTTGTAGTAATGTTTAACAATTCTTAAGTTATCATTGCTACTGTAAACAACTCTGTAAAGATACATGTATTTTACTGAATTGTAAAAAACCTACTTAAAATCAAGAAAGAGTGGCACTTCCTAGCCTATCATAGGGGCTCAAAAATGTTTCTTAACTGACTACATAGCAAATGAATACTTTAGGTTATAATAGCTCTCCAATCTATTACCAAATCTATACAAACTGATATAACCCAAAGATGCATCATTCCCAATCATGATGATGCAAAGGATGGTGTCAGCTTTCTCCAAAAATCTGCGCCAGAGAAGATACAGACCCAGATGTGTGGCCAAAACATTTAGCCTCATTACACAGAAATGACTATTGGTTGGTAAAATGAAATTCTATGTGAGGAAGATCAGAAAGTTGCATTCCTCATAAAAAACACTAGTTGTCCACTAAAAAACAAATTATCTATATGGTATTTGTGCCAAAAATGTACAATCCAAATATGTTTAGGAGTTGAACTGGACTTTTCCAAAATTCTATACAATGAAAAACTGTTCTAAATTTAGAAGAAAACAAAGGGACTAAAAGCCAAACACAATGTGTGAACATCCATTAGATACTATACCAAAAATAAAAACCAGCTCTGAAAGATAATATGTTTTAGGGACAAA
Organism: Panthera leo; assembly: GCF_018350215.1. NCBI lineage: Eukaryota > Metazoa > Chordata > Mammalia > Carnivora > Felidae > Panthera > Panthera leo. Next base: position 53,741,698 of record NC_056684.1, on the reverse strand, counting down.
TGGAGAAATTGAAAAACAGAATCTATGTCATTAATTAAAGTTATACTTTTTGGGTGTTGTGACAATCTTGTAGACAAGAATGTCCTTGTTGTTAGAAGATTTTCCAGGGATGCAAGGATGATTCAGTAGCCACAAATCAATCAGTGTGATACACCACATCAACAAAAATGAAGGATAAAATCAAATGATCATCTCAACAGATACAGAAAAAGCATTCAACAAAATTTAACATTCATGATAAAAAAAAAAAATTCAGCAAAGTGGATACAGAGGGCACATATCTCAACATAATAAGGGCCATGTATGACAAACCCACAGCTAACATCATCCTCAGTGGTGAAAAGCTAAAAATGTTTCCTCTAAGACCAGGAGCAAGACAAGGATGTCCAATCTTGCCACTTTTATTCAACACAGTGCTGGAAGTCCTAGCCACAGCAATCAAATAAGAAAAAGAAATTAAAGGCACTCAAATGGGTAAAGAAGTAAAATTGTCACTATTTGCAGCTGACAATAAACAATTGGGACTATATCAAACTAAAAGGCTTTTGCACAGTGAAGAAAACCATCAACAAAACAAAAGGCAACCTACTGAGTGGGAGAAGATATTTGTAAATGATATATCTGGTAAGGGGTTAACATCCAAAATATTTAATTCATACAACTTGAGATAAAAAAAAATCCAAGTAAAAATGGGAAGACGACTTGAACAGACATTTTTCTAAAGACATACAGATGGCCAACAGACACATGAAAAGATGCTCAATATCACTAAGCATCAGGGAAATGCAAATCAAAACCACAATGAGATAGCACTTCACATCTGTCAGAATAGTAGAATCAAACAGACAAGAAATAAGAAGTGGTGGTGAGGATGTGGACAACAGAGAACCCTCATGTACTATTTGTGGAAAGGTCAATTGGTACAACCACTATGAAAAACAATATAGAGTTTCCTCAAAAGATTAAAAATAGAAATACCAGGGGTGCCTGGATGGCTCAGTTGGTTGAGCATCTGACTTTGGCTCAGATCATGATTTCACAGTTCATGGGTTTGAGCCCTGCATTGGGCTCTCTGCATCAGGGCGGAGCCCACTTTGGATTTCTCTCTGCACACCCCCCCCCCCACTCATGCTCTCTCTCTCTCAAAAATAAACATTAAAAAAAAAAATAGAAGTACCATACCGTCCACCAATTCCACCTCTGGTTATTTACCCCCAAAAAACAAAAACTCTCATTCAAAAAGACATATACACTCCTATGTTTATTGCAGCATTATTTACAATAGCAAAGATGGAAGCAGCCCAATGCCTACCAACAGATGAATAAAGATATGCTACACACACACACACACACACACACACACACACACACACTGGAATACTATTCAGTCATTAGAAAGAATGAAATCTTGCCATTTGGGACAACACGAATGGACCTAGATGGTATTAAGTTTACTGAAATACATCAGACAGAGGAAGACAAAACCGTATGATTTTACTTATATGTGGAATCTAAAAAAACAGATGAACAAACAAAGCAAAATGGAAACAAACTCATAAATACAGAGAACTGGTGGTCCCCAGAGGGAAGGGAGAGTTAAAAAGTACCAACTTCCAATTATAACATAAGTCACAGAAATATAAATTGTTACATAGGGAAAATGGTAAATAATATCATAATAATTTTGCATGGTGACAGATGGTAATTACACTTACCACAATGAATATTTTGTAATATATATAAATGTCAAATCACTATGCTGTACACCTGAAACTAATATAATATTGTATGCCAACTATATTTCAGTTAAATATAAATAATTTGGGGGGCACCTGGGGGGCTCAGTTGGTTGAGCATCCAACTTCAGCTCAGGTCATGATCTCGCAGTTTGTGAGTTTGAGCCCCGCATCGGGCTCTGAGCTGTCAGCACGGAGCCTGGAGCCTGCTTCGGATTCTGTGTCTCCTCCTCTCTCTGCCCCTCCCACATTCATGCTCTGTCTCTCTCTGTCTCTCAATAATAAACATTTAAAAAAAATTTTTTAATCAATCAATAAATAAATAATTTGGGGGCACCTGGGTGACTCAGTCAGTTAAGCATCCAGCTCTTGAGTTTGGCTCAAGACATGATCTCATGGTTCTTGGTTTCGAGGCTCGCATAGGGCTCTGCACTGGCTGACAGTATGAAGCCTGTGGGGGAATCTCTCTCCAGCCCTCTCTTTCTGCCCCTCCCCCACTCACTCTATCACTCTGTCTCAAAATGAATAAACTTAAAAATAAATAAATATTTTTTTAAGAACACAAGGGAACTTTCTGGTGTGATAGAAATTTTCTGTATCTAGTTTTAGGGTAGTACAGACAGGTGTATACACAATTGTCAAAACTCATCAAACTGAATACTTAAGATTTGTCTATTTTTGTATATAAATTACACCTCTACAAAACAAAATGAAATGAGTTTAAAAAGTAAAATAATAAAATTAAAATTAAAAGTCAGATTCACTTTGTGTCATCTGAAGAGCTCAACACTTACCAAGTGATTTCTTTTTACTGCAGAACATTATTGCAGCTGATTATTTTTCACCAGGGTTCAACAGTTGATCTATGTAGAAAACAAGAAAAGTACACAACATTAGTATTTGTAAAAATGCCCATTAACCATAAGTTTACACCTTTTAACTTTCTTCCTTGTCAAATATAGATGACTAGGAATCACTGACAAAATCACGAATAACAGATTCCATTTATCTTATGTAGATAATAATTCTACACAAAAATAATCTATTTGTATCATAGACACTATTTGAAACAACATAAGGTAAGCCCAAATGTGCCATTCAATTGGGCATTAAAATTAAGCCAAATTTTCTAATTTATCTCAAACCCTATGAATCAGAACATAACAGGGGTAAAGCTACAGCATCTACTTTTTATTCAAATGTCATTAGATGACTCCTTCCCACAGCTAGCACTGGGAATCACTGCTAAATTGTGGGAGCTACATAGGAACCTAAATTATTGGCCAGGCTCAAGGGAAACAAAATGCAATTCAAAAATGTTCCTCAATTTATTCTGTGCATAGTCTTCCCCAGGTAGTTACCTAAAAAAACCCAGAATAATGTCGTTATCATCTTTCAATTTTTCCCTACATGTGTTCTAATTTCCTTCATATGGCAAACTCTATTAAATATTTAGGATGAATATAGAAAGGGGCAAAAAAAGGATTTCAAACATTTAGAACCCAATAGACTGTGGAAATGAAAATGAACCCAGGAAACATTTCAAAGACATGACCGGGTAGGCAGAGGTACTGAATACATGTTCTTTCGGTTTCAAAGAGAAACAACTTCCTTGATTCCTGCTCAGAGAAGTAGTGTGGCAGGATGCAATAAACACACATGAAGAAGTTGGTCAGTCATATAGAGATCAGAGGAGAGGAACAATAATGCTTATGGCTTAGCAGTTACAAGACAGGGGGATGCAGAAGAAATTCATCAATGCCTATTGCTCTAATACATATCTCTCAGAGTCTAAAAAGCCTGAAACCATCAATATTTCTTCCTGTCATGCCCCCAGATCCACAAGTTCCCATCTGCCCCCCGCCCCCCCCAGGAAAAGCAGCAGCCTGCTGAGGGCACACCTAGTCCTGAATGTGCCTGACAAATAGGACCACTGGCATTTTGTGAGACCTACTGCTTTTCTAGGGATTGGATATTAAAATGATGAATCTACTAAGAAAATAGGGCAACTGCTGCCAGGTGCTGCTAGCAGGGATAAGTCCTTAAATATTAAATGTAAATCACAACTCTTCTGTTTCTCCCCCCATACCTTCTACCAACTGTGCTGCCCTAGATGAGCCCTCTGCTGCCTCCTTGCCTTGTACCCCACCACAGCCTCAGGCATCTGGTTGCCTCTAGGAAAGCCTGCTGACCAGTGATTGCTTTTCCCTGCATTGCTCAGAACAGGTTTCCCTGCTCCAGCCTTAGCCACCTACAGGCCAGGGTCCACAAGGAAGCACAATCATTGATATAAAAGATAAATGACATCTTTGACAGCCCTGACAAAAACCCCCAATCACTTCCCGATGGCCTTAGGGGGGAAAAAAAAAAGACCAAGGGGAGCCTGGGTGGCTCAGTGGGTTAAGCATCTGACTCTTGGTTTCGGCTCAGGAAACGATCTCACAGTTCATGTGATAGAGTACCACATAGGGCTCCATGCTGACAGTGCAGACCCTGCTTGGGATTCTTTCTCTCCCTCTATCTCTGCCCCTCCCCCACTCACTCGTGTGCACATGCTCACTCGTGTGCTCGCTCTTTCTCCCTCAAAATAAATACACATTAAAAAAAAGAAAAGAAAGGCCAAATTCTAACATGACTCCTTGGATGTTCCACATCCTTGGATGTCCCTGTTCATTTTTCTAGCCTGATTTCTCCTCATAGCCCCCTCTCCTCCTTGCATCCCCTCATGTTTATACTCCAGAAATACCCAGTTCAGCTTATTTCCAGCTAGGAGCCCAGCACATGCTCTTCCCTTTGCCTATAGCCACCTAACTCCATCCAATCTCTTAACCAGACTAACTCCTACTTATATTTCCAATATCAATTCATATATCACTTCCTCTATGAGGCCTCTCTGATCCCCCAAATCAGAGATAGAAGCACCTCTATGTGCTCTCATGTAATCTAAAAGTTCCCATTTCAGAGCCCCTATCACTCTAGAACATAATCTCCTATTACATTATATTGGCTATATCCTCAGTCCACAAACTCCAGCAGGGCAGGGACTTCATCTGTCAGGTCCATAGTTCTATTTCTAGCCTCTAATGCTTGACTGGCATATAGTAATGCTTAATAAATATTTGATAAATGAAAGAATGAATGATGTCTTCAATTTCTATTAGGAATGGACCAAGGGCTTTCAGACACAAGAAGGCACTTCCCTTGTCTAATTTTTTTATTCAAGTATAATTAACATACAATGTTATATTAGTTTCAAGTATACCACATATTGATTTCACAATTCTATACATTACTCAATGTTCACCACAATAAGTGTAAAGACACTTCCCTTTTAGCAACTATCCCTTCCCAGGACCCAGCCCCATGTTCTAGAATGTCTTAGACCTTCCCAAGCTGGGGGCCACCATGCCTTTCTTGTCATCAACTTCTTCTTTCTGGCCAGACCCCATCCTCTTTTATACCCCCATCTCCAGCCTAGGAAAATTGTCAAAGGATGAACAATATTTGCTTAGCAATAGGAATAGTGTTGCAGGCAAACTGAAGAACACAAGAAAGAAGAGAAATTAGCAAAGCTTAGGGAAGAGAACAAAAGGAAGCACTGGAAAGAGAGAGAGAGAGAGGGAGAGAGAAAGAAAGAAAGGCACTGAAAGGATGTTTTGAGGTAGGGCCTTCCTACAAGAAATAATAGGTTTTCACTGAAGAATGAAAAAGTGGGTTTTCATTGAAGAATGAATATCTTTGTTCTAAAAAATAGTCACAACAGGGGTGCCTGGATAGCTCAGTCAGTTAAGTGTCTGAGTCTTGATCTCAGCTCATGTCTTGAACTCATGGATTCTGTGACAATGATATCTGGATCTGGTGGCCCCATCTGGCCAGATGGTTAAGGCTCATCTGCAAGTTCTAAGCTAACTTGTTAGGGCTTTAAAATTCTCTCTGGGGACTACCTCAAATGTGTTGTGTTTTCATGGGCTCAGAGTCCCTGGAGCAGGTGAAAGGAATAATGATTATTTAAGCAAGATGGCAAAAGGGACTCTACACCCTGACAGGTGGCAATTAGAATGCAAGCAGAAGAAAGAAATTCAATCTCTCAGCAAGTTAATAAGAGTACTGGCCACTGGCCAGCTTATTTTTTCTTCTTAATGATTTGCTACAGTGCTTTGAGGGATTAATACTAACAGATACCCATTTCAAAAGATGAATATATAATATAAAGGTAACTAGAAAATATATATATGTGATATCACCCCTCCCCTCTCTTCTTTTAGATCCTTCTGTAAGTACTTCTCATTTTAAAAGCTCCTAATCAAGCAAACAGAAAGCAATACCATATTCTTCCTAAAACTACCTCTAAGCCATACAGCTATTTCATTTTTTTTGTTTGATTTTGTTTTTCTTCCATCACTTTATTTTTTTATTATTATTTTTTTAATTTACATCCAAGTTAGTTAGCTGATAGTGCAACAATGATTTTGGGGGTAGATTCCTTGATGCACCTTACCTATTTAGCCCATCTACCCTCCCACAACCCATCTAGTAACCCTCTGTTTGTTCTCCATATTTAAGAGTCTCTTATGTTTTGTCCCCCTGCCTGTTTTTATATCATTTTTTCTTCACTTCCCTTGTGTTCATCTGTTCCGTGTCTTAAAGTCCTCAGTTGAGCGAAGTCATACAATATTTGTCTTTCTCTGACTAATTTCACTTAGCATAATACCCTCTAGTTCTATCCACATAGTTGCAAATGGCAGCTATTTCATTTTTAATTTCTCTAATATCACCTTCCAAAATGTCTTCAAAACCTTTTATTTTAAAGGTACTGAATAAATTTATTTTGTAAATTTTAGCTGTTTTGGCTCTCGTAGAAAATATTCTCTACTGAATAATTCATCCACAATGATAATATGATCACTATTGTATGAATATTTCCATAAGATTTGTGAAAGTTATTTCTTATTAATGACCTTCTTCAAGTGTTCTCACTCCCTAAGACATAAAGTTATAATGAAAAGTTAAGAACTGACCTTCAGGCCCATATTGCCTCCAATCCAATATTTTCCTTCTAACAGCACCAATTCCAGGCACACTTAATGGAGGATTCACACTGGTGTGAATGGAGCATTCACACCAGATGCTAGTTTAACTTTCAGGAAGTGAAATTTAGTGCTGTCATTCTTGGACATTTATTAACTCACCAAAATACCCAGCTGACACTCCAGTTCTAAAAGATGTCAGAGGAAAGAAAGTCATCTTTTGTTGAACTTTTGGAGCAATTAAGGTCTAAGGAAATAAACCAATCAGGTGGGAGAAAAGGTTTGCTAACGTGAAATCTAGCTCTAGAAGTAGGAACTCAGGATTCTGAAATTCAACCATTTCCAAGTACTGAAGCAAATAGTATTCATTTACATGCATACATTCCTTGCTTTTGATGTCACCCCAAAATAGAGGAAACGGAAAAAGGAAAGCTGCTGGTAGGTCTTATTTAATTCTTCGTTTCATCTTATTTAATTCTTGGTTTCATCTTATGCAAGTAATTAAAATGATGGTTTCCTTGTGTGAAAGTGATGGGGGGGAGGGGGTTACAAAAAAGAGAGATGGGAAAAGAGGAAGACAGAGGAAGGAGTAGCTAACAGCTAAGTAATAGCTAAGGGTTTTTATGTATATTAATTCATTTTCAAAGGCAATGACTACTCTTTTTTTTTTAAAACATTGGAAGTTATACTTGCATAAAGGATTTTTTTTTACATTTCCAGTTCAGGTTTTGAGTCTTGGTTACAGAAAATAACTCTTCTAATGGAAAAATAACAAAGTCCAAAGAAGACTCTAGTTTGTTCAGGGAAAATAAAGAGTTGGTTTCAAACACCTTGAGACTGAGGGCAATAACAAGACATCCAAGTTAGGAATGCTACTTCAACAGCTGTATGCAAAGGAGAGCATCCTGTCCATAATATGATTCCACAAGGTCTCTACTTATAGTGAAAATGGGTACACTTGAGTGCAGGTGACTCAACATTTTAAACAAAGGATTCAAATGGAGATTCCCTTTAATGATATGAGGTCATTCAACAATCAAGTTATTACAGTTAATTCCCCATGCTCCAATTCCATGATCACCAAGCCACCTGCTGATAATAACTTGCTTTCCCACAGAAGTCTGCCTACAGGGAAAGAGTACACTAGTCATGCATGCTGAAATGAACATTCTGGTCCTCCTGACAGTTATACTACACGTTCTCAATTGTCATTCTTATTTTATATTACCAGTCTCCTGAGCTAGTATTAGTGTAACTCAGAAAGATAAATCTGGTTTTGGTATGCTGTTCAACTGTGGTCAAAAACCTACAGGACAAACAACCTGTTCTGAATGCAATAAACTCATCAAGAGGCCTCCAAGGGATAGCCAGACCACTGACCTGCTTAAGGGGCAGCAGGATGTGGTGGTTGGAAGCTTGTCCTTTGGAGTCAAACAGGCTAACCTTGGATCCCTGCTTTTTCCACTAACTCATTACAGAATGCAGGACAAATATACTCCGTAAGCCTCAGAACCTACTGGTTGGACTGTTGGGAATGGGGACACATGATGAAAAGGCTCATTAGATATTAGTTATCTTGAAGCCACCCTCTGAACTTTCTCTGTCAAAGTATCTACATAAACATTAGGATTAAATGAGCACAGTGAGTCTAACTTCCTTCAGGACATTCTACAATAAAACAAAGCAGATAAGTGTGAATGGATAAGAAATCTTTAAAGAAAAGATGTGTTTGTGGTGGGAGGGAACAGTCCTGTGAATAAACTGAGGGGAGGGAAAACAGTGGGAAGAGAAAGATTGAAAACTCGAGATAGAGGGGTACCTGGGTGGCTCAGTCGGTTAAACATCCAACTTTGGCTCAGGTCATGTGAGATGGAGCCCGCCATCAGGCTCCATGCTGACAGCACAGAGCCTGCTTAGGATTCTCTCTCTCCCTCTCTCTCTGCCCTTCCCCCACTTGTTCTTTCTCTCTCTCCCCCTCTCTTTCAAGAAAAGAAAGAAAGAAAGAAAGAGAGAGAGAGAGAGAGAGAGAGAGAGAGAGAGAGAAAGAAAGAAAGAAAGAGAATACAAGATAGAATGACAGAAATGCAAAGGAAATGGAGGAGATAGAAAAATAAAGGGAAAAGAAAGGAGTCAAGGCAGTTGAGGAAAAGACAGGAGCACTGGAAACCAGGAGAACAACATGGGGCAGATTCCTGGCAGCTTCTCCTTCCTTACCCAGAGCACTGCCCAGGTGAGCCCATCCCTGCCTGTCTTCATCTCAGGGTCTTGAGAGGAACTAGAGTGCCCCCCAGGGGAATCCTCTACCTCCTTTGAGCACAGTGGGTTCTCTCCAGTTCTCAGGACACGGAGCCAAGGGAGAAAGGACCCATACAGCTTCAACAAGCCCAATCCCAGACCTCACCCCTTGTGAGGACCTCCTGTCCTCTTCTCCCTCTATTCTCCATTCTCTTCTGGCGAGCTTTCCTTCTGCCCTCCCCAACTCTGCCTTCTCGTCTTCTTTGGAAACACTGTACTATATGGAAGAGACTTTTAGGATAATAGGATTCCAATCCCAGCTCAGCTACTTTGTATCTAGTGTTACTTTGACCAAGTCACTTACCCTTCCTAAGACTAAACCTTTGAATCTGTAAATTAGAGACAATAATGCCTTCCTCCTAGAGCTGTTGTGAGGTTAAATATATACGCATAGGTGGTTCACTCCATAAAACATGTTCTCTCCCCTCCTCCCATTTGTCTGTTCTTCTACTACTTTTTCCCTCTTTCAGTCTCCCAGCTTCCCTTTCCTGTTTCCCTAACTTTCCTTCAGGTTTTTCACTCAGTCACTTATTTCCCAACCCAAATCACCTGGTCTCTGAGGACTAACCCAACCAAGAGTGGAAGGGAGGGGGACTGACCAGCACCAGGGTGGCCAGCACCAGGGTGGGCACAGGAAAACCCTGAAAAGCCCTCTTGCCTGAACAATAGTGGCATCTGAGGATGGGAAGCTAGGAGGGCAGAATTAGGGCACTAGCCCTTTCCCTCCTCCTGCTGCCCTCCATCTTCTCTGGTCCTACCCTTTTCCCTTTCCTTTCTCTGCCTCCAGGTCCCCAAAGGCAAAAAAGCAAAGCCTCAGTGAATTCTCCCACCCCTGGACAAGGTGACCTTGGGGTCATATCTGCTGGCAACCCTGCCTACCAGCCCAAGAATATCCCCTGGGACCAGGCCCCGGAGGGATAAGGGAGGTGAGGCAGAAGCACAGGGAGAAGACTCAGGAAAGGGAAATCCTGGTGCAACAGGGAAATCCCAGCCTTGGGAGGGGACATCAGTGAAGGATAAGGAGTAAGACTGTGCTTCTTTCCTACATGGGTACAGCTTTGAGTGTGATAGTGGGTGGGAGGTGTAGATAATGTTTTGATCATATTTAGTGTCAGTGACAGCTGCCAACAGCCACAGTCACTTGCCAAGTGTCCACACTGGACAAAAGTGAACACAATTTAAGCCAGTGAGTGTGTGTGCATGCCTGTGTGTGTGTGTGTGTGCGTGTGTAAGTGATGGCTGTACAGCCAAATTTCTAAACTGCTTAGCAATTACATCTAATTACCATGGCCTAACAATAAATTATTCTATTTCTTGTATAATGTAGATTAGATTTTGTTGTGAGTTGTCATGTCAACACTGCAGTCTGTTTATGTTCCATTAGGCATGCAGCTGTTCCCTGGCCACAAAATTCTGAAGCAGTGGGAATCCTGCTTCCCTTCCTCCTCTTGTTTATCCCCTGTTCATTTTTTCCCTTGCTCTCCTTGTTTCTTTTTCACTTTCCTTTCTCCTTTCCTAGCCTGCTCTTGCTGCCTTCTCTTGTGCATTTCTGCCCTTCTCATGCTGCCTTTCTCTAACAAACATGCCTGCTTTGGCTTAGTCATCTTCCTTCCCCCTCTCACTTCCCTTTCCTTCCACCAGTTTGCAAGTCAGACAGCCAGAGCCTGGTCCTGCCAGCTTCAAAGCCTCCAGTAAGTTCCCTCTCTTCTAAGCCTGGTGTTCTCATCTGTAAACGGGACAGTTAGAGTAACTCACTGGATCACTAGGCATGCCTGTAAAGAATTTAGCACAGTACCTCCTGCTACAAAGTTAGTACTCAAGAGAGGGAAAGCTTTTTTTTTTCTTAACTGTATGTTTAACTCTCCACAAGTAGAAAACCTCCTATCAAATTTGAGAGTCATCCCTATGGGTATTCAATCACCAAACACTTATGGGTGCCTATTCTATGTCAAACCGGGGCTCAGTAGATGGAGGTAAGGATCATTAGTTCCTACCTCTATCCCTTCCAAAGCCTGTAGTCTGGGGAAGATGAAAACAGATACACAGACCATTAGAATGGCAAGTTCTGGGCTGTGATGGAAGGAAGGACTGAGCACCATGGAGGCAGAGGAAAGGGAGCCACCAAGCCTGTTTTGTGCAGTCAGCTAAGACCTCACAGAGAATAATTCTGAGTTGAATCTTTTTGAAAAGGAAAGAGTTTGCTCAGCAAAATGAGGTAAAGAGGCCAAAGGAATAGCATGTGAAAAGATCCAGTACTGTGAAAGGGAAGAGAAGGTTGGGGAAGTAGTGACAGTCATGGCAATGAGATTTTATGGTGATGGAGCTGGAAAGGTAGATTAGAGATGGATTCTGAAAGAAGTGATCACCTTCATCATTGCCATCATCATTACTATTCACTGGGTACTTGATCTTGTGCTAAGTACTTGCCATGTATCATCTCATTTTATCCTCACCAAAACTGTATAGGTGGGGACTATCATCATCCCCATTTGATAGGTCAGGTGACACAGAACAGGGCTATGTTCAAGACCCATGGTTAATCCTGCAGGTAATGGGGAGGAAGAAGAGATTTTTAGAGAATGATATGGTTATAATCCGGGCTCCCTTGTCCACTGTCATTACTCTCTTGGTTCTCCCTATGCAAGTGCATGCTGTCAGCACTTTTAGGAAGGTTATGCTCACAGCATGGCCTGGCATGGAGAGAGGTGGAGAAGCAATAACAATAGGCAAGTGGAGCCAGATTCTGGAAATGTTTCTGCAGTTGAATTGACAGAGTTTATAAATGGCTCCTAGGTTGGTGTACAGGACAAAGAAGAACCTCAGATGACTTCTAGGGTTTTTGGCTCAGGACAATGAGGGGACAGAGGTGCCATTAGTACAGCAGGGAAAAGAGAAGGAAGAGAAAACAAAGGAGCAGGAATTGGGATGGGAGAATAATACATTCAGTTTGAACACATTAGGCTTGAAATTCCTCTTTATCTTTGAAAACATCCTCAGCACTAAAGACAAAAGACAGATTCGTAGACATGGAATCATCAACATACATGAAAGCATTGAAGTCATGGGAAATGAATGATCTCACTCAGAACAAGAATAAAAAGAAGTGAGGAGAGGACAGAGGATGAGGATGAGTCAATACAAGGACAAGGACAGGTCCTAGGGAACACTCAACTTGAAAAGAAGAGTCAGAGAAGGATATATCAAAATAAAATGCTCAGCCTTTCCTACTGTGGCATCTTCTCTGGGCATCCAGCACAGAGCCTGACATAGTGCAGGTGCTCGACAAGCTCAAGCTGACTAAAGAAAAGGAGAAAGGAAAGAAAGGGGAAAAAAATCTCCAAAAATGCAATGACCGATATATTTAGTATTTGCATTTACTATTTAATCAGAAATTACTATTTGAAAAATATTTAATATTGCTAAAAAGTCAAGTAAGTCTATAGGTATGTGGAACACTTGGAGGTTACTATTTTCTTTGACACCTTTTTTTTTTTAATGTTTATTTTTGAGAGAGACAGAGACAGGATGCAAGTGTTGGAGCAGAGAGGAAGTCAGAATTTGAAGCAGGCTCCAGGCTCTGAGCTGTCAGCACAGAGCCTGACACGGGGCTCGAACTCACAAGCTGTGAGATCATGACCTGAGCTGAAGTCGGATGCTCAATCGACTGAGCGACCCAGGGCCCCTCTTTGACACCTTTTTGTAAGAAATCCTGAAAACAAATACCAGCATCTAATTCTTGTACACGCAATGCAAGCATCTAGAATGCACCCATTAAGAAGTTTTATTTCTAGGAAAGCTACAATTATAATTTATTTTGAAACAAAAAGTGAAGTCTTTTCCTACTAAATGGAAATTTCCAATTTACCATGTAAAAACAAAATAAAATCCTCCTGTGCACAAAAAATCCCCCAGGGGCACAAAAATTACTTGATCCCTCATTTTTGAAGATGCATGCATGATGGAACAATATAAAAGCACAAGACAGATAAACATAGGTTTTTAAAAATCACTCTGAATTTCCATTTCAGTAAATGCAAAGACTAGCACAGAACAACACCTGAACAAAGGTGGCCATTCATGAAGAGAGATGTTGTTAATTCTACATATGATCCTATATTTCTTCATTTCCTTTCTAATAAGCCTTCAGCCCCCAATTATTGTTTCTCACCAGTTTCCTTTATTTTCAAAACAGCAAGTTATTAACCAGGGACCTGAGAAACTCTCTCACATCTGTCAACCAAACAGCTAGAAGTATCGATTTCTCAGTTCAGACAAATCTCAGCACTAAAAACATACCACTCCAGCCTCAGAGACTATTTTAGTAAACTGTTCATGTTTAAAGCATGAATTGGTCATAGAATAAACAATACCTTGAATAGGGGAACTAGATACAAACCCCTTGAAAAAAATGAAACCAACTACTCCCAAAGGAAGTGACAAACACCCACAAGCCAAGAAGAAATGGACACTGATGCTACTCCTATTAGCCATTTAATAGGTGATGCTAACTGAATAAAAATTTGAAAAGGGAAATAAAGCAGATGTCCTATTTCTCACACCCAACTAGTTTCTAAAGTGTTTTTAGTTAGAGAAAAATGAAGACTTTTGCTAAACCTCAACCACACCAGAAGATGAAAAGATCAAAAGAGCAACCTAGAAAACAGAAACAGAAAGCCCTAGTCAGCCCTGAGCTAACTCACCTCTTGGCTTCACCAACCCTTGAATGCTCCCCACAAACTCACCTCAGCCTGGACCTAACCCTCTCTCTCAAAAGGGAGGGTGCAGGGAGATCAAACAGGTACCCATTCCATGACCATGCAATGAGAACAGTGAGAAAAGCAAAGCTATTCTGAAGGCTCTAGCAATTACACAGAAAACAAACTGGGTCTCTAGAGGACATTCTTGAGAACCTGAGATCAACTCCTGGAAAAACACTCTTGACCACTTACCGCTACCGGAAGCTGCTAGATGGCAGATCAGAATCAGCACCTCATCTGAAGAAGGCAGCATTGTAGGAAAGCAGCTTCACTACCAGTGAGGAATTGGGGGAGAAAAAACACTCCTTGGAAAAATACCAAAAGCCCAGAAGAGCCTCTCCTTCCAGAGTTGCCTGCTACTGCTGCCAGGGCAGAACTGGTTAATCTTGAAGAAACAAAAGGAAGCTCCCTAGAGGCTGACTTCAGCAGGATGGCTTCCTCTGTGGGAACCAAGTGTTCAGTAGGATGGAAGCGGACAACGGAAGAAGTCACAGTTATCACTTCTGCTTACCAAACTTGTATGAGCCCTCAAGTGATGGAAATTAGCAAATATCTTTAGAGCTCCTACCTGTTTTTCCCAGAGATGAAGGAATTAGCATTTTTAAAAAAATCATTGCAAGGGGAGTTTCACTCTCACATGGATGAAAGCTAAGCACGCTCCTGTTTTTAAGATGGGATTAGATGAAAACAAAATATTTTGGTCTACTTTTAAAAGAAAGGATTATGTCTTAAGTGTGTCTCAAGCCATTTATGGGTTCTCTAGAAGTTGCATCAGATTTTCAGTTAAATACTGAAACCAAATATATTTTAATGTCTCTATAACCAGAGCAAGTTGATTCCCTGTACATATCAATCCACTCTCCTGGCCAATCCTGGTACTGAGCTCACAGGCCTCCAGAGAGAGCCAGATCAGAGAAAAAGGAAGAACTGTTCCCTGCCAAGCCCTCCTCCCACCCCTAGTCAAAAGAAACTGCAGATTTCTTGAAACAAGAGTGGTGGCTTTCTCCCTTGCATGATAAAAAGAACCAAGAACAGCCTGTAAGAGAAAGTTATCATTTCTTCAAGATATTTAAAATAAAAAACTTTTTAAAAAATGTTTTGGGACACCTGGGTGGCTCAGTCAGTTGAGCGTCCAACTTCAGCTCAGGTCATGATCTCATGGTTTGTAGGTTCAAGCCCCGCCTTGGGCTCTCTGATGACAGCACAGAGCCCACTTTGGATCCTCTGACCCCTCCTGTCTCTCTGCACTTCCCCCACCACTGTCTCAAAAATAAACAAACATTTAAAAAATAAATAAAAAATAAAAAAGGTTTTTAAGTGTAATTTCTATAACATTTTTTTTAACCTACTGTATTACCAACTCCTATACCCTTGGCAACTCCCTTTGTTGAATAAGCTATAAAGAAATCAG
Source organism: Panthera leo (assembly GCF_018350215.1). Classification (NCBI taxonomy): domain Eukaryota; kingdom Metazoa; phylum Chordata; class Mammalia; order Carnivora; family Felidae; genus Panthera; species Panthera leo. The sequence continues at coordinate 53,726,472 of NC_056684.1, read as the reverse complement.
CACCTTCTCCTACAATGTTGGTAGAGAAGTTGGTAAAATAATTTTAAAGGGAAACTAAGTAGTGTCTATCAAATACAGAAATGTGTATTTTTCCATCTCTTAGGAATTAAACTTACAGATGATCATAAACACATGTACACAAGTGTGTAAAATGTTCATTATAGCACTATCTGTGATAGGAAAAAACTAAAAATGGCTTAAAAATAGAGGACTGGCCAAATAAGTGAAGGAACATCCATACAATGGAGTACTATGCAGCCATCAAGGGGGAGAAGAACTGGATTGAACAATCAGATGGTCTGGGCTCAGGTCTGCCTCCACCAGCGACTAGCCAGGTGACTTTGAGCAAGTTCCCAAACCTCTCTTGGCCTTGGTCCCTCACCTGTAGTAAGGTGAAAATTATAGTACTTACTGTAGGGAATTGCTGTGACCAAGACAGTGCCTGAGGCACAGCAGATGCTCAATAAATATTAGTGAGTACCAATTAAAGAGATAGGCCTCTTTACACTGACATGGAAAGATGTCCAAGAGACACAGTCAAGAGGAAAGAGCAAGTTGCAAGAGTATGCATAGGAGAAAAATATTGGCTAAAATATTTTAAATGTGCTTGCTGTTTACTGCCTGTTTCTTCCCAATAAAATAGAAGCTCCCTGAGAGCAGGGACTTCCATTCACTGTTGTATACCCTATGCCCATAATAGGAATTCAAAAAATATTTGTTGACCTAATAAATCAGGAAGGATAAACAAGAAGAAATATTTAATGGTAGTTACTTCCGAAAAATGGCATGGGGGTGGAGGGGCTGGTGGGTCCTGGTGGAACTATGTCATTGTTTCTTACAAAAGTACTGCTTACATTTTTTTTTTAATTCTTTTAAAGTTCACTTATTTATCTTGAGAGAGAGTGTGTGTGCACACAAGCAGGGGAAGGACAGAGAGAGAGGGAGAGAGAGGATCTCAAGCAGGCTCAGTGCTATCAGCATGGAGCCCAACGTGGGGCTCGATCCCATGAACTGTGAGATGATGGCCTGAGCCAAAATCAAGAGTTGAATGCTTAACTGAATGAGCCACCCAGGTACCCCAAAAGTACTGCTTACATTTTTTTACAAGGAGCTTGTATGCCCACCAATAAAATGGAGCTCTTAGAAGACAGTGTTTTTGTTTACAGGGAGCATCTTAAGATACATGGTTGTTCCCCTAACAGCAGACCAATGAAGGAGCAAGGGATGATCCTCCCTATCACCTGATAAGTTAATGAGTCAAAAAGCAACTTATAAAAGAAAGAAAGCACAGAGCTCTCCTTTTCTTCTTGGCTTTCTGTTTATCTTTCCAAATTTAACCCTACAATCTCCAAACCAGATCCTCTGTCCTAATGTATCAGGACCACTCTCCTTTACCTAAACATCAACTGCACATCCCCACCATGGCATCTCTGCCCAGACCACTCTCTCTTCCTGGGAAACCTTTCCCTTCATCTTCTCACTTCTAAACCTGTCCTTCAAGGACCATATCACATGCTCCACAGCCCTCCCCAGAGCATTTTCTGACTTTCCTAGCATCTCTGGTCCCTCCCTCTTGGACACTGCTAGAGACTAGGTTGGATATCATACACTGGCACTTATTCTGCAATGTGCTATCTCGTCTACCACCTTGAGGTGAGGAGTATAAGGACTGAGTCTTCAGTTTTGCAACTCTTCTCTCACCCTTCCCCTCCCCCCATCATTCACACATATGAACATGCACACAGGCACACAAACCTGCATTATAAAAAACAGACTGCCACATTAAGGAGCTATGTGTTGTGATTTTGTTCCATTTGCCCAAGTTTCTGACACCAGCAAAAAAAAAAAAAAAAAAAAAAAAAAAAAAAAAAAAAATTCATGTGCCGTCATTGTCCCTGAAATTTCGAGACTAAGGATATCTTTCTTTAGCTTCCTTGGTATATTCTTGTTAAATGCTTCTAAAAGCTCTAAATTGGCTTAAAATTCTCTAGTTCTTCATGTACTAACTAGTCAGAATTTATTTGATCAAATTTTTTCCTAATTAACAACCCTTAATGAATGAGGAATCCTAATGGGAGAACAAAGTTGGGATAGAAAAAGGGCTTACCATACTCACAGTAAGGCCAAAGAATGACTACTTCGTGCTCATCTCATACACAGAGATTCTCATAATGCATACAGCATGAACAGAGGCAGGGGGATCCCCAGCAATGATTTCATATCATTTTGAAATGTTCATTCATTCATTTATTTTAAAACACAAGTATCTTGCCATTAAATACTCCCTTGCAGAACAATCTTTGGGTGCTTTAAAACTGATTTTACGGTGTCACAAAATTATGTGCCTAAAATCACAGAACATCAGATTTATTTGTCCCATTACTTTAAGTCCCAACGCTCTGGGGTGCCTGGGTGGCTCAAACATCCCACTCTTGATTTCAGCTCAGGTCACAACATCATGGTTTGTGGGTCTGAACCCTGTGTCAGGTTCTGTGCTGATGGTGCAGAGCCTGCTTGGGATTCACTCTCGCTCTTTCTCTCTCGCTCTCTCTCTGCCTTCTCGCTTGCTCTATCTGCCTTCTCTCTCTCCCTCTCTCTGCTTTCTCACTCTTGCTCTCTCTCTGCCTTCTCGCTCTCGCTCTCTCTGCCCTCTCGCTCTCGCTCGCTCTCTGGGCCCTCTCGCTCGCTCTCTCTTGCTCTGCCCTCTCGCTCGCTCTCTCTCACTCACTCTGCCTTCTCGCTCTCTCTCACTCTCTGCCTTCTCGCTCTCTGCCTTCTCACTCTCGCTCGCTCTATTTCTGCCTTCTCGTTCTCTCTCGCTGTCTCTGCCTTCTCGCTCTCTCGCTCTCTGCCTTCTCGCTCTCTGCCTTCTCGCTCTCTGCCTTCTCGCTCTCACTCGCTCTCTGCCTTCTCGCTCTCTCGCTCTCTGCCTTCTCGCTCTCTCGCTCTCTCTGCCTTCTCGCTCTCTCTCTGCCTTCTCTCTCTGCCTTCTCTCGCTCTCTCTCTGCCTTCTCACTCTATCTCTCTGCCTTCTCGCTCTCTCTCTCTGCCTTCTCGCTCTCTCTCTCAAAATAAAAAAAAAAAAAAAAAAACTTTTAAGTCCCAAAGCTCTTTATCCATCTCTGAAATCTAACATTATAGCAGATGCTGCTACTCCCCTGCCAGGCTGCCTTATCACCTACACATCCCCTTGACTGTCTCCCTCACTTCATTCAGATCTGGGCTCAAAGTCACAAATTCTGAAAGGCCTGCCTTGGTCAGCCTACGTAAAACCACCCACACACACGCCAGTCACTCTCGATCCCTTATCGTGCTTTATTTTTCTCCATAGGAAAAACACATAGCTATTATACTGTGTATTTCCTTGCTTACTGTCCGGTTTCCCCAACCAGAAAGTCAGCTGTAGGAGAACAGAGACTTTGTCTTTGACTTGATGTATACCCAGGGCCTAGAACAGCGTGCAGCAGGTGCTTGAGCAATGTTGAATAAACAAATGAATAGTAGTAGCATTGTTGTTTAGTTTCTGTAGCTTCCTAAATATGTATGCATCCTCCTCTAGAATTTGAGCTGCTTGATAACAGAGCTCTGAACTCATTCCCTGTTGTCTATCAACAGTGCTCAGCAGATAGTAATTTATCAAATGAACTGAAGCTCAAGTCTAAAGTATAGTTCTCGGTATGACACTTTTTATTTCTACTAGATTTCCATTTATAATGGAACTTACAGTTTAATTTTTCTTAGCTCACCTTAATTTGTCAGTCCCCAAAGTAGTGCCAGTTGGTGGGCCTAATTTGAATAGAGCTTGTTACAGTGGTTAGCATCAGATTTCAGACTCCTTTGTAGCTACATCTAGAAGTATCAATTTCAGAGGAGGAAGAGGAGCCTAGAGGAAAACATGGAGGCCTGAAGCACACTGAAGATGAAGAAGCAATTGCTCACTCTTTAGGGCATGAACAGAGGAGAGAGACTTGCTCTGGATAATCTCAAAAGTGTCCGGAGAAATGAAGTTTAAAAGATCTGTTTTCCACTCCTAGATACATACCCAAAAGAAAAGAAGCCAGAGACTCAAACTGATACTTGCACACCAACATTCATAGCAGCATTATCCACAATAGCCAAAAGTGAAAACAACCCAAGTGTCCATCGATGGGTAAAGGAATAAACAAAATATGGTATGGAATACTACAGTCTTAAAAAGGAATCCAATTCTCATTCATGCTGCAACATAAATAAACTTTGAAAACATTATGCTAAGTGAAATAAGCCAGACATAAAAGGAAAATATTGTAATAACTCCACTTGTAGGAGGTACCTAGCATAGGCAAAGAATAGAGGTTACTAGGGCTGGGAGGAGGGTAAATGGGAAGACATTTACTAGGTAGAGTTTCAGATTGGGATTATGAAAAAATTCCAGAGATGGATGGTGGTGATGGTTACACAGCATTGTGAATGTACTTAATATCACTGAACTGTACACTTAAACATGGTTAAAATGGTAAATGTTATATATTACCACTAGATAATATTAGAGGACTAGAGCTTAATTTTTAATCTTCATTACACAGCATATACATTGTCAAAACACCAGAAGTTGTTTTTTAAAAACCTTACTTTGCTTTAAAATCTTACCTTTTAGAAATATCCCTGTCTATAATCTAGAGTTTCCAAAGATTTTTCTCAATGATCACCTCAATCTGTCCTCACAACAATCCAATGAATTATGTTAAATGAATTTTGATTAAATATCTGAGCACTCAAGAGAAAAATTTTTCCTAATTTATTCACCCTCTTATCTTTCCTCCAACTTTGCACACCTTTCATCAAAATTAAGAGATGGAAATTTTTATACTTAAGAATACGAAGCCATGCCAATAGTCATGCTATCTTTTCTTAACAGAATAAATAGCATCGTATATCTGTCAAAACATCTAGCTCTACTGCCAAGATAGCTAAGAAAGCCAACAAATCACCATTTTACGTCAACAGATAAACCACCCATATCAACTGGGATCAGGGCGTTCAATATTTTCACTCAACAAGTGCAGATACTTTGCTAGGCACTTTGTGGGACACAGAAGGATAAACAAAATGTAGTTCCTAATCAGGAGACACTTACGTGCCAGCAGGAGTCAGACATGAAGATGAGGGGGTTCTACAATCAAAGGGGAGAACAACACGTCTCTGCTACTGAGAATGGGACCACCAGGAAGTAGATTGAACCACTTTGTGTCAATTCAATCTAATCCCAATGAAATGAACTAGTTAAGATTTAATCAATTCCTTGAAATATAGCCATTCCAAGAGTTTCAGGTTTGTTTGCTTGCTTGCTTGCTTTTAATGCCAGGAAAGGAAGGTTGAGCTAACTGAAATGTCAAACCAAGGCTTGGTGTCAACCTGAATGGCAGAGAAGTATCTCTGGCCTAAAATTATGATTTGGACATATACAATAAAAAAGAAAATAAAACTACAACCAAGTATTCCCTGATTCTGTAAATACTTTCTTGAGCAATCCAACTGCTACTAGCAGACTAGAAACCAACTTGAACATACTGAAGGAGCAGCTCTTTGACAGAAGCCCTGGAGTGTATATTATAAACCTATGCCATAAGGCATGAGAATTGCAGGGGTATAAATCATATGATGTAAAAATTACTTAATTGCTTTAAACTTTAGCTTCCTGAGCAACCTAAGTATCCATCAATAGTTGAATGTATAAACGTGTGTGTGTGCGTGCACACCTGCACACAATGGATTACTACTCAGCCATAAAAAGGAATGAAATCTTTCGATTTGCAACAACATGGATAGACCTAGAGGTTATTATAAGTTGGAGAAATACAAATACTGTATGATTTCAATTATATGTGGAATCTAAAAAACAAAAATGAACAGGCAAAACAAAACACAGATGCATAAATACAAAAAATAAACTGGGAGTATGCACAAAAAAAGCAAAGGGGATTAAGAAGTACACTCTTCCAGATAGATAATAAATAAACCGCGGAAATGTGATTTATTTATAAGAGACAGAATACAGTCAATAATAGTGTTACTACACTATTATATGGTAACAGATGTTACTACACAGTATATGGTAACAGATGATAACTTGAATTACTGTGGTAATCATTTAATATAATAAATGGAGAATCACTATGCTATACATCCAAAACTAATAGTATTGTATGTCAACTACATTTCAATAAAAAAAACACAACTTTAGCTTCCTGGTTGTAAAACTGGAAAAATTAAAATCTGCTTCTCAAGCTATTTGTGAGGATTAAATGAGATATTCACTAAATGAATAATAAATTAATAAAAGAATGCATGTATATGTAAGTTACATGTGCAGTGATTTAACAACAATAAATAATACATAACCCAATGCCTGTCGTACAGTCATTGGTCAACAAAGGTCAATGTCCTCCCTGCTTTCTCCAGAATCTTCCCAAATGACTACCACATTTCTTTTATCAGAAAAGAAGGAAGACCTCCACATTCTGAGCTATTCCACCTCTCCAGTTCTTTCCATCCTGATACAACCATCTGCCTTCTCCTCTTGTCTCTGGGACAGTGGTCCCCAGGAATATCCTTTCTATACACCATAAAGCAGCACAAGAAATAGACAGTTTTAAAGGATGAAATCAATAAGGATAAGTGGCAGTTTTAGTATTTCCTTCCTCCAGCCCAGAGGATTATTTAAAAACCACTGTTCCAGGACAAGTTTCACCCAGTGACAGAAGACATTAAAAATGTTCCTGCCCACCATACCCTCCTCTCTTCAGTAATTGAAACCTACTCACTTTCCATTCAGAAACAGTTTCACCAAACCTTGAAATCATACATACCTTCTTGGTCCTTAGTATCTAAAAACAAAGTAGAATTTTCAACCTCTTATGGTTTTATATACTCTATGGCACTTCCCATAGTGTGTTAGGCTGAATTTCATCAGGAAAAGGTAACTCAACTCCTCCTCCCCCCATCCTCCCCAAGAATTACTTCCTCTCGGTTAGTTAACCTTTTGTGTAAGAAAGTAGGTTTCCTTACATTGGCCAACATAAACGACTGACCCATTGCTAGTGGTACCATTTCCTATGTGGGACTTTCCATCCTAGATGAAAAGACTCACCACTGAGTTTTAGTTATTACTCAACTATCTCACAAAAAGAACAGAAAGAAAATCAGAAAATGCAAGAAGACAGACATTTCTTTAGAAGTTAAGCCCTGGATAAGGATGTAGATTTAGGAATAGAGCAGTTTCCTGCTCTACTGTTAAAATTTCAAAAATTAAAAGTAAATTAAAAATAATATAAACTTACCACTACATTAAAATTAAGCAAGTAGGATTTCAAAAATTAAAAAAAAAAGATATCTAAAATCCTAGGTGCTAAAAGTCACCTCTGGGGAACAGCTCCTCCCAGCAATTTGGACTATTCCACAAGGGCTCTCCTGAACAGCACTTTCAGTCCTGACATTCAAACACAAAGCAGAACAGTAGGATCCAGAAAGTTTGTTATCCAAGCCACCGCACCCAAACCAGGTGATTTGCGTTTAACTTGCCCTTTCAAATGCATTCTGAACCATGTGTTCCAGAACTAGATGACCCAGCTCTAAACCAGACAGCCTAACTCCAAGCCAGACAACTGGTATCCCTAGTTATAAAAGTCATTCTAACAGTTCACTTCCAAATGACGAATGTGCCACAGCCAAAAATGGATCCTGGCACTGGCTGTTGCCACCAGTGAAAGCAACACTCCCCTAAATGATATCTCTCTTGCTATCAAGAAAGCACAGTGTCTTCTTTGCATATAACAAGTGCCCAGGAAATATTTGGGGGCTCTACTTTTTTTTTTTTACAGACTGTTATCATAAGAAGTCTTTATGACAAAAAGAGGCATTTACCAGAAAGGAGTTGATCTGCATCAGTTTCAGGTCTCCAGCGGCTCTTGCCATCTTAGAACCTTCAAGACACAGGAGTAGCCAAACACTTAGGATCTTCTAACACTTACTCCAACCCCACTTTCTCCTTAACAGACTGTCATCCCAGAAGGAAAGAGCAGGGCCACATGGCTTTAAAGAAGCTCTTACCTTTATCTCTTTACCTGTTAGTCTGTCCTGTGCATCAATAAGTGTGAAAACTCCCTACCCCTTATGTGTCTTCTGGAAAGTGCAGGAGTTCAGGCTCTTAATCAGTACTATTTCGGGGACATTTCATACATTCATCACCATTTTCCAAGCCCCAGTTCTGCAGCAATCCCTCTGCAAGGCATTGGGATCCCAAGATAACCAAGATCCGGTCTCTGCCCTAGCAAGAACTTTTCTAGTGGAAGGGAAATGAATTCTACAATACATTGTGGTAAAAACTCTAATAGAGGTACCCCCTGTCTAAATATGCCTTGGAACTACAGGAGAAGACATACTCATTTCTATATGGTTGTGGAGTATCAGAGGAAAACCTCAGGATTTGAAGCTGAATCCTAACAGATGAATACAAAGGATCTGGTTAGTTCCACAATCTAACAGTCCATGAGAAAAAATACCACTGCTAATTTTTATCTCCTCCCCTTGGCAACTACTCTATACCACCTAAGAGAGTGGGGGCCCTTTACTATGACCCAAGTTTCCATTCCAAATAGCAGGAGTGAGTCACAAACACGCATCCTGCAGCATTCATGAATGTAGAGAGCAAAAGTGAGTTCATCATCACATCAGTACATCAGTGAAGTTTATGAGTTTATAGCAAATCAGAGACCAGGCAAAGTTTAGGAAGGAAATGAGTTCTGAATGCCTTAAGTGCTGCCTTGGGCACGCCACCTGTGAGAAAAGCAACCTGAATGCATTCTTTACTGCATAAGGTGCTGCAGCTGTACTGTACTGTAGGTTGGAAGAAAATCCACCCTACTATGAAACTGGAAAACTACACTGGGACATGGTACGGGGGGTGAAAGCACAAGATGGTGAGAGGGAGGCAAAACTGTCTGAGGTAGCTTCAGAGTCATCCTGCCCTCTAGAGGTATCCTGTATCTAATGGAAAGTCATAGATACCATTAAAGGCTTTGAGTAAATATTAATTCCAGATGAACAATGACAAAGTGTGCATCATTCCAGTTCTGGACACATCCCCACTCATGCTGAGCCACCTTTAGGTAGAACTTGCTCCAACCTCAAGGCTTGGGATCTACAGTGGCTGACTGGATAATAAAGCTATGTCTGGTGCATTGTCATGTTCTTATGCATCATTGGGTAAGGAAGAGGTTTTTCAGCTCTTCCCTTATTGGTAAGCTAGTGTTTCATCTTGTATCCAGTCTGTCAAGGGGATGGGGCATAAATATCTTCCCAGAAAAGGAGGGTGAGACATGGGGTTAAGTGATGCCAGAAACAGGGAGAAACGGGGAACAATGGAGATAGACACCAGAATCCTGGTTTTTCCTAGCTTGGGACCTAAGCTTCAGAGGGTGCTGACTATAGAAGCATTCAGAAAGATGGAAGGCACCTAGGAATTCTGGGTTAGTGGCCTGTTTCCTCTAGCTCTAAAGGGTTCCCTTGTCTACCATGGCATGAAATCTAGCAAGGCTGTAATCAAGAGGAGAGCAGTGGAGGAAGAAGGTAACTACAGACACTTGAAGCTGTGTTCTTGCTTCCTTGTGGCTGACAAAGAACAAGGCCCAGGTCAAGATGAAGAGAGCACTCTGAGCAAAGAAAAACCAGAAAAACCCAGCATGGACACAAGGCTCCAACATCCCTCACTGTCACAGAGCCAAATGAATCCTCCATTTCCCCAGATGCCTTGGGGAGAATCAGGGGGAGGAGAAGGATACACAAAGGTCCTAAAAAGACTAAATATTCAAAAAGAGCTTATTTGAACTGGGAAATATTACAGTATATTATTTAGCTATTTCAATGTTTGTTAGAGATTATTTTTCCCGACTCACCCATCATGCCATGTGGGTTAGTGAGAAAGAACAGATCCTTTGCAAAAAATTAAACAGCCACATTTTTTCATGCATGTAATATAGTAAACTGTGGCCTACTATACTCATTTGCATCACTGAAGACAATCTATGTATGCCTTTTTCTTGTCACCTGGAAAAGTCAAATTCATACCAAGAATGCTATATTTCTTTGTTCGGACTGCAACAACAAATTATTACAAACTAGGTGGCTTAAAACAACGGAAATTTTTTTCCCCCTCACGGTTCTGGATGCTAAAAGTCTGAAATCCAGGTATTGGCAATATTGGGTCCTGGAGTTACTGAGGGAGAATCTGTTTCATACCTCCCCCTAGCTTCTGGTAGTTGCTGACAATCCTTGATAATCCTTGGTTTACCAATGCATCATTCCAGTCTGCCTCCATGTCACATGTTGTTGTGTCTCCTCTATATCTTTGTATCTTCACATAGCTTCCTTATAAGGATACCAGTCACTGAATTTTGTACCGCCCACCCATTCCAGTATCTCATTTTAACTTAATTAATCACACCTGAAAAGATTCTGTTTACATGTAAGTCCACATTCTAAGATTCTGGGTAGACATGAATTTGGGGGCACACTATTAAACCCAGTACAAATATAATAGGAGGTTTTAATAAACAGCCAGTATTGAAATTACAGGGTACATACAGTACAGGAAGATTTTCATTTGCTACAAAGAAAGTTAGAGGTCGCCACTCTTTGGCAAGACTGGGCATTTTTTGTTTCTCTACATACATTATGTGCACATTGGGGCCTTTGTACCCACTACCCAAACGCTTTTCCCCCACCTCCTTTTACATGGCTAAATCTTCTACATTTGTTATGGACTCAATGCATCTCTCTAAAATTCATATGCTAAAACCCTTACCTCCCCCCAACACACCACACCCCCTCCGCCCCCCCCCCCCCCCCAACACACACACACAGCCTCTCCAGGTGATGGTATTAGGAGGTGGGGCTTCAGGAGGTAATTAGGATTAAAAGAGATCATAAGAGTAAGGCCCTTATTGACAGGATTAGTGCCCTTAAAAGACTCACTGCAGAGCTTCCTTCCCCTTCTGCTTTCTACTATGTAAGGACATAATTAAATGACAGCAGTCTATAACCTGGAAGAGGGCCCCCACCAGAATTCAACCATGCTGGCACCCAATCTCAGACTTGTGACCTCCAGAACTGTTGACAGATAAAGTTCTGTTGTTTATAAACTGCCCAGGCTACGGTAGTTTATAACAGCAGCCCAAATAGACTAAGACAGCATCTTTAAGGTCTTAGCTGCATGATCATTTCCCTTGGAACCCCCTTTGGAGATTATCATGATCAGCACAGACTTTGGGGAACAGAAAGCATTTGCACTGGGCCATGAAGGGTTGGTATGACTTAGTATACAACAACAAAGAGTAAAAGCCATTCAAGGAGAAAGAACACCAGTAACACAAAGAGGTAAAAAAAAAACAAAACAGAGTATCTGCATGGATCATCTAATGTTATCTGTCAGTCTATCTGGCAAATGGGAATGTACAGAAGGAGATAATGGGGAATAAGGAAGAAAAACCTATGTTAGGTGTAGATTATAGCCTCTGACAATTATCTTGGCAAGTGATAACAGTAACCTAAATTAAGGCAGTGTCAATGGGAATGGAGAACAAAGTATAGATTCAAGATGTATTCCCAACATAGGGGCACCTGAGTGGCTCAGTTGGTTAAGCGTCAGAAAGCAGCTCAGTGGCTCATGACACTCACGCTGCTGTCAGCGGGGAGCCTGCTTCAGACCCTCTGTCCTCCCCCACCAAAAAAACAAACATTTTTTAAAAAGAAGTAGTCCCAAGATAAAATCAATAACACTTGGCAACAGGAAGGGAAAGGAGAGGGGCAAAGTCAAAGATGATGCCAAGTTCTAAACCCTAATGGCTGGGACAATGTTGGAGATATTGACAAAAATTGGGAAAGAAAAGTAAAACAAGTTCCAGGTCATCTATGTCAGCTCCTTGCAGGAGTCTCAGCTAGCACATCATCATTAAGCAGAAGGAGAGAACATTTCAAGTCCTACAGTCACTCTATGACTCACCAGAGGGGAGGGTGAAGTTATTCTTACTCTCACAGCAGTAAAACAAAACCTACACATTATTAACCAGATCCTTCAGGATGCCTGAATGTTCAGAGGGTGTCGACAATAAGTAGGTCTTCACTCAGAACCTCAGAATCTAACCTTGGGCAAAGTTTTAAAGGTGTTATGTTCCCACTCTTTAGCCCTTAGCTGGCTGAAATCTGAAAGCTGTCTTTTCTCTTTTTGAGGTACAGTTTTGACATATTCATTTCCAAAGATCTTAGTTTCATCTACATTAAATAGTTAGTGTGACAAAGTCTCAACTTGTAGGTCGATCAAGGAGGTCCTGTAGACTTCATCATTTGGATATTACTTTCTATCTAGTCTATCTAAAGATTCTTTTCCTATCGGTATCAATCTTTAATCACTCCACCATCACTTGATGTTATCACACTTCAGAGAACCGTTAATTTTAACTGTTTCCATGAATCATTTTCATTGTGATTTGTGGGAATTGCTTGAACACCTAGACCATTTGACACATCATTTCTGTCCATCAAGACTGCTTTGGGTAACCTTTCAGTGTACATGTATCTAAGCTCCTACACATTCTTTCAAATTTAAAACAATCTGGTCACAACTTGCATAATTTTACCAAAGTGTGGGAAGCAGACCGATTGAATATCCAAGTGCAAGAATTCTGCATGGGACTTCATCCAGCAACACAGTAAGCAGATACTTCTGCTAAACAATGGAGTATATCTCCTAGACATTTTCGTAAGTCATCATAATTGAAACTTGACATAAATAAGACTGTAACTAAATACTGATGCCATTGGAGCAGAGCACCACAAAGAGAAATGTCCTAAGCTCCTATTGTAATCTACTGGGAAATTTTTGGTCCAGTTAAGGGAACACAGATGTAACTTCAAAGGGCCTCTAAAAAAGTGCAAATTCTCACTGATAAACCCTTATCTCCTCATGATTAAACTGTACAGTTCCCAGACATTAAAGAATTCTCTCATGTACATCTCAAAGAAGGATGAAGCGTTTTTGTTTTTTTTTTTAATCCAACCTTGAGTCTAGAGACTTTCTTCTGAATTATTGATAGAAGCATGGAATTTAACTACACACAACAAGTAGCAGCAAATCTGTTTGGATCTCCTAATTGTGTCAATTACTGTGATGCTAACCATGCCCATTCCATCCCAGAGTTTAAGTAAACAGGACCACCACTCTCTGCTCTTAGCAAAGGATTTATAGGGGCCGTGTGTCTGGCACTTGAGGAGATATTGGCTTGCTCTCATCCATGATTACATATACAACATTGTCATATAATTTTCAAAGACTTCAAAGCTCACAACCTTCTGTGAACTTACTATCTGGGCATGTTTATCATGGCAAGGAATAAAGGGAGGAGTGCTGTGCAGAAACTTCAAATTCTAAGTACTTCACAAATGCATTCTGTATGTCTATAAAATGTCAAAATGTCCAGGAGAAAAATGAAAAGGCCAATCCATCTACCACCCATACAGGGATAAAGCCAGGCTGGAACAAATGTGGCTTAAATGTTGGTTTGGAAGGGCTGTTTGATTTTTCCATGATTAAGATACTTCACCCTAATTGTTTCCTTTGCTAAATGAGTAGTGCCTAATTGGTAAGTAGAAATGAGTTCACTTCCTCCCGCTCTCTTTTTTGAAAGTGACCAGATGTCTCATTCGGGTGAATTATCCTTGTGACATGGTACTGAGAACACAGAACAGGCCTGCGTGTCTGAAGAGGCCATGTCGCATGACTCTGAGAATAGGTACTCTGGAGGCAGGCTTGGCTATAGGTGAAGCCCAGCTGTGCCACCTTGTAGTTGAATACCACTGGATAAGTTCCCTATGTGTCTCAGTTTCCATGTCTATAAAATGGGGTAGTAATACAGAACCTACCTCATCAAGCTGTGAGAATGAAATAAAATAATCTGTGCCTAGTACATGGAAAGTATTCAGTAAATATTTTATTATTATAATTGAAACACTGGACAGAAGAAATAAGAGTACTTCTTTTCAGCCCGAGAACTAGCCCCCGAAGGACCAACAGAAACCCTCTTGTTGGGGTTCTGAATTCTGCATCCCCACAGCTTTTGTTCCTACTTTACTGGAGCACTTGTAATATTGATGCCCTCCTCTGCATGAAGCACTGTGCAAGAGGCTCCTCATAATTAGGACAGCCACAGAATCAAGCAGCATGTTAGCACTGATATGATGTCAATCTCTCCATGAGTATTTTTCCATTCCTTCTCTCATTAGGTTTCATTCATCAAGTAATGACCTATCATGGGACAGCCAATGGGCTACACAAGTGCAATGTCCCAAATCCCTGGCTCTCACCAATCAGTGAGTAAATTTTTCTTAAAAAAAAAAAAATTGGGGGGAGATGCCTAGATTCCCTATTTTAGCCAGAACTTTCTGGGAAGACTAATCCCAAAGGATCACAAGTTATGCATCTATCTTTCTGTGCAGTGCTGGCTGCGGAGAGTCACCGTGTCCTTTGAATGCTGGGCATCATAGTGCATCATCATGACTCACAAGTAATCAATCACTGAGTGACATTTAAACATCTTGATTAACTACCAGCCGCATTTTCCCGCAGTTATTGGAAGCTCCTCAGATTGAATGTGCCCTTGGGATAAGATCTGAATCACTGTTTCTGACAGCAACAATGCATATTGCCAGGAAATGCATAACTGGGGCACAAGAATGGTCTCATTTATGTCCTTCTTCACCGTAAGGCATCTGCTTCTCTCCCTCATTAATAATACTTACCATGCTTCTCTTGGGAAGTGACACAGAGACCCTTATAGCCATTTGCAGGGTGAGAGGGGGAGGAGCATCATGTTAGACACAAGTGACAGAGAGGGGAGTGGACAGAATCCAACATTTCTTAATTCCAGAACCCAGGCTTCCTAACTGCCATACCTGGTGACAAGATTTCAAGATTTTCCGCTCAGCTATTCTTTCACCAAAGTCCTACTGATCAACTCAGTTAACAACATTTTGGTGTAAGCTGTGAGCACAGCCTGCCAACAGCAATGATCATCTCCATGCCACTCTAGAAGCTGGCTGAGAGAATCTATCACATTTTCATCCTTCCACAATCTGAAGCCACACTCGGACAGTCTCTCTCATACACTGGTGGACAGAGAGTGGACTGGCATAAGCTTCCCGGAGCTCAGTCTGGTATTGTATCAAACACTTCACACATGAGCATACCTTGGGACTCAATCCTTCCATTGCTGGGAATATACAGAAATGATCAGAGACACAACAAAAATATGGTTGGCAAGAGACAGGGCAGCACTGGTCTAAATATAGATACATCTAAAACTGAATGAAATATACTCGGCAATCAGTTAACTACACCTGGACACCCTAAAAGGTACCACCGCCCACCTGGTGGCAGATACTGGAATTGAAGGCACAATGCCAAGAATGAACTATCAAATAGAAGGGTATCTTGTAAAGTCGACCCAATTTCACTGATTGCAAACATCCCAGTTTCAAACCAGAAATTAGAAAAAAACAATTTTAATAAAAACACCACTCTCTAACCACTTTTTATTTATCCTTTTCTCCTTTTGCTGCTCTTTTATACCCCCTCATACTACCATCTAACTAGGAAGACTGCCTGCATTGTAAATTCTTTCCTTTTTTTCAGAGCCAAAGTACACATCAACAGGACTCCATTGCTGGTATGGGAGAAATTGTGTGAATAAATAAGGTAGTTAAATGTGTCCATTCTATAGAGGACTTGGAGTGACTCTGATATAACAGACTGAATTAATAGTTCAAGTACTAGGTCATTCTCATTGTTAGCCATCTTCTTACAAAACCTCAAATTCATATTTGAGATAACTCACCGATTATCATAGACTACACATATTAGGGGAAGTAATGTCATTAATTGACTATGTTCTAAATAAAGGGTTTTTTTGTTTGAAATCACATTTTATCTTGAGTCCTGGAGTTTATCTGCACAGCAGGATGTTTTCTGTTTGATAGACAGAAATTAAACCTGGACAAGCACAGTAGGTAGCATCATAAAGAGAACACAAGAGAGATTATCCCACAGGGGTTCTGAGAGTACCTAGAAACATAAAACTAAGTTCTCACTGTCCAGGGCTGCTTTACCAGCCTCCTATGCCCACAGGCTCTTCAATGTGGCCCCTACCTACAAGATCTGAAGACCAATCTAGTCCTTTTCTGATTCTGCACCCCTTTGTCTTACTGGCACCAAGCTTCAAGGCTCTTACATTTCTGCAGCATCCTGTACACTTTTAACTATTAATTGCCTGTAGTTTTTTTCTTTAATGCTGTCTTCTCCTTAAAAGCCTAAGCTTTCTGAAAACAGAGACTGCCTATGTCTCAGTTGTGGTTTTCTCCCGAGTGCCTAGCACAATGCCTAGCATATTGTTGGTGCTCAATAAATTTTGCACCACAAGACTGTGATTTATAATAAAAAAAAAAAAAAAAATTTCTTTGGTCTTCATCCCCATTCCTAGCCTAGAACTTGTAAAACTCTTGGAATTTCCGAAGTGGAGAGAGAAATAGAAGAGCCGTTTATGTTAATGAGGCAACTTTTGGAAAGCACTTAACGTTGGGGGCTGGTTGCCAGTAGAGTGAACCATATGATCAGAAAGTTGGCGCTTTGGGTCCTGACCTCCCAGTATCCCCGAAGCCAGGTAACTTTCTCTTCCACATTCAGCCTTTTGAGCAAATCTTTGCCTAGAACATGCCCATTGAAGACCGGGGGGGGGGGGGGGGGGGGGGGGGGGGGGGGGGGGGGGGGTTTGTGGCCCTCGACCTTGCTCTTACCAGCAAATACCAGGGAATTCCTCCCCTTTGAGGGACAGAAGTCAGTCCCTGAACGTCCTCAGGCTTCTGAATCATGTTGATTCTCTTCCTACTAGTTCCACTCTCCCAGTCACTGCAGCTGGATTTTACCCCATGTGAGGCCCCTTCACAGGCTGTATCTTATGTAGGCTCTTCCCAGCCTGGCCCCTTTTCATACCAACAGAGCTCTGGGTCTGAGTGTGGGAACCTAAAGAGAGCTACTAAGACCCTCAAAGTACCTCAAATAAATTCAAGACCTGAGACAGTGTGGAGAAAAATACTAGGAGTTGTCAATGTAAAGAAAGTTATGTTGAGTCACCCACTATAATGTACTGAACGGTCCTAGACTCCAATGAAAAGCCAGTAAGAGCATTTAAAACATAGTCTACTTGAGAGCGTGATTTATTCACAAATATGTACGGAAATCTTTTTAAATTTCACAAAGCAAAATTGTATACACGTTAAAACAATGCAAATGGAAAACATGAAAAAAATTACCAAATGCTACTTGGTCAAGGAAGGGACTCAGGAGAGAGGAATGATTGCTGGCTGCTGTTAGTGTCCTAGTAGTGATATATAACACTGTAGCAGCCAGCCTTAGTCTGTGTCCACTATGGGCTAGTCATTACACCAGTTACATTACATAAATTATCTCAGATCTTCACCATAAACTTGCAAAAGAGATGATGTCCTCCTTTTGAAGATGAGAAAATGGAGGTTAGTAGCTCTCCCCATGGAACACAACTTGTCAAGAGAAGAAAGATTTAAACCAGTGTCTGAGACCAAAGGCTATGCTTTATCTCAACTCCACACTGCTTTCAGGACTTAAGTTTGCTACTCGGTGAGGTCACCCAGAAGGAGCTCCTACCTAAGGTGGGTGTCTTGGTAAAAAGTATCAAATACATTTGTCTGGGAGGTGTGTGAAAGTTACTTGAGTCTGTTGCAAACCCGAGTTTGGTGAATAAAAGGATCACATTTGAGGGTATTAAAGGTCAAAAAGTTACAATTTAGACATAATAGCACAGGTTTTAACGAGCTTACACAGCCTTTTTAATTAGAGTGGCCAAGTGAGGAGAATTCTGCATTGAAAGAATGTAGGATTCCGTGTGTCTAGAGTAGAATTGAGTAAGGCAAGTAGAAACTGAAAGAACAGGAAGGAAAAGGGAGAGCTGAAGAAAGACCAGCCAGTGTGGAAGACAAGAAAAGGGCAGCCGTGGGGAAAAGAAGAGCATGAAGAAAATAAGATTCTGATTAAGTGTGCAGTGGGAGTGGGGGGTGCCTGGGTGGCTCAGTCTGACTCTTGATTTTGGCTCAGGTCATGATCTCAAAGTTCAAGATATTGAACCCTGAGTCAGGCTCCACACTGACAGCACAGAGGCTGCTTGGGGATTCTCTCCCCTCTCTGCCCCTCCTCTACTTGGGTAGGTGGGTGCTCACACTCTCTTTCTCTCTGTGTCTCTCAAAATAAACATTTAAAAAAAAAAAAAAACTGTGCAGGGGATTTGTGTGATCTAACTTGGAGTTATTTGGGTGAAAAGGAAAAAAGACTATAAAGACTGAGAAAGTGGAGGCTGCAGTCAGTTGTTACAGATCACTTATTCTAAAAGCCTAGAAGGAAAATGAGACAAGCTGGTTGGAAAAATTAAAGTTAGTTTGGGTTCTTCCTGTGTAATTAGGATTTTGAATACAATGGAAGGAGAACAAAAGGGTAACAAAAATGAATACACTGACTCCTAACTGAACTCTAGGAGATCCTGCAGGGTAACCATGGCAACACTAGAGCAAGGTGAACACACAAGTCTCCAAGCAGCAGAGCCCAGTATCTGAGGAGCCAGGCTGGGTCACTGCAGGTCCTGACTCCCTACTCTTGTAACCATTGGCCTTAGGACATTACTTAAGTCCCTTACAATTCATTTCCTAATGTGTAATGGGGGAGCAATAATCATTTTCCTGTCTAACCAGCACTGTTCCTGATCAACACTAGGAACTCATTAAATATTCCTTGGTTGATTACCTCATGGAGTAGTTATGAGGATGTAGATAAGAAATCATGTGGGAAGATTTAAAAGTGTTATAAATGTCATTATTCAGTAAATGTTATTTGCCACAGTAGATCAATATTTATGTGTTAAAGTCATAACATGATTTCATTTGTTCTAACTACTAAATCTCAAATACACATGGAGTGAAATAGCACCCTGTTCTCTGGGGGAAATTTACACCTAAGTTTTACTATGTTTAGAGCAGTGGTTCCTAAATATCCACCTGAATAAATTCCAAGAGAATCAACAAGGGCACTTTTCAAGAGGTAGAGACATTTGGGGCCCACTCCTGCAGACTCTGATTCTGTAGTTCTAGGGTGAGACTGAGGGGGTGGGGGGGTTCTATACTATTTGTAGTTCCTGAGGTGATTCTAACCTGCAGGCAGCTTCGGGAAGTACTGAGAATGTTTTACAGAAATACTGACCTCTCTCAGACAATTATTAGACTGTCCTCCAAAGAGCAAAAAGCCACAGGCACCTTCTCGAACTCTGCCCTGGCAGGACCTGTGGGACAGATATCCCCACTAGTATCTGTGAGCCCTGAATTACTCTTGGCCCACACCTGCTCCCTGGGCCCACTTCATTCTGTTCCTATTTCACTTTTTTTTTAAGCTGCCTCCACCTACCCCAGCCCTTGTAGTTCTGCCCTCCTTCCCAAAACCAGCTGTAGCAAGGGGAACCACCTCCTTTTCTTTTTCCTGTCCCTGTAGATAAGCACATCAGCCATTTCCCTTTTAAGGGTTGTTAACCAATGATTACTACAAAGAAGGAAAACAAAAGAGAACAAACTTGGGGGAAAGATAAAGTTTCCAGACTCTCCAAGATCTTACTGCCATGATGTTGGGCCATGGTTCTCAATTCCGATCAGGGAGAGTGAAGTAGGTGAAAACTTTGAGAGAAAGGTTTCAGGCCAAGATGGCGGCATTGGAGGATCCTGGACTTACCTTCTCCCCTAGTTACACTGGATGTGCAGCCACATAGGGAATAACTTCCTCTGAAAAAAACCTACAACTTGTCTGAGTGATCCCTTCACGTCCCATAGCAAAGCAGGTGGTAGAGGCTGAACAGAATCTCCCATGAACTCCACCCCAGGTGGCTTGAGGCACAATCAGGAGGGAACTCAAAACTTGGAGCTTCTCTCTTGAGGAGTGAAGGGTTTGAATTGTACATCAGGCACCCCAACTTTTAAGACCTGCACTGAGAGGCAAGCCCTTGAAACGTCGAGCTGTGAAAAGGAGCAGGACTTGAACCCAGGAAACCAGCAACGTTTCAGAAATGCTCTTAAATAGCCACACCCACTGACTCACCTGCCCCGGGCTCAGCGCAGTCGCTGAGAACTAATGAGGCTCACGTGCTTTCAAAGGCCTGAGGGACAGGCATCTCATTTAGCGGCATCTAGGGTCTAGCTGGTTGGCTCATGCTCCACCCCTGTCTTGCTGTAGCCAATGGGAGCCATCTTTTTTTTTTTTTTTTTTTTTTAACGCTAGGCTTTTTTTTCCTTTCTTCCCTCCCCCTCTCTTTTCCCACCTGTATGGCCTAGATGCTCTCCCCCTGCCTCACTCCAGCCAGTGAGCATGCTCTCCCTCTGTTGCTCCAGCATGCCAGTATTTCCTTGAGGGGAGCTTTTTGCACACATCTTGCTGCCTTAAAAGCAGCAGGAGAAAACAACTTGTTACATACAAGGAAGCCCCTAAAGGACTATTAGCAGATTTTTCGGCAGAAACTTTATAGGCAAGCAGGGGTGGGGGGAGCACAATATATTCAAAGTGTTTAAAAACAAACAAACAAACAAACGAAAACAACCAACTTCCTACCAAGAATACTCTATCCAGCAAGTTATTCAGACCTGAAGGAGAGATGAAGATTTTTCCGGACAAACAAAAGCTAAAGGAGTTCATCAC
Source organism: Panthera leo (assembly GCF_018350215.1). NCBI lineage: Eukaryota > Metazoa > Chordata > Mammalia > Carnivora > Felidae > Panthera > Panthera leo. The sequence goes on along the minus strand of NC_056684.1, from coordinate 53,705,633 downwards.
CACTAAACTGGCCTTAGAAGTTTTCAAGGAACTTCTTTAAACTGAAAAGGAAAGGTGCTAACTGGTAACAAGAAAACATATGGAAGTACAAATCTTACTGGTAAAGGTAAATATACGGTAACGGTAGTGGATTAATTACTTATAAAGCTAGTAGGAAAGCCTATGCCTATAGTATGATGTTGCTGGTACAAAGACAAAGGAGGGTAAGAGAAGTGAAAGATTCTCAAATAATTCTAGTGAACACAATAGAATTTTGCATTCAGACTTAAGTCATGTTTTCCTTCATTTAGTCACAGGAGAATGCTATGTTATAAATGGCATGATTTGCAATTATCCATATGTTCTTACATATTTCCTCCTATCCACTCTGTCTGCCTTTCCCCAACCAACTATTTCTTCATACTATTTTCTTCATCACTTTTTCAAAGCTTGCCACCTCCTGGAAGCCCTGCCTGACAAGTCCCAGTTGATGCCATCAGTCCTTTGCTCTACACCTATGAAAACAGTTCATTTCGTATATTAAGCTAGTAAACATTGTGCTTAGCCTTGTTAAGTCACTTCTGGATATTGTATTGCCATTCCCTGAAATTAGGATCCCTCACACTGCAGCCCAGCTTGGCCCCATCATTAATCCGCTTGTGTGCCTCAGCAGCCAGCTAGAAAGTGGGAGGGACCAGGAATGCAGGGGTGGCTCAGTCCGGTTGAGTGTCCCACTTCCACTCAGGTCATGATCTCTTGGTTCGTGAGTTTGAGCCCCACATCGGGCTCTGTGCTGACTGCTCAGAGCCTGGAGCCTGCTTTGGATTCTGTCTCGTCTCTCTCTGCCCCTCCCCGCTCACGCTCTTTTCTCTCTGTCTCTCAAAAATGAATAAACGTTAACAAAAAAAAATTAAAAGAAAAAAAAGAAAGTGGAAGGGAGCAAAAGAACAGGATGAAGAGTAGAGAATCCTGCTGCATAGCACCTGGCTTGCAAGTTCCAGGTTTCTTCCCACAGCCCCCACCAATGTGGCTCTTGGCAGTAAGACTAATTATAGACCCACCTTGCTGCTGGGAGGAGCCTGCAGATAGAAGATACTTAGTTTCTCTATCTCAGCCATGAAAAGCCATGACTGATATTAAATAGTACTTTTTGCAAGATCTGCTGAATTAATCAAGGGTATGGTGTTACCTCTATAATTTCTAAAACTAGCTGCCAGTTCCTAATCTGAGTTAGAATAAATCTTGCTATTTAATTTACTTTTCAATTTTGTCTGTTTTTTTACTTGTTTTTAAAATCGGGATCAAACAAAAGGAACTAAGAGTAAGAAAGTTAGGCTACTTTTAATGAAGAGAGCTTAATTAATTTTAGATTTAAAAGCACATTTTACTGATCCTAAAATTATTTTTAATATTTGCTGTTCGTAGCATCTTATCTGATTTGAGACCATCTATATAGGTTGATTCAGGGTCAGAGTCTGTTTTTTGTTTTGTTTTGTTTTGTTTTTCCAGAATAATATTAAATTACTGAGGGATAAACAGGGTTGAGAATTAGATTTTAAAAGTTACATTGGTATGATATGAAGAGTAAATCCATTTAAAAGATTCTGCAGGAAAGAGAGATTGTACTTAGACATGTTCCTTCCAAATAGGTTCATTTATCCCTTTCCCAGAACCCTTACCAACCTTATTCCTGGGATGTTACTGCCATCTAGTGGAAGTTTCAATAAATGTGAAATAAATGCTTTCTCAAGGTTAATTTTTCTAACTTCCCCACTACTCTCCCTGCAATTCTTTTCTGTTTCTCTTTCTCTCTATCCTAGGTGCCATCAGGCACCTCATTGGTACCCCAGAATAGGAAATGTTTGGTCAGTCATTGGGAAATTCCTTGAAATTTGAGGCTTTGCGCCAACAGGACAATATTTCTCTTCAGCCAAAACTGATTTGTCAGAACCATAATAAGAGAAAATAGAAATTAAAATCTTTTTTGCATAAATGAAGCAATGTAAAAAATGAAAAGTATATATAGTATGTTGCCTTCTGTAAGAAAGAAAGTGAATAAGAAAACATGTTATATGTCAAGTGAATCTCAATAGAGCTGGGGGAAAAATATGTGCTTATTTATGCAAAATGAAACACAGGAAAGATAAACCAGAAACTGGTAGAATTGGTTACCTAAAGGTAAAAGATGAGAATGAGTGGGAAATATAGGGAAGGGAATGGACTACCTTAATCATATTTTCTGATCATATTTTTACAGAATTTTGACTTTTGAGCCATGTAAATGTTTTCATTTCCAAAATATAAAATTAAATCCACAGGTTGGATTGACTCTAAACTGAACAGAAACAGAAACAAATCATTATAAGTATGATCACATCAATAACATGACCACTTGAAAGAAGAAAAAGAACTATTCCAAGTAATTTTTTAATGCAAAACTCTAATTTTCCATCATCAGGGGATGGTCTAAGGAAAGAACTCCAAGAAAATCTTGAAGCATCTTTGGTAGATTCATTGTTGACAGTGGTATTGATCAAGTAATTCTGAAAACAGATTTGTGTGTATTTTAGAATTTCAAATAAATAAATATATTGATATTGGGAACCAGTTTTCCCCACTAGGGGAGATTTTTGCTTAAGATATGGAACAGGGGGAAAAGAAGCAAACCCTATAGCATTGGATTAAGGAATTATGGGGCGCTTGGGTGGCTCAGTAGGTTAAGCATCTGACTCTTGATTTCAGCTCAGGTCATGGTCTTGCAATTTGTGAGATCAAGTCTCACCTTGGGCTCTGTGTTGACAGTGAGGATTTTCTCTCTCCTTCTGCTCATGTGCCTGAGTGAATGCTCTCTCTCTTGCTTTCTCAAAATAAATAATAAGCATTTTTTAAAAAAAAGGAATTAGAGGTATCACTTACAAATTCTTGATTTTTAAAAGTATATTTTCCTAGTTTTGTCCATTCAAAGATCCTAGAAGCCATGACCCTTTGTAGCAAGGAGTACACCTTTGTACCCTGATCTTAGCGTCTAAACACCAAAGTGCAATAGAAGGAAGCAGGTCACATGGAAAAAATGGCTGATTCCAGGGCTAGGTCAGGGAAGATACAGGGGAACCTGTAACATACTCCTTTTTCAGAACATAACAGCATGCTCAAAAGCTGATAGGGAAATGCAAAATAAATAAAATAAATAAAGGAGCCAGAAAAAATAAATAACCGAAAAAATGGGGCACCTGGGTGGTTCAGTCGGTTAAGTGTCTGATTCTTGGTTTTGGCTCAGGTCATGATCTCATGGTTCATTGATTGGAGCCCCACATCAGGCGCCGTGCTGACAGTGCAGAGCTTGCTTGGGATTCTCTCTCTCTCCCTCTCTCTCTGCCTTTCTCGGTCTCTCTGTCTCTTTTTAAATTTAAATAAAGTTAAAAATAATAAATAAATAAATAAATAAATAAATAAATAAATAAATAACTGAAAGAACTATAACATGTTGATTTTTTTTAAATACATGACTCTATACCCATCTTTAAAAAGAGAGGAAAAGAAAAAAAAAAGGATGCCAACAAATGCATGTGGAAGGGACACTAGAAATAGAAAATCATCATTCTAGAATCACCATAGGAATAATAGATTCAGCCAAGAATCATCAAAGTGTGCTAAAACCATTCAGTAAAAAAGTTGGGGTATAAAAGAATATTTATACAATCTGAAAGTATTGCCCAACAGAATATGTATAAGTTACAAATAAAAACACAACTTTACAATGAATCTTGACTGACCAAACTTAATATGAACAATAATGGCATAATCTGATAGCAGGTGCCTCTTGATATGACACACTGAGAAGGATACAAATCACTTCTATGGTAATCCTGCCAAAACTGCGTGACCTCTCTCTAATCTTAAGGAACCATTAAATAAACCCAAACTGAAGAACATTCTACAAAATGCCTGGCTGGACTCCAAAAATGTCAACGTCAGGAAAGACTGAAAAAGGCTGGAGAGCTGCTCTTGATTAATTTTTTTTAATGTTTATTTATTTTTGAGAGAGACAGAGACAGAGCATGAGTGGGGCAGGGGCAGAGAGAGAGGGAGACACAGAATCCAAAGCAGGCTCCAGGCTCTGAGCTGTCAGCACAGAGCCCAACGCGGGGCTCGAACTCATGAACTGTGAGATCATGACCTAAGCCAAAGTTGGACGCTTAACCGACTGAGCCACCCCGGCACCCCAAGCTGCTCTTGATTAAAGAAGATAAAAAAGACAGATAATTAATGACAATGTGTAGTCCTTGATTGGTTCTTGATGATTAAAAAATTCTATTAAAGAAATTATTGAGATAATTGGGGAAATTTGAATAAAGGTTCATATTAGGTGATAATATTAAATATATTAGATAATAGAATTGCATTAATTTTAAATTTCCCAAGTGTTATAACTCTATGAAGGCTCTTGTTTTTATGAGATACATGCTGAAGTATTTAGGAAGAAAATGTCACAATGTCTACAACTATCTCTCATATGGTTCAACATGATCTCATCCATAAATATGTTAGTGTGTATTTCAAAAATATGAGAGCACCTTAAAAAACAACAATATGAAATGCAATTTTTAAAGTTTCCCTGGTAGTCCTATTGTCCAAATATAAATCAATACTACAGAGATGATAAGCAGAACTAATCTCAGAAGTCAAATCTGATAATTTGGTCATGACAGCTTATAGCACTGTGTTAAACAAACAAACAAACAAAAACGATTCTGATATATGCTTAGCCTCAGCCAGAGAGAATGCTATGATTGATGACTAGGTCTGTCTTGGTGCTCAGAAGGTCCCTATATATTATCTGTGTCATGTCGTAAGCATGAAACAGGGTAGCACAAAAGAGCAAGCTAAAAGCTAGAAGATAAAAAAGGTCACCAGTTCTAGCATCACCAGTTCTGAACTTATCTTAGATAACTGGCCTCCTCCCTCTTGAAGAAATCAGAATCAGACTCATCTTCCTAGTTACTATGACTAACATGATAATGAAACAAAAGGCAAGTGTTGGGTGGTACCCATGTGTGCATTAAGCTTTGAAGAACTCTTTGTGACAGAGTCCACTTCCGTGGGTAGGAAAGAACTGTAGGGAGGAGCTCTTTAGAGTAACAGACATTTTTTTTTTTTAAATGTATGAGCAGATGGGGAATATTGGTAAAAATTAAAACCACAAGAAAGAGTCAAATTGAAGTGCTAGAAATTAAAAAAAAAAAAAAACAATACCAGAAATGAATTATTTAGATAGATTTATCACAGGTGAGGAAAAAATTCAGTAAATTTGAACATACGTCAAAAAGTTATCCAAACTGAAACACAAAGAAAAAAAAGTGAATAAAAAACTGTGCATCCAAAAACTGTTGGACAATATCAAATGGCGCCATATATGAATAATTGAAGTCAGAGAGAGTGAGGAGAGAGAAAATAGGGGAGAAGAAATATTTGAAGAGATAATGACCAAGAAATTTTCCAAAATTAAGAGACACATCAAGCCACAGATCCAGAAGTTCATAGAATCCCAGGTGGGATAAATTAAACACACCCACACATACACACCTAGTATAACTGCTAAAAACCAAAAATAAAGAGAAAATCTTGAAGATATCCAGAAAAAAAAATAAACTATGTACTAAGAAACAAAGATAAGAATTACAGCAGTCAGAAACTGTGCAAGCCAGAAGACAAGAAAGCGACATCTTGAAAGTACCAAAGAATAAAACTATCATACCAGACCTCTTTACCCAGTGAAAATACCACTCAAAAAATGAATGTTAAATAAAGATATTTTCAAAAAAAAAACTACAGCTGAAATAATTCATTGCCAGGATATCTACAATTGAAGAAATGTTAGAGGAAGCTCTTCAGACAGAAGGACTATGACATCAGACAAAAACCTGAATCTACACAATCTTGCCACATAAGTAAACACTAAATTATGAACTATGATTTGTTAGTTAATAGGAGTTAGTTTTTCATGACTGCTATATGTAGTAATCAGAAGAATTCAATGGGGACATTATAATCTGAAATAAACAGAAGAGAAAGATAAGACCAGCTAATTAATGTGTTTTACCATGTCCACAGTCCCTTTAGAGGGAAAATGCCAAATCTTACTAGTGAGTACTTAAGTACAGTGACCATGTTTATAGTGAATCAGAGGCTCCATCCCCCTCTCTATTCCCACCTCCAGGCATCCCCACAAATACACAGAGCTGACTGGAACAGGACTGTGCACTTAACTCAATTTCAATAATCTACACGCTGGAGAGTAGCCAATGGATATTGATTTTAAGAATATTATATAGCAGCCACTCTGGAAAACAGTATGGAGATTCCTCAAAAAATTAAAAATACAACTACCCTATGACCCAGCAATTGCCATACTAGGTATTCATCCAAGGGATACAGGTGTGCTGTTTCGAAGGAACACATGCACCCCCATGTTTACAGCGGTACTATCAACAATAGCCAAAGTATGGAAAGAGCCCAAATGTCCATCGATGGATGAATGGATAAAGAAGATGTGGTACATATATACAATGGAGTATTACTCAGCAATCAAAAAGAATGAAATCTTGCCATTTGCCACTACATGGATGGAACTGGAGGGTATTATGCTAAGTGAAATTAGTCAGAGAAAGACAAATATCATATGACTTCACTCATATGAGGACTTTAAGATATAAAACAGATGAACATAAGGGAAGGAAGCAAAAATAAAAATAGGGAGGGGGACAAAACATAAGAGACTCTTAAATATGGAGAACAAACAGAGGGTTGTTGGAGGGGTTGAGGGTGGGGAGATGGGCTAAATGGGCAAGGGGCATTAAGGAAGACACTTGTTGGGATGAGCATTGGGTGTTATACATAGGGGATGAATCACTGGATTCTACTCCTGAAATCATTATTGTGCTATATGCTAACTAACTTGGATGTTTATTTGTCAATAATATATAAAAAATAATATAAATACAAAAAAATATAAAAACAGGGAGGGGGACAAAACATAAGAGACTCTTAAATATGGAGAACAAACAGAGGGTTACTGGAGGGGTTGTGGGAGGGGGGATGGGCTAAATGGGTAAGGGGCACTAAGGAATCTACTCCTGAAATCATTGTTGCACTATATGCTAACTGGGGTATAAATTAAAAAAGTAAAATTTTAAAAATTAAAAAAAAAAAAAGAATGCTATATAGTCATGGGGTGTCTGGGTGCCTCAGTTGGTTGAGCGTCTTTGACTCAGGTCATGATCTCATGGTTTGTGCATTCAAGCCCCACATCAAGTGCACTGCTACCAGCGCAGAGCCCACTTCGAATCCTCTGTCCCCCCTCTCTATCTGCCCCTCCCCCACTCATGTTCCCTCTTAAAAATAAACATTAAAAAAAATTCTATATAGTCATGTATATGGGTAATTTGTTTGGACTACCACATTTGCTCCAGAATATGAGCTAGAAAACTGGAAACATAATTGAGCGAGAAGGGAGCCAATGGTGAAAGATTTGCAAGATGAAGGAGGTAATCACATGTCATTAGGCAACAGAAGATACGACTGGAGCAGATTCCATGTAGCAGACAGGGGACATAATATACAGAACCAAGGGTAAAATGTGTGGCAGGAACTACAAAACAGTGATAGAGAAGAGTTGAATCACCATAACAGCAGATGATCAATAAGTTAGGTTCTGGGGTCAGTAAAATGATCCCAGTCTGCTTGGGAAACCAGATTGCCAGATCACAATTTTACTCTCCATGAGGCCTAGTACATGAAGATTCTTATTGTTCCAGTGAACACGGTGGCACTTACTTCAGAACTTTGTACTTTTTTCTCTTTTGTCAACTGCTGGACTTTTTGACCCACTGCCCAGTCTTGGGGTAGGAATCCTAATTTACTTGAAATACAATTTGGCTTAGTAGATGAGTTTTCTAGGACTACTGTAATAAATTGCCACAAACTCATTGGCTAAAAACAACAGGAATTTATTCTCTCATAATTCCAAAGGACAGAAGTTCAAAATCAAGATAATGGCAGGACTGGTTCCTTCTGAAGCATCTGGGAGAGAATCCATTCCAGCCCTCTCTGTCACCTGGTGGCTGACAGCCATCATGGGCATTCCTTGGATGACAGAGTCATTTATAATCCCTTCTCTGCCTCCATTTTCACACGCCTTCTCTTTCATGTGTCCTCTTCCTTTCTCTTTTAAGGACACTTATTATTGGATTTAAGGTCCACCCTAGTGCAGGATGACCTCATCTCCAGATCCTTAAATTAATTACATCTGAAAGATCCTTTTTCCAAATAAGGTCACATTCGCAGATTCTGGGGCTCTACTGAGTAACTATCTTTTTTGAGGGGATGGGGGCGGAGAATCATTCAACCCATGATACCTAACTAGGAACTGAGAAACAGGTTATAGTACCTGCTCCACAGTTCATTTACCAGCTGTGTGTGACCTTCAACACATTGGCTAACTTCCCTGAATCTCAATTCACTCACCTGAAAATGAGAATAATATCTGCCCTGCCTTTTCCCCTGGAAAGTAGTGTGTACCTAGTACACTTAAAATACATGCTAACTTAATAAATTAAAGAGTGACTGAATAAATGAATTCATCTGAAGGTGTTCAGTTTGCCATTATCAAATGAGACCTGGAACTCAGGAGAGAGATTAGGGCTGAATACTCAGACTTGATACTTCGGCATGGACAGGAACAAGTGAGGCCACCTAGAGAGAAAGACAGAAGAAAGGTGAAGCTACAAGCCTAAGAACTTTAACATTTAAGAATCAGACAGGAAGATACACCTGAAACTAATGTAACATGATGTGTCAACTAGTCTCCACTTAAAAAAAAAAAGAATTGGGGGCACCTGGGTGGCTCAGGCAATTGAGTATCTGACTTCAGCTCTGGTCATGATTTCACGGTTCATGAGTTTGAGCCTCCACATCAGATTCTGCACTGACAGTGTGGAGTCCACTTGGGATTCTCCCTCCCTCTCTCTCTCTCTCTGTCTCTCTCTGTTTCTCCCTCTCCCTCTCTCTCTCTCTCTCTCTCTCTGTCTCTGTCTCTCTCTCCCCTCTGTGCCCCTCCCCGACTCATGCTTTTTCTCTCTCTCTCAAAATAAATAAGTAAACTAAAAAAAAAAAAAAGAGTTGGACAAGAAGAAGATATTTCAAGAGAAGGTAAAATAAGAGTAAAGGGACTCAAAAGTAAAGAATTAACCAACACATTCAGGAACAGAGAAGAGTGACTGGGAAGGGAAGTCATGGCTTAAAGTGGGATGTTGAAAGAGGAGAGAGAGCGCTGTCCAACAAGCAGAAAAGAATCTTGAGAAACACACATAGTATCTCTAGAAGCAACAATCGCCTCACTAGGATATTTCCCTCGGTTAGAACTCCACACCAAATCAAAGGCATTCTGGTGAGAACTAGCAAGAACACACACCTTTTTCTCAAATTGTACTTTCTTGATTGCTAGTTAGCAAGCACAACTGGGCTGCCACAAAAGAGGGGGAGGCCTGCTCCCTCATGTCTAACACCAACAACCAATTGTTCCCAGTCTCTCTCCTTCATTCTCCAAAGGAAGGGCCAATCTCAGCATATGCCATCTCCACTGACCTTTTACCATTTCCCTCTGGATACCTACACATCCTGTACATCTGTCCCCAAATGCTACCATGCCAGGTACTCCACAGGATACCAGGCACCCCTCATTTCAAGCAAAGTGATTGATTCATGGCAGACAACACGATTGGAGATAAACCTTCTCATAAGCCATTAAACGAATCAATGACAAAATTCCTATTTACACTAAGTGATGTCACAAAACAGCAGGCTTCATAAGTTACACACTTTTGTCAACGTTAGTCCCCATGCATTAGGTACCTCAAGGCCTACAAAATTAACACAAGGTACCCTGAGAGTTCAGGGAATTCACCTAAAGGTCCCCAGCCAAAATGTGATGGATAAGGATTTGAACTGAGGTCCTCTGACTTCAAGTCTCATGCTGTTTTCTATGACTTCATTGAGGAAAGCTGAATTCTATTTGGGAAGGCAAAACTAACAGACACAAAATCAAAAGCCAAGCTGTAGGTTTATAAGTTCAATACAAGGGATAGATCCTCATGGGCTGGAGGATTTGAAAGAAAGTGTTTTTGGAAAACTTTGGTCATGTGAGGTCTACAGGAAAGTCCAATAAGTAAAACGGACATATGTGGAACTGCTCTGATGAGCTAGGGTAGGATCCCAGACTGCCTTTCCCAGGCTCTGCAAGGAGTTCTCCTCACTGGCTCCTCAGCAGTCCTGGGGTTCTGCTGAGCAGTTGGGAAACAACTGGGCTAAGGAGGTAGAATGTAGTCCCTGGACCAGCAGCCTGGTAACTTCTTCAAAACGTGAATTCTCGGACCCCACCCAAGCCTTACTGAATCAGAAATTTAGCAGGCTGCATTTCAGCATGCTGTCTGGGTAACTTGATCCCCATCAAGTTTGAGAACCAGTGGGCTACTTCATCTCCCTAAAATAGGAGGAGAGACCACCCACATTTGAGGTTGGGGTTGCGGACTTTGAAGGGAGTTGGGAACTGCCGCTGACAGGCCTTCTGCGAGACATCAGCAGAGATGGATGAGTGGGGTGAGCAGGAGAGAAGTCTTCACCAAGGTTAGAAGGTGCCAATATGCACTCCCCAGTATTTGTGTCTATCCCCTGACCTCCTCTGGCCATGTCTCACAATAGGACAGAAGAGAGAGGGCATTTGCGGTGACCTGGCACTCTGGGTAGAAAGTTTAAGGAAACAAGGGGTCCAGGAGGCTGCACAGAAAGATGGCCATGAAAAGACTAGACTTGAAGAACTAGATCTGAGTGAAGGTAGCTGGCAGGCTCAGTGGGTGTGGGGCATCGGAGAGGTGGGGGCACTGAGTAAGGGCACTGGGGTGGACAAGTTCTGTGTTTGAGGTCTCAGTGCTGAAACAATCCGAAGTTATATCAAAGCCCAAGATTTGGGTATACTTGATACTTCACTGTTGAATGTATATTTCTAAATGGACACACTTGCATAGAAACAAGTTGTATATAATAAACAAAATAAAAGTATTTTTCTACATTTAAAAATATTTTAATTTCTATCTTTTTTTGTATGTTTTAGTTTTATCTTCATCCTTTCTGGAATCCTTTCTCCCTTTTGTGTGTATTTTTTCCTTCTTTGTATATTTCTGTGGTAAAATATACTTGGTATAAAATTAACCATTTGTAAGTGTCTGGTTCAGTTATACCTTATTTTTTAGTGCTAAAAGTGGTATTCCTTTATGAAATAAGAATAAAAACAGGCTGTAGTTGGTGGGCAGGGAGCTGTTTTTACTTGAAAAATGTAAAAGTTGGTATTTTATTTTGGGTTCCTAACTTTGTTTTGAAATGCTACTGGATTGGGAAATTCAGACATCTCTAAACCACTGCCTTAAAGAAGCGTTGGGGTTTAGAGGAAGAGAGTTCAAGGTATTTGAAAGAAGCCAGAATAAAGCCACAGAGAGAGAAACGTGCAGGGCAGTTTTGGAGGTGGGGGTGGAGGGGAAGAGGGTGTAGACCAGACGTACTAAAATAAAGTGTTTTTGAAAAGGAGTAGTTGGAATGAAGTTTGGGTCCATTTTCAAATATTTAGTGCCTGGCGATGTTCCGCTTATTGTGGCAACTCAATAAATGTTTATTGAGTGCAGTGAAAGTTCAAGTCAGATTAGGAAGAGTGAGAAAATAAAATCTGAACTTCATTTATAAACCAGCATTTCCCAGCAGAGGTTCCTAGAATGTGTAACCTACTGATCTTCTCCACCCTCAAGGGCGCCAGCCAGGACCCAGAACACGTGTTCAGCTCCAGCCTAGGTGTATTAAAACATGCTGTTTGTATATAACAGCTGGAGAAGATGGGAAGCAATGGGGAGCCACTGAAGATGACTAAGCAGTGGAGATATAAGATGACAGCAGTATTTCCAGGAACACTATTAGCCTGGTGGTAGTGCACGGTGGAGCCCAGGCTGAAAGCTAGAATCATTGGGAAGAAGAGCTCCAAGATATATAGGACTGACTCTACCCCAGCTCCATGGGTGAGCCTTGATTGGCTTAAAGAAATCAACATTTCTGTTCCCCAGGCCACAGAGATTGGTCTGGGGATGGGCATATAACCCAATTAGACAGATGATAGATAGATAGATAGATAGATAGATAGATAGATGACCTCCTAAGAAAAAGATTCTCACATTTCTGTCTGGAGTTGACATGGGAAGCAAGCATGTAGTCCGAAGGGGTTGGTTGGCAAGCATCTTTGGATCATGAGGGGAGAGACTATGTGAGAATAGAGGTGGTGGAACAACGGTGAAAGAGAAATGGGGTCCAGGTCCTAGCACCAAAGCCACCAATGAAGGCTTCTCCAAAGCCTACTCTACCCCTGGACTCTGAAGTTACTGCTAAAATTCTTATTTCTATGCAAGCCAGTTTGGGTCTTGTTTTCTTTCACTTGAACTGAAAGACTACTGATGCACAAGGCTGAAGTGATCCTCAGCATAAGAGAGAAGAAAGGGGTCATTCGCAGTGATCTAGCACTCTAGAAAGTAGCTATTCGAAGACATGACAAGAGGGTTCTAGGAGGCTCCCGAAGTGACCGGCCATGAAGGGACAGAGGTGGCATGAGGACATAAAGAGAGGGCTGGCTCTAGGGTGCCTGGGTGGCTCAGTTGGTGAAGCATTGGACTTTGGTTCAGGTCATGATCTGACCTCACAGTTGGTGAGTTGGAGCCCAGCATCGGGCTCTCTGCTGTCAGTGCAGAGTCCACTTCAGATCTTCCATTCCCTTCTCTCTCTCTCTCTCTCTCTCTCTCTCTCTCTTTCTCTCTCTCTCTCTCTCTCTCTCTAAGATAAATAAGCATTTGGGGGGGGGGGGGGGTGGCTCTGAGCTTCCGCATGAAAGAAGCAGTGCCACAAGAATGATTTCTGTCCTGACCCCTCCTTTGATTAACACTACGGCCTACTCCTCAGGGATAACCAAGGCCCCCACCCCATTCCCAGGGAAATGATGCAACCAGTCACTAGCTGGTAGCTGGATCTGCCATGAAAGACTCGGGAAAGGTAAAGAAAGTGTTGTTTGAGCAGGTCCCAGGGATAAAAAGAGGGGGCTTAGAAAATGGAGGAGGGGAAGATTGTGAAAAAAGCAAAGAAAAGATTGCCAAAGAACATGGATAGAAACTTGGAGAATAAGAGGGCAGCATAATGTGGTTGCTAAGGGAGGGCCCTGGGGCCAGATACCAGTTTCAAAACTCATGAGTCACTTACTCGCTGTCTTAATTTACCTATTTGTAAATGAGCCTGAAAGTGCCACCTTCAGGTGACTGTGACGCTCCAGAAACATATTACAGGGAAGCCCCTAGCACAGTGTCTGACAGGAGGAAACGTTCATTACTTGTGGTTATCTCCTAAGAATAAGAAGATAAATGCGGGAAGGCAGGAGAGGAAGGAAGCAGAATAGTGCTTTACCTAGATCCCCACCCTCCTCAGTAGCAAGCAGCAAGCATTCACTCCATAGAAGCAGCACTAAGGGAAATTAAAAAAGAGGGTCACACTAAAAAAATAAAAATAAAAATAAAAATAAATAAATGGCTTTTGAGAAATGCAAGTGTTTCCTTAATTTGCTCTGTGTTGTAATGTTCTCTGACGAAGCCCCTTAGTAAATGTCTGTTGAAGTGGGCTGACACTAGTTGAGAATCTTCAACATACAGGAGACAAGAATCACGTAGAACCAAATATTAAAAGTCAAACACACACATGTCCAAAACCGCCGGAGCTTGGTTTCAGCTGGCAGAGTGTGGCGCTCCCTCACACCCAATCTGGGCTAGCTGGACCCGGCGGGGCCCGACTAGGATTACAGTGTCCCGTCCTCACCTACAGCCCAAGGACTGGGGTGAGGTGGAGGTGACAGTCTTGGGTGTCTCTGTTCAACCGTGAAATCCTCGCCACAGGAGACGGCCCGGCAATTGGGCTGCGGGGGAGGGTGCAAATCTGACAAGACACCAAGCGGAAAGCCCCTGGGCCCAAGAAGGGAGAGATGGGATTCTAATTTGGCAGTGGCGCCTGGTACCCGTTGCTAATAAATAACCGGACTCACATTTACAAAGCGCTTCACTGGTAACAGCAAGTCGTTTATATAAGGCACCCTGCTAGTGGTGGCAGTGAATAGCGCGACGCTTACGTTATCTCCTCTAATCTTAACAGCCGCTAAGTGCCTCTTGTCATCAGCATTCGGACAAGGAAACCGTGGCTCCGAGGTGGAAGGTACTCGGGTCACAACGCAGACCGCCGGCGGCGCGCGGAGCGCCTCAAAGCCTCCTTCCCCGCCGGGGGAAGACCACAGGGCCGAGCGCGCAGGTAGCTGCACACCCACCAGGGGGCGGGCTCGGCCGGCGGGTCCCTCCTGTCACCCCGGCAGTCCACACGTCGCTCCACTTAACAGAGAGCCCGCGCTGGTGCCGGCAGCGCAGGTGCTCCGCCGCCGCCCCAGCCTCGCCGCGCGCCCCCTGCGCAGCCCGCCCGCCGTCCGCGAGGAGCCCTCCCCGCCGCCGCGCTGCACGCCCGGAGTGCGCCTCCTGTCCTCGCGGGGACTGGGGGCCCCGTCGCCGTCATGCTGCCCGCCCTGTACACGGCTCTGGCGGGGCTGCTGCTCCTGCCGCTGCTGGTGAACTTCTGCTGCCCCTACTTCTTCCAGGACGTGGGCTACTTCCTGTGCCTGGCCCGCGTGGCCCGGCGAGTGCGCAGCTACGGGCAGCAGCGGCCGGTGCGCACGGTCCTACACAAGTTTCTGGAACAAGCGCGCCAGAGCCCGCACAAGCCTTTCCTGCTTTTCCGTGACGAGACGCTCACCTATGCGCAGGTGGACCGGCGCAGCAACCAAGTGGCGCGGACGCTGCACGACCACGTCGGCCTGCGCCAGGGAGACTGCGTGGCGATCTTCATGAGCAACGAACCAGCCTACGTGTGGCTGGGGCTGGGGCTGGCCAAGCTGGGCTGTGCCATGTCGTGCCTCAACTCCAACATCCGCGCGAAGTCCCTGCTGCACTGCTTCCAGTGTTGCGGCGCGAAGGTGCTACTGGTCTCACCAGGTGAGCCCGGGGACCGACCGCCCTGGCAGTGGGCTCCCCCGCACCTTGACAGACCAGCCACTGCATGGTATAGGGGGTTGGAAAGGGAACTTCAGGTCCGAACTGGCAGTGTAGAGGGAGGGGATGGCAACCCTTCCTCAAGACGCTAATGGTCATTAAAACAGGCCGTTGTGGAAGCTCTTTCAGGCACTGTGTTAAGCACCGTGCAGTACATAGTGTTGCTTTTAATCCTCACATAACACAGGGCTTACTATCGGGCTTTGTAGGTGAGACCACCGAGGACCGTGAAGCCTTAGGTCCCAGGTTGTAGAGCTGAGGAGAGGGGTTAACCAGAGCTGTCTATCTTTAGAGTCCAGGCTTTTAACCAAAACCGACAACATGGGCATTAAAATGCAGAGAGTCTTGAGTGTGAACTCCAGAGGATCCCGAATGTTCTCACCTCTGCTGTTTGATTGGCTACATGATCACAAGAAAGTCATTTTCCCTTCCTGTCCCGTGGTGTCCTCCTCTAATAGAGGGTCTTCCCGGCTGCTTCGGGCTCTCAAATGCTGTTAGCCTCTCTGGATTCTCACTGCAGAGAAGGTTACCCCACCTGCTCCCCAAGAAGACTTTGGGGATCTGCTGCAGTGCCCTCGTCAGCCCCCATTACATCTATAACCAAAGCGACCGTTGGTTCTGTAGTTCCCTCCTGCCACACTTCAACAAGACCTGAAATGGTACCTCCATGCCCCAGTGGTGACCAGGCCAGGAAGAAACCGAGAGCCCATTCCCCACAGGACTGTTGGTTTTCCTTTCCTAGAAAGCTTGTCGCTGCAGTCAAGGACTAGGAGTTGCTTCTCACTCTGTTGGTCAGGGGAGGACCAACCAGCTGTGAGCCGAAAAACATGAAGAAGTAGGGAGCCAGGACGCCTCACCTTTCTGGAATGCCTTTGCATGCCAACCCCTATGCCAGGTGCTTTTATTACCCTAAGAGATAACATATTATTACCTCCTGTGAGTTGAAAAACCTGAAGCTTAAAATTCCAGCCAACTTCAAAGACCACGAATTTCCCTGCATCGTGCTACCTTTCTCTGCATGGTTGTAGTCTTAGAGCTGGAACGGATTGAGCATCCTCTGCTCTTCGCCTACATTTCGTAACTGAGGAAAGGGAGGCAAGCTAGGCAGCTAGTGTAGTGTCACAGAAAGATGAGATGTCCATTGACTCATGGGGAACCAAGAAACTTACACATTATTTTGGATAAAATAATCCAAAAAATGAAGGCCTTGTATAAAAGTTTAAGATGCAGGGGGGACAATTTAAAGGCAGCCAACTTATATAAAGGGGATGATCCTTTCAAGAAAATCCCCAACAATTTCTAGTTGCCTGAGAAAAGAGACGATTTAATCTCTTAGTAACTGGAAGACTCTCTTAAACCTATTACTTTACCTTTTGGTTCCTAAGAAAGTATCGCAGTGATCTTTTTTACCAATTCAGGAGGGATTTAAATACTACTTGCCTGCATAGTATCTCAGGCTTTGTGTGAGGGAGGTCAGGGACTGCAGAGATTAGGTCTGTAATCAAGTCTTGTAGCACAAACTTTTGAGGTTAGGTTTAGAAAAGCAGATGATATAAAAACCACCAGGTAGAGAGTCCCCACAAGGTACAAGCTAGTTGCCACAAAAGGACAGGGAGAAAATAAGATGAATTACTTCAAGGATGTTACAGTCCAGTAAAAGAACTAAGCCACATACCCAAATGTCTGTGAACGTGATATCCAGAAGAATGTGATAAGTATGCTGAAAGAACTACAGAGTTGGGCGTTGGGGGTGGGTAGAGGCAGGGGATGAGCAGAGAGTGAAAATTCCTGGAGGCATTGACACTGAACTGGGCAAGTGCAGTAGGGGAGAAGGGATTCCAGGCAAGAGGAGCCCCAGAGGCTGTTTTCATCAGGTTCATAACACAGATGCTTCATTAGAGTTTTGCTATGTAAGGACAATAGTGGTAGTTTTTAAAGGCTGTTTACTGGAGGGACTCTACTGTAGAGAAAATAAGGACTCAGGGAATTCAAAGAATGGCCAACGGCAGAGGCCTCACTTCCATGAAGGGGATTAATTTTCCAGTGCCAACTTTAATCAAGGATCAAGGCATAGAGATAATCTGATCTCCACTTCTCTCCTGAGTTGTACAAGGAAAAGCTTAGATGAGTTGCTTCACTGGACTTTAATTATCTCAAAGGCTTAGAATTCTCTCATATATCTTTGAATAACGACCTAGCAATACCTAGCATATAGTAGTCATTCAATAAATGTTTGTCAAATTAATGAGTTCCATTATTCTGGTTGGTTGCAATAGGCTTTCTTCTCTGAAGCATAAGAACCATTGGGTTGGCATGAGGACATGAAAAATGATGTAAAAAAGTTAAATATATCCTGATTTGAGAAAATCCATTTAGATCCAGTCTCCCAGGCCCAGCCTCACCCTACCAGATTTGCTTACCTCCCAGTTCACCTCTGGCAGTTGGCTGTAGGAGAGAGGTGCTCTCCTGGGGTCTCATTGCCAGAGAGGGAGCTGGTCATGAGCATAGGATGGGCTGGGACCATAGTAGGGAGGGTCTGTGCATAGGATAGTGGAGGACAAAAACGGAGACATCAAATAATAATGTACTCAAGGGCTGAGATCTCAAGCAGCCCAAGGTCTGAACAGAGAGCTAGCTTAAAGACATTCTCTAAAATTTTTCTTCTTACCCTGCTCATAACTAAAGGTTGCAAGGCAGGTGGTTGTACATCTCCATCAAAATAAACTAGCACTTTGCTAGCATATTTGGGAAGGCCAGCAATTCTTTCTCCTTAGAAACAAGAAGGGTAGAAGCAAAACAACTTTAAATCAGACGTTAATGTTATTGAATCTGAAGAAGGATAGAATTCAGATTATTCTGCACATTGAGTGTAAGTGGCCAGTATTCTAAAAAGACCTTCCTACAGCCTCTTGAGAAAAATAGGGAAGTAGATAGCTAGTAGAAAGGTGACATGGCTGCTTGTGGATATTAAATGATAACAATTATGTAAGTCCTGGTATGACTGGGTAACTTCATGACAAAGAATTATGCTTGATTCTGGGACTATTTAGAAAGTGAGAGTTCGCTTAAGTAAGAACTTTAAAATAACATTAAGAAGATATATAACTACACAAAGGTAATATGAATATGTATTCCCCTGTTAAAGATTTACTTGTTGCTGGTGAGACTTAACCTTGGTTAACATCTTTCTGACCTCAGGGCAATTTGTTTTGTGGGGGGAGGGGAAGAGGTGAATGCACGCCTCTATCTGAAGGTGTTCTAACCCGTAGCTTGTCGATGTACAGACCAGACAATGGGTTCTTAAATGTGATTAATTCCAAACTGCCGATGCCAAAAATGCAAAATCACAGTTACAAATGGCATTTTTTTTTTAAATTTTTTTTTTCAACGTTTTTTATTTATTTTTGGGACAGAGAGAGACAGAGCATGAATGGGGGAGGGGCAGTGAGAGAGGGAGACAAAGAATCGGAAACAGGCTCCAGGCTCCGAGCCATCAGCCCAGAGCCCGACGCGGGGCTCGAACTCACGGACCGCGAGATCGTGACCTGGCTGAAGTCGGACGCTCAACCGACTGCGCCACCCAGGCGCCCCACAAATGGCATTTGAAAGGCTGTTTTCAGACTGTCTCCAAGGGCTGTCAAGAACCAGTTTGTGTTTCAGGTGCCTTTTTGAATGAAGAAAAGGTAAAGCCTCCAATCCTGACTTGCCCATCTGCCAACCATTTCACAATCATCCTAGAACTTTGATCAAAACACGTTTCCTTTCATTGCCTCCTTTCCAGGTCCCACTTTATTGATAAGCATTTCTGGGGTGTTTGATTTAACTCTGTCAGATACCCATTCAATGAGGCAATGGAGTAGCAGAACAAGCCTCTAGATTAAATGCCTTTCCTAGCAGAAAGCTGCAGAGTTAGCCAGTAGCATCTTACCAGCTCAGTGGTGAAGATTGGTTCAGCTCGCCACCTGCCCTCTCTCCCCACTTTCTAAGAATGGGCCCAGGTATTCATAAATTTCTTCTTCTTTTATTAAAAAAAAAAAAAAAGCAGAGAAACTTCATATGCTATCTTGATTTCTTTTCTTTTTTTTTCTTTTAACAAGATAGATTTTAAGGAAGGGAGGAGAAATGTGGTAATCACTCAATTTTCCATCACTCCAGTATGCACTGCTTTCTCTGAAGTTCTATTTCAATCCATGGCTTAAAACCAGACCATTGAGGAATCAACAGGTCTGCTCTACACCACTGAGATAACTTTCTGTGAATACTGTTTTTCACACCCAAGCTTTTAATAAAGCTCAAGGTTATGCTTTTCAAAGAACATGAACAAGAGATTGTCAGTAGTACTCTTCAAAGGCAGATTCCACATGCTTCATTTAACAAGTACTGAGCAGAAAGTCAAATAGGCAGCATCTTCTAAAAAGTAAAGCCGTCTTTCAAAACTTTAACCTGAGTGGCTGATATAAGGAGACAGGAATCCTATAAACCCAGTATATTTCTGTTCATTTTGTATCTGTCTTTTCATACATAGACTCACTGAGCTTCTGTCCCCATTTGTAGAAATTGGGTTACTGTATCTTTATCACAGGGTTCTTGTGAAAATTATGACATAAATTGTGTAAAGCTACTCTACAAATTGGTCTATACAAATGAAAAATAAAAGGGCTTTGCTATCAGTAAGGATGCAATGTATAGTGGATGCTGTGATAGACTACCCAAATCCCCTCTCAGGACTGAGATGCTCATTCCTTATCTGTTGGGAGCATTGGCAGCTAAAGTTCTCAGCTGAGACCACTTCCAGGATTTGCCCTTGCTTAAAAAGAGCCACTGTGCCCAAGGTTAAGCACTATCCTCCCCCCCCACCACCCCTGCCTCCTGCATCCAGTGACTGGTTCATGGGCAGGGGTGAAAGTATAGCCCACTTTCCTTAGTTTGGAACAATCCTGAAGGGCCATCCCAGGCCCAGAGTCCCCATAGGATCAGAGGATCAGTTGAGCGAGTCCCCTATGTGACTGCATCACTGTTCAACTTTCCCTCTATCCAGTCCGCTCCTCTTACAGCCTCACAGATGTCATTCCCAAGAACATTCCTGCATGTAAATCTCAAAACCCAGAGTTCCCAGCAACTCAACCTGTGCCAAGTAGAATTATTTGAGCTTTTGTATCCTGGTTGATTGCCACTTTTAATTTTTTTTTTTTTAACGTTTATTTATTTTTGAGACAGAGAGAGACAGAGCATGAACGGGGGAGGGGCAGAGAGAGAGGGAGACATAGAATCGGAAGCAGATTGCCACTTTTAAGTAAGCAGACTTTATGGTAAGAATTAACACACACACACCCTACATAAAAAATCTGTGAAGGGGAAAACATGTATGTCCAAATGTAGTCATAAAAAGCTTAAGGAAAGACACTAAATAACAAAGAGATAGTTAATAACTGATATTCACTTCCAGAATTTCCTTTCAAATTTCAGTTTTATAGCAGCATCTCTAGGGGAAGAAAGGCTGCTACAATTGGACATGTTAGGTGTGTCTAATATGGTTGGTGAGTCACTGGACCCTCAGGTCAATGCCCAAATGCTAATTGTACACCAGCAGCCCAGAGGACATGTAGGGAAATTGTGTTGGGCAAGGTCAGCGGCCTTCCCTACAGCTGAGATGCCTTCTCCGAAAGGTATCACAAACTAAATGTTTGGTAGGGTAGGAAGATGAATGTAGTAGAAGATATATGACACCAAATTGCTTGAACTGTAATCAAGCATGACACCTGCTTAATTACATTTTCTTTTTCCTTTTTTAAAAAATGGAATGTAAATTTCATGCTGAAAAATTTATCATGGTCTTCCACACAGTCCATTTGCCTGACTTACACCAGGGACTTGGGCCCTGCCCCCATCCCAGCCTCTTCTTCCAACCTTCTTCCCTCCTGTTCTACACTCCAGTCAGCTTTAGCCTCTTAGTTACTTTGGTACCATGTTGTGTGCCCCCTAGCCTTTACATAAGCTGTTCCCTCTGCTAGAAACAGGCACAGCCAATCTCAGTTGATCTTCAACTTGTTGCCAATTCCTGTTTATCTTTCAGGTCTCCATTTAGATGATCCTGCCTCTGGGCTCTCTTTGTGTTCCTCCCCAAACATCATAACCCCTATTGTGACACCTAGGACACCCTATTTTAATGGATGATTTCCTCCCCCATTAGGCTCTATAGAAACAGGGACAGTATCAGTTTTGTTCACTGTTATATCCAGTGCTTAGAACCATGCCTGGTACATAGGGAGCACCCTTTAGATAGATATTGAATAAATGTTGGGAAAGAGGGAGGGAGAAAAGAAAGACTAATCCAGGTAACTTATAACACGGTATTTAAGTATATAGCCTCAGAGGAGGTTGGGAGGGAGGGAAGGGAAAGAGGGAGGAGATTTCTTCATTCTTGAAGTAGCAATTGTTGTTGTCATTTTTAATTTATTGGTCTGGGCCCTTGTACGCAAGAATAATTATTTCGTTGTGCATTATATTTTATTAGAGGTTTATCAACTCATAGTATTGTAAGATCTGCATCCTTTAAAATCAACAGCTTTAGGGACGCCTGGGTGGCTCCGTTGGTTAAGTGTCGACTTCAGCTCAGGTCATGATCTCATAGTTTGTGAGTTCGAGCCCCATGTTGGGCTCTGTGCTGACAGCTTGGAGCTTGAAGCCTGCTTCTGACTCTGTGTCTCCCCATCTCTTGGCCCCTCCCCTGCTCATTCTCTGTCTCTCTCTGTGTCTCAATAATAAGTAAATGTTAAAAAAAATTTTTTAAATCAACAACTTTAGTTTATTCCTCTGTCTCTTCCACACAAACACAATCCTCTGTGCACATTCTTTGAATTACAAGCACTTGTTGAGCACTCACTACTGTTGACTATGTGAAGAGGATTAAGTTATGATCCTTAATCTCAAAGTTTTCACTAATAGAGGAGAAAAAGAACGATCAAGTTGTACTATGTACTAACTACTCTGCCAGAAGTATATGCAGGCCCCTGTGGGAGCACCTCACTTTGTAGAGGGAGGGAAGGCAACAGAGAGAAGTGTCACCAAGGGTGAGTCTTGAAGGGTGAGCTGGAGTTTTCCAGGTGACCCAGATGTAGGAGGGCACTCAAAGCAGGTAAAACCATTTGGACAAAGGCCATGAGATGTGAGGATATGGGTACATTCCATTCACATAGATCAGTGTAGTTAAAGGAAAGGGGACAAGAGATGGTACTAAGAGATGACATCAGAAAAGTCCCCAGAGGTTAGACTGTGAATGAGCTCGGGACCTCACATGTTGCATAAGGAGAGTGGACTCACCACAAAGGATGAGCAGCCATTGAAAGATTCTGAACAGGGCAGTAACAAGAAGCCATAGTGTAGCTGATCAGTTGGAAGCAAGGAAAGATTAGAGATAAGGAGATTGATCAGGAGGCTAATGGGATGATCAAAGTAGGAAATAATGAGGATCTGGACCAAGGCAGTGGCAAGGAATGGGGTGTTTTTATAACAGTCATATTTTTGGTTAATATTTTGAAGTGCTGAAGGAACCTGTTAAAAGAGTAGAAAGGGAGAACGAAAGTTCAAGGGGCCAAAAGGAGGAGAAGCTGATCTGATGGAGGTTAAAAAAATATTTGAGGCAAATAGTTTATTGAAGAATGGTGGCCAGGGGTGCCTGGGTGGCTTAGTCAGTTGAGCATCTGACTCTTGATTTCGGCTCAAGTCATGATCTCATGGTCCTAAGATTGAGCATGCATCGGGCTCTGTGCTAGTGTGCAACCTGCTTGAGATTCTCTCTTTCTCTCTCTGCCACTGTCCAACTTGAGCGCTCACGTGTGCACACTTTCTCTCTCTCTCTTTCTAAAAATAAAATAAATAATAATAAATAATAATAAAAGAATGATAGCCAATAGAAATTCCAGGAGAAAACTCAGGAAGTATGATATAATCATACTATACTATAAGTGTGTTACTTCTGCAGTGAATAATATTCACATAGTTATAATCTTGTTGATCCTGATTATTGGTGTTCAGCTTCTAGAACCAACCCATAAACAAAGCTGGGAAGATGGAATTATAGCCTCAGAATAGATGTACATACTATTAACCTAGACAACATAAAGTGGAGATAGTAACTGTTGGGAGTGGACAAGGGTAAAACAAGGGTGGGGATCAAAATTGATAGGTCCCAAGGTAGCAGGAAAAGCACATTGTTTGGTGTCAGACAAGTGACTGTTACAAGACACAGGTTTAAAAAAAATGAAAAGTGATTGTGCCTCTAGGCAGCAGGTTTAGTTGTTAAGAGGGATGGGGTAAGGGACTGTTGATGTTTATTATAGACTCTTTTGTACTCTTTGATTGATTTTTACCAGGTGCATGAGTCCTCTGGTTAAAATGTTTTGAAATTTTTTTTAATGCATCTGTCCAGATGATATTTTTTGTTTTGATGGAGACATCATATATAAACATCTGAAAAACAAAGTATATAGGATGCATTAGGTATAGCCTCCCCAAAGTAATTCCTTCCGGTATTGAGTCACCTTCCTATTAAGTATATTCACCTCAGCTATCACAAGTTCAAGATAAGTAAGCTTAAAGGTCATCTCATCTTGTGATTTAAGGGCACATAAATCAAGTAGCAAACATGAAGGTTTTTTTCGCATTGACCTATAGTAAAAAATATATTTGTCTGTGGCCCAGTACCCAGGCACCCACATAACTGAAACAAATTTTTAAAAAAACTGATACTTCCCTCTTACTTTGTGTGATACACTCTGAAAATTTATATTTCCTTCTATTTTAATTTTTTTTAATGCTGGTCACTTCAAATGATTTTAAAAACCCACTATTGTACTGTGCCCTATGGTTTGAAAAACATGCTAATCAGTCCTGTTTTTTTTCTCATACCAGAAAATGTGCTTATGAAATTTGGAGGTTATTTCTCAGATAAGCTGAACCTTCCTTGGGGAACTATTTGTTACTGATACGTTAAAAAAAAAAAAAAAAAAAATATATATATATATATATATATATATATATATATATATATATATATATATGTTGGGGCACCTGGGTGGCTCAGTCAGTTAAGCATCTGACTTCGACTCAGGTCATGATCTCGCAGTTCATGGGTTCAAGCCCTGCGTCAGCTCTGTGCAGACAGCTCAGAGCCTGGAGCCTGCTTCAGATTCTGTGTCTCCCTCTTTCTCTGCCCCTCCCCCACTGTGCTCTGTCTCTCTCTCTCTCTCAAAAATAAACATTAATATATATATGTGTGTGTGTGTATATATATATGTATATATATATACACACATATATATTATATAAAGTTCACTTCTATCATCTTAGTTAGCATGGCTGCCTTGTTTTCATTCCTCGTCTCCTACCTTAAAATTTTCTTTTTTTCTTTTTCATCACTAGGGGACACATATATTAGGAATAACCAAATTCATTTCTGGAGTATTTTGAGATGTATACCAGACATGCTTATAAGTTATATGCTTATATATCTTGGTTTTTATCCACGTGTCCATTTGTTTGTACAGATTTCAACCAACTCTCTGCCGCTTATGAAACCATTAAAACATAGCCTTCCCTCAAACTTTGAAATCTTGTGATATTTTTCACATGTAGCAAATTCCATGTTTAATATCACGTGACTATAAGCTCCACTTGTCATGTCTACACAGTTCAGCAAAAATTATGCCAAAAACAATTACTGTGAGGCTTATTATAGAACTTTTTAAAGTGGACTAATTTTATGTGTTTGGATTTTTTTTTCCTTATTAAGAACTACAAGAAGCTGTGGAAGAGGTGCTACCAAGCCTGAAAAAAGATAATGTGTCCATCTATTATGTGAGCAGAACTTCTAACACGGATGGGGTTGAATCTTTACTGGACAAAGTGGATGAAGTGTCAACAGAACCTATTCCAGAGTCGTGGAGGTCTGAAGTCACTTTTTCCAGTCCTGCCTTATACATTTATACTTCTGGAACCACAGGTAAAAATAAAGAGAGGATTCTCAAAGAAATGGACCTATCCTGAAGGAGTTAAAGGTTGGGTTAGGTTTTCAAATGGTCTTTTCCTTTGGCAAAACTTACCCAATAACTAATACTTAGAGGATTTAGCTCTTTCACCTGTGGGAACTGATCTTATTTCATAGCATATAATCCTATTTGGGTTTGCCCAGGCTACACATATTTCCCCCTAGTTGGTGTGTAGAACAGATAAATTGGTTAAGCAAGAAATACAAAAATAATTGTGAGGATGGATGAAATTTGGCACTGAATAGGTTTTTGGAAGTTTTAAATGATTGTTGGATTTTTATTATATTATATTCCAAGTCCACACATAATGTATAACCAATTATTGATGGGACTAAAGAAGACATTAGGACAATAATGGGGTTGTATTTTACATAAATGTTTTTACCGCTATCTTCCCATGCAACACTGACTTGGTGCAGCCCAGGACCTAAAATAGTGTATTTCATCCAGTCGAGGATATCTTCAACTGTAAGCTGCACCATAACTTTATGAGCCACTAAGAGAAAACACTGCCAATTAACAGTGTTATTGGAACATTGCTATATAGAACATGCAGTATTAAAGATAGAATGCACTATCCACTCTCCTATGAGCTTTATGGTCTATGTTCATACAATTCTTCTACCATCCTTAAGACAGATACCAATCTTATTCCCATTTTACCAATCCAGAAACTGAGAGGGTAAGAACTTCTCAAGACAGATAGAAGTGTCAAGATTCACCTTGGTAGGCTGACTCCACAGCTCATAAATCTGACCTCTCTGCCACAATACTGCCCAGTTCTTCCATTTAACAGATATGTGGTGTCTGCCTAATCTAGGCCAGGGAAAACATCATGAAAATGTAATAATATGAGGCCTGAGGGATATAGTTAGAAGGAGGACAGGAAGCCAGTACCAGTATGCTGACCATTATTACTAATATTGGAAAACTGAATATGTGAATCTTCTTTTGATTAAAATTTTAACTTAAGGTAACGCACACATGAGTTTCCTTGTAAAACACTCTAACTGATTACAGGTAAAGCTAAGGTTTCCTTTGAGCCTTTTATCTCAACACCAGCCTATAAACACTCCCTCCTTCACCTTAACAAGCCCTCGGCACCCATCTGCTCTCCCAGTTTTCAGACCTGAATGTCAACTTCCCTTCATACAATCACTTTCTTTTTTTTTTTTTTTTTTTTTTTGGGATTTGGACCCAAGTGTCTTTATTTATTTATTTTTTTATTTTTTTTATTTTTTAATATATGAAATTTACTGTCAAATTGGTTTCCATACAACACCCAGTGCTCATCCCAAAAGGTGCCCTCCTCAATACCCATTACCCACCCTGCCCTCCCTCCCACCCCCCATCAACCCTCAGTTTGTTCTCAGTTTTTAACAGTCTCTAATGCTTTGGCTCTCTCCCACTCTAACCTCTTTTTTTTTTTTTTTTTTTTCCTTCCCCTCCCCAACAATCACTTTCACTTAGTGTTTTCTTTAAGTAAATGAAGAAGGGAGATTGGGAATGGCATATTAAAACCAATGCCCAAAGCATGTCCATCCTTTTTCCATCTGCCGGCAGTTATATCCTAGCATGCCAACAGAATGGTGGAATGACATAGTTAACCAAATGCTTCCCCTATGTACAGATAGTACCTCAATATATGAGACTTCTACCCTCATTTCTTAATAGAATGGTAAAATTTAATTGTAACCTTTGGGAAGTGATTGAGAAAAACGGAGTCCTTGGTTACTGACAAGGAGTTCTTGTCTTAATGCCAGACATTAGACCTGCAGGTTGGTCTGCAGGTTTTAGCAGTCAAATATAAAACCCATTTTAGGGAGAAAAAGAGAATGGAGGGGCACCTGGGTGGCTCAGTCGGTTAAGCCTCCGACTTCAGCTCAGGTCATAATCTCATGGTTGGTAAATTCAAGCCCTGTCTCGGGCTCTGTGCTGACAGCTCAGAGGCTGCAGCCTGCTTCAGATTCTGTGTCTCCCCCTCTCTCTGCCCCTCCCATGCTTGTGCTTTGTCTCTCTCTGTCTCTCAATAATAAATAAATGTTTTTAAAAAATTTTTTATAGGAAAAGAGAATGGACACTCCTTAATTTAATCCCGCAATTCAGAATTTATATTTAATTGGAAGATAAATGGTTTGGTGTGTATTTACTTCTCTCCTTATCTCTGAGTAAAATATTTACTAAGTTACTCTGGTAAAGATTACATAAAAGAACTCATTTAATCAGTTGGAGAACCAAGTTCCTCACAGTCCTTAGCACAAAATTATATAATACCTACCAAACATTCGTATTTCTTCACTAACACAAAATCTTAAATTAGGAAATTTTTGAAAGTACTTCAAAGCAGCAAAGGCTATGTATTTCATTTTTAAAAATATACTATAGAGCTTTTACTATCCAGACAATTCTTTTCCATGGATACAGTTGATTTATTGATGCCTTCTTCTATGTCTTCGTATTAGTGTAGAATGGGGCATTGATACTGACACAATGCCACTGGCCCTCTGTCAAAGAAAATGAATTTTGAATTGTGTTTACAATTATGGTAGTGTGCTGGACATACTGCTTTGCCTTATAATGAATGGCTGTTTCTTAGGCAATACCGATCAAGGCACCATCAAATATGGGAGGGTCTGAGTCTGCAGAGAACTATCTTCCTGTTTACAACGTCCATTTACCCACTCAGGTCTTAACTTCTAGCCCCAGCTCCTTAGTAATGGCTTTGTGCCCTCTCCCCACTAAACTGACTTTCCCTGGGAAACAACATAATTATTTTAACGTTTATTCACTTTTGAGAGAGACAGGCAGACTGTGAGCAGGGGAGGGGCAGAGAGAGAGGGAGACACAGAATCCGAAGTAGGCTCCAGGCTCTGAGCTGTCAGCACAGAGCCCGTCACGGGGCTTGAGCTCACGAACTGCGAGTGGAAGTCGGACACTTAACTGACTGAACCACCCAGGCACCCTTCCCTCGGTACAATATAAATATATCCTTTTAATACAGTCTTACCAAAAAAGTGACATAAATTACATGTAAGAAATTGCAAATATACCGAAACTACACTGAGATACCATTTTTCACCTTTCAGACTGGCAAATATTCCAACGTTTGAGAGCATACCTAGGCAGGGCTATGAGGAACAGGTACACCCAGATATTGCTGGTGGGAGAGTGAATGGGGACAGCCCCCATAACTCTCAATGTGGCAATACCTATCAAAATGACAAAAGATGTTTATCTTTTGACCCTGCAATCTCACTTCAGCAAGTTTATCCTACAAATACAGCATCGTTCATACTGCAAACTACCATGTGGACTAGGCTATTCACTACAGCATCATTTGAAATAGCCAAATAGTTAAATAAATTATAATGCAACATACAAAGGACTTGATGCAACTGAGAGAGAGGGAGGGAGGGAGAGAGGGGAAGAATAAATGAATGAATAAATAAATAAGGGAAATTTCTTTGTATAAATGCGGACAGTTTTCTACCATACATTGCTAAGTAGAAGGGGGAGAAAGTGCAGAAAGGTGTGAATTTTTTAAGGTTATTTACTTTGAGAGAGACAGAGAAAGTAGGGAGAGGCAGAGGGGGAAGGAAAGAGAGAATTCCTTTTTTTTTTTTTAATAATTTTTTTTTAATTTCTTTTTTTTAACATTTATTTATTTTTGAGACAGAGAGAGACAGAGCATGAATGGGGGAGGCACAGAGAGAGAGGGAGACACAGAATCGGAAGCAGGCTCCAGGCTCTGAGCCATCAGCCCAGAGCCCGATGCGGGGCTTGAACTCACGGACCGCGAAATCGTGACCTGAGCTGAAGTCGGACGCTCAACAGACTGAGCCACCCAGGGACCCCAGGAAAGAGAGAATTCCAAGCAAGCTCTGTGCTGTCAGCGCAGAGCCAGAGGCGGGGCTCAAACTTACAAACTGTGAGATGAAGACCTGAGCCAAAATCAAGAGTTGGACATTTAGCTGACTGACCCACCCAGGTGCCCCTGGGTGGAGAAAGGGCAAGAACAAATAAGCAACTCTTCATATTTGCTTATATTTATATAAAGAAATTCTAGAACAATACTTAAGGAATGCATAAAAGTGATTATGAAGGAAAGTGATGGGAATGGAATAAGCTATTTAATGTCTCTGAATCTCAGCCTTCTGATCTGTGGATTAAAGAATATAATTTTACTTACCTTGTTAATTATGAGAACTAAACGAAATTTGAAAATACCTTACAAGGTGGTAGGCACAAAACAAAAATTTGATAGACATTCATGCCTTTTTCTTCTAATTACATCTAACTCAGGTGTCAACAAGCTATGGTCTTGTGCCAAATACAGCCCCTCCCAACCTGATTTTGTAAATAGAGCTTTATCAGAACACAACCGCATTCATTCCTTTCTGTGGTTGGCTGCTATTGGCTATAATAGTAGAGTTGAGTAGTTTTAACAGAGGTTGTATGACCCTGCAAAGCCTAAAACATTGACTATCTGGTCTTTTACATAAGAAATTTGCTGGCTCTTGATGTAACCAGTCATGGCCCTCTCCTCTGCATTCTCTAACCACTGGATGATGGATTTTCCTAAGCCAGATCTCTCTTCCAGACCACTGGTCTGTGAATGATTCCATCCTGACTCACTCATGCCTTCTCTTGTATCTTTGCAAAGGTCTCCCGAAAGCTGCCAAGATCAATCACTATCGCCTGTGGTATGGAGCTAGCCTTGCCACTGCAAGCAGAGTTAGGAAAGATGATGTCATCTATACCACCCTGCCCTTGTACCACAGTGCTGCGCTTATGGTCGGCCTCCATGGATGTATCATGACTGGTAAGACTTTTCTCTCAACAAGTCACTGGAGTCCAGTACACATTCATATGTGCTCAACAGGGAAAGTAATACAAAATTTGCCTACTTGCCTGTCTGCCAGGGACAGCGTTTAATTCAATGTTAACAGCAAAGCTATTTGGCTCACGTATCACCAGCAAGTATCTAGAATCATTTCTATTTCCTCATGCCTGCTTGTCTGATAAATAATGCTACAGATGTTCAGGATATCAAGGAGGAAACTTCTTTAAAACATTTTTATCCAAGTTAAGACACTTGATTCTTAAGTTCCGTAAATAATTCCCCTCTGTCATTTATGTCTTCCGAAATCTGCATGTGGATCTCCATCTGCATCTGATGTAAACTTCTCCCTTAGCCGTCCCCATCCTACTTCATTCTTCCCCCCTTGCTCAACTCCTCAGCTCTGGTCAGAATACCTTGCTTTCCATCTCTTCTCTTTCTTTCTGAAATGTTGCCATTCAAATTAGAGTTGCCATTTTTTTCCTTTCAGTAGGCTTTATGCCACTTGTATACATTAAGACTCAGTCCAATGTCCACCTCTTCCAGAAAGCCATCTCTAACTCTCTAAGTAAAAAAACAATTTAATTTTTCCCCTGTGTGGCATTTCCTTTTAAATACTCATATATGTACATATAATAACATATATCCACATACATATATAAATGCATGCATGATGGCCCAAGCCTCTATCTTTTTCCCTCATCAACTTATTGATCAGCTGTAAAATACTTACCCCAGCCTCAGCACCAGCCTCCACATCAGCCAGGAACAACTGACTGGGCCTGATCATATAGCTGGGCTCTTCAAGAACTGGGGAACTCTGAGGCTCCCAAAGGGACTAATTCACTGCTCACACATTTGCTTAAGCACCAAATATACATTCTAAGGAAGAAAAAATCATATTTAAAAAATCTTTTCCTCTTCTAAAACATCACACTCTTGTATATTTAGGAGTAAAGCTAAACTAAGAGCATGAAAAAGTATTTCTGAGATGTTTTTATTTCACTTTACTACATCTTATGACTATAATTTGGTTGGGTGTGATATATATTATTTTTACCCATTGTAATGTGATATAGTTTCACATTGATATATATTTTTTTACCCATATTTCCCTATTGCTATTATAACAAATTACCACAAACTTAGTGGCTTGAAAACAACATAATTTTTTTCTCTGTTTTGAAAGTCAGAAGTCCTATAATCCAGGTGTCTGCAGAACTGTATCCCTTCTGGAAGTTCTAGGAAAGAGTCCATTTACTTGCTTTTTCCAGCTTCTAGAAGCTGCCTGCATTCTTTGGCTTGTGGCCACTTTTGCTGTCTTCACAACACATTCCTCCAGCCTTTTGTTTCTGCATCCATCCCCTTCTGCCCTTGACCTGCCTGCCTTCCTGTTAGAAGGCCATTTATGATTACCTTGGGCCCACCCAGGTTATCCAGAATGATCTTCCTATCTCAGAATCCTTAACTTAATCACATCTACACAGTTCTTTTTGCCATGTAAGGTAGAATGTTCACAGAACATTCTAGAACATGGACATCTTTGGGAACCATTATTATGTCTACCTCACCCATCAAAGAATAGATTTCCTGCTTGTTCAAGACCTTGGCTCTCCATTGCCTGCGAAGTTAAGTCTGACTCCTCCACCTGGCACTTCCAAGTTCTCCATGATGGCACCCCTGGCTGCTTCTCTAGGCTCATCTCCCATGAGCCACCCCCTGTTCACCACTCCAGTTACAGGCCAACTGAGTCTTGGCTATCTTCCAACGCCTTCTGGACTGTCCTATCTTTTTGTTTCATACTGTTTCCTCTGCCTGGAATTCTCTTACCTTTATTCATATTCATTGCTCAAGACACAATTCAGATCTACCTCTTCCAAAATATGCCTTTCTCAGCCCTTGCCCCCAAGCAGAATTAATACACACACACACACACACACACACACACACACACACACACACACTCATGTTCACATTCCCTTAGAGATTCATTTGAAACTCTTATTTATTGCACACTGACTTTTATTAGAAAGATGTTTGTATGTGTCTTTTCCCTCACTAGATTGAAAGCCTCTGTTTTTATCCTGGTTAAAGCCTGGTTTCATCCTCAACCATGTCTTATTCATTTTTGTATTGAATGTAATTGATACTCAAAACTTGTTTGTGAATATAATTCACATTTAAAGTTCTACCTTTCAAAAATGACAAATATAACCAGGGAGTTTTTTGTAGCATCTCTTTATTAACACTTTATATACACTTCTCTGTAGGTGCTACTCTTGTTTTGCGGAACAAATTTTCAGCCAGCCAGTTTTGGGATGACTGCAGAAAATATAATGTCACTGTCATTCAGTATATTGGTGAACTTCTTCGGTATTTATGCAACTCACCCCAGGTAACGCTTCTGATGCTTCATTCATTTTGAAATGAATAAGATAGAAATTCAAGTAACTTTGGTCATGCTAGGTTTCAGCTGCTTCTCACACATCTATCAGTTTTCAGTGTAGACTACAATTGTGTGTCATGATAAAGTGCTTGGCACCACACCTATCATATAGAGAGGATTTACTAGGTGGCAGTTGCTATTAATATTATTATTCCCTACCTTTTTACCTGTTTTCACATCTCGCCCTCTATCTAACATATCCTCCACTTCCCTATTTGTTTAAAGCCTTCTCACTGTCAAAGCCCAGTTCAAATGATACCTCCTATGTTAAACCTGTTTGGTCACTCCGACAAAAGTCATCACTCCCTTCCCTTACATCATTTGATTTCTACCCCTTTGTGGCCCTTGTCACATTGTAAGTGTTTTTCTTCATACCTTTTTTTCTCCCTAAGCTATGAAGTCTTTGATGGCAGGGACATCTTGCATCCTTACTTGTCTTATACCACAAGACACACAGGAAATTTTTACTTAATGTTGATTAAAAAATCCCCTTGTGGCTTTGAAACCATTTGACTAAGTCTGTCAACAAGCTGGGAGCAGACGCCCAAAGTTACTCCAGAGGCCTTGGATCTACTCTGTTTGCAGACGTCCAGATGTCTTGATGGGGCTGTTCGAAAGAACATCTCCTTCCTGGTCCCTCAACTCTCATCAGAGGTCTGGCAGCCTTTCCGGGGGCCAAATCAAGGTTTCTCAGTAGTGACACTGCTGACATTTGGGGCCCATTCATTATTTGCTGTATGAAGTTATTCAGTGCACTATGGATGTTTAGTAGCATCTTTGGCATTTACACAGGACATGGCCATAGTACCTTCTCCCTCCCCCCAGGCTGTGATAATCAAAATGTCCTCAGACATTGCCAGATGTCCCCTGGCAGGCAAAATCAACTCCAGTTGAGAACCATTAGACCAGACAATGCAGTAAACTCGGCAGATTCTGCTTCTTTTAGTCCTTTCAATCATCATAAGACAGCAAACTCAGAGGATCACTAAGTTGATAAATTACTATTTAGAAGCACCTGTTATGTTCAACTTGTATAACAGCTACTGTGTGACTTGGAAAGGAATCTAGGATGCTTCTGCCCCAGTTCTTCCTCTCCTCACTTCATTCAGTCTTTGCCCACAGATCAGCTCATCATAGAGGCCCCTCCTACTAATTAACAAATATATCACCTCATCCCTTACCATCCCTCTCATGGGTGGGTACTGTCCCTCCTGACATAGTACAGGTTTATATGACAATTGTCTATCTCCCCCAGTTAAATGAACATTCCATGCACCAGGGGCTTTGTTCACTGCCAGATCTCCAGCACTGAGATGTGCATCCGGCACATTCTGGGCATCAACAAACTCTGTTGAATGAACCTCTAAATTCTGGCCCCTGAAAGATGTATGATTAACTTAAGAGAGGTAATATGTTCCCCCTGAAATGTTTAGGCTTAGCACATATTATTCTGATTTGGGCAGCAGATTCAACAGCTTCATGAGCATCATAATTAGCTATGAGCTGGATTAGGACCTTTCCCACAGCAATTTCTGTTGATGTCATTATTGAATTTTTTTCACATTAGTATCCCATCTGGCCTTCAAGATTGCATGCCTCTCTATTAAAACTCAGAAATCTGTATGGAGCCCTTCTGTCTGGCTTTTCTTCTCGGCCTCAAAGGCACCCCTTTGTCAGTTAGAAGTCTCCTGGGGGAGGGTGTGTCGACTTGAAGAAAATAAACATGTTTGTGTAGCTCTTTCAGGCTTACACACATTCACACGTATAAACACTTCCACCTTTGTCCCTCCTTATAATGTTGTCTCAGATGCTGAAAAAAAAATGTGATTTGGGTTTTATATCCTCAAAATATATGTTGATTTGTTGTATAATTCATGGAATATATCAAATCTAGAAGTGGATATGGAGTTTCTGTTTGCTCATGCTTCTCCCTACCCCTGATTTCTGGTTTGTTTTAAAAATACTTACAAGAATTGTAAGGAATGATCAAAGTTACCTCAAAAAAACTTTCAGTTAAAGACTTTTTAAAAATGATAGGAGCTTATATATAGAAAATCCTTAAGACAAAAAACTGTTTTTACTAATAAATGAATTCGGCAAAGTAGCAGGGTACAAAGTCAATACACAATAATCAGTTGTATTTCTATACACTAACAATGAAAAATCTGAAAAGACAATTACAAAAAACAATAACATTAAAAAAACAATGACATAAGATACTTAGGGATTAACTTAACCAAGGAAGTGAAAGACACATATAATGAAAACTAGAAAACATGGATGAAAGAAATTAAAGAAAACATAAATAAATGAAAACACACCCCATATTCACAGATTAGAAGATTTAGTATTGTTATAATGTTGCAGCTACCCAAAGTGACCTATAGATTCAATGCAATTCCTATCAAAATCTCAATGACACTTTTTGCAAAAACAGAACAAACTTATCCTAAAAGTCATCAGGACCCCAAATGGCCAAAACAACCTCAAAGAGAATAAAACTCGGGAATTTACACTTCCTAATTTCAAAAGTTTCTACAAGCCTATAATAATCAAAACAATATGGTACCAACATAAAGACAGACATATAAACTGATGGAATAGAATCAAGAGCCCGGAAATAAGCCCTCATATGTGTTGTCAAATGATTTTTGACAAGGGTGCCAAGACCATTTACTGGGGAAAGGACAGCCAGCCTTTTCAATAAATAGCACTGGGAAAACTGAATATCCACATGCAAAAGAATGAAGTTGGACTCTTACCTAATACCGTATACAAAAATTATCTCAAAATGGAAAAAAAGACCTAAATTTAAGACTTAACACAATAAAACTGTTGGAAGAAGACACGAAATAAAACTTTATGACATTGGATTTGGCACTTATTTCTTGAATGTGACACCAAAGCCATAGGCATCAAAAGAAAAAATAGACAAAGTGGACTTCATAAAAGTTTCAAAATTCTGCCTCAGAAGACACTATCAACAGAGTAAAAGTGCAGCAACCAGAATGGGAGAAAATATTTGCAAATAACATATCTTATGAGATATTAATATTTAGAATATATAGAGAACTCCTAGACCTCAATAACAAATAAAGAACCTGATTCAAATATAGACAAAGGACTTGAATAGACATCTCTCCAAAAAAGACATACAATGGCCAATAAGCATATGAAAAAAAATGCTCCACATCACTAATTATTAGGGAAATGCAAATCAAAACTATGGTAAAATTCCACTTCATTCTCATTATGATGGCTACTATAAAAAAATAAATAAATAACAGCGAACAACCAGCATTGATGAGGGTGTGGAGAAATTAGAATCCTTGTGCACTATTGGTGGGATGTAACTGGTGCAGCCCCTGTGAAAACAGCATGGCAATTCCTCAAAACACTCAAAATAAAATTACTGTGTGATCCATCAATTCCATTTCTGGGTCCTATACCCAAAAGAATTGAAAGCAAGGTCTCAAAGAATTATTTGTATGTTCATGTTCATAACAGTATTACTCATAATAACTAAAATGTGGAAGCAACCCAAAGGTCCAGGCCAAATCTGGACAAACCAAATATGGTATGTACATGCAATGGAATATTATTCAGCCTTAAAAAGGAAGGAGATTCTGCAGTATGCTACAACATGGATGTACCTTGAGGACATTATATTAAGTGAAACAGCCTATCACAAAAAGGCAGATACCGTATGATTCAACATATATAAGGTACTTAGAGTAATCAAAATCATAGAGGCAGAAAGTAGAATGGTGGATTGCCAGGGACTAGGAGCAGGGGAGAATAGGGAGTTATTGTTTAATGAGTATAGCGTTTCAGTTTTACAAGATGAAAGAGTTCTGGAGATGGATCGTGGTGATGGTTGCACAACATAATGAATGAATTTAGTACCAAATTCATTCATAGTACATTTTGAACTGTACATTTTGAAATGGGTAAGATAGGAAATTGTATTTAACCATAAATTCTAAAAAATAGATCACAATAGAAAACCCAAATTCTAGGGCTTTAAAGGGAGCTTAAAGAAAGACTGTGTCAAAAGGACTTCTCAAACAACGTGGATAAACACTAGAATGCTTGGTGGAAGGCTCTGGATCAACATAATCAGAAAGTTTCTCACTCCTAGAGCTGCCTAGAATAGGCTGTCACAGGAAGGGCTAACACCACCAGCACCCCCCCCCCCAAGCAGTGGATATCAGGGAGGCAATTCCTGCCTTAGCTGAGCAGATAAAACAAATGACACCCCTCCACAGACAAAGCATTTCTCATCAGGAGAATCTGAGACAACGTTGGAGGGGTAGAGGCTTGTCCCTTGTCTTAATCATATTCAGTAGCTCCTCGGATAAGGCAGAGGACCAGGGAGAAATACTGGCAGCCACCATTAGCCTGAGACAATAATGTAGTTCTCAATTGGTTCTCAATGTAGTTCTGCAATTGGCAGTCTGAAACCCGATTCTACTGTTTGAGTAGGATAGTTCAACTCTCTCTCATTTCCCCATCATCCAGCAGGGTAAATGATAGTACTTACTTCATAGGGGGCTGTGAAGACAAAAATGAGATAATGTATACAGAAAGCATGTACAAAGTACCTGGCTCTTCGTAAATAATCAACTAATAGTAGCCATTATTATCATTACCTTCAGTACCAAAGAATGTGCAGCTCATAGTAGGTGCTCCACACATATCATCAAAGGAATCAGTGAAAATTCTGCCCCAGAGACACGAAAGAAGAAAGAAGAGAAGACATCCAAACTAGTCAATCACTTTCATGTAGGGTTGAGTGGGAGTTGGCTCGCAAAGCTGTTGACTAGTGAATTTATGGTGTTATTGATTGTAGAAAATTATTGCACCATGTTACCTGTCTTCCATTGTATTTGGCACTTAGCATCCAGCGTACCTGTTTACAATGAAAGTCCACTCTGGTTCATTTTCTGCAGTGTGCACCTGTCATGTCCCATTTTGTTTGTGTAGTTGTCTAAAAAAAACAATGTAATTTAGGGGAAAAATATGTGATGGAACAAGATACTGCTAAAGCTCAATATTACTCCAGTAGGATGGTAGAAGCTGTAGGATGGGTGTAAATGAGGTTTTGTATTGCTTGCTAGGCATGTGGCCAGGATGGGAGGAGCAGAGGGGAGAGGGAATAAGGAACCAGAAAAGAGTTCCAGGGGCCACACATAGAAGTTGTCAAATTTGGAAGGGGAAAGAAGACAGACCAGGACCCTGAGTCCGCTGAATAGACTCAACTTACTTCCCTACTGTTAACTCCCTAGCACCATCTGGCTTCCTTCCAAAATTAGGTAGCCCCTGTGGTCCTTTCCCAGCCTAAAATCTCTGTCCCTGCATCACCTCCATTCTGACAGAAAACAGAATGGAGGGGTATTTAGCAGCACAGAGGGAAGAGCGACCAGTTTGACCTGTCAGGGCCAGGCCAGGGGCAGGGGGTGCGGGAAGGGAAAGAAAGCAGAAAAACAAATGAGGGAAAGAGAGCAGGATCAGAGAAGTTTACCCAGAAGGTGAGTTTGGAAGGGTCCAGAGATGCTTTCCAACCATGCACTTCTAAAGAAGGGCTTCTGGTTACCCAGAGCAGTGTACGCAGAGTGGAAGGAAGGGTCTGGCATATTGGGAGCTGAAAGCAGTGTAGCGGGAGGCGAGGCTGGTTGGCTGGGCCAGGTGACAAGGGCTTTGCTTTGCTGAGACTTACTTGTGAATGACAAAGCACCACTAAAGGGCCTTCGATGGAAGAGTGATGGGGAGAGAGGGTGTTTTTAGACAGTCCCTTTGGCTTCACAATTGGGAAGATATGCTGGAGGGAGAAAGCCCTCTTTGGTAAAGCAGAGAAATTGAGGCTCCTCCTTTGATTCCTGTCCAGTGGCTGCTTTCTTTTCTCCTGAGGGAGCCGGGCTGAAGTGTAGCAAGTTAGTTGTCAAGATCATGGACTCAGGAGTTTGTTTGTTTTTTTAAGATGGTGAATGCCTTCTGCCTTCTCACCTCTTGAAAATCTTCCAAAAACAAGGAGACCAAGGAAAAGACATATAAACTGCATTCCTTAGAAACTAAGAGGCATTGCAACAGGAAACTACATAGAACAGAGAGCTGAAAGATGACGGTCACTGACATCACAATACTGAGAAAGGTGAAACCTAATAGGTCAGTACCAACAAGAAGGAAGCCAAGTGATTTCCTGAAACCTGAGAAATCAGAGGCACCAAATACAACTAGAGATGGGATCAGGTTTCAGGCTTGAAAATAGGAGGATTTTGGAAAATCTGTGTAAGAAGTAGCTGGACCTCTGCTCCCCTCTCACACCCCTTTAGGAAACAGGAGGTTTATTCTCTTGAGAAGACCTTGAAGAGCTGTGAACCTCAAGGACAGCAGGGATGAGGGAATGAGGGCAGTGGAAGACAGCAGGGATGAGGCACTGAAGATAGAGACTGAGTAAATATCTACTTATTAACCAGAGAGACCGCCAGCTCCCTTTCCCTGCACAGCTTCTAGAACTCCGTAGCTAATTTATACCTATAGGCAAGAGACAGAGAAGTCTGATCCTCAGGTCGAACTCCCCTGTCACAGGACCATGCAACCCGCTTAGCAATAGTCACTGCCTCTGCACACAAAGCTGCTCAAACATCTTTTACTTGCCTTACTTCTGAACATGAACAGACGTCAAGGATCAGCAGACACCCGAGGAAAGCCTCCAGTATGAAATATCACCAAAAGAATAGAAGAAACAGCATCAACTCAAAGAGCAGGAGAAAACTTCCAAAAACCTATAATTAATATCCTCAGAGTTGTTAGAAGAGATATTCTATCCATGAAACAAGAATAGTATGCTACAAAAAAAACTAATAAAACCTCCTGAAAATAAAAATATGATTTAAATTATTTAATTCATAGAAAATTTGGAAGATAAACTTGAGAAACCTTAAAGGAAGTTGGAGAAAAGATAAAGTGATGGATGTGAGGGGAGGCATGATAAGAAAATAGAAGATCAATCCAAGAGGTTCAACATCTAATTAATAGAAAATCAGGAAAATAAAATAGGGAAAATGGAAAAGAGGATATTATCAAAGAAGCAATACAAGAGAACTTCATAAAGGGATGAAGAAGATGAGATATATATATATATCTAATATAATATACATATATAATATATATATATATATACATATATATTACTAAGCTATAAAAAAGAATGAGATCTTGCCATTTGCAGCAACGTGGATGGACCTAGAGAGTATAATGCTAAGTGAAATAAGTCAGTCAGAGGAAGACAAATACCATATGATTCCACTCATATGTGGAATCTAAAAAGCTAAATGAACAAAAAAGCAGAAAACAGAATCATAAATACAGAGACCAAGCTGGTGGTTGTCAGAAGGGAGAGGGACAAGGGTATGAGTGAAATAGATGAAGGGGAGTAAGAGATTCAAACTATAAAAAAACAATGGAGGCAAAAAGTATAGCATAGGGAATATAGTCAATAATTGTGAACCATGAGTAATGTATGGAATTCTCAAATCACTTTGTTGTACACCTGAAACTAATAAAACATTATATGTTAGCTATCCTTTAATGAAAAAATAAAGAAGGAATAGAACTTTAATATTTTTAAAAAGTGAAATGAAAACAGTAATGGTCAGCCTATTTGTACATGAAAAGAATGCTGAAGAGATATAGCATTTTAAGATTAAAAAAAATTAAAAAGGAAAGAAAATTTCCCAAAACTGTAGGACAGATTGAAAGAGCCAGGGGGGTACCAATAAAATGAGTGGAATTAATACTTTTAACACTACATCAGGATGAAACTTAAGACTACCAAAAAAAAAGAGAGAGAGGAAAGATTCTAAAAGAATAACATTTGACTTGGCAACATCAACACTGTTAGCTGCAAGACTGGAAGCTGGAAGGTCAGTGCCTTCAAAATTCTAAGTAAAAAGTATTGCCTCTCTAGAATTCTATATCCAATAAAATTATATCAATCAAGTGTACAGTAAGAATATTTCCAGACTTTCAAAGTCTCAAAATAAATTACGTCCTCTACACTCTCCTTTAGGAAGTTACTAGGGAAAGTGTTCCATGCAAACAGGAGAGTGAGGAAAGCTGAGGAGCCAGGAGCCAGGAAAGAGAGACAAAGGGAATCCCCAGGCCTGGAAGGTAACCAGTCCGGACTGGGGCAGAAGGCTAAAAGGAAGCATAAGGGTCTGAAAAAGGAAATTCTAGCATCTGGTGGATTTCACCATAAAGAACATTGTATTTCGAGGCTGTTGGGGGGTGAAGAAAGACCTATGAATCGAAACTAAGAACACGAAGCAATGGGGCAGGAGGCAGTTAATTCTAGGAAAAATTACAATTTACTCAAGAATTTGATCACAGCATATTCCTTGGTTCATCAGTAGTGTATTATGAGCAAAATAATGTGAGCACTGAAAATTGATTTAACCAATAATTGTGATATTGAAAAAACTGGAGAGGATGATAGAGAGCTTCACCTTCCTCTAGCACAATAGAAAATCAATAAGTAATGTCTAACAGTGATGAATCAAAAGATAGCAGAATAAACATTTAACTTAGAAAATGGAGAGAAGAGGAAACAGCTACAAAAATGGAAGGTGTCTGCGTCCAGATGGTAAAATAGATGCAAAGGATGAAGGCAGGTAAGCAGGGTGGTGACATTCTCCTTTTAAAAGCCTTTCAGTATGTTGAACGTTAAACCACGTGTGTGCCCCCCCCCTTTTTTTTTTTTTTTTTAAGGAAAGGAAAGACTTCTCTCTAAGTCACATAGATTTGGATTTGAATCTTGGAGCAACTGTGTTGTTACCTGTGTGATCTCCGGCAAATTATTTTAATCATTTTGAGGCTCTGCTTCCTCGATTATAATTGAGGCAAATACTGTTATTACCTATCACATTCCGGTATGATTCTGTAGAAACATGAGTAAGACAATAAAGGTCAAATACCTGGCACGTAGTAGTAAAGCCCTCCATAAATGTTTTCTGTTTACTCTATTTACCTGGTGCTTTCCATTCCTCTCTGGGCACCCTGACCTTTCACCTTTCGGTCATTAAATCCTGGTGTAGATTTAACTCCCCAGGGTGTGTTTGCATGTGACCCCTCACCTCTGAAGTGGAATCGAAGGTTTGATCCTTGTTAAAGAAAAAATGAGCCAGTGACCCTTGACCTAAAATACGGCTCCTTTGAGGAGTGACTTTGGTGATAAGGAAACACTGCTTCTCCTGTGGGAAGGGAAGACTTGAGTCACACCCGGTACCCTCAACCAGTGATGAGCAAAACTTAGATGAGAACCAGACATCTCAGAAGGCTCCAGGGCCCTTCATTTCGTGTGCACAAACACTTCCAGCTTAGAGACTTAATCCCCTGCTGGTGTAATACGATCCTTCAGGTCATGATGAAAACTGAGCTGTTGGTATTGTGACTCTGAACCCAGCTAACTGCCACCTGCAGGTGACAGGTGCACCTGTGAAGCTGGCCTGCTTCCCATGCACCACAGGCACCTGCAGCTCCCCTGTGCCCCAGGCCCTGCCGGTGTCCTGATGTCCCAACCATTAACTGTCAGACAGGGAACTTGAGGGCTTCCTGGTGGAGGTTATTCCTTCTTTTATTGCACTGTAGGAAAAACACAGTGCAGGTGATATAGAGATGTATTTGGCCTCAGAGGAGTTAACAGTCCAAGCGGGGGAGACAGATGTTCACCACCCATTAGGAAAAGAACGGAACTAGGAGGGTGATTACGGGCTGCATATGGATTAGTAAGGTCTTGGGTTTACACATTGGAATGCTAGTTTGGAGCTTCTCACACAGGCCTGGGAGCAGGTAAGCCCCAGGTCTGGAGGTTATTTTTAAGCCAAAGTCAGTATTCTTCAAATATTTTATGATGTTTTCTTCCCAGAGGGGGAATGAGGGATAGCACTGTGGGGGGGTGAGGGTGGTCTCTGAAAAGCTGATAATTCTTACTGGGAATAGTGTCTTCTGGAAGAGTGCCCCTGCGATTCACCATCCAGATGGGAACACTTGAGAGTGAAAGCATGTCATTGATAAGCACATCAGGACAACAGCATAAGCAGGACTGGCCCCGACAAACTAGACGTAGGGTCTCCCTGCTTAGAGGTACTTGGTGGTTATAGAAGGAAATACAGATGGTCCCCAACTTATAATGGTTTGACTTATGATTTTTTGGCTTTACAATGGTGTGAAAGTGATCTGCACTCCGTAGAAGCCATACGTTGAGTTTTGAATTTTGATCTTTTCCCGTCTAGCAGTATATGGTACGATACTCTCTGGTGGCACTGGGCAGCCACAGTGAGCCTCAGCCCCCAGGCAGCCACACGATCACGAGGGTGAACAACTGATACCCACACAACCATTCTGTTTCTCACAGTATCCAATCAATTACGTGAGATAGTCAACACCATATTATAAAACAGGCTTTGTGTTAGACAATTTTGCCCAGCTCTATAGGCTGATGTACGTGTTCCCAGCACATTTAAGGTATGTTAGGTTAAGCTATAATGTTCGGTAGGTTAGGTGAATTAAGTGCATTTTTGACTTATAATATTTTAATGGATGGGACTTAATTGGGATGTAATGTCATCATAAATTGAGAAAGATCTATAGATTTAGTGACCTAGGGAGCTGATGAAGACAATAGGTTCCCACTCAGTCATAATGTCTAAGGTTCATGCAGGTTCAGAAGGCTTCTCAGGTAACTCTCCTGAACACCCTGGTTAGGAACTACTACTAGCATGAGACCCCTGGTCCCTACACATTTCCTCCTCAGAAAGGCCACACAAGGGCCCAGTTTTTACCAGTGACCAGGATCTGTCCACCTCTCTGGTTAGGACTTCTGAAGGAGGTCAGGCCTTTTTGACCATGGAGCTACTCAGAAATGAAATCCATCTATACTTCCCTCCTGACCTACTGCCTCCTCTCACATGAAAATCAATCCAAGGTTTGTTTTGGTTTGGTTTTTAACTGCTGCATCCAAGGCCCTCCCCCTTATCAGAGAACGACCAGCCTCTCTATTCCAACAGTTCTTTTTCAAAGAGGAACTCTTACTCCAAACTAACTTCACAATGATTTCACAAATTAGGAAATAATGTAGGAAATGCTCTTCAGAACATTTGCTCTTGTAAGCAAATTGCAATCCGATCAAAGAAATTAATACTTGATGTGAGAGGGGAAGCCTCGTTACCAAGCACTCTTACCCATTCCATTCTGTTTTCTGTTAAAGGTCATAGAGTGACAGAATTTTCGAGTTAAAATTATACTTATTTACCTTTCTCTACCACCAGACTCTGATCTCCTAGAGGACATAAATTGCCTTATTAATATAAAACATCATTTAAGTTACTCTGGGCTTGTTTGGACATATTTTTAGGGGCCTCATAAATGATTGCGGTTGCATGGAAACCAGCCTGGTCCTAACTCCACCTCTTGGGGACACAAGCTGTCCTTTCAGTTCCTTACACTCAAAACAACTTTTCCTTTGTGATTTGTGTTTATAGCAAAGCACATTCCTCCCAGGCCACCTGAGGCAACTGGGAGCCAGCTTCCTCTCTCTCTTTCCTTTCCCAATCCCACTGGGACAGTTTCATTGTATACCTGCCTCTGGGTCTATCTGTGAAATGAGGACATGATCGAGAGTCTTCTCTCCAGCCCCCTGAGGCCCCCACAGTAATGACTCTGTGGAAAACCATTCCTCTCTCCTTGCACTGTGTTCCCGGTTTTCTTCTTCCTCACCACGTGAACATTGTTGCTTCAGATTGTCAGTCTTCGATA
This sequence comes from Panthera leo, assembly GCF_018350215.1. NCBI lineage: Eukaryota > Metazoa > Chordata > Mammalia > Carnivora > Felidae > Panthera > Panthera leo. The sequence goes on along the minus strand of NC_056684.1, from coordinate 53,661,296 downwards.
GATCTTTCCTCCTTTCTGACAGTGCACTGAGATTCACCAGCCCCATCAAGAAAACAGTCAGCACACTGTTCTAGCTTCAGATTGGATGTGAATTAAAGGTTGACATTACTTAGTTCTATCAAATTATCTCACCTTGCCTCTTAAAAATCAAAATGAAAAAAGCCAATCCTTCTGGTTATTAAGTCAGAGTTCCAGCCGGTGGCTTAAACTGCATGTGTTGGCGGGGAGGAGGTGTTATGTGTGTGAGTAACAGAAAAGATGTGCACAAAGGTGAATTCCTAACCAACATGAATACGTAGAAACATGAAGGCAATCACTAGTGTATAAGTACGGGCTTCAGAGAGGTTTCAATTTGGTCTCTCCTCCTCCTACCACAGAAACCAAATGATCGTGTCCATAAAGTGAGAATGGCAATGGGAAATGGCTTGCGAGGAGATGTGTGGAGGGAATTCATCAGGAGATTTGGGGACATTAGCATTTATGAGTTCTACGCTTCCACTGAAGGCAACATTGGCTTTATGAATTATACGAGAAAAATTGGTGCTGTTGGGAGAGTAAACTACCTACAGAAAGTAAGTACACTGAAATATGAGACTATATGTAGCCAGTTTTCAGAATGCAGAGACTTTTTTTTTAAGTTTACTTATTTATTTTGAGAGAGACAGAGACAGCATGAGTGGGGAGGGGCAGAGAGAGAGGGAAAGAGAGAATCCCAAGCAGGCTCAGCCCTGCCAGCACAGAGCCCAACAAAGCACTTAAGCTCACGAAATCATGAGATCATGACATGAGCTGAAACCAAGAGCTGGACACTTAACTGACTGAGCCACCTAGGTGCCCCAATGCAGACACGTCTTAAGAGATATCATGATGACGTTATTTCTTACTGCATCAGAGCCATGGCCAATCCATGTAACCAAGAGAGAGGATTTGCTCATTCTCTATGACAGTGAGCACAAAGTGACAGGACCCTTTAATTTTAAAATCTTAATTTCTCTTTTTATTTTCAAAAATTTTTTTCAGTTTATCCTTTCATTGTGAGAGAGAGAGAAACAGGGCACATGAGTGGGGGAGGGACAAAGAGAGAGGGAGAGAGAGAATCTCAAGCAGGACTTGCATGCTGTGAGCGCAGAACCCGATGTGGGGCTCAAACTCATGAGCTGGGAGATAGTGACCTGAGCCGAAGTCAAGAACTGGACACTTAACTGACTGAGCCACCCAGGCGCCCCTAAAAATCTTAATTTCTCTTAATAACAACCTATTACACCTTTGCTATCTGCAACTTATGTGAAGTCTTCCTGATGCCAATTATACACGTATGTGACCAAACTCCAGAAGGTTGCCAGTTCCATAAGTTTACCACACACTGTGAAATCACAGTTACCTGGGGAGTTTTTCATGTATGCAGGTGCAGGGTGTCACCCTCTGAGCTTTGGATTTAGTAGTTCTGAGGCAGGACCCAGGCATCAGTGTTTTCCAAAAGCCAGGGCTGAGGAACTGCTATGTAGACCTTCGAGAGAACTGGAATGCACTCCAGTTCTAGGATCTTATGAACATTTGTATTTGCCTGCAAACTCCACCGGTTATCTCTTATGCGTAAGCCAGCTACATGGCAGTCTCTCTTCCCTCACAGTCACTTCTGGCCTAGGGTCTCTAGACAGTCTCTTTGCTTTTTTTTTTTTTTTTTTTTTTGCTTTTGAGAAGTCTTCCAGGTGACCCCCTTTTTTTTCAGAATTCCAGCAACATTCAGCAGATGCTGAGCCTCCACATGCGTGAGCCATCACTGTTGTCATTACACCTCTGGCGGCCCTTCCTGCCCAGCTGGCCGTGAACAGATACACCACAGCTCCCAGGCAATGTGTCCCCAGGGACTGATGGGCAGAGTACAAAGGATAGCAATGCATGTGCATGAGAGAGCTGCCCCAAGAGATAAAATTTCAGCACCTTGCATCCTGAGTGACCTTGGGCGAGTCATTTATGTTCCTTAGGCCTCAATTTCATTGTTTGGAAAACAGAAATAAAAAAGAGAAAATGTAGGGCCTAGTGCCTGGCCCAAACTCAGTGTTTAGCATAAGGGGAAAAGGTTATTGAAAGAATTAAATTAAATAACTTCTGAAAAAAATTCTTAGAGGACATAGCCCAAGGCCTGTCATATAAAGCCTTGAATAATTGTTAGCTGTAGTGATATTACCATCCTGTTCCTCACATCCGGGCCTTATCACGAGGCATTCTCAAGCCTGGGGAACCTCTCTGACATTGACAGCCACACCTGTGCCACGCAGGTCCCTCCACTGCCCTCCACATCTGTACCATACAGTGCGGCAGCCACTAGCTATGTGTGGCCATTTAAATTTAAATTATGTAAATGGAATTTTCAATTCAGTTCTTCACACACACTAGCCATGTTTCAAGTGCTCAGTAGCCACCTGTGTTTAGTGACTACCATGTTGAGCAGTACAGATGTAGAACATTTCCATCATCACAGAAACTCTACTGGGCAGTGCTGCTACAGACTAAGAATCAATTTCTACTCCCCACTGGAACCACTGCTGATAAAGTCAGTCTTTTCTAGTTAGCTTCAGTTCTACTTGTACCAAGCCCAGACGCTGGAGACCCAAGTCTAATGTAGTTCAGAACAAGAAAGGGCAGAAAGTTGAGTTGAGACACGGTGCAAGGTATCTATGTTGTTACTATTGACCCTCAAGAAGATAGTTTCAAGGAAACTTTTGTTTTAAACCGAACCTAAGGACCTTAGAAGTCAGTGCTACATATTAATAGTTCTTCCCCCCCCAAAAAAAAAAAAAAAAAAAAAATATATATATATATATTTCTTTGCTCCTCATCCCTGGACTGTCATGTTTTATTGTCAGTTTTTCTACTTAAAACAAGAAGAGGGGTGCCTGGGTGTCTCAGTTGATTGAGCACCCACCCAGCTCTTGATTTTGGCTCAGGTTATGATCCCAGGGTCATGGGATTGAGCCCCACCTCAGGCTCTGTGATGAGGATGGAGCCTGCTTAAGATTCTCTCTCTCTCTCTCTCTCTCTCTCTCTCTCTCTCTGTGTGTGTGTGTGTGTGTGTGTGTGTCTCTCTGCCTCTCCCTCTGCCCTTCTCCCTGGCTTGCACTCTCTCTCTCTCTCTCAAAAAATAAAAGCAAAACAAAACAAAACAAAAAACAAGGAGTTATTTTTTAACTGAAGCAGAAAGGGAAGAAGATGCCCCTGCAACTGATGTGGAAAGAAACATTGGTTACCAGCCCCAAATTTTTTATACTCTTGTAAATAAACAAGCCCTCCATTTGTTGACTATGAATGCTACTTGCCTTGTAATGGTTATTTGCTACTATTAAATATAAAATTTGAAATTGGCACAATAATCATGGCTAATCATTACTTCTAAATCCTGTCATATTTAGTAGGGAAAGTAATAGTAGAGAGTATTAGTAGAGTTGAGAAAATAATATACTGATTACTCTTACTGCACTACATACATTTAAATTCTTATGCCATTGAAATATGTAAAATATGTATATGTAAAATATAATAGAGTTTTAATAATTTTATAGCCATAGGCATGAAATAATTATACCATTGAACCTTAAATATATTGGAGAACAGATGGAAACATGAATCATCTAACAGCGGCATATAGGATTTTTAAAATCCATTGTGATATGTTCACCAAAACACATGTATTGAGAGTGTTCATAACAGCATCATTTTTAATAGTCTAAAACTAGAAACAGTCCAGATGCCAGTTAACAGAAGGATAGATCAATTATGGCATATTCCTGCAAGGAAAATTCCATGGCAATAAAAAATAAACCACTGAAAAAAAACATTAACATGGCTAGATGAGTAACAGATATTATGTTCAGTGAAAGCAGCAGCACAAAGGCATATATTTCATTTCTTATTTCATTTATTTCAAGTGTAAGACTAATTGATGGTGGGGTACCTGGATGGCTCAGTCAGTTAAGCATCTGACTTTGGCTCAGGTCATGATCTCGCAGTTCATGAGTTCAAGCCCCATATCTGGCTCTGTGTTGACAGCTCTCTACCCCTCCCCTACTCACTCTCTATCTCTCTTTCTCTCAAAATAAGTACACATTAAAAAAAAATTTTTTTAAGACTAATTGACGGTGGTAAGTCAGAATAGTGTTTACCTTGAAAGAAAGGGGGCAAAGGGAAAGTTTTTACAGTACTGGAAATGTTTTATTTCTTGGTCTGGGTGGTAGTTACATGGATGTGTCAATATGTAATTTTATCAAGCTGGACACTAAAGATAATGTACTTTTTGTACTTCACATATGCTGTACCACAATAAAAAGGAAAAATTGTGAAGGAATTTGTATTTAAAATGATATGTGTTAATTTTGCTAGAAAGTTGTAACTTATGAGCTGATTAAATATGATGTGGAGAAAGATGAACCTGTCCGAGATGGAAATGGATATTGCATCCGAGTTCCCAAAGGTACAGTAGATTTTTGCTCAGCTAACCTGTGCCCTTTCTTAACTTGATCAAGTAACTGTTAAGAACTAGCATATCATTGCTAAAATGAATATATGGTAAAAAAATTTTTAGAGTGGGGGGATAAAAGAGGTTTATTTTAAGTACCCTCAGAAATAGTTACAGAAATTCCAAAAGATACTAATTTACCACTACATGTAACATAATTATACTTTGAAACCTAGCTTAACTTCTTAATTATGAGGTAAGTGTTTTGAGGAAAGGGATATGTAATCATGGTTGCAAAGCTATAGTTAGCTTTACAAGGTCTACCTTCAAGCTTAGACTACTGTGCATTTGTCCAAGTATGTGTGTAAATCATTATTCCATAAAATACTAGCATTTTTAGAATTACAAGTGTGTGGCCACATGGGATACTGTACTTTGTGTGTATGGTCTATATGTATGTATAGGATGTATATGGACATACACGTGCACGTGCATGGATAGTGACACTTCCTTCAGCTAGCTTGTTGCCAATGGATTGTATGGCAACAGTTTTGTTTGGTTAGTTCAGTTTTTGGTTTCTTTGGTTTTTGTTCTTTAGCATTCACCACTTCTTATCATTGTGTTATTTTGCTCCAAAGCTGGGCATTTTTTAACATTTCTCTCCAGGAGTGAAAAATGCAAAGTTGCTAACTGAAAATTCTCATGACCTCTGTCGCTCCCACTCTACCATATATCTGAATTCAGACATACCCTACCTGTTTCAAAACCCCCTGTTCATTTTTTTTATGTTTTTTTTAAGTTTATTTATTTGGGAGGGGGAGGAGTGCAAGCAAGGGAGGGGCAGAGAGAGAGGGAGAGAGAGAATCCCAAACAGGCTCTGCCCCAACGCAGGGCTCAATCCCATGACACGGGGCTCGATCCCACGAGCCTGGGATCATGACCTGAGCTGAAATCAAGAGTCAGACACTTAACCAACTGAGCCACCCAGGCACCCCTATCACAAATTTTAAAATCTGGGAGTAGTTTGGAAAAAAACCTTATATGCTAATTTCAGCCCAGGACTAATTTAATAACTGGAACAATGTCCATTGGCAGGACTTAGGCTTAGATGAGGGATAAACATATTTTCTGTAAAGTGGGATAAAAATTATTTTGAACACAGTTGCTTTTCAGAGAATTTAATATCAACTTTACTAAAAAATATATATGAAAGTTCAAGATCTAGTATTTGGAAAATCTATGCATATAGTCAATCACAACAGATTGAAAGAGAATTTTATAAGTTTATGTCTTGGAAATGCTATAAAATTAAGATGGAATGATGGGGATATCTCACTTGTGAGTTGTCTTAGGTTGTGGAAAATTAAAAATTGAGGTAAAGGAGAAAGTATCTTCCATTTGTAAGTTCAGAAACTGATTCCTACTAATATATGCAAATTATTGAAATGATAAGCATGTAAATATTGCTACCATACATAGAAAATGAAATCAATGTTTTATCAGCTTTTTAAATGATTTATAATAAAGGTAACTGAAGGGGTACCTGGGAGGCTCAGTCGACTCTTGATCTCAGGTGAGGTCTTGATCTCAATGTCATGAATTCCACACTGAGTGTTGAGCCTACTTTAAAAAAAGGAGGAGGGGAGAGGGGTAACTGAAAATGCAACTTGAATAACATTGCATTACATTTTTCTGAGTGTATTTTAATTACAAAGAAAGTCTTTAATTTTTTCATTGTTGAAGACAGGTTTAGTACTAGCCTCTGTAAGGTTAAAAAATGATATTTGTCGATTTAGGGGCCATGTTTTAAGATGTCCATTTTTGAGTGTATGGCAACAGTTTTATGAGAATGTTAGTAATAAAATGTGCCTACTGCTATCACATAAAATAACAATTTACTTTCTTCTGTCTTAGGTGAAGTTGGACTCCTTATTTGCAGAATCACACAACTCACACCCTTTAGTGGCTACGCTGGAGGAAGTACTCAGACGGAGAAGAAAAAACTGAGAGATGTCTTTAAGAAAGGAGACCTCTATTTCAATAGTGGAGATCTCTTAGTGATTGACCATGAAAATTTCATCTACTTTCATGACAGAGTTGGAGATACTTTCCGGTTGGTTTCTTTGAGTTATTGAGTCAAAAACAAACACATGCACAATTTGGCTTACTCCTAAATTGGAACTGCATTCCACTTTGGCTGCAGTGCCCCATTTCCCTCTATCTCTTTGGCATGTCCATCCAAACTTCTATATTCCCAGAAAGTAAGGAGCAAGCCACAGGAAGTGTCACTCTTCCTACAAGTGTCACTCCTGCAACGCACAGATAAGTTGGTTGAGCAATACCAGTTGAGAAATAGGCAGAAAACCTGTGCCTGATTTTTGGAGACTAACTAACAGTGTATCCAGTTTCTTTCATTTATCCTCAGTTGTTACCAGTCACCCCTAGGAGAGCCCAGGGTTTCACACTATTTCCAGTCGTGGGGCTTTTCTTCAGATAAAATCAAATGCAAGCTAATACGGAGCTGATCTAGCCGAAGAGGAAGTGAGGGGTTCTGAAACCCACTATTCACCTCCCTCCCACTCTCCATCCCTAACCATTCCCACAGAAACCCAAGTCAGCACCATGAAATTTGAAAGTCATTATAATAAGACCATGAAACTAATTCCCAACAACAGCATGGTCCTCCAGCTTCTCTCATGGTCCTCTCATGACACTTTGGTTTAATCAACTTCCCTCCTGTGCAAGCTCCCTGAGGCCAGGCCTTGTGTCTGCTGGTTCACTCCCCAGCACCTAGCACAGTGCTTGACACACATAAATACTTTTGCATGAATGCATGCGGAAGGGATGGAAGTTGTCTGGCTGTAGTAGGCAGAGCAAGAATACAAATGAGGAGACCTGAGCTCCTAGGCTCACCCCTACTCCTGGCCAGCTGTGCTGTCAAGGCTGGTAATCTTTTTCACCCATGAAATGAAGGTCCCAATGATCCAGAGTGTTCCTTCCGTCTTTGGAGTATTCCATGACTCAGGATCCATACCATGATTTTATGCAACCTTCATGTTACTAAAAAGATACTTCCAGGAGATCTAAAGAATTTTTAAATGTAGACAAATTTTAAAGCCTTATTAAGTAGACGAGTGTAGGTTGGGCACTAACGTTATAATCTCCCTGTAAATAAAGCATGGTATTTTATTTGCTACTCAAAGCTTTCTCATTGCCATGAGACCCTGAAATACAGGTATGAAACCAACCAAAGTTAGTGAGTGAGAAAAGTGGGAGACCTAAACACAACAAAAAGTTATTGATATTTGTTCTTGATTTCCAGTACCTTTCTTAGGCCAAACCTGTATTTCAACATTAGCACATTCTTTGTATCATGTTTCATGTGGTGAGATTGGAATTCCACATTTTATTATTTAAATGCCTTTGTCTATGCCTTTGTCTTTTGTTTCTCAAGCAAAATGCCTCTCCTGTGACTAAGTTCCAGGGGATTTGAGAGCAGAGATGGGAAAACAAATGCAGACACCTTGTAGGGCCTAGAAGAGATGCGTGCTCTGCCATGGAACCGTGGGCCAGGGACCACCAGTAACCTCTGCTAACCTTACCTTTTCTTCCAGCTGGAAAGGGGAAAATGTGGCCACCACTGAAGTCGCTGATATCGTAGGACTGGTTGATTTTGTCCAGGAAGTAAACGTTTATGGAGTGTCTGTGCCAGGTACACATAAGTCTCTGAGTAAACTTATACAGTAACTGAACATCATTTTAACCCCATGGCAAAGTTTGTCATCACTTTTGCCTCCCTGCTGGAGAACCAGTCTCTTTCAGCCACCTGGGAGTAAGGGGCTGATGTCTGGTTTATATTCCATTATAAATTAGCCAACTCAGCACATCTGAACTTGGCCTTCCTCTGTGGCTCAGCTCCCCCGCTGTTCTTGGGCTCTCAGGCAAGCCAGATCTCTGCAAGATGCAGGGTCCCATGCTACATTTGGCATGCCTCGAGAAAAGACGTGTCAGGCTTGATAGCTGGGAAATGGTATCTTGGCCTCAGAACTGAGTATCACAAGTAACAGCAAGTATATTTGCTAGGAGAAAAAACTGAAAAGGAGCTGCCTTTGTCCAGACTTCTTTTAAAACAGATCCTTGACCCCAGCTCACCCCAGTGAGTTTCAGAATCATCACACAGAGTGGTGTCACCAAGCCTTCATCTGCAGATCTGCCTCTGCCAGCAGAGTGGGGAGAGCTGAGGTCTGACTTCAGGTCCTTGGCTCCAGTACCTGGGGCTGTTTGACTTCAGGCAAATCACTAAAATTAGGGGTAATATCAGCCCTGACGTTGAGATTGTTAAGAGAACTCATTCGCTTCAATTATGTAAACACTAAACATACACCTACCAGACGTATACATGAGTGCTGTCATTGGAAGAAATCGTTTTAATTATATAGATGAGAGAGGATTAAAACTTCCAAGTCACTGTCCAACTCTAAGGTGCTAGGGATATTAGTATTCCCCCAGAACTCAGTATTTGGGATTCTCACCTATATTCAAAATAGAAATCCAAGAGTCTCTCTTTCCTAAGTTGTGGTGGTTTCACATGACTTTGTGCTGTCTTTTTTTTTTTTTTTTTTTAAGAATATTTGAGATTTTCTCTTCCCTGTTCCTCTCCAGCCCTACGACAATGATATGATAGAAGTGCAGCCACATCTCAGGTCACAGAGCGTGACCTGAGTGCACGCTGCTCATGTTGGAACGTGGGCTGAATTAACACGAAAGCCCATGGCAAGGTTGTCAGTAATCACGCTGCGCTGGGCTCTCACAGACCCCACCTGGCGTGTTGTGTGCACCTCTAAATGCTGGATTTAGGTAGCAACACAAAAGAATGTGTATGAGAAGGTGAGAGAATCTGGGGGAATGGATTGGAAGGATCGAGTCCACTGCTCTTCAGAGTGGGGCCCCTGGCCCAGCACCACTGGGGAGCTTGTGAAACAACATGATTTCTCAGGCCAACCCCAACCCTTACTGAATCAGAATCTCTGGGGTGGGGCCCAGGGACCTGTGTTTTAACAAGACCTCCAGTGATTCTTAAAAGCAATGAAGTTTGACTTGGGGGTGATGAAAATGTTCTAGAACTAGATACTGGTGATAGTTACACAACATTGTGAATGTATCAAATACCACTGAATTGGGCACTTTAAAATGGTTAAGATGATGAATTTTATGCTATGTGTGTGTTACCACAAATTTTTAAAAGATACTAAATTTTGAGAAGCACTGAAGCTTCGTCTGACCAATCATCAGAATCATCTGGGAAACTTTCATTTTTTTTAAGTTATTGAAATTCAAATTAATTAACCTGCAGTGCAATATTAGTCTCAGGTGTAGAGTACAGTGATTCAGTCTGGGAGAGTGTTTAAAGCCTAGATCTAATGGATCAGAACCTCTGGGGTTTGGGACTCAGACACTTCATGTCTTGTTTTAGTCCCCAGGTGACTCTAACAACCAGTAAAGTTTGGGAGTCACCGATCTAGAACAAACAGAAGAGGAGAGTAATGGTTTTCACATGGTTGGAAGGCAGTCAAAGTAGAACAAGGAGCAGGTGTGCTTGCCATACCCACAGCGAGCAGAACGAGAGCCAAGGGATTGAAATGACCAGGGAGCAAATTTTAGCCTGAGATGTCTCCTATAACCAGAGAGATTAACAACACAAAAGTCTATCTCCTGAGGTGGGGAATGACCCACCAGCTGGGGCGTGTAGAGAGGCTGGATGTCCACTCAAGATCCTGTCAGAATTCTTGCTGCATTGAAATATTAGAGATAGGGGCACCTTGGTGGCTCAGTCAGTTGAGCATCCAACTCTGGATTTTGGCTCAGCTCATGATCTCAGGGTCCTGGGATGGAGCCCCAAGTCAGGGTCTGCACTGAGCATAGAGCCTGCTTGAGAGTCTCTCTCTCTCCCTCTGCCCCTCCCCTGCTTGCTCGCTCTCTCTCTCTCTCTCTCTCTCTCAAATAAGATGGAAAAAAAAAAGATTAAAGATAAACTGAGAAGTGTCTCTCAGCTTTTAGATTCTGTGATTCTCAATGCCATGCCAGCCGCTGGCTGGCCTGACAGGCACACGGCCAGCCTTGCTGCAGCCCAGAAATGTGGCAGGTCTATCTAGAAGGCAATCTACCAGGGTGAATTTCAGTATCAAAGGGCTCAGCAAGGCCTTCACAGATCTCAGCTTTGGACCAGGAAGGTACACCAAAGTGTAAGCCCAGTTGACTGTTATTAGATGTCACACCAGAACTTCCCAACTACTCTCTAGAACTTTTTGTTCTCAACAGAACTTTCTGCAGTGATGCAAATGTTCTATATGTGCACTCTCCACTATGGTAGCCAATAACCACTACATGGCTATTAAGGACTTGAAATTGTGGCTAGTACAACTGAGGAATTGAACTTTTTTTTAGTTTGTGTTTTTATAATTTTTTTTTTAACGTTTATTTTTGAGACAGAGAAAGACAGAGCATGAACAGGGGAGGGGCAGAGAGAGAGGGAGACACAGAATCAGAAGCAGGCTCCAGGCTCTGAGCCATCAGCCCAGAGCCCGACGCGGGGCTCAAACTCACGGACCGCGAGATCGTGACCTGAGCTGAAGTCGGACGCTTAACCGACTGAGCCACCCAGGCGCCCCTAGTTTGTGTTTTTAGAATTAATTTTGATAGCCAAATGAAACCAGTGGCTACCATACTGGACAGTGCAGTGCTAGAGAAACTCTGGCCAGAACAGTTGTAAACTGGAACCTTCCCCCTGGAGCTAAACTAGCCCCAAACCAACCCCTGGGAACTGGGGCAGAGATCTGAGACTCAATAGGCCTATTCGTCTCTCAGTTGGGCATTGTCTCTGTCAGAGCAAGAGGCAAGGAGCCAGTCAGTGCTGAAGATTTCTGTTGCATCAGCCTCTGCCTTGATTGGAAAAGAAGCTTATTGGAGACATTTGAGATTCCTAAGATGGTTGCTTTTGAGCAAGCTACCAGGGACCCCTAGAGAAAGAGGGTCCTGTGCCCTGTCTCCCTCCTTCAGATATGAGGCAAATCGTAGAGGCGTGCATTTCCTTTCTCTTAATGTTTCCTCTTGTTTCCTGCCTTCTTTGGAGCCACAGGTAAACATACAATCACCATGGGAGAGGTTTCAAAAGCTGGGGCCCTGGTGACAAAGGGCACAAGGCGGCCCCTTCCCCTCTCTGATTACAGCTAGGTAGTTCAGCAAAGTGGATCTCAGTGGATCTCAACTCCCACCCAGTCTGCTGGATCAGGCAAAAGATGTACTAATACCTAATTATTGCTGTCTTTACAAGAAAACAGTGTAGTAATTGTGCTTAACTCCTCCCCACTTACCTTGCTGCCCAGACAGGAAGGAGCTGCTGGATCCTGGTCTCTGTGGAGACACAGCCTTGGGGAATATAGCTCATCAATGGGAGGGCCCACAGCCGCTTGCCTTTGCACCTCCATTCACTCCCCGGACCCCCAGCTTCTCTGAAATGCAGAAAGGCAAAATCTCAAAGGTGGTATTTGTGTCTGGATGCACAACAGACCTGACACTACACCCTAAAGAACAACCCGAGCCCAATTGTTCATGACTGTGGAACAAGGACTTCTCACTGGAGTCCAAAAAAAAAAAAAAAAAAAAAAATTCCCTCGGCCACCAGTAGGGCCTGTTTTCTACTCTGGTGTTTTCATTTAGGCTGCTGAGAAGGATGACTGTTGATTGCCTCAGTCTGGTTTCCAACTTTGTCTATTGTTTGCTGTGTGAACTTGAACAAGTCTCGTACTATATCTTTAAGCCTTAGTATTTTCATCTGTAAAATGGAGATAATATTTATACCTTTTCAGAAGGTTGTTGTGAGGGTTGAATGAAATAGTCCATAAAACACACTTAGTATAGGGTCTGGCATATAATGAAGATTTAATCAGCGTATAGCTCTTGTTATTGTTGTTATAGTCACTTTAGAATAACTTCCACATATACCTGAAATAAAAATTCCGACTATCCAAAAGAAACCCATGTCAATGTTCTCAGCCCACTTTGAACTAGGAAAACATCATAAATAGTATAACACGTCTAATTTTTTCTCTTTATTTCTAGGTCATGAGGGTCGAATTGGCATGGCCTCTGTCAAAATGAAGGAAAACCACGAATTTGATGGAAAAAAACTCTTTAACCATGTTGTTGATTACCTGCCCAGTTATGCAAGGCCCCGGTTTCTAAGAATACAGGTGAGACTTCTTGTTGTTGAGTTCAATTATCCTCTATCTCTTGGAGACCGCTGCGTCTTAGGGAACAACTCCCTTCTACCACGGTGACCATATTGGCCAGATTGTCACTACCCTTGCCAGGAAGCTCCACAAGGAAGCAGAAGTATCAGAAAGTAGAGCTCGCAGAAGCCAAATCCTGATCCCCTTTTCCCTAAAATGACAGACCAGATCATTCAGCAGTAGTATTAGCAAATAACTCACAAAGTCTATGGTTTGATGAAGTATGACAGATACTTAAAATGTTTCCAGTTTTAAAGGATGGAAAAATCCACTGAAGCTCTACACCTTCCTACGGTGTGAAACTTAGTTGGGAAGCATTAGCCAGTTGGAGCTGTCAAATGTTTAACTATCACCACTAGAGGGATGTGTTTTTTCGCAAACATTAATCCATGTTAGCCTAACATTCTCTCACTTTTGGACTCTGAGCAATATGATTCTGTAGCTGAAGACTTGAGAAAAGAAATGTTAGGCTACCAGCTATTGTGGAAGTTGTGTGTTATTTCAGTTGATGTTCATAAAGCATGGACGTTTATAATGAGATGGTGGAGAGACGTGAAAATTGAAATACGCTCAGATCATCCATCACCTATCAATTGAAGGAAAAAAGCTTCAGCCTAGTGGACAAACAGGCTGAGAAAATAGAGTGGTCTGTGTGTAGATGATCCCTAACCTCACCCCACCCTAAATCAGGATATTTTAGTAAAACCAGAAGCTCACTAAGCAACAGACTGCCCTACAGGGGAGGGGTAGAGGGAGAGAATCCCAAGCAGGCTCCATGCCTGCAGTGCAAAGCCAGATGTGGGGCTCAAACTCATGAACCATGAGATGATGATCCGAGCCAAAATCAAGAGTCGGACACTTAACGGACTAAGCCACCTAGGCTCTGCTCTGCTCTGCTCTGCTCTGCATTTCACCCTCCACAGCCCCTCCCTCCCCACAGGTGATCTTAAAGCCTCAGAGGAATGAAAAGCTACCTGCACAAAGGGCCCCCTAGTGGAGCTTCTGTAAACAGGAGGTATTGAACTAGTTTCCCCAACCTCTCTCAGGAGCCAGAGCTACCAGACACCCCACCCTCTGCCGTTTGCCCGAACCCTAATCTGTCCACAAAACACTGCAACAGTGTGGATTGTTTGATGTTTTCCAGGACACCATTGAGATCACTGGAACTTTTAAACACCGCAAAGTGACCCTCGTGGAGGAGGGCTTTAATCCTGCAGTCATCAAAGATGCCTTATATTTCTTGGATGACAAAGCAGAAATGTATGTGCCTATGACTGAGGACATTTACAATGCCATAAATGATAAAACTCTGAAACTCTGAATATTCCTAGGAGGATAACTCATATTTCCAGAAAGAAATTAAAAGGACCTAGTGCAACCACTTGATATAATCCAACCTTAATTTGATTGAAGATTGTAACATGCCATTTTTTATGCATTCCAATAATGGGAGACTTTTAAAAATTATACCCGAGCCATTGCACGTGAAAATATTTAGAGATGATTAGTTTTCAGTTTGCACCTACTGTTTGTATTTGCAGACTAAGCTTGTTAGAGGGTGCATTATTTTTTAAATATGTAATAAAATAGATGAATGCTAACATATGAAATGGCATTGTCTCTTTCCTGACTTTACTCTAAATGCAAATCCTGAGCCTAAGAGCCTCATTGGCATCTTTTCATAGGTATCCTACTCATAATGATAATGGCATCCTAGGTTTAAAAAAAAAAAAAGGCAAGAAATTGAAAGGTGAGGGGGATGCAACACCAATGAACTCCAATGAACACCAATGAACAGTCCAGCTCTACTGTGAAGCCAACTCTCCCCTCATATCTGGGCCACTGTCTACAAATTGCGTTGTCTAGCAGGTGAGAATGCCAACTATAGTTTTTGAAGGAGCCTAAGTCAACAGCATCAGAATTCTATATATAGAAGGTGTCAGTAGATATTTTTTAACTCCATCAAGGCTTGTAGGCTCGAGTGTCTTCAGGAATCACATGAGTAATGTGGACGAGAGAAACAGGTCACAAATGAATGTGGCAAACGTGAGGGTACTACTTAGCTTCAGTTGGATGATTATTGTCATGTGGGAATACAGTTTAGGTACTTCCAAGATCTGATTATTTAGAAAACAGAAACCCAGATATTCATGTGAATCTCCCAGTCTTTTAAATTTGTGAAGTTTCAAATTTTATAAGACTTCCATGCACCCAACAAAATGGATGTGTGGACCAGATAAGTCCCAGATCTCCAGTGAGTACCCCCAGTCCCACATACTCCTCAAACCTGAGCTGGTTTCACTCCACACCCAGTCTCCTATCAAACAGCCTGTTTATTTAAGGACCCAGGGCCCTTTGACATGATGCAGGTGGGTTTGGGAACTTCAAGGAGCTCCTTCAGACAGGCTGTTTCTTCTTACACTCAGCTGGCTCCCTTCCTCAACAGAACTCCTTAACCTCTGCATGTGTTAGCTACAGACAGTTTCAGGAATAGGTCCTCAGTAGCAGCAATCAAGACATGTTTACTAGAGTTTTTCCTAGGAAACAGGAATGTCATGGTCACTAAGTCCATGTCAAGGAAGTATAATCCAAGTTTACCCCAGCCTCCTTAAAAGAAGTGGAGTTTCCTTCCCTAAAGGACATCCTCCGATGACCAGGAGCTGGCAAGGGGCCCCAATTCTCCCTCAATATAATCCCCATAAGGCCCCGGGAAAACATATCTAGGGATCCTTAATGATAGATACAGGAGAGATTGCCGCTCTCACCCCCCACACAGTACTAGAAGTATTTTTTAAACTCTCATTCTTTCAAGTGACTACCAAGAAGAGTCATGACCAGAATCCCTGCCCCCACTCATTATGCCCAATGATGACCATTTCTGAGTGCTTAATATGTATAAGGGACTTGAGCATGGCCTCAGGAAAACTCTGGATACCCTTGTGTCTTTGCGAATTTTGCCAATAATTTAGAACATTGTTTATGAGTTAGCACTTAAGAATGTTTGCAAAATTCTAAGTATCTCTGCCTTCGCTATATTGATCTCCCAGCGAGAATTGAACCCAAGTGATGGGAAAGAGCATGACTTCTGTTTTCGGAAGTATCACATTGTGCAGTTGTGTCACTTGTGATCGTGTTACAGTGGATCTGGTGGTAAGCAGAGGTCATCTCAAAGGGCATGTTCTCAGATGAGACACCAGCACTTACACTGTTAGCCAGAACATTAGTGTGCCTGTAACCAGAGCCTACTGGAGCCTGACCACCTTTAAGCCACATTTTACATTTTCCAGTTAGAAACCCAGAAACTCTCTCTCACAGCCTGATGGCTTCCTCAGCCTCCACTTTCTCCAAACTTCTGTGATTCTGGCCAGGAACCACAGGTCCACTCTGGCGGATAGAGACACCAGCACAATATCCTCAATACCTGGGTTCACATGTGTGTGCATAAAAGTAAGCCCATGACAGATCATCAATTTTAAATACTAATTTTTCTCTTTTAAAAGGGTCACAAATTGTGGCTGTAGACATACCTGCACAAATCATCAGGTACAAATGGATATTTTTAAAAAATATAAGCTGATATCTGTGTAAATCATTCAACAGGTCTGATTTTAAATGTATTGTTTGGAAACGTAGTCAGTGCATAGATAGGATGCTATAGACTCCCAAATAATTTGGGGATAAAACTAAGAAATGTCAGCATCTGAAATGGAAGCTAATGAGAATCACTATAAAAATGATTAAGATTAACCAAGTGCAGTGATCTACCTAATAGATGATTTGTTAATGTGTTACTCATTTGCACATCCACTCAATAGGCATTTAGTGGGTGCCTGCTCTGGACCAAGAGATGAGATGAGCACTAGCGTGATAGAGTTTTCCAAGCCTCTATTTAGGAAGTCAGGTCAGACCTTCAAGGAAAGCTGACTAGAATGATCACTGGAAGGAAATGTCAACATGAAACTGCGCTCTTGACAAAGACTATCTCCTTGACCAGACTCCTGCCAGGTTCCTCCAAGCCATCTTGTCGACCTTGGCCACAAGGCCAAGATGGGCCTCTGTCTCCCAGCCTCTGTGGGAGGGTAGGAGTCTAACTTCAATGCATACCAGTTAACAAACCCAGATGGATTTCACACGAACCAATGCTGTCTTCTTGCCTTTTGTCATTTTTCAGTTCCCTGACTCTACCAAGTCCCTACTTGCCTCCTTCTCTACCCCTCATTCTCCCTTTAAAATGCCCAGTCACCTCTGTATAAATCAAAGTTGAGTCCAGTTTATCTTGGACTCTTTTCCCTATTGCAATAGCATATTACTGATTAAAATCTGTCCTTACCACTTTAACTAGTATCCAGCTTTGTTTGTTTACCATTTATGCTGTTAAAATAACCAATTTCAGAGCTATCTCGTATGGAAAGAAAATGGTTCTTGGCATATAAATTAACCATAGTCAGGTTGCCTGTGAGCACAACTTTTATTTGACCACAGCGTCCAGAAGAAGAGAAAATGTACAAATTCCAAACCTACAGAGGGAACATTTAAATGTACTGAAGGACCGGGGGCCTGCTAGACTGGGAGCTTCTGATCAAGTACAAGCCTGAACAGCACAGTATGGTGGAAATGGCATGGGCATTATTGAAGACAAGGAGACCTGGCTTTCCCCACTTACAAGCTTTTGTGACCCAGAGCCTTAGTTTCCTCATTTGTCAACTGGAAGTCACAGTGCCTGACTCAAACTGCCTGCCTTCTTCATACCAAGGGCTCCTCCAAAGTCATTTTTTCACAGTTAAATCCAAATCTTTAGCATCCTGCAAAGTAGAATCCATTAAGTACATGCATTTAGGCTCCAGGATAATCTCTTATTAACTAATCAATGTTTCAATGGTCAATTAAGTCACACAGGATACTTTTTTTAAAGACAAGTACAATTTATTTCTATGTTATATTTCATATCACAAGCTGAACCACAGAAGCTGCCTGTCAGTACACTACCTTGGGTCCTTTCTCTCTGACCAGACTGCTAGAACATTCTGTACCATGCTGGCTTAAACTCCCCATTTGTATCCTGTTGTGGGTCATGAAACTCTGTGCGAATCTGATAAAATTATAGGCTCTGTTAAGAAGAATGCACATACACATAATAAGCACACAAATTCAGCACACAATTTTGAGGAGTGCAGAGACTCCCTGAAACACATTCTTGGGTTCTGGCCGAAAACCCTGATCTAAACCATTGCCTGCAGAGGGCAACAGGGCAACTGGAGCCCACACTGAGAACTGCATTCGGGAAAGCTGGGGACACTGTAAAACTTGATTAGTTTTTTGAAGGCACTTTTCTTTAGCATCATCATTTCTTCTGGAAACCTAGAGAAGATTCTGGCCCTAGAAGAGCCCTTCACAGAGCCATCTGTGGGCAGTGGCTTCTGAGCACTGACAGGCATGCTGTTGCAACTGAAGGAACGCACTGCCCTCTTCTTATTTTGCACGGACAAATAATTGAACAGGAAGGAGGACAGCTTGTGCTTGGTGACATCCGGGGCCTCTTCTGAAAAGCAGTCGTCATCAAGTGGGTCCAGCGGGGTTTCAAGATGGCAGCTGTCTTCCTTTCTCACAGGACTGGCTTCCACATGCTGAGGCTGCTTGATGATCTTCCTGGCCTGGGCTGGGTCATATCCGGCCCCATTGACAGACTGAAGGGACATCCCATTGGCCAAGGCTCTGGGTCCCATGGTTTGGCAGATGAGGTTCCCAACCTGAGGGCTAGGTTGGGAAGTACAGTGCTGACTCATGATAAGAGTGGCAGCATCTCGAATGAGATTCCAGTCTCTCAGGATGTCATCTCTGGTGGTGAACTGGGATGTCACAGTGAAACGAATAATCAGTTTGTCCTGGATAGTGGCCGGAATGAGGAAGAGACGACCATCTCTAGCTAATTCCTTTAATACACTTTCTGTGAGACAATTAGGACCCTGTTTGAAAAATACAGAGAAGTGAAATCTATATTACATCCCCAATAAGCATCCCCAGAAGCCCAGCATTTATATTTCCAAGAGGCTAACCAGCCAATTAATTAACCAGCTTATTAATCATAAGCCATAGAAGATGGCATTACCTTTAGACGAAAAACCACCAGGCCAAGGTGCCTCTTGGCAGGAATTTCAAAGAAAGGGTCATTTCTGACCAGAGATTCAAAATATTTTGCCATTTCAGTTCCCTAGAAGTATAAGTAGAGAACAGAGTTTAATAATCAGACAAGGGACAGTTCCGCATAAACTTTCATTCTGCTAAATGGGTTTACACCAGTGATACCTTTGAACTGAAGAGTTCTGAAAGTCTTCTGCCTGAGTTTCTTCTCCATTTGATTTTGTTCATAGTCCAAGCTAGAAAACCTCCAATGGCTCCCTATTACTTGTCACATCAGATTCATCTCAAGAAATCACTTCTGAGGGCTCTTTTTCAACTCGCCCCCAGAACAAGAAGGCATCAATGCAATCTGGCCTCATATCTTGGTTTCACAGCTTTTTGACTGGTTGAGGCGGCAAGCGAGGGCAAAAACCCAACCTATTCTCTGCATTCCCAGCCACGTACCTCGTGTACTAGCTGTATCTGCCCAAAGGAAGACATCCTTGTTTTTACGGTATGTAGAGGCACCATGGGGCTGTCAACAGCTGTGCCCTCACCCTAAGCCTACATCTTTCCCTCACCTCTCAAACCTTTTCAAATCTTATACCTCAAATGCTATTTCATTTCCCCCTCTTTTTTTTTTATATTACACAGGGTACATATTTTTACATATCCTCCCCACATACGTCACAGAAAACTGAACCAGTTTATCAAGTATAGAATTTCTATTTGAGATGATGGAAGAAGTTCTAGAAATAGTAATGATGGTTGCACACGTTGTGTGTGTACTTAATGTTACTGAATTGTACACTTAAAAATGGTTAAAGTGAAATTTTTATGTTAGGTATATTTTACCACAATAAAAAAATGGAAAGCTTTGTACCATATTAACCTTTCATTGAAGTTTATGTCATTTTTTTTTAAGTTTCCTTTTTTTTTTAACCTAGGATTATTAACCAAACAAAGGCAGGTCTTAACTTTTCTTTCATTTTAAAAAAATTTCTTCAAGCATCCGGAAGGATCTCAATAAAATATTTGCTAAGTAATTGCTATCACCTGGTTCTCATTGAATCACCTGGTTTTCGGACTTGATACTTGATTTCAAGAGAACTCAAAAAATTCAGCTAAGCACATGTTTGACCATGTTGAAGCAAGTTGCTGCAAACCTCATCCAGACCCCTTTCTTTCTGGGAGAGACCACTGTGTAGTCTATTTAAAATGGTCTCCAATCACTGCCCAAGAACTTTTCATTTTCAAGTCCTAAAGCTCTAAGAGAAGGCACCCTTCTAAATGTTTTTTAACTATTTTATACTTTTGCAATTCATGTTCTAATTTCGCCAGGATTCTCCCATCTCCTTCCCCTCCAGGCCAACTTCCACCCACCTGCCCTACCAATTTTGATCTTTCCAAGTAAATGTTTCTTAACTCTACATGAGTACCATTAAGACATCTCAGGTAACAGACCTAGAGTCAGGCTAGGTAAGGACCATGAAGCTGACACTTTTGAGTAAAGAGACCCAGAAGTCATCTTTGTCCAACCTCTTCATTTTCCTAGGAGGGGCTGAGAGAAAGTGACTTCCCCAAGGTACAAGTGGCAGAATGCAGGTCTCCTGGTCACCAAGCACATGCTCCTCCCACCATGCTCTGCTGCTTCCTACAACATAAGCTGTTTGCAACAAGGTAGAAACAGGGGCCAAGGGAAAAGGGAAACCACACAGCATCCCTGCCACCAGAAACCACCTTTATGGACGAATAAAAAAACTGCTGCTCCCAGTGCCCTGAACCACTCTAGGTCAAGGGTGGGCAAACTATAGTCCCAGGCCAAATACAGCATCCCCCAACCTGTTTTTGTAAATAAAGTTTTGCTGAAACATAGCCATGCCCCTTTGTTTATGTATTGTCTATGGTGGCTTTTGGGCTAAAATGGCAGAGTTGAGTAGTTGCAACAGAAATAGTATGGCCTACAAGGCCAAAAATATTTAGTGTCTGTCTTTTACAGAAAAAGTTTACTAATCCCAATTCTAGGTGACAGTAAATGATTGGTGATGATGATGATGATGATGACAATGATCTGTTGTCATTAGAAGAAGGGGGAAATGGAGGAGGAAGGGAGAGAAGGAAGAGGAAGTAGGAGAAGGAGGAGGAAGGGAAGAAAAAAATATTCATCGACTGTTAGCTGAGCATTAGGCCCTGTACTATAAATAAGGTCTGTATATGTATTATCTCATTTAATCATCACCATAAACCACTGAGAGAGGTATTACCATTTCCCATTTTATAAATTAGAAAGCCAAACACAGAAAGTTTAATTGTCTAAGATCACCAAATAGTAGGTAAAACTAAAACACCAAACCCAGATTCCATTTTCTAAAGCATTACTGTATTACAGAGGGATACACAACTTGGTTTTCTATAACCTTCAAGAGCTCACATAGTAGAAGATAGCCCAAAATTGTGAAGAGAGAAGGCCTTCCACTCTTGAGCAGGGCAGTATGGGGCCAGTCTGGGTGACCACCCCAAGCATTGTTGTAAGAATCTAATAAAACACTATAAGGTATTTTTAAAATTTAAGATGCTATGCAAGTCATAATTGTGAGCACAGTCAAGTTGAAGAAATAAAATTAACTCACATCAAACAACTCTGTTTTAGTTCCACCTCTTACTGTTGTGGGACATTGGTAATCTTTGAGCCCAGTTTTGTAAGTGCGCTTGAATAGGTGATCTTAGGAATGACAAGGAAGCAGTGACTGGGACAGATGGAATAGTCAGGAAAGCTCCTGGGAGAAATGGAACCTAAACCATTAATAACATACGGAGAAGAGAGAGCAATCCAGGAGGGCAAAGTGAAGGTGAAGGTGCAGAGGCAGGCTGAGGATACAGCTGAAATGGGTCATTGAGAAGCCTGAGCTAAAATAAAGGCTGATAACCAGGTCCTTGAAAGCCAGGCCTAGGAGTGTGGGGGAGCTGATGGGAATTCAGAGCTTTGACTTGTAAGAGGAGCAACAGGGGAGTTGACCAGCACCTACACATTGAATACCCAGTCCTAAGAGTTTTCCTGATGCCTTGTAACCTCCACCGTCTTCATTCCTCAGCCACTACCTCCAATCATGGGTCTGAGGATTTAGAGTACAAAGTGCCTAACATCCCTCAATATCCTAGGTGACAGTCACTCATTGATAAATGTCCAGTTGACAAATACCTTGACGTTTATTACAAATGTAAAATTACCAACAGTAAGCCAGTCTTTGTTACTGCTTCAAACATCTTATTTGGTTTTGTGTTTACTTAATGAAGACGGAATTCCTAAAGGAAAGGTAGGTGGACAGAGTAATAAAGGACAATGTCTTTGGATTTATCTAATGCCATGGCTTTTACCAATGGCTTTGTCTTACTCATAGGCACTCAGAGAAATGAGAGAAAAACACTGCTGGCCAAAGTTCTCAGTGAAGTCCCACCCCTTTCATGAAGAATATGACAGAGAGACAATGCCTGTCTCACCTCTGGGTCTTGTTTCTAGCGCAATGATTTTTTTGTTGCTGTTGTCGAATTGAGTCAAAATAAATTGTACCAAATAGACTTTCAGTAAATACCTACTGACACGATGCAGAGATGTTTGTTCCAGACTTGGTAGGTCTACCTCTCACAGCCAGAAGAGTCATGTCTCAGGTGTAACCATAATAGGGACTCAAATTTTCAGACTGCTGTGATAATCGGAAAATTCTTAAAAGGATATACTCCTACCGTAGACACACTAGCTGCCCTGTGATTTATTTTCTCTTTCTCTCTCTGCAAACCAGGCACTGGGAGCATCACTCCCAGGTGCTTGATGATAGCAGAAGGAATAATGAGACACTTATTCAAGAGGACAGACAGCAGATAGCCCTTGGTGTCATGTTCTGCTCAGTGTCCCTCTAACTAACAAAGAAATGGCTACCCTAAATAATCAAGTCCCAGGAGTCCAAGAACAGGCTCAGACACCTGAGCCAACACCACAGGTCCTCTGGGCAGAAACCAGCCTTCCTCCCCATGAGGACACATAGCAAGACTACATACATGTCTGACGTGTGCTTGAAGATTCTTCACCCCAAAGGACCGAATCACGAACCAGAGTTTAATAGAGCGAAACCGCCGGCTCAGGGGGATCTGCCAGTGCTAGAACAAAGGAACACAGTGCTCATGGTTAGAGGCAAGGGCACTGCTCCCTCATGCACTCCTCAGCTTTATCATCCCCTGCCTGCCCAGACCTCCAGGGACAGAAAGTGTCACCATGACTCCCAAAGCTGTTGCTAAGGAGAAGCTAAGGCAAATTATCCCAAGGCTGCCCTGTCATGTGACCAAGTCATGGTGAAGGCGGCCAGTAGTTACCCTTGTCCAAGAGCAGGACAAGTGGAAACCAAGCCCATGGCCCTGAACAAAGGAGAAGGCATTTTGCTTCAAACGCTGCTTTAAACATTTCATCTCAGGCTGAAATTCAAGATAGGGGCAATACATGTTTTCTCTAAAAGAACCTAAGTTTCTTGAAGTGCAGAGAATAAAGTTCTATTTCTATTCCCCCCTGTAAAATGTAAAGTATAGTGGTCAAGAGCTGGGATGCAAGAGCCCCACAGACCTGGGTTTCTCCTCCAGCTCTGCCAGTTACTATCTGTGACCTTGGGCATTGCTGCCTCACAGGCTCCTGGTGAGACAGAGAATGGACAGCACTTCCGAAGGCAGGAAAAGAACCAATGCAAAGAGCCTCGCAGGAAGTTGTCAGCAAGTGTTGGCTTTTTAGATGATAAAAACATGAGCTACAAATCACAGCAGGATTTCTGCCTAGGACCAAGATAATCAGTATTTAACCTCTCTGTCTTGTCCTGACTTCATC
Organism: Panthera leo; assembly: GCF_018350215.1. Lineage (NCBI taxonomy): Eukaryota > Metazoa > Chordata > Mammalia > Carnivora > Felidae > Panthera > Panthera leo. Next base: position 53,637,574 of record NC_056684.1, on the reverse strand, counting down.
CTGTGACACCCCTGTGCCCACAAGGGGCATCACTCCAGCTTTCAGATTTGAAATGAACATCCACATCTCGGCCTCTGTTTAACCAAAATTGACCCTTTGTTCCTGGTGACCAATTCAACAGAGCTCAAAGTTCAAGGTTCGGGGGGCACCATAGATCTAAACATTACCAAACCAATTTCAAACTGATTTCGCAGATCTGAAAACAGACCAATGGGTTTGGAAAACATTGGAAGTTAACCTGATGAGTAAGGTGGTTTCTAATGACCTCTTCCTCCGATGGTCAGAAAGTAAATGTCTGAATACTTCACCATAATTTCTGTTGACTAAAAATAAATATTTGTCCCACTGAGTATTTATCTACTCATCCACAGGATTGCCAAATCCTCAAAACTGTACTCACCTTCACCGTTCACCCTTATTTCCTGACCCGGCACGCTCCCTTTGGGGACATTCCCCCTTTGTTGATGGACAAGGTTGTCCTACATCAAATACTAAGCCTTTTGTTTTTTAAGCAAAACATTCTAGTGGTGAGGACTGGCTTGGGGACTCATTCACCAGAAAAGGGCATCAAAACCTGGACACAGGACAAAATTTCTGTGACAGAGAAAGCAGTCAACTCTACCCCTTGTTAGATGAACACTCTAGGAGAATAATGAATGGATAATAGGAGCCTTCTCTAAAAATATGGTTTCTCAAATTGTTATGGCCAATTGACTGCTTTATCTCACCAGCAAATTAAAATGAGAGGCAGAGGGGCACCTAGATGTCTCCATTGGTTGAGCATCCAACTTCGGCTCAGGTCATGATCTCCCAGTTCTTGGGTTCGAGACCCGCGTTGGGCTCTGTGCTGACAGAGCTTTGGATTCTGTGTGTCTCCCTCTCTACCTCTCCCCCATTCACGTTCTGTCTCTCAAAAATAAATAAATATTAAAATAATAATAATAATTTTTAATGAGAGGCAGAGATTATTTTTTATTTCTTCATACTCTTTCGTATACCTGGTTTTTCCTCTGGCCATTATTCCAAACCCAATCCATGCTGACCCAGCAGGGTGGTTCTAGCTGATATTTTCTGTTAGAGCAGGAAATTTGGACTTACAAAGAATGACATGGATCTTCTTGAACTCGAGACATCCCCAAGCCTCCTCTGTGTCCTTGCAAGGTTTTGCAGGTCTCCCCTGCCAAAGGAAGATAATGCCCCATCCACTAGTGGGAGCTGGATGTCAGAAAATCTAGCCCTAATTTTAGGTGGTGCCAGGGCCTAAGGATGAAGTCCCTAAGTCTTCTCTCCCAGGAAGGTGCTCTGTTTCTGGCTTATCTCAAACATGGCTGGCCTTCAATTTAAAGCTACAGCAACCTGAGTGAAAAGGAGTTTGGGTCAGAACAGCAGTGAAGACTCCCAGGATCACAACAAACAGAAGCTTCAATTTTCTAGGACTTTCTTTGAGACTTGAAAATTAAATCCATACAGTTAGAGGTGGGGGAAGGAAAAGGATACAGCAGTACCTTCTGGATGTAGAAATATAAATAATAAGGCTAAGAAATATAAATAACCAGTGCTAAGAAAAGTTTAATTCAATATTTTTATAAGTTATCTGGAAGAGAGAGAGCACCATTAAATCTCCAAACTGATGGGAATGAACCACAGGAACATCTTGAGATACTGGTGTGAACAAACAGACAAAACAAAACAAAAAAAGTAACACGAGATCCAAAGTGGGCCGAGGTAAGATAATACTCTACAATTATGATCCAAATTCACTTATAGGAGGATGGGCACCATTTCACACTCAAGAAAGAAACAACTTAGAATTACCCTTAAAGATACCTGCCCCTTAGGATGCTGGGGGAAAAAAAAATTTGTTAATTAAAATTTTCTGAAAACCTACCAGACAGGGCAATGGAGATGAAAGAACCATTATTTGTCTATTTTTATCAACTTCTACAGGGTCTGTAAGCTTACTACCTGCAATGGCAATCAACAGTCTCAAAAATCTAAAGGAAGTGTAAACTGGCCTGAAGGAGAATAACCAATAAAAATCAAGAGATGACAGAGCTATTAATTTAGGACTAAATGGGCAAGACATCTCAGCTGCCCAAGGAGACAAGACAGAACCATCTCTTTACAAACTAAATCTCACAGACATCAGGCATTGCTCTCTCCGCCTCACTGCATTAATTCATTTAATCCTCACAACAAGCCTAAGAAGCCAATATTATCATCATCCTCATTTTACAGATAAGGAAACCCAGAGAGAGAAGTTAAGTCATTTGACTAAGGCCACACAAGTTAACAAATGGAGGAACAAGGAGGAATAAGGAGGAACACAGGCCATCACCCTTTAGCACCTAAATGCTTAACCATTTTGCTATAGCAAATCTCTACAGCTTAAGAGTTTTTAGGAATATTAGCCCTACCGTTTATTGAGCATTTGGCACGTTCCCAGTACTGTGTTAAGTGATCTACATGTACATTCCCATTTCAGCCTCATGATACCGTATCAAATCCGTGCCAGTGTGCCCTTTTTACAGATGAGGAAGCCACAGCTCAGAGAGGGCCGTTAAGTTTCTCAAAGGCCCACTGCTGGCATGGCATTTCAAACCAAGCTCATCCCTCTCTGCTCTGCTGCCTCCCGTTGGCCACGGATATATAACTGGTTTACATCTCTGTCTTCCCTACAATTAAAGGAAAGGCTTGTCTTCAAACTGAGGAGTAAATCTGAAAAGATTGTTTCCACAAGAGTCAGTACAGGCTGAAACTGTGGGCAGGTTCAAGAGACCGAGCAAGGTGGGATGGCCAGGACTGCTCAGAGGCATCCAGAAGCTCAAGAAGTTTGGTCCCTGTGCCCCATCACCTCCCATGGAGCCTCCCACCTTTTCTCTGAGGGGACAAGAGATAAAAACGATTTAAGCAAGGATCCTCTTTCCCTACCCAAGGAAACTCTCCACCCTTCCCCGATGCTGGGCAGAAAAGATTATCCAAGATGGAGACAGAAGGGAACTGATCCACTCATGATAGAAAAGACATTTCTGGGAATTAAGGAATGCCACACATACTCAAGAAATGTGCATACTGCCTCAGAGGTTGGTCTCATTTTCTAGGCTTTTTAACAATTTTCTGGGTTTCATTGCATATACTTAGAAACCAAAGGCATACAGCAGTATATTAGGGGATGGGCTCACAGTGTGCTAATTTCAGATAAGAGCCAACATAAAAAAGACCCTCTGGGGCCAGGTGCAGCCAGTTTCCATCTCAGAGGCCACCATTCCTGGCCACTCACCATGAAGTCAGTGGCCATGCCCGAGTTGGCATGCCTGAGGTAGATGGGGTTCACGCTGAAGGTCTGCTGCAGCTTGTACTTGTCCTTGACCCTGTGGGTTTCCAAATGGGATTAGTGACTGAGGCCTCTGCAGAGGAAGGAAGGCTTGCCCATGGGCTAGAAGCTTGGCTGTCACACTCACCAGAACCCAGTACAGTCAAAGTGCACCATCATCCACTTGGAAGGATTAAAGGTGAAGGAATCGGCATACTCGATGCCCTTCAGAAACCCCCGGAACTCGGGGCACAGGAAGGCAGTGCCTGCGTAGGCAGCATCGATGTGGAGCCACAGCCCCTCACTGGCACCTGGAGAAGCAAATGTCACCCGGCTGGGAGGCAGGACTGGGGGTGGGAGTAGGGGTTGCCACCAGCCAGCTCAAAGGCATCTCTCTCCCTGTGCAGTGGCTGGTGGGCTTCAAGAGAAGAGAAGAAGGGATGGTTCACTATGGCTGGAGGATGTGGAGATGGGAGCAGGGGGGCACATCAACGGGAGTGGAGCCTCCTAAAGGGAAAGTCCACAGAGCCATACCTGGCCTTTCTTTCTAACTGGCCAGAGGGTTGACATCTTCTTGGCATCAACCTAGAAGTTCCTGGCACAGAAACTAACTTCCCACCAGCCCAAATGTTAACGCATCTAACACCAACTTTAGAGAGGGGACGTCTCTCTTTCCTAGTGGATTTCTTGCTTGGGGACTTTAAACAATCTGCTTTGGGTCTCTTCTCTGCCTTTATCTTCTCCTATGGCTTCCCCTAGCCTACCATTTTCCTTTCCTTAGCCTAGAAGAGAAAATATTTCACTGTGCCTCATTTACCCTGGGTTTTGCATATAGTTTACTTTGAGTAGATTTCAGCATACAACTGAGAGGGCAAGAAAACCTGGAGACCTCCCAGTGTTGTCTCCTGACAGGATGCAGGGCAGGGGCCGAGGGGCAGCTCTCTAACCCCTCGCCCACCACTGGGAAAAGCTGTGACCTGACTGCCTAGGAGAAGGCATTTGTGAGCTGTGGTGGCTCTTCTTACTCTCTCTGCAATGACCAAGGAGGATCATTCCACAGAGCTAGTTTTGGGTTCTTGCTCTAGGGAACATTCTGAAGTTCATTACTTGTTTTCCTAGCCAGACAGGGCAGACACTTACAGATGGGGCCCAGCTCTGACAGGCAGTCAAATGCACAGACCCCTGTGGTCCCCAGCGTTGCACACACCTGAAGGAAAATAAAGGAAGTTAACGTGGGAGGGTGGGCTTGTGTGACACATTTGGCCTGAAACAAAGATTCTAACCACAGGTATTCTCTACCCCACCCATCCCACCTCAACAGTATGTATTTCACATTACACTTTACCAAGACCCACAGTGAGAAATATATTTTATAAAGCAATCTAGTACATATATATGTGTGTATTTGAAATAAAAGTCTCACCAAACAATACATACTCTGGCTACAGATAGTCTCTATTCTACTTATTTTTTCTTATGCGGGTTATGATCCACAGAATTTATTTCCTAACACACCAACAAACAATAACTCATAATTTGTAAAACATTGTATTTGACAACATCTCTGTTTTTCTTTGCAGCAGGTTACTTGCCTGAATTCTGCCCATACTCCTTCCTCACCTCCAGGTTCTAAAATTCTAAGCTTAGAACACATTCTGACTTACAAAGACAGGCACCAAGCCCCTCTCCTTGTCCTCTTTGATGGCTTTCTGAAGAGCTTCCCCTCGGAGTGAGAAGTTGTCATCCACAGGCAGAAATTTCATCTTCACAAGAGAAATCAAACCAGCTTTTTCTACTGATGAGTGAGCCTAGGACCATGGACACCTGTTAGCAGTGTCATCCTGGGATGAGCAGCCCCCTGTCCCCCCGCCAAAAAACATACTGCTGAAGCCAGACTAAAGAAATCAAAACTAACATTTGTGTGTCTTCCCCTTCGGTTCCTGGAGATTACCTCCAAGGCCTTCACTGCCCTGAGCTCCAGCATACTCATGTCTAGAAAAAAATTGCTCAAGAGCTAAGACTCCAGAAGCCAAGCCCTAACCCCAAGGTTTGGCCTGTATTGGGCAACTCACCTGGTCAGAGGCATAGGCAATGAGCCGGGCGTTCAGGGAGGACTCGTCTGCCCCAGGTTCAGAAGCTTTCATTTCTAGGATTTTGTTCTTCCTTGCTGCCAGCAAGGCAATCAAGGTGGACTCACTGACTGTGCTCTGTAGTGGAAAAAGGATTACCAGTGTCAGCCTCTCCTTGAGTTCTCTAGGCATATTCCCCAGGCTTCTAGGCGTGGTGTGGTGGTGGTGGTGGGGTGTGTGTGTGTGTGTGTGTGTGTGTGTATGTGTGTGTGTGTGATAGCCATTCCTAAGAAGGGGTTCCTGCCAAAGGGGCTGTCCTTCCTCCTGACTCTCAGGCCTATTCCACATTCTCCCTTCACAACACCTTGTGCACTCCTGGGACACCTCCCTCTCCTCTCATTTTCTAGGGAGGTAATGAAAGCACATTTTCACCTAATACCAACCTCTTTATTCAGAGGCCACAGAGACCAACAGGAGAATGTTCGGCCTCAGCTAGGTACAAATTTGCTTACAGATATGTTTGCTCCCCACTTAAAACTTGCTGAACATAAAGAACTTTCAGTTTCTTAGGAATGGCAACAGTTTGTTTCTAAAGGCATAATCCAGAGAGAGAGGTCCTGGCCTATGTGAGAGGCTAGTCACTTCAGCCTTGATTCTGTTGCCAATGGCTCTCGTGACCTTGGGTTAACATTGCCTCTCTGGAAGATTCTTTTCCATTTATAAAATGGAAAGCATCCCTCTGGCTGCCTCCCAGAGTGGGAGGATTGATCATCCAAATGAGGGTTGAATAGGATTTCATTCTGGCCACACAATTATGGGAATCCTGTGGGCCCCCTCAGCAACCTTACAGAAATCTTGGTTTCTCATCATTCATTCACTCAGTCTTTGGTGCCTTTGCTTCTTGAAATCTTGAGGTGACCGACATCTGATAGCTCCTTGTTAAAAAGCCTGGCAGACAGTGTCATGGGGAGTGGTAGAGATCAGATCCCATTAGATATTCAGTAACTGGAAATTACTCTGCAACAAGGAAGTCAGCAGAATAGTAATACTAATAATAATGCCACCTTCCGTCTACATTGCTATTCGTAGTTTACAAAGCTTTCTGTGGTCCCTTCGGCTCCTCATAAAACCTCTCTGAGGTTATTGTGACTCCTGTCTACAGATGAGGATAGCAATGCTCAGAGATGTTACAGGACGGAATCAAGTTCACACGGCTGATGAATACAGGAGAAAGCAGAGTTTGTATTTAGACAGGCGGGGGGTCAAATCCTCACTCTTCTACTTATCAGCTGAGCAAGTGGGACAAGTTTTTAATCTCTCTGAGTTTCAGGGCTCTTATCTCAAAAATTAGCGATGATAGTATTTACCTATGGAGTTCTTGAGATAATTAAATGAAAAGCAAGATCGTGTACAGCAGACATTTAGCATGTCTCCCAGATAGAATACCTGAAGCTGTAACTATTTTTGCAAACAATACAGAAGGTCCACAACATGCAGTAATTTGTCTTCCTTATGAGGATTTTAATCTTGCTGCAAGACTGGAGAGAGAGAGGGAGTCACTTAGCTAGCAAATGAGCCCAGCAACCTTTCTGGTTCTCAGCTCAGGGCACCATGGCTGGTTTTATTTTAAAGAAGAGCTCATTGAATGTCCATATCCACTCTGTGAGGAAAACATTATTGTTATTATTATTAATTATTATTATCATCTCTATCTTATAGAATATAAAAGCAGGAAAATTACATACTACAGTGGAATTTAAGAATCTGAGAATTCTCGGGGCATCTGGGTGGCTCAGTCGTTTCAGTGTCTGACTCTTGATTTTAGCTCAGGTCATGACCTCATGGTTCGTGAGTTCAAGCCCTGCATCGGGCTCTGCATTGATATTGTGGTACCTGCCTGGGATTCTCTCTCTCCCTCTCCCTCTGACCCTCCCCTGCTCATGTTCTCTGTCAGTCAATCTCTCTCTCTCTCTCTCTCTCTCTCTCTCTCAAAATAAATAAACATTAAAAAATAGCTTTAAAGAAAAAAGAATCTGAGGGTTCTTAAAGGTCTCAGAACCAAGCCCTCCTGAATATCCAAGGTTTATAGATGCAAAAGAACCTAGCAATGTGCACAGTCTGTGGGAGGCACTCAGCAAGCTCCATTATGCTGATTGCTCTTGACAAAAAAAGAAATATTTGAGGAACTATCATCGACAGATATCCAAATGATAGGGTTATATGATAAGATAAATCGATTTATGTCATTAATTTTTCTTACTACCAAGGGTCTCCTGAACCCAGGAGGGAGGGAAAGAAGTTTCTACTTGCCTTTTTTTTTTTATTTTGTCCATTGGCCATAAGATGTTAAATAAGACAAGGAAGGGGAGTTGTCAGTTCATAAACTAGGAAACCTGAATCAAGCAATACTGGAAATGTGGTAATGTGTTGATTTCTCAATCTTTTTCAAAGGAAAATGAAAGGAAGTGTGGAGGCGGCAGCAGTGTTAGTGGCGGAGGTGGCAGCCATGACAGTGGTGGCATCAGTGATACTGGCGGCAATCAGGACAGTGATGATGGTAAAGGCAAGAGCGGTGGCAGCGATAGTAGGGCAGTAGATGGCATAGGGGAACCTCCATGGAGAACAGGAGAATTGCCTGGGCAAGGGTTCAGCTGATCTTTCACTACTCAGCCCTCAAGCTGGGAGGAGCTTTGCCAATGGAGGCACCTGCAAGACGCCGCCTCCCTGACTGCCAGGTTGGTGATGCAGGAAGTGCTCTGGGAGTCCCAGCATTTTTGCCAGCCAGTCCATGACGTTCATCTCCAGCTCCGTGCATGCAGGGCTGGAAGCCTGAAAGAGGGAAAGCAACTTCATCCAGACAGCTCCAGGACACCAAATGCAACTCCACACCGGCCCCAGAAACACATCTGTCTCTGCCCTGGCCCTCCCCGGGTCCCTGCACTACCAGTGAGAACCTGACCTATCTTCCCCCTGGAGAAGGGGTCAATGTCAGTCCCTGGGCCCCATTCCCACCTCATCCTTTACCAAACCAAAAAGGGAAGAGAATGTAGGGCTTTGGATTGATGCCACCCTCAGTGAAGTGGAGTCTTTCCTAACTCCAAAGCTCTATGGAGAAACAGCCCTAAAAATGATTGCTTCCATTTGGCCTCCCTAGTCTCCCAAATATCCAGCCAAGCGGCTTTCTGAAGGCCAGGGACAAGTTTTAGGACTAAGAAAGAAAGCACTCCTTCCTGGAAAAGACATCAACACTCCCCCCTCACTCCTCTCAGCCTTCCCTCCCCACAACACACCCTTCAGGCTTAAAATATAAAGCTGTTCTAGGAGGCTTCTGGCACAGTTTAAAGCTGTTTGGTGCTTAGGGGGTTAGTAAGGGAAGTCTGAGGCTATATCCCTCACCCCTCAAAGACAAGAACACAGGGAAAGTTGTACCCACAGGCACCAAAGTGCTTAGTTAGGATCACAAACCGTGGGAATAACCGGATCTCGGTCCAAATCTCATCTCTGCCTCTATGAGCTGTGTGAGCTTGGGGAGATAAGTTACTTAAGCCTCAATTTCTTCATCTACAAAATGGGTCACTATTCATGATTCCACAGGGTTAAAGGATAAGATGAGGTAATTTATATAGAGCTTAAGACCAAAGAATGTAGCCATTGTTAACATTTAACTCGGAACCCACTTCAGAGATCAGGACAAAACATGTCTGCCTCAGGATGTCACTTTCTGCCAGTTGCCACTGGTTAGAGCTACTGCCATCGTTACTCACCCAGGTGAATCCCAAGCAGTTGATGGCATCGGCCAGCATGTCTCCCAGCAGTGATGGCCACGAGGTAAGAGCCGGGTAGTAGGCGTGCATGTGGGGGCTCTGCCAGTGTACCACCTGGAGGCAGAGCACATACATGTGTGGCACCAGGAGGCTCATCTGGGAGGCTTTCCTCTACCAGACACCCTCTCTGGAAAGGGGAAGCACCCACTCTAGAGATGGGCTGACACTTTTAAGACAGTCCAGTAAATGACACAACTCCGTAAAAATAAAACAGACTCATGGTGTTCTTGCCACCCATATTCCTCATAGTCTAAGCTGCTTCCTCAGTGGAGCATTTGTGCAAAGACCAGAAGGGAATATGCAAAATGAAAACAGGTATAGTAATTAGGGTTGTGGATTCTGGATAGTGTGCACATTAGTCTCCAGTGCTTGTCCCCCATGCCATCCTGCCCGGTAATAAAGAGGAAGAGGAGACTATGAGCTCCAGAAGAATAGGCTACCTGCCTCATCCAGTTTCTTGTGAAAAAAACAAAAAAAAACAAAAAAACACCCTTTGTTCTATGGACGCTGAGCTCCCTGGGCACACAGCTCCTGCAGAGGATCAGGATGCAGAGATTCAAAGCTGTCCTTAGCTTCCCAGTGGGGATGGTGAAAGGAGAGAAAAGGGCAGGGGAAGTGCCAGCCCAAGGGCATGGGACCCCCACCTCCAAGTTAACCCCTGAGCCCACAATCAGGTCGAAGAACCAGATGGAAGCAGGAGCCAGGTGGAAAGACAGGGCCCCACATTAGACTCATTGATTATCTAATCTGACTTCATCTCCCTGTTTTATGAACATGCCCTTTTCATTTCATGTTTTTGAGCAATACTGTGTCCCCTGACAGGAAGACACTTCCCCTACTGACAGAACCTTCCAAAACCTATTAATTCTTAGAAAGGTACTGAATACCCATTTCCTCCACAAACCCTTCCCCAGTTTCCCAGCCCCCTTTGATCCTTTCCCTGAACCCATGGAACATTCTCATTCTAGATAGATGTTCCACCCTACTGAGAACTCATTAGTCAACATCTTAGTGTATCATCGAGCTATTTGGTATGCACAAATTCTTTTTATCCCTCACTAGCAAGGGTAGTGTCCTAGACAGTGCAGGTGATAGGAGAAGCATACGATTAAAGTCCAAGGACACAGGTTTCAGTCTTTCCGTAGTCCCTAACCAGCTGTGTGAGTTTGTAGGTTTATTGTGAAGCTAAGGAGCTTAAGCTCCATGGCCCCATGTTTGCATGGGTCTTTTCCAAGAACCACACTTAATTTTATTTTCTTACAGGGGATCTCAAAATTTATATGTGATTCAGACCCCATAAAAACAAGATAGTCCTCTACACCTTTCTTGACCTCAGTTTCTCATCATAAAATAAATCTTGTTTCCTGGGGCTATCATGTGGATTGGTCTAGGAAGGAATTTGCCAAATGAAAAGCACTAATGTTCATGGTAAGTCAGTCATACGGTAATAGACACATCATTTATCCTGACTTGACTCAGATAATCAGACCTCTTCCTCCGATTTTTGCCAGACAAAATGTGTTCTACCTAACAATATCTCCCCCTTTCCATGCTTTATCTTGTTTAATCCTCACAAAACCCCTATGAGGTAAATTCTACCATTACCCCTGTTTTACAGATGAGAATGAGGGCTGGCTAGTGCGAAGCAGCATCCACATGATCACACCCACCTCACAGACACAGATAACTGTGCCAAGACAGAAATCCAAGGCTGTCTAACCCCACAGCCCAAGCTCCTAAGCAGGATGGTGTCCTGCCTTCTCCCACTGTGCTGCTTTCTCTCCCATATGAAGAGAAGAGGTTTTCCTTTCTTTTTTTTTTTTTTTAATGTTTATTTACTTATTTTGAGAGAGAGCACACAAGCATGCGCTCAAGCTGTGAAGGAGCAGAGAGAGAGGGAGAGACAGAGAGAATCCCTAGCAGGCTCCATGCTGTTGGCACAGAGCCCAACACAGGGCTCAAACCCACAAACCGTGAGATCCTGACCTGAGCGAAAATCAGGAGTTGGACGCTTAACCAACCGAGCCACCCAGGCGCCCCTAGTAGGGGAAGTTTTTCTAAAGCAGAAGGACAGTTATTGTTTGTGTCACGGCATGGAGAGAAAAATCAATCCAGTCTCCAACGAGGGGCTGGTCAGAATGAGAAAGCAAAGGGCCAACTGCTTTCACGCCATCTCTCAGAGGCTGGTACGGCCTGTGAGATTAGATGGAAGACGGGGCCCTCATTATCAGTGTCCTTAGTGACGGTATTTTGGAAACCCCAGAGAAGGGCTTCCATCCCCTCGCCCTATCAAGAGCCAATTATCTGTCCTTGCAAGATAAATATGATAAGATAGGCTACAGGAACACTTATCAAAAACAGGCAGACCTCTGGGTCCAGAAGTGAGTCTCTTTGACCACACACCCCCAGCAACTGCTGGAATTGCAATCAAACAAATCAGCTCACTTCCGCCTCTTCTGACAGTTGCTCTCAGTCTCACTACGAAACTACAGTTGGCCCCTCAGGAGATTACACTTTACAGAATGAAATCCATGAGATAATCTTATCGGGGAGCTAGCTTCCTTGGTAAAGCTTTACGATAGGGAAATTTTCAAAAGATGCTTATGAAATAGGCTGAGTGGTCAGACAGAGCTGTGTATTTGGCTTTGTACAAATTTGCCAACCGATACGTTTGTAGACACTTATTCTGAGTTTAAATAATTTAGCATCCCTGCCTCCAGGCACATTTCTGTCACATCTAAATCTCTTAGAGGATGATGGTTGTAAATCTCAAGTCAGCCTCAGAAAGTCTCTAGACACATGTGGTTCAGGGGCCCCTGGGTGGGTCAGTCTGTTAAACGTACAACTTCGGGTCAGGTCATGATCTCATGGTTTGTTGAGTTTGAGCCCCACACCAGGTTCTATGCTGACAGTCCAGAGCCAGCCCACTTCAGATCCTCTGTCTCCCAATCTCTTTGCCCCTCCTCCTGCACTCTCTCTTTCTCACTCTCAAAAATAAACAAACATGAAAGGAAGGAAGGAAGGAAGGAAGGAAGGAAGGAAGGAAGGAAGGAAGGAAAGAAGGAAGGAAGGAAGGAAGGAAGGAAGGAAGGAAGGAAGGAAGGGACTAGACACGTGTGGTTCAGGACATCAGTGTCCCCAGCAGGCAGAGTGAGGACAGCCGCTTGTTGGGGTGCTGCTGAAAGGCAGTGCCTGGGTGCGCAGGCTCAGGCTGGAGCACTCTGTCACACACTAGTAGGGATACTAGTACAGGAGAAAGAGCAGAGCTTTTGGACTACGACTGCCCTCGGCTAAAATCTTGGATCTGCCAGCCACGAATTCTGTAACTTTGAGAAAACAATGAATATCCCTGAGCCTCAGTTTCCTCATTTCTAAAACAGGGATTGTAGGATCACTGTGGGATAAAACAGGCTAGCCTGTAATGGGGCTCATCCAGTGTCTGGCATGTGGCACGGAGCTCAGTATAGGCAGCCCTTCTGTGGGAGGGGGACTGGTACACCTTAACACAAGCACCTTGGCACGGCTCCTCGCCCCTGGTGGCCAGGGATGGCTCACAACCCACAGAGGCGGGCTCCAGCTCAAGCACCAGCCAGCCTCTGTCTGTTTCCTGGCCCTGCCAGTGCTGTCACCAGCCTGTGCTCTTTGTCACTGGAAAGCTCCTTCCTACTCTTGAAAAGCACCTCAATCACGAGATCTCCCTTGGTAGGGAACGACACGGTTCCAGCCTCACTCAGCATCCTGGGCCTCCCTCCCTGACAGGGTGCCCTCTGAAGGTGTATTCTGGGCCTCCTTCCCTCCCTTCAGTGAGTCACAGCATTCTGTAGGAGAGTCCCTGGCTCTCCCAGCTGGGGCTTCAGGGACTGTCTCCAGCCTCCTCTCTCTGTCATGCTATCCACATCGGCCTTTCCCCTCAGACCCAATTTTCATTCTCATCTCATCCGATTAGATTTCCACACATCTGTCAGGCCAGGCCCTGGGGTGTCAGCCTCCTACCCAGCATACAGGTCAGCCCTCGCATCAGAAACCTAATTTCGGTCACAGTCCTGGCCCTCTACAGCCCACAGGTCAGGCTTGTGTGTTGGTGTACAAGGGGCAGGCATCCCAGGCTTATCCAAGGCAGGCCTCTCTTCAGGCCTACTCCCCCCCCCCCCCCCCGCCACCTCCTCTGCTCTAAAACCCAGAATCATCTTTGTGGCAACTATATCTCACCCCAGGCATGATGATTCGCTCAATATCCCCAAAGATGCTGTCCCAGCTGTCAGGTTCCTCGGGAGCACTGTCAGGCAGCTGGGCTCGCAAGTAACCAGGACGCACGTCTGGAGTCACCCGCCGCTCCCGCACGGTGCTCAGGTACTGGCAGATGTAATCCACCATCTCTTTTCCTACAAGGGGGGAGTAGAAACCAGCCTCATGTCCCCCGACTGGGCCCGGCCAATTCATGCCTGACCCCCTTGGCTCACAGCCAACAGACTTGGTGAAGACGGAGATGGGTTCATGGGCTGATGGGGAGAGGGTCTGATCCCCAGCATCAGCCTTGTCTTCAGAATTTAAGAAAATAAGTGAGGGTGGGGCGCCTGGCTGGCTCAGTCAGCACCGTGTGTGACTTCTGATCTTGGGGTGGTGGGTTCAAGCCCCACATCAGGTGTGGAGATTACTTAAAATAATAATTTTTAAAAAGAGTGAAAAAATAAGTAAGGGGATGAATGAATGGTGGTGGGAGTGTGTGAGTGAACAAATGAAGAAGACGGAAAATCTTGAACTGTAAAACTCTAGCACTGAAGTAAAATATTTCTTTTTCCTCCCTCTTCCATTATCTATACCAATCTTGATTGTCTCTCCTACCTTTCTTTTCTTCTCAAAAACAGAACATCTAATTAATTCACTACCTTGCAGGTTTAGTAGAAACTCTGTGGCTCTTTCTATCCAAAAATTGTTACACACACACACACACACACACACACACACCCTAAATTCCTATGCCATGTTCTGATCCAAGCTGAAAAATCTGCTTGCTCACTATTCCCATTGGACCAGTAATTCCTCACTTTTGGACTCATGGGCTTCTTTGAGAATCTGATGAAAACGGTGAGCTTGCACACACAAAAAATATGGTATATAATTTCTGTGGTTCAGGGAATCCTGAAAGTACAACCACACCCAGACTGAGAACGGGGCACTAGCCTGAAGTCTTGGGGAAATGCAAAACCATGTCTTAATCACTCAACTTCTCTCCCTCTGTTTGCACCAATACCTCAATGCCTGGGGCATTTCTTAGATACTCAAAAAAAAAAAAATTGTCAAACATATGAACAAATAAATAAGGAAGAAAAAGAGTCAACTCAAATACTCTGGAGCCACTGTAAATTATTTCCTTTTTCTCCCAGACAGTGCCTCTGTCTCTTGCTCTAAGTCTCTCTCTCTCTCTCTGCTTCTCTCCCTTTCTGTGTCTGTCTCCCTCCCTCTGTCTCTCTCAATATCTAAAATTCCTCCTTAGTACTCCTTAAGCTTTTCTCTCCCTGAAAAAAATAAAACAGAGAAAAGGAGAGGGATCCCTATTTCTTGTCTCTGCACCAGCTCTGCAAAAATTCTCATGTGCAGGACCAGCTCCAGAAAAAACTGTGAAGGAGACAAAGTGGGATTTCGACACCCTCCTCTCTTCCCTTTGTGCTCTCCTCCAAACCTCCCACAGCTGATGCCTCTTGTGACTGTAGTGGCACCCCAGCAGAGCTCTGAGAGCACTAGACCTTGCCCGCCACTTGTCCAGGGGCGGGCAGAGATGTATTTGTGTTCTCTGCACAGGATACATGTCTACGGGAACCTGCTGATGACTTTTGGGAAGCGATGGAGTAAGCCAGCGCGGGCAGACAGGTAGAGGCTGAGGTGAGTTACGTCTGGGTGGAGGAGAGAGAGGAAAAGTTGCATTTCACATGGGACAACAGCTTACAGCAAACACATTTTAGACGATATAACCTACCAGCGGGGATGAGGACAGAAAAAGCTACGGAGAGAAAAATGGTTAGCAGCTGTCCACTGCTCCCCTTAGCCAGCCACGCCTGAAAACGGGTTAACCATGGCTTCCTTCTCACCACACAAGGGCTCCAGACAGAGTAGCTGCTCACTAAACATTTTGGAAATGAGGGACTACATGAAAGAACAGTGCTGACACATCCACGCAGAGAGAAACGAATATAAAGAAAGGCTTTTGCAGCGACGACAGAATATTGGGGGAAATTTTTGTTGCCACTGCAGAATATGAATTCTTTTCCCCTTTTGCGGATCAGGAATCCGAACCCTGTGTCTGTGGGACCCTGGACCAGAAAAGCGCGACACACGGGAGAGTGGACGGAGAGGAGACCAGGCGTGTGAGGGGCAGGGGGAAAGCCAGGTTGAGAAAAGTTTTAATTTCCCATCCTGCATTCTTTCCTCAGGAAAAAGCTGCGCGGAAGCCAGCTCGCAGAGGGCAAGTCTGATGCTCCAGTCAAATGACACCCCCAAAACCTAAGGGCGGACCACCAGCACCAGCTGCTGCACGGCATCAGGGTGCCCGTCGCTCACCTCTCTGCCTGTACTCCTCGGGCTCCATCGTGTCCCTCGGGCTGCGGGCCGGCCGCGACTCCTTCTCACAGACAGACACGGAGGAGGTGGAGGATGGGCTCCTGGGCAGCCAGTGTGGGCCCTTTATTTAAAGTGTTCTTTCTTCCACCTTGGCTCCACCCTTCAGAGGCCCTTCCTCTAGGCCTGATTAACTCCACCCCTCCTCCCCCCAGGGCTGGTCAAGAGATCCAGGATAAAAGGCGCTTCTAGATTAAACAGGCCACTTAGCAACCCAGGCCCTCGCGTCAGTCCCCGTCAGTTCTTTCCGCCCCTCCATTCCGACCACAGAGCCCCCGCCTGGGACACAGCACAGCAACAAAGCCGAGGGGAGGCAGAATAAGCCGCACAAGTTATCCGTTATTCCTCCCGCTACTGCTTCTCTGTCAGCAGCGGGCAGGGAGGAACGGGCACCCCTCAGAAAGGCCGGCCGGCCGGCCGCAGGGCGCTTGGGGACACGCAGATATATATTATCATCTCACGCGATGGGCTTTTTAAATTGCCACATAACACACTTACCGTTGCAGATGAGAAAACACAGAGAGGCAAAAAGAAAAGAAATGGAAGCCTCACCCAGACTTCATAGCTTTTAGCACTTGACAGGGTGCGTGCGTCTGCACGTGTGTGTGTGAAAGGGCAGGCCGCCTCTGCCGCGAGGAGAACAGCGCCTCTCTCCGAGCTTACTTCTGAGGGAAAAGTGATCAGATGCACGCTCTGGTTTCTCTTCAGATAGCATAAATCTTTTGCCATTTCCTAAAGATTTCTGTGGAGAGGTAAAGATTGAAAGGTGATCAAATGCTGCGAAATTGCCACATAGGGGCGCCTGTCAGTTAAGCGTCGGACCTTGGCTGGGGTCATGATCTCACGGTTCTGTGAGTTGGTGAGTTCCAGTCCGGCGTTGGGCTCTGTGCCGACAGCTCAGTCTGGAGCCTGCCTGCTTCGGATTCTGTGTCTCCCTCTGTCTCTGCCCCTCCCCCGCTCATGTTTCTCTCTCTCTCTCCCTCTTTCTCTCTCTCTCTCTCTCAAAAAATGAATAAACATTAAAAAAAAATTGCCAAATAGAATAGACTTGTTTTGTTTTGTTTTGTTTCCTGTCTTCATCTTTCTTGTCCTCTCGATGGTGTTAGACAGATACTACTTCCTTGTCCTTGAGGCGCACAGTCTCTCTGGGCTTCCAGGAAATGGCTTGTCCCGCTCTCCCATCTACCTCTGTGCTGTCTGTCCCCTCCAATCAGGCTGTGGACGTTGGCACGCATACAGGTTTAAAGCTCGCATCAAATTTATACCATGAGGCCCTCCCAGTTTCTGAGCTCCAAAATCTTTTATCCAACTGCCTCCTTGACAAATCCCTTTGCATGGTGTCAGCCGACTCTGTGTCTGATGAGAACCCTCTCCCTGGTTTGCAGATGGCTGCACTCTTGCTGTATCTTCACATGATAGAGAAAGAGAGCACTAGTATCTTCCTCTTCTTATAAGACACTAATCCCATTAGGAAGGCTCCACCTTCAGAAAGTTACCTAAACCTAATTTTCTCCTAATACTATCACTTTGGGTGTTGGACTTCAACATGATGAATTTGGCTGGGGGACAGAAACATGCAGTTCATAACAGAGTGCATCTTAAATCTGGTGAAATCTGAATCAGACCTAATTAATAGTATTGTACTGATGTCAATTCCCTAGTTTTCACGTTTTACTAAAGTTTTGTAAGATGTTTTCCATTGGGAGAAACTGGTAACAGAATGATTCATGGACTCTGTACTATTTGTGCAACTTCTTCTGAATTTATAATTATTTTGAAATAATAAGGTTTTTTTTTTTGTTAATTGCTACTGAAAAATTTACACCCACTAAGATGGCTATAATCAAAAAGACCGATGGGACTCCTGGCTTGCTCAGTCAGTAGAGCATGTGACTCTTGATCTCAGGGTGGTGAGTTCAAGCCCCATTTTGGATGTAGAGGGTACTTGAAAAAGAAGGAAAAAAGACAGATAATAACAGATGTTGGTGAGGGTGTGGAGCAATTGGAGCCCTCATATATTGCTGGTGGGAATGTAAAAATAACGTAGCCATTTTGGAAAACAGGTGGTTCTTCAAAAACCTACACATAAAATTCCTTTATGAATCACCAATTCCACTAGGGGGTATACAGTTAAGAAAAATGAAAATTTATGTCCACACAAAAATTTATACATTAATGTTCATAGCAGCATTATTCATAATTGCCAAAAAATGGAAACAACCCAAATGTCCGTCAACAGATGAATAGATAAATAAAACGTGGTATGTCCATACAAGTATTATTTCACAATAAAAAGGAATGAAGTACTGATACATGCTACAACATGGATGAGCCTTGAAAACATGCTAAGTGAAAGAAGCCAGTCACAAAGGACCATATATTGTATTTATATGAAATGTCCAGAAGAGTCAGATCTATAGAGACAGAAAGTAGCTTACTGGTTACCAGGGGCTGGGGCAGGGGAGAAGGAGTTCGAAGTTGACAGCTATGGGGGATAGGGTTTTTTAGGGGGAAGGGGTGATAAAAATGTTGTAAAATTGATTATTTTGATGATTGCACAACTCTGCAAATATGCTAAAAACATTGAATTATTCATTTTAAATGGGGGATTTTATAGTATGGGAACAGTTCAAAAAAGCTGTTGATTAAAAATTTAAAAAAACAGATGAGGAGAATAAGTATGCCTGAGGAGCATAAGGTCTTTGAGGAAAAATGGTCTAGTGGATTTGGACTCCAGTGATATGACCAATAGTATAAATCTTTTATAGGACCAGGGGTAGAAAAATAATATTGACAGTGATAATAGCCGACGTTTATTGAGCACATAAAAAGTACCAACCACCAAGTTCAGTATTTTAAATAGAAAAGTTTCAGTTTAGGGGTGCCTGAGTGGCTCAGTTGATTTAGTGTCCAACTCTTGACTTTGGCTCAGGTCACGATCTCACAGTTTGGGGGATCAAGCCCCACATCAGGCTCTGGGCTGATGGCGCTGAGCCTGCTTGGGATTCTCCTTCTCCCTCTCTCTCTGCCCCTCCCCTGCTTGCATGCTTTCTAAATAAATAAATAAATAAATAAACATTAAAAACAATTTTTTTAAGTTTCAGTTTATTTTCTCTTCAAGTGTTACTTCTGCTCCATTATCTCTCTTCTATTCTTCTGCAACTCCAGTTATGCTATGTTAAAATTTTTTACCTTATCTCATAAATATAATATATATAGTATTTATGTGTGTTATGTATTTTATATAAGTTATATAAATTACATATTATATATATGTTTTATATATATATATATATATATATATACATATATATATATAGTCTTTTCTTTATTTTCCATCTTCTCGTCTCTCAGAGTTTCAGTTTGAAATGTTTTGTGACCTATCTTCGAGTTCTGTCTTCAGATGTATCTAATATGATAATAAACCTGGTTATTGATTTCTTAATATGTTAAGAACTTTTTTTCAGTTGTAAAATTTTCATTTGGTTCTTTTTTTACACTTTTCAATTTCTTACCAAATCTTTTAATCTTGACTATTAAGTCCTAGAACATAAGAAACTTTTTTTAAAAAATTGCCACTAAACAATGTAAAACACCTGTATAAATGGAAAGACATACCACATTCTCAGAGAGTAAGACTCACCATCACAAAGATATCATTTTTCCTAAGTTAATTTATAAATTTAACACAATCCCAGTGAAAACCCCAGCAAGAATTTTGGGTATTCTGTTTTGGAATTCAGTAGCTAGTTTTACAGTTCAAAGGAAAAACAAATAAACTAGGATTGTAAGGAAAACTGTAAAGTAAAAAAAAAAAAAAAAAAAAAAAGGAACTAGAAGATTCTGTTTCCTACCAAGAAGGTATTAAAATATATTATGAATCCTCAAGAATTAAAAGAATGAGAAACTGATATATGAACAGACCAAAGGAAAAACAAAGTCATCTTTTTAGTTAGGTTTATTCCTAGGTATCTTATTGTTTTGGGTGCAATTACAAATGGGATAGATTCCTTGATTTCTTTTTCTCCTGCATTTCTGTGTATAGAAATGCAACAGATTTCTGCACGTTCGTTTTATACCCTGTGACTTTGCTAAGTTTATATATTAGTTCTAGCAATTTTTTTCTTTGGTGGAGTCTTTTGGGTTTTCTACATAGAGTATCATGTCATAGTAAAAGTTTGACTTCTTCCTTGCTGATTTGTATGCCTTTATTTCTTTTTGTTTTCTGATTGCTGAGGCTGACTTCCAGTGCTATGTTAAATAGTAATGGTGAGAATGAACATCTTTATCTTGTTCCTGACCATAAGGGAAAGGTTCTCAGTTTTTCCCCATTGAGGATGGTATTAGCTGTGAGTCTTTTCTATATGACCTTTATGATGTTGAGGTATGTTCCATCTATACCTACTTTGTTGAGGGTTTTTATCAAGAACGGATGCTATATTTTGTCAAATGTTTTTTCTGCATCTATTGAGAGGATCATATAGTTCTTATCCTTTCTTTTATTATGTGGTATATCACGTTGATTGATTTATGAATATTGAACCAGACCTGCAGCCCAGGAATAAATCCTACTTGATCATGGTGAATAATTATTTTAATGTACTGTTGAATTCAATTTGCTAGTATCTTGTTGAGAATATTTGCATCCACATTCACCAGGGATATTGGCCTGTAATTCTCCTTTTTAGTGAGGTCTTCATCTGGTTTTGGGATCAAGGTAATTCTGGCTTTGTAGAATGAGTTTGGAAGCTTCCTTTACATTTCTATTTTTTGGAAAAATTTGAGAAGAATAGATATTAATTCTTCTTTGAATGTCTGGTAGAATTCCCCTGGGAAGCCATCTGGCCCAGGACTCATTTGTTGGGAGATTTTTGATTACTGATTCAACTTCTTTGCTGGCTCTGGGTCTATTCAAATTTCTATTTCTTCCTATTCCAATTTTGATAGTTTGTGAGTTTCTAGGAATTTGTCCATTTATTACAGAATGCCCAGTTTGTTGGCATATAATTTTTCATAGTATTCTCTGATAATTGTTTATATTTATGTAGTGTTAGTTGTTATCTCTCCTCTTTCACTAGTGAGTTTCCCTATTTGGGTCCTTTCTCTTTTCTTTTTGTTAAGTCTGGCTAAGGGTTTATCAATTTTGTTAATTCTTTCAAAGAACCAGCTCTTAGTTTCATTGATCCATTCTATTGTTTTTTTTTCCATATCATTTATTTCTGCTCTAGTCTTTATTAATTCCCTTTTTCTGCTGGCTTTAGGCTTTATTTGCTCTTCCTTATCTAGCTCCTTTAGGTGTAGGTTAGGTTGTGCATTTGGGACCTTTCTTGCTTCTTAAGATGGGCCTGAATTTCAATACACTATACCTCTTTCTTAGAACTGCCTTTGCTGCATCCCAAAGGTTCTAGACTGCCCTGTTTTCATTTTCATTTGTTTCCATGTATTTTTTTATTTCTTCTTTAATTTCCTGGTAAACCCATTCATTATTTCTTTTTTAATATTTATTTATTTTTGAGAGAGAGGGAGTGAGAAAACACAAACATAGGGCAGAGAGAGAGGGAGAATACAGAAGATCCTAAACAGACTCTGTGCTGACAGCAGAGAGCCCAACATGGGACTCAAACCCATGAACGGTGAGATCATGACTGAGACTAACTGACTGAGCCACCCAGGTGCCCCAAACTCATTCATTCTTTAGTAGGATATTCTTTAACCTCCATGTATTTGAGGGCTTTCCAAATTTTTTCTTGTAGTTGACTTCAAGTCTCATGGTGTTCTGATCCAAAGATATGTATTGTCTGATCTCAACCTTTTTGTACTTATTGAGGGCTGATTTGTGACCCAGTATGTGCTCTATTCTGGAGAATGTCCCATGTGCACTCAAGAAGAATGTGTATTCTGCTGCATTAAGATGAAATGTTCTGAATTCATCTGTTAAGGTAAAAGATCTGTACTCTAAAAACTATAGAACACTTATGAAAGAAATTGAAGAAGACACAAAGAAATGGAAAAATATTCCATGCTCATGGATTGGAAGAACAGACATTGTCAAAATGTCTATATTACCCAAAGCAATCTACACATGTAATGCAATCCCTACCCAAATACCACCAGCATTCTTCACAGAGCTAAAACAAATAATCCTAAAACTTGTATGGAACCACAAAAGACACCCAATAGCCAAAGTAATCCTGAAAATAAAAAACAAAACTGGAGGTATTACAATTCCAGATTTCAACTATATTAAAAGTCATCAAGCTAGTATGTAACTGGCCCAAAAACAGACACATAGATCAGTGGAACAGAATAGAAAACCCAGAAATGGACCCACAACTATATGGTCATCTAGTATTTGGCAAAGCAGCAAAGAATATCCAGTGGAGAAAAGACAGTCTCTTCAACAAATAGTGTTGGGAAAACTGAACAGCAACATGTGGAAGAATGAAACTGGATTACTTTCTTACACCATATACAAAAATAAATTCAGGAGCTCCTGGGTGGCTCAGTCAGTTAAGCGTCCAACTCTTAATTTTGGCTCAGGTCATGATCTCACGGTTCGTGAGTTCAAGCCTCATATCAGGCTCTGCACTGACAACATGGAGCCTACTTTAGATTCTCTCTCCCTCTCTCTCTTCCCCTCTCCCACTCATGTTCTTTCTCTCTCTCTCTCTCTCTCTCTCTCTCTCTTTCTCAAAAATAAATAAAAATTTAAAAAAATAAATTCAAAATGGATGAAAGACCTAAAAGTGAGACAGGAAACCATCAAAATCCTAGAGGAGAACACAGGCAGCAACCTCTTTGACCTTAGCCACAGCAAGTTCTTACCAGACACATCACCAAAGGCAAGGGAAACAAAAGCAAACACTAACTATTGGAACTTTATCAAGACAAATACCTCCTGAACACCCAAGGAAATAATTAACAAACCAAAAGGCAACTGACAGAATGGGAGAAAATATTTGCAAATGACTTATCTGATAAAAGGGCTAGTATCCAAAATCTATAAAGAACTTATCAAACTCAACACCCCCCCCCCAAAAAAAAACCCAGTTAAGAAATGGGCAGAAAACATGAATAGACGCTTTTCCAAAGAAGACATCCAGATGGCTAATAGACACATGAAAAGATGCTCAACATCACTCATTATTAGGGAAATACAAATCAAAACCACACGAGATACACCTGTCAAAATGGTTAAAATTAACAACTCAGGAAGCAACAGGTGTTGGCAAGGATGCAGAGAAAATGTAACCCTCTTGCACTGTTAGTGGGAATGCAAACTGGTGTGGCCACTCTGGAGAATAGTATAGAGGTTCCTTAAAAAGTTAAAAATAGAACTGCTGTACAACCCAGCAATTGCACTAGTAGGTATTTACCCAAAGGATACAAAAATACAAATTTGAAGGTGTACATGCACCCCAATGTTTATAGCAGCATTATCAACAATAGCCAAACTATGGAGAGAGCTCAAATGACCATAGACTGATGAATGAATAAAGAAGATACACACACACACACACACACACACACACACACACACACACCACACACACACTGGAATATTACTCAGCCATCAAAAAGAATGAAATCTTGCCATTTTTAACAACATGGATGGAGCTAGAATGTATAATGCTAAGTGAAATAAGTCAATCAGAGAAAGACAAATATCATATGATTTCACTCATATGAGGAATTTAAGAAATGAAACAGATGAACATATGGGAAGGTAGGAGAAGAGGAGAGAGGGAAACAAACCACAAGAGACTCTTAACATAGAGAACAAAATGAGGGTTGATAGAGGGCAGTGGGTGGGAAATGGGCCAGATGAGTGATAGGTACTAAGGAGGGCACTTGTTGTGATGAGCACTGGGTGTTGAATGTAAGTGATGAATCACTGAATTCTACTCCTGAAACCAATATTGCACTGTATGTTAACAAACTAAAATTTAAATTAAAAAACAAAAATACAAGTAAATTCAAATATATACAGGAACTTAGCATATAATAAAAATGGCATCTCAGATCAAAGGGAAAAAGATGAACTACTTAATAAATAGTGCTGGAACAAGGATAACCATCTGGAAAAAGTAAGTTGTATTCCTCACACCCAGAACTTAGATAATATTTTTAAATCAAATTTTTAAATTTTAAAAATAAAAGCATACAATTACATGAAACCATCACCATAATTAAGACAATAGTTTCACAGATGTATGCATATGTCCAACTCATCAGATTATATGCATTAAATATGGAGCAATTTTTCATCTATCAATCATACCTCAATAAAGCTGTTAAAAAAATAAAGATGAAAATTCCACGGAGGAAATTTAGGAGCTTTGCTCAGCAACCTTAAAGTGAAGAATATATTATAACTATGGCGCAAAATCCAAAATCATGAATTTAATCACATTAACATATGTGCACACATGCACACATACACATAAACCGAGAAAAAAAATATTTACAACACACAGTACAAGGGCATGAAGAAAAAGACCATCACCCTAATAAAAAATCGGACAAAGAATAGTCAGAGAAATGAGCAGAAAGGGAAATATAAAACCCATAACTGAGAAAATCAACTTAAATCTACACTGAACTATCAAGTTTTACTTAATGGATTAGCAAAAGACCAGTTTGATCATACATTCTGCATGTGAGGCTGTAGGGAAACAAGTGTTCTCAAGCAAAGGCCTTGGCATGGCATTCTAGAAGCACCTACCCAAACTGCAACTGTACCTGCCTTTTGACCCAGCTATTCCACTTTTGGATATGTTTGGACTGGTGTGACAGGACAAGAACACCGGGTTTTTCTCTGCAGCATGGTATATAATAAAAAAAGACTGGTAACAACCCAAATATCTGTGGCTAGGAGACTAAATAAATCATAGCACAAGCACACAACACACCACACAAAAGAATGAGCACAATCTGTTAAAAAAGAGACAACAGGCCCAAATTAGAGTCCCTAATGCTAAGCTGCACATCACAAAATGAGACTTAACACCAAATTTAATTACGGTTTCAGCCTCTGAGGAATGGGATCTTAAACCAGTCGATGTAGAATGACAGTGCTCACTTAGCACTAGTCAGGTAATCTATGTGGCAGACCCCTGCCATACCCTTAAAGGAAGGTGACCTTGCCACAACCAATTCACTTTTTGCCAGTATACTGTCCTTATTCCACTGCCTTTTGCCTATAAAAGTTTCGTTTTGTAGAGTTCCTCAGAGCTCCTATCTCTTTGCCAGAAGGGATGCTGCCCAATTCATGAATTGTTCAATAAAGCCAGACAGATCTTTAAACTTTACTCAGTTGAACTTTACTTTTGTACAGCTCCAAGGAACATTAAGGAAAATACCAAGATGCTGAACAGCGTGTGCCTTTTGTGTAAAGAAACAGGGAGAAAATGAGAATGCAGCATGTATTTGTTTTTATGTCCCCAGAAAATCTACTGGAATATTAGTAAGCCACTAATAATGGTAGTTACCTAGAATAGGATATTTATTTATTTATATTAAATTTTCTTATTTACTTATTTAATGATCACTTACTACCTATTAAAATTGAATCATGGGGCAGCTTGGTGGCTCAGTCTGTTAAGCATCTGACTTCAGCTCAGGTCATGATCTCACAGTTCCTGAGTTTGAGCCCCGCATCAGGCTCTCTGCTGTCAGTGCAGAGATCCTCTGTCCCTCCTCTCTCCCTGCCCCTCCCCCCTCTCAAAAATAAACATTTTTAAAAATAAAAACAAAATTGAATCAAATAATTTTTAATATTATAATTATAATAAAATCTAACTTTCTTAAAAAGGCTTTCAAGGGCTTGCATAGACTGACCCCTTCTCCCCTCCATCCCTTCCCCCTCCATCCCTACCCCCTCCACACACACACACCCTGCTCACTTTGCCACAGCCTCCAGGATCTGCTTTCACCGTCTCAAATAGGTCAATTTATTTCCAACTTCAAGGACTCTGTTGTCTAAAAGGCGCAACTCGAAATTCAGCTTAAAAATCTCTCCTCGGTTTTTTTCTTGACTTCCTCCATCTAAATTTTACATCACCATTCCTACTATTGTCATCCTTTCCTTTCCCTTTTTTCTCCCCTTAACACCACTTAGTATAATTTTCAATTAAAGATTTCTTTAATGGCTCTCTCCACATCTTCAGTTCTATCCATTCCACAAGAGGGAGGCCCATACGGCTTTGTTCACCATCCCAGCACCTGTCAACTTGCACAAAGTAGGTGCCTATAAATATCAGTTGAATGGAAAATTTTAAAATCCTGGTTGGAGGTGGAGAGTAGAGAATGGGAAGAAGGGCAGGGACAAGGACAAGAACTGTTATTTCTAGAAGGTGGAGGTTGAATTGGCTTCCCACAGCTCAATCCTTTGTTACATGATTACTCAAATGTGCCATTTAGTTTCACACAAGAACAATAAAGACCTTCAGAAATGAATTTGAATGTTTTCTGAGTAAAAGTGGGAAAGGTTGCAAAAAGTCAGCCTCCAATGGAAAAAGTCTGTCGATCGTCTCAGAAAAATAAATCCCCCCTGTGTCTGGATTTAGACCTCCAGAAGCACAGACATAGCCAATTTGCTCTTGAATGTGTTCACATTCAAAGAGTCACCGGTGGTCTGCAGGGAGTGTGGAGTGGAGGTCTCTGGGGATTGCAGGCAAGAGAGGACAGAAGCACACTCCATTCTACCTCACACTGGAGGGAAAGACAGGAAAGAACCCGGACTGGCCTGGGGCCAGCTCACTTCAATATGACCCTGGCTATGCCTCCCTCAGGGTTTTTGGAGACTGAGCAACCAAACTTTGGGAAATCTGAAGATACTGAACTATTATGAAATTTCCCTAGAGGAAGCAAACCCACTCCTGGGGGTAGAAGGTGGGGCTACCCTTGGATGCAGTGGAAATTCTCCTGAAGAAAGGAAATTAGGATCTAGGGAGGTAGGTTTTAGACTAGAGGGGGATGAACATGGGTCTGCAGAGGTTGTTGGCTTGCTCAAGGGACATGCTCCCAATGTGGGGAGGTAGATCAGCCCCTGGCACTGGATGGCTGGGACCAGAAATATGGGCACAGCCATGGGACTCCCTGGTAAGTTTCGATACAACAGGGGCCACATCTGGTAGCAATGAGAAGTTTTCTCTGTGTGTGTGTGTGTCTGTCTCTGTATCCCTTGTCTCTCCATTTCTCTCTCTGTCTCCCTGCCCCCCTACTCCACCACCCCACCCGACCCCCACCCTGCTCTGTCTCCCTGTCTCCCTACATAATGCTTCTCTTCCAAAACTCCAAGCCTCCAGAAAAATATTGTTGTACAAGGTACAGCTTGGGTTTAGCTGTGTGGTGGGAAACGGAGAAGGGCTATAGAGAGCAAGAGAGGAGAACCGCCTATAAGAAGAAAAACCTGGCCCCAGAATGTCATCTAAAGCAGCAGATAGCAGGTTAGCTGAGGTCAGCACTTCGCAGCCAGCAGGAGGTAAGTGATAACCAGCACAGATTTATGGAATATGAAACTAGAGCATACTCTTTTCCAAAAACATGTGTACTTGCAGGGAGTGGAGAGAAGAAAGTCAGGTGAAAGACTGGATTTGGGGTGGGGTGGGGATAGAGGTTGGGGGTGTGATTAAAGATGGGGATGTAAACCATTTGAATGCGGGCATTAAAATTTATATGTGCAGTAATAGGCACAAGAATTGTTCATCGTAGCATGTTTGTAATAGCCAAATGCTGGAAATAACCTAAAATCTTAGAATGGACACATTGCAGGTATCATACAGAGAGCAATACCACACAGCAATGAAATTGAGTCAGAGGCATAAGCAACAACACGGATAAATCTCCAACATGATGTTGAGTCAAGTCAGCAAATTACTAAAGAATGGTTCCACTTAAATAAAATTCAGAAATAAATAAAACTATTACTTAGAGGTGACATACATGTGCTAAAAATATATAGAAAAAGCAAGGAAATGGTCATCACAAAGTCAGAAAACTCAGAGAGAAGTATATAGTTGAGGTGGGCAGGGATATTTCTTCTGGAAGTTTGGGAATCTATTTTTTAACCTGGGTGTCAAACTATCCATGTATGTACATGATTTTGAAAAAAAAAAAAAAGTGATTACTGTTCTATACCCATAAGTTAGCGTACCAGACTGGATA
This sequence comes from Panthera leo, assembly GCF_018350215.1. Taxonomy (NCBI): domain Eukaryota; kingdom Metazoa; phylum Chordata; class Mammalia; order Carnivora; family Felidae; genus Panthera; species Panthera leo. The sequence continues at coordinate 53,609,588 of NC_056684.1, read as the reverse complement.
TACCAAATGTGTCATGTTTTGTAAACCTATTTACTTAAATACTTATTTATATAGAATATCTTTTGCTATCAATGATATTCTTCAGCAACATCTTTTTTAATAGCCAAAATCTATTTAGCCAATCCCTATTTTGAGCATTTAGGTGGTTCCAAGTATTTTACTGCTATAAGTTATGCAGCAGTGAACATTCTTGTAGTTTGATTTTTGTACATATCTTTCAAAATGATGATAGAAAAAATGCAAAGATTTAGTTTGAGTGTGATGTTGCGGAAAAAGAAATTAGAGCAATTCTTGCATACAGCAATTTCCTGGGTTGCATGTTTGGAGGCCTGAATAAGGGGAAGTCATGTTAGACATGACTGATATCTGGAAAGGGCTTACCTGGCACAGGCAAGTCCTGTGTAATTGTTAGTACTGTCACCGGTTTGGGTACGAAATAGAGGCACGTTTATTATTATTTCAATTCCTATCACCTCTTTTTTTCCCAGCTTCATAAATATAACTGACATATAACATTGTGTAAGTTTAAGGTGTGCAATGTGATGATTTGATACATGTACATATTGTGAAATGATTACGACAGCAAGGCTAATAAACCCATCTGTCACCTCACACTGTTACGTTTTGTTGTTATATGAGAACATGAACGCTGTCCTCTCATAGCAGCTTACAAGTATACAATCCAGTATGTTAACTGCGATCACCTGTACACTAGATCCCCAGAACTTACTCATCTTCTACCCTTGACCCTTGAACAGCTTGAGTTTGAACTACATGGGTCCACTTTACGTGGATTTTTTTTTTTCCAATAAATATGGTACAGGACCATAAATGTATTTTCTCTTCCTTATTTTTTTTTAATATCTTATTTATTTTTGAGAGAGAGAAAGAGCATGAGCAAGGGAGGGCAGAGAGAGAGACAGACACAGAATCCAAAGCAGGCTCCAGGCTCTGAGCTGTCAGCACAGAGCCCGACACGGGGCTCAAATTCATGAACTGTGAGTTCATGACCTGAGCGAAAGTAAAGGTCAGATACCTAGACAACTCCTGTCCTTCCCCTCCCCCTCTCCCCTTTTCTTCCCTTCCTTCCCTGTCCGTTTTTAGAGAAAGCGTGCACATGAGCGGGGGAGAGGAGCAGAGAGAGAAAGAGATAATCCTAAGCAGGCTCCATGCTCAGTGTGGAGCCCGACACAGGGCTTGGTCCCATGACCCCGGGATCATGACCTAGCCAAAAATCAAGAATCAGATGCTCCATCAACTGAGCCACCCAGGTGCCCCTCTTCCTTATGATTTCTTAATGTCATGTAGCCTTCCAAATATTTTTCTATTTGGAGCGCTCATATTTTATTCCCCATTCATCTCTCTTCATATGCCTACTTTCCCTCCCTACCTTACCTCACCTACCACACTCATACTTACTGTGTAACCCCCCCCCCCACCGTCATGATTTCCTCTCTATAGACACATCACACACGCCTCACCTGTAGACATGTACATACACATGTGCATAAACTTTTTAAAAATTTAATTATACTGTACTCCAGAAAAAGAATCTGTTTAACATGTTAATGGTTGCAGAGTATTCTATATATTGCAATTATTGCATATACTGCAATCTTCAACCAATCCTGCATTTGGACAAGTAAGTTTTTTGTTGTGTTTTGTTGTTAGTAAGAATGAGATAGGCTAATTCTGCCACCTTAGACATTTCCCTAAAATATATTCCTCAAAGTAGAACTTCTGGGTGAAAGAGTTTTGATCCATTTACAAAATACCCTCCAAAAAGATTGTATCAGTTTCCCCATCTCTCCACACATGGGGATAATGAGCTCTGTTCCCTCTGTTTTTGGAGATGTGAACAGATTAAATAAAAGTTCTAGCAACAATTCTTTATTTTTATGAAATTAGCTGTTTTGAATGCTTAGGGAAAAAAATGAGATGTAAAGTCTTCCACGTCTGGTCTATCCTTCCTGCTTATAACTGAATTAAGAAATTAGTGGGGTGTTCCTTAAAGCCAGGCAATAACAGAAATAAGAGCCTGGAACTCCAACTTCACTGAGAAACTCCCAAAGATATATTATGCTTGCCTGATTAATGGGGAATATGTGAACTGGAAATGAAGTTTGGGCTATTGTTACCAATGAAACAAGATTTAGTGGAAACAGAAGGATTTATTAGGACTTGAGAGAGGGGAGCTATGTCATTCAAGAGTTGCTTAGAACTGAGGAATTTATTTCATTTTCCACCACATATTGAAAGATTTTTGTGCCCATAGCAATGGTATTTTGCCCCCAAAATATGCACTGGGTACAGATGTGAGCCAGGGTCAGTCTATAAGAGGTTACATGGTGGGGAGGAAAAGCAAGTCCATCTTCGTTCAGGGAGGAGCCAGCTGTGCCAAGAGTAATCAATCAGGCTTAAGAGCTCACTTGGGAAAGTAGCATAAGGATAGAGTGGATAGAATACTGCCCTAGGACAGCAGAAAATCATACCTGTTTGTCCAAAGGGGGAGTGTAGGGCTAGAACGAGTGCCCTTTACATACTTTCAATAGAGTTCTGCCCCTTCTACGTATTTCTTCAAAATATAATTAACAAATGCTTACTAAGTACTAACCATTATGCCTTGTGGCTTTTATGCATACTATTTGATTCAGTCTTCATAACAACCTTATGAAAGCCATCTTCTAGCTCATCTTTGAGAGATTGAGTCTCAAGGTAATTAAAATGTTTTGCTAAAATTACACACAATAATAACTGAAGGAGTCAAAATTCGAACACAGCACTATCTGTCCAATACTCATGTTCTTTCCATCACAGCAAGATGTCTCTCTCAATGTTGTTATCTGAGATTCTCTTTTAATTTTTTTAATGTTTATTCATTAAATAACATTAATTTGAGAGAGAGAGACAGAGCATGAGTAGGGGAGGGAGAGAGGGAGACACAGAATCTGAAGCAGGTTCCAGGCTCTGAGCTGTTAGCACAGAGCCCGATGCACAGAGTCCAAACTCATGAACCATGAAATCATGACCTGGCTGAAGTTGGATGCTTAAGCCACCCAGGCACCCCATGTTATCTGCAACTCTTAAGACACCAGACCTCGAGGAGCAGGAGGCTAGTGAAATTCTAATTTTTGGAGACTGTTAAATGCTCCCCAAAACTTTATTAAACATGATGTGCAATAATCCAAACACTCATTGTCCTTTCAAATATAACTTGAAATAGACTTTTATAAAATATACAAATATAAATAAATATATCAAAAGTTAGAGCAAGAATTGAAAAAAAATTATCTTAGGTAATATATTACATCTCTTAAAAATGATACAAGTAAAAACCAAATCTGTTCCTTACTGCATACATTATAAAAAGGAAATCATGTTGAACTAAAATGAGAAGGATCAAATTATAAATTAAAATTTCATCCCACCTTTAATTATACACTTGAGTGTTAGACTCATATGAAACTTGGGAATCTCCCTCAGCCTGGTGGCATTGAGAATCGCATATAGTAAATATGTACTAATTGAGACAATATAAGCAAATTTTTTAAACAATTGGACACTAGGGACATCTGGGGGGCACAGTCGTTTAAGCATCCACTCTTGATTTGGGCTCAGGTCATGATCTCATGGTTCCAATCCTGCCTCAGGCTCTGCACTAACAACGTGGAGTCTGCTTGGGATTCTCTCTGTCCTTCTCTCTCTACTTCTCACCTTCTTGCACATGTGTGCTTTGCTCTCTCTCAAGATAAACTTAAAAAAAAAAATCAGACACTGGGAGAAGATATTTGCAACTCATACAACCAACAAAAGATCAGTTTCCAGAAAAATATTAAGCTACAACAAAGCAATTTGAAAAACTACCCAATTAAAAATTCAGCCATGACCTGGCAATTCACAGAAGAATAAACACTAATGAACAAGAAAGAAAAGGATGAAAATGTTCAGCCTCACTCATAATAGGAAACTGCAAATATTGAGAACAATTTTATACCAATGAGGGTTGGTAAAAATATTAAAGTGTGACAGTATCATGTGTTGGTAAGATGTGGGAAAATGAGAATTCTCATCACTTTTCACTATTCACAGCCACCTTAGAAAGGAATTTGACAATATTGGTAAAATTGACCACCCTAGACTAACAATTCCACCTTCTGGGGAAACTTAGCACATGTTAGCGCATAGTTCACAGAGTACTATTTGTAATGGCAAAAAGTTGGAAGTGACATATCTATACATAGAACAAAAAATAAATCAATTATGGTGTATTTTTACTTAATTTTATATAATAGTCAAAATGAAAAAGTATTCAAGTATCAATATGAATAAATGTCTAAAATTCTGATGAATTGTAGCACCTGGGTGGCTCAGTCAGTTAAGCGTCTGGCTCTTGGTTTTGGCTCAGGTCATGATGTCATGGTTTTGTGAGTTCGAGCCCCGCATTGGGCTCTGTACTGACAGGGTGGAGCCTGCTTGGGATTCTTTCTCTCCCTTTCTCGCTGCCCCTCCCTTGCTCATGCTATGTCTCTCTCAAAATTAAACTTTAAAAAATAAAATGAAGGGGCGCCTGGATGGCTCAGTCGGTTAAGCGTCCAACTTCGGCTCAGGTCATGATCTCACAGTCTGTGGGTTCGAGCCCCGCATCGGGCTCTGTGCTGACAGCTTGGAGCCTGGAGCCTGTTTCGGATTCTGTGTCTCCCTCTTTCTCTGACCTTCCCCTGTTCATGCTCTCTCTGTCTCAAAAATAAATAAATGTTAAAAAAATTTTTTTAAATAAAAAAAATGAGATAAAATTCTGATGAATTGAAAAAATCGAAATGCAGAATGACATATGTATAGAATGACAGCTTTACTAAAGTTTAAAAACCACACAAAACTCTACCAAGTATTTACAAAATCCAGTGTGTAGTAAAAGCAAGAAAATGTGGGTAGACTGAAACATCTCAACCTCAAGGAAGTGGCTGCCTTTTGGTGGGGGTGGAGAATGGGATGAGGAAGGGAAACAAACTGACTTCAACTACATCTAGAACATTCTGTCTCTAAAAAGATTTGAAACAAACAAGATAAACTTAAGATTTATTAAACTTGGGTAGTAGGTACATGAATGTTTGCTATATTGTTGTTTTGTGCCCTTCTACATGTTTTTTAGTTTTCATTAAACCAACAACAGAACTAATGAGTATTGAATTATACCTAACAAAGATAGTAAACACACTTAACAATATGCTTCAGGGTTTGATGTCAAAAGTCTCTGATACTGAGCAGAAATGTTTGTAAGTAGTCAGTACTTTGGCAAACCAACAATTTTTTTAAAAAAGAGACTAGGTTCACTAAGTATGAGCTTTTTAAAAAATGTTTATTTCTTTTGAGAGAGAGAGCACATACATGAGCAGGGGAGAGGCAGAGAGAGAGAGAGAGAGAGAGAGAGAGAGAGATATCTCAAGCAGGATCCACATGGTCAGCACAGAGCCCGACTTGGGGCTCCATCTCACGAACCGTGAGATCATGACCTGAGCCAAAAGCGAGAGTCAGATGCTTAACCAACTGAGCCATCCAGGCGCCCCTAAGCTTTCTTAATGGCAAATCAGGAGTAATTATGAAAAAATGGTAATACAAAAATAAATGCTTTACTTTTACCTGACACACAAAAAATTATATAAGAAAATAATTTTCTTACAGAAAAGATCAAAGATATTTAAGTAATCTAGAAAACATATTGCATATCAACTGTGCACATGAGATCTAAGCTATTCAAATGAAAAAACTACATAAACAATTAATAAAGCATAATGGACAGAATCACAGAGACGTCAAAATTTTTCCAGGAAGCAAATTGTAGTTTTTTGGAAGTTATAGCCTTTATCTAAAAGTGAAGAGTCCTCAATGATTTATACCCAAACTATATTCATTCATATTTGATTATTCTTAAACTGAAATATTTTTGAAGGTGCTCAGGGTATCAAAATGATCAAAAACTATTAAGACCACTTATCTGTATATCTCTACCCTTGGAAAATAGTTTTAACAAGTCACAAAAGTATTGATATCGCAATTTTGATTTGGAACCAGAAGCATATTTCCAGTGATAATACTGCATTTTCCATCATGGGTTCCACAGAGTAATCTAAGAATGAATTCAGGGAGCTTACGTCAAACTGAATCCATGTGCACTGAGATGTTCTCACCTAACACAGAGAAAGCAAATAGCAAACATCATTCACAACTACAACAAACTAGCTATCTATAATGAAGTCCAAGTACAGTAAATATTACTTAATGAAATAACAAATCTGTTAGTTCATTCCTAAGTTGATCTGACATGCTGGAGGAGTTATTTACTCAATAGAAGCTAGGTGAATAGAAAAGGTTTTTTTTCTATTTGCTATATAAGCCTGAGTGCTAATGCCTTGGGAACCCACCCATATGGGTTCCATATGGAGCTCATCCACAAAGGTTCCTTCAATTGTTTTGTGATTTTATCTGAAAAGGTTTTTCTTCTTGGTATATTTTGAGTTAGTCCTCAAGGTCTTTCAGGTATTAAAGCACAAAGAAAACTATAGATTTTATCAGGAAGACGCTATGTATAGAGTAAACAGAAAAAAAAGATCAGTCATATTAGCACAAAGCATCCATGAATAGGTCTATCAACTCACCAATTCCTGTTATAGGCAATGGTTTCTTCTAATGTTCAATAAATAACATCATAAACAATCATGTTGAAGAAAAATATGCTGGCATAGATTTTCATTAGCAATATGCTTTGGATAAAAATATTTATACACATATCTTTTGGTCATAAACAAAAATGGCATGGGATTTCACATTTATTCCCTCTTCCATTTAGCTTTGTTCTTTTGAATGTCACAGGAGAAAACTCCCCAACTCCCAGCCCTCCAGCACCACAAAGAAATAGAGCAATCCAGCGTCAAAGTAAAAGAACGGAGTACTACTCTGCCATTCATGGCATGAAAGATTGACGTAAGAAAACTTTTTCTAAAGCAAATTAAAACAAATGACATCACAAGCCCTTACAGAAGCGATTAGGATATAAATAAAATAGGTAACAATAAATGAAAGTTAGTTGAGAAGCACGGTCCCCGCAGATACTACTTGCCAGAGGATGCTTTCTTAAAGCATCACAGACCCAACTTAGATTTGTAATCCTCAAATTCCAGTGACTGGACACAGGGAAGTATTAAATCTGAACCAAGTAATGAAGCAATTAAGACATCAAATGAGCTCAGTGTCTAGATAGTACATAGCCAGTACTATTCTAGATGCACAAGGAAGAAACTAATTCATTAAAAGATATTAATTCATTAGGCCCAATACTTAGGGCACTAGGGCTTGATTCTCTCACAGAACCCTGGAGTAAGGCTGCTCTAAAAGGTGTTTGTTCACACATTGATATGGTAACCAAATGACCTTTAACTGCAAATCCATCATTAGGTAGTGGAAACACATTAAGTATGGATTCCTGAAAACTTTTATATTATTTTATTCTGTCAGTTCCTTTAATCCTCTGCTCAAAACACAGAATGAGAATGCAAAGCTTTTTCAGCCCAACTGAAAACAAGCTAAAAAGAAAAAAAAATTTTTTTTTAATTTGTTATACATTCTTGCCTAACTATTGATTTCACAGCACACTGAATCAGATATAGATGACTGAGGAATTATACAAGGTCAATGGAACACTCTGAAAAAAGTGAACTTCTCCCAAAGACATCTGAGTATTAACCTGATACTATCATAGACTTACTCCTTTTAAGTACCAATTGTTTTCCCCCATCTATGTCAAAAGTTATTATAAATCAAAATTCCTTCTTGTCCCAGGTCAAGTCTCTAGCACAACAGGAGACTAGAAGTCAAAAAACATATTAAATTAGCTTTCAGGAGTTGATTTCCAACACTGTCTCAAGGCTCTTTGGGGCCAATCTGGTCTGGAAGCAAAGTCTACAGTGGTTTGCACCCTGGGGTGTACATAGTGGTCCTTCTCCACTCCAATATTGCATATGTCAAAGGCACCCTGCTTAACAAAGCCATAAATGCATTAAAGTGATTAAAAAAAAAAAAAAAAAAAAAACATAGAAAAAGTAGCTTCATGCTATTGAAAATATGGCCGAGCATTTGTTAAATCTATAGGTGTAGATCATTTAAAACATATGTTAAATTTAGTGGAAAACTGAAAAGGTTTTTTCTCTTCTATTTGGAGTTCTCAAACCTTTCTAAGTTTCCAAACAGCAACTATCAGGCTGATAGTTCACAGATCCTTTTATTACCTTAATAACTATAATAACTCCAGTGAGAGAACTAACAAATTCCCAAGAAATTACCTCCAGGATTTATAAGACACAGTGTGAAGAATATATAATATTTTCATTCTGGTGGAATATAGCTATAAGATACAGAACAAAATTTTTAATGTGGGGTTAAAATATCAGTCTACACTAAACATATGTGGAAAAGATATTTAATTGTAAAATAGAAAAGTAGGCCAGAGTACAGTTTTAAGGGTAATTGCTTCTTTATACAGATAGGTAATCTAGGAGGGTATTAGGGTTAAACATTTTCATAAAGCAATAAAACATTAAAAAATAAAGCAAGAAAAAAAGAGCTTGAAGTTATGTTTTACAAAAAAAGAATGAACAGTATGTCAGAGTTTAATGTCCATACACTGTGGAATTCAACAATATTGTGATGAGAGCAAGTCACAGCACAGACATACGGCTTTCACAGGGAAAAGTAAAAGTTATGTTAGACATATCTATAGCATCACTAGTACAAAAAGTTCTTGTTCTACATACAAAAGCAATTTTTTTTTCCATAAGAATAATTTCCTGGGGAGAAATGAGTCCATGAAATACTTCAGAAACCCATATGCTTTGAGTATCCCAAAAACATTATCTTAAAATCCAGTGCCTTAAAGTGCTTTCATGTGGAAATCATGATGGAAGGCACAGAATACAGTTTCACGTCCCCACTATGAAATTTTCAAAAAAGCATAGATTTTGCAGTTTGCAAATTCAAGTTTTCTTGTAAGCTGCTCCTTCTAAGAACATTGTCATTCCAATAAAACCAGCTGCTAGCTTACTCACTCTCAATGACCTACTAAATAAAAGGATTTTTTTTCTCCTAGTAACTTTCATCATCTTTATGGGAAAAATACTTATGCAAGTGATGCATTTTGAAATTATAAAACATGCAGAATATGTACAAACAGAAAGTTTAAAAAATATTTGCTTCATATACATGTAAATCTACTTGGGTATAGCTGAAATTGAACAAATATAAAAATTTGCTTTCTAAAAAATGTTTTCAGAGAATCTGAGACAACTTAAAGCTGTACAAAGATTTCCTGGGAGAAATCTTCTCTTCAGATAGAAGTTTATACCTACATGAATAATTCCAGCATCAGTCCACCACATAATTATTACATAACATTTGGTCTAATCAACAAGGATCACCCTTAAAACTGTTCTGTTTCTGAGAAATTAAGGTTCATACTAAAATCAAAAAGAATTCACAAAAACAGTGGCTTATTGTGTTTTTGGATCTCTTCAACAATCTTTATAACTCATTTGGAACTGTAAAAAAACAAAAACTATTTACAGAATTCAGTTTTAAATACATCTCACAACTTCTAAAGTTTTATGTTACAAGAATTCAAAGCTCATGGCTTAAGTCCAGTCATCAATCCGTAGTCTCTTCTGTTCTCCTCGCTTCCTGCGACTGCACCTTTTATGTACAGTTCAAGACTGGGTTCTTTCTTAACCAAAAGTAAATCCAAACTACATGTTCATTTCAATTAAACAGCTTCTTTATTAGTCTGAAGGCGAGTCATAGCTTCTAATTTTTGTCTGTAGGCCTCTGCTTCCTGTTCTTTCTTTAGAAGCTGCTGTCGATATTTTTGTGCTTCCCGATTTGCTTCATCCAGCTGTTTCTGAAGAGCTTCTCTCTCCTAATTAAAAAAAAAGGTGTTTGTTTTTTCAATTTTTGCACAAATACATTAGGAACATATACAAGCATGCATCCTTCAAATAGAAAAATCTGTAGTAGCTAGATGTAGTCACCACCTATTGACATTTCCTAGGCATCTTGCCTTTTCAGTCAATTCATTAGTAATTAAAGCCCCTAATCCTGTGCTCCACGCTGATACAGATTAGTTTCTGACCTCAAGAAATTACTCCGCTTAAAAATAAGATTCACATAATGAACCCAGACCGTGTACCTGTACTTTTATATATACTACAAAAACTAATGAAGACTTTAAGACAGAAATATACCTCTTCACACCTCTGTGATGTTTCTATGTAAAGGTACAATAAACTATAACAGTTAATATTTACTGAGCACCTATTATGTGACTAAACAAGGCGATTTCCAATAACAAGCCTCTAGGATAAAGATTATGCCCATTTTACAGATGAGCAAAATGGTATTCAGAGAGGACATAGCTTTTCCCTCGTAACACAGTTGAGTTTACAAGATTCTAATGTTACTGCTTTTGAAACTATCTTCCTCTATGGTAACAAGCAAGACTCCTCATCTCTAAAATCAAGGGGTGCTGGTCTAGATTAGTTTTTCCTAAATTATACCATTTTTACAAACCAATAAAATACTAACTTCTCTATGGTGATTCATTAAATTGTCCAAATATAAAATATATGCATTCAATTCTAAATGCTAAACACAAATCTAGCCCAATGAAAATGATATTCTTTCTCCTCCTCACTCTGCCCCTATTCAGTTGCCTAAGGGAAAGCATTTCAAAGACTCCTTTCTCATGCCTCTAGTATGCGCATGGACAAAAGCTCAACCTGCACAGGCCCATACACAACCTCATCACAGAGGGTAGGACCTCTCAGTGGGATGACGGCCGAGGGTAGGACTATTATTAATCTAAGAAATGCCAGGTTCATACTGGACAAGACACTTGACCAGAGGGAACCGGAGGTGAGGGTCAGCAACCTACTGGGGGAGAGGGCAGTATGAGGGTCTCTTCCACTGCCCCTTTGACTCCTGTCCATTGTGAACACCAAAAGATTCCCTCCCCTTCACTAGTCATACATGGTCTCCAAGGAGGAGCATATTTAATACTCCTTCCTTTGATCCCATTCCCTTCCTCATACTGGGAATGAAGTCCAACATGTATTTTTTCCCCTGGGTCCACCAAATGTAGGAATGATAGATTATACAAGTAGGCTTCCATTTACACAAAACGTACAAGAAACACATGCACCCTTCATCTCCATTTAACAAATGCCCACCCCCTTCCCTGCTACCTTTTTCTTACCCTTTTCTTACCCTTCCTCCAGGCAAAATGGCAGAGTAGGAACAAGTCAGAAAGGACACCCAAGAGTCAAGCCTCGGGCAAGAAATCAACACCACTACCTTGGCAGTGAACTATGAAGAACTTTGAGCACGCCAATGAAAAGGGTGGGAGAGGGGTGCTGCTTCTCCAGGAACTAGACCCCCACCACTGGCAGGAGCACTCATGGTCGTGCATAAGTGTTTTAAAATTTTACATGTGTTAGGGTACCTGGGTGGCTCAGTCAGTTAAGTGTCCGACTTCAGCTCAGGTCATGATCTCCCAGCTTGTGAGTTTGAACCCCACATCAGGCTCTGTGCTGACAGCTCAGAGCCTGAAGCCTACTTTGGATTCTGTGTCTCTGTCTCTCTCTCTCTGCCCCTCCCCTGCTCATGCTCTGTCTCTCTCAAAAATAAATAAACATTAAAATTTAAAAAAAAATTTTGACATGTGTTAAGAAATAAAATCCTTTGGTAACCAAAGTTTTGAATTATTGGTAGGAAATACTGGGACAGATTCTCTAACTCTAAGGTATCTTCTAATACTAGCTATTCATTAACATTTAGAAACAGCAAGGGATTCACAATTACTTCGGAAGATGAAAGCAAATTAAGCGAGGTAGTCTAACAGTAAGTACAGTTTGTTTTTATTCAATTAGTAAAATGTACCTTAATATAAATGAAAAGACAGCTCCCTTCTGTCTACTAGGCCAAATAAAAGATTCATTTACACTGCATTTCTTAACTATATCTGTAAAGTCTGAAAGGTAAAGGTCATTGCGCTACACTTAATCCTCAAGACTGAAAGCAGTTAACATTATTAAAGTTTTTTTTAAGTGTTTCCATTTTTTAGTTCTCAGGAGTGTAGGTATTTAGGAAAACTTTTTGCCATCTCACTTTTCAAAGCAAATAAAAATCTCTTAAAAAGTGGAAAATATCACTTCTTACTTTACTCAAAGAGATCCTTTGTTTCCAAATTTATTTGTTAAATGTTTATTGAACATATATTATATGCAAGACACTTCCTTAATGTAAACAGTAATTTGGTTGTTTCACACATGAACAATGCATCACACTGACATTCGAGATTTATATTTAAATAAAAATGCCAAGGGGCACCTGGGTGGCTCAGTCAGTTGAGCGTCTGACTTCAGCTCAGGTCATAATATTGCGGTTTGAGTTTGAGCCCTGCATCAGGCTCTGTGCTGACAGCTCAGAGCCCGGAGTCTGCTTCAGATTCTGTGTCTCCCTCTCTCTCTCTGCCCCTCCCTTGCTCACACTCCATCTCTCTCTCTCTCTCTCACTCCATCTCTCTCTCTCTCTCTCTCTCTGTCTCAATCTCAAAAATAATAAACATTTAAAAAACTCTTTAAAAATAAATAGAAATGCCAGGTGCCTGGGTGGCTCAGTCGGTTGAGTGTCCGACTTCAGCTCAGGTCATGATCTCACAGTCTGTGAGTTCAAGCCTCACGTCGGGCTCTGTGCTGACAGCTCAAAGCCTGGAGCCTGCTTTGAATTCTGTGTCTCCCTCTCTCTCTGCCCCTCCCCCACTCATGCTCTGTCTCTCTCTGTCAAAAATAAACATTACAAAAAAAAATTTGAATAAATAGAAATGCCAAGGCTATGGCTTTGACCTTTTGCAATAAAAGCACAATAAAAAGGACTTTGACATGTGTAAATAAATATACTTTAGTCTATTAATATGTAATACTCAAGTATTTTTCCTTTAACAGTATAATATGGAAGAATTCCAAAAAGGTAAATTCGGATAATAGTCACAGTTTGGTTGCAATAGAGAAGCTATTTCTCTTACACTACAACTCCAAACCCAGGCAATGGACTAATAGGGCAAAGACTTGAGTTTGCTTTTTTATTTTCAAACAAAGTTCTTGAATTCTGCTTCAGCTGGTAGCAATGATCTCATAACCATTTTATTTTTAATTTTCTAATATTCAAATTTATTTTACCTTAGCTATTATAGAGCAAAAAAAATCATTCTACTCATTTATCTTCTACTTCTATATGTATTTTAGAAGATAATTTTAATAGCAGCTAACATTTACTGAGCATTTATCACATGCCCATCATTGTCCTAGTCTTTTACATGCATTCTCATTTATACTTTGTAACCATCTGATAACGTAGGTGCTGTTATTTTCCGCTGTTATTTTCCACCTAGTTACTGATGGGGAAATCAAGCCTTATAAGGTTAAACAACTTGATCAAGATAACACAATCAGAAAATGATAAAATATACCCATATTCTTAACCATTAAATATTTGCTTAAAAAGAAAGAAACTGGGCAGGGTGTGTGAGCTGCCTGTTTCCTTGTGTATAAACATCAATTTTCCAAGTGCCATGAGCCACATATGAGCCTGTTTTTATAAACAAAGTTTTACTGAAATATCTATTCATTTCCAAAGTGTCCGTGGCTGCTTTCCCACTACGATGGCAAAGATAAGTGGTGAAGCACAGACTATAAAGCCCATAAAGCCAAAAATATTCACTATCAGGCCCTTCACAGAAAAAAAAACTTTGCCTACCCCAGCCCTAGAGAAAAAACTTACCAAAAAGAGAGACTGCAGGAAATCTTAAACTGTGGTGGATCAAAAGAATATCAATAAAGGAAAAGAGATTGAAAAAACTGCATCAAATAAAACACTGTGTAAAGTTTACAGAAATCAAATTTTTTTTTTTAAATTTTTTTTAACATTTATTTATTTTTGAGACAGAGAGAGACAGAGTATGAACGGAGGAGGGTCCAAGAGAGAGGGAGACACAATCTGAAACAGGCTCCAGGCTCTGAGCTGTCAGCACAGAGCCCGACGCGGGGCTCAAACTCACGGACAGCAAGATCATGACCTGAGCCAAAGTCGGATGCTTAACCGACTGAGCCACCCAGGCGCCCCCAGAAATCAAATTTTAAAAGAACACTAAGGATCCCAGTCTATCACTGGTTACAAGACACAAATATTTCATTAAAAATAAAAAAAAACTTGCTAATAAACATATTCATCTCTAACCTCCATAGCAATGAAAAGGTAAAGGTATTTCCTGAAATCACACAACTAAATAATAGAAGAATCTGTTATTTCTAATGCACTAATTATATTTCCTCCCTCCCACATTACAAAAGAATAGTTTTAATTTCAATTCAGAATAGCCTAATGTTTATTTATGGAAGAAATTCACAAATATCACACCTCTCCCCAAAAATACCTTTAATGCAGTAGTATGGAGGGGGTGATATGATATACATTATTGCAATTTGGTGTCTTATTCAGACCTCCCTTTCAAAAAACAAACCTATTTCATTTCCTTTATTGCTATAATGCAAATATAAAAGCTTCACCATTTACAATACATTTCCTACAATTTAAGCTAATTTTGTAGAGATTATTAATAAACCTCTCCAACGTTAGTTGGGAAATTGTAAATTCTTAGCACTTGACTTATAAACAGTCACTCTGGTAGTTGTGGACACAAACATACAGAGAAACCCCAAATATGTTAGATTCTGTATAATGAGTTAGTTTTTTTAAATGTTTATTTATTTTGAGAGAAAGAGAGTATGCACGCAAGAACAGGAGAGGGCAGAGAGAGAATCCAAAGCAGGCTCCATGCTGACAGCAGGGAGCCCGAAACCGGGCTCAAACTCACAAACCGTGAAATCATGACCTGAGACCAAGTCAGATGCTTAACCAGCTGAGCCACGCAGGCGCCCATAATTTTTAATTGCTGTAGAGCAGAGATCCTCAATCTCAGCATGGATAATTTTGAACCAGATGATTCTTTACTATGGAGGCTGTCCTGTGCATTGTAGGATGTTTAGCAACATGTCCTGCCTCTACCCCCTACATGTCAGTGGCCAACCTAGTTGTGACAACCCTAAATGTCTCCAGACATTGCCAAGTGTCCTCTGGGGTCAAAAACGTCCCAGATGAGAACCACTGCTTGTGAGAAACTTTTCCGGTTAAAGGCTAAGCTGTCACTTAGAGTATAAAAGTCTGCCCCCAAGACAACTCCATTGGTCATTTAAGAAAATAAGTTCAAAAGAACAACTCCAGGTATTATAAGGAAATGAGTGCCTGGTTTGATGAAAACAATGGAGGCCACTCTTCATTCTATATCCTCAGCCCACCTCTACCACCTATACTGACCACATACTTCAAGGTCTCTCTGTAATAGCTCTAGAGAGATCATGCAATGTTGGCATTAACATTTCTGGTGATGGAGAATGAGGTTTCCATTACCAGACAGCTCTAATTACTAAAAACAAAACACAACAAACAACAACAAAAACCCACTTCTTTATACCAAGCTAAAACTCCATCTCCCTGAAGTTCTATCTCCTTGGTTCCAGTTAATTTCTATACCTCAATTCATACTTTCCTGTTATTTGAAATTATTCTCCCTGGTCTCTGAAAGACCATAAGAGGGGAATCAGGCTGAACCTTGAAGAAAACAGCAACTCTCATTGGTTATTAGGTGAATAAAGGCACAGGCTGCACATTCACTGTTTTAAACACATGATTTGTTGAATTCAGTAAGTTTATGTTCAATAAAATTCAAAGAATTTAAAAAATGTTTTATTAGTTAAAGCAAAGTACATGACAAAACTTTTTAACCTTATGTGCCAGAAATGATAGTCAACATCAAAAAAAACATATTTAAAAGATTACAAAATAAGTATACTAATACTGTTCAATGGAATAAACTGTTTGTAAGAACGTCCATGTACTGAATATCATTTTAAATTTTGAAGAAACAAAGCAATTTACCCTCGATAATTAAAGTCATACTGTTACAAAACATTCTGGTTAAAGTATGAATCAGATTCTTTTTAACTCAATAATATGTCCTTTGTGACTGTGGTTAAAGATGTATCAGCATTACACTTAGATGCACTGGAGCAAAGAAATATTCTAGTTGTCCTCAGTCAGAATCACGTTGCCTTTTAGTGACTTTTTAAAAAATTCTCTTTTCAGGGCACCTGGCTGGCTCAGTTGGTACAGTATGTGACCTCTGATCTCAGGGTTGTGAGTTCAAGCCCACATTGAATATGGAGACTACTTTTAAAAAACAGTAATAAAGTAAAATCCTGAGGGACGCCTGGGTGGCTTAGTCGGTTGAGCGTCCAACTCTTGATTTCGACTCAGGTCATGATCTCACAGTTTGTGAAATTGAGCCCAGCATCAGACTCTCCTCTGACAGCTCAGAGCCTGCTTGGGATTCTCTCTCTCCCTCTCTTTCTGCCTCTTCCCAACTCATTCTCTCTAAGTCTCTCAAAATAAAAAAAACATTTTTGGGGCACATGGGTGGCTCAGTCAGTTGAGTGTCTGCTTCAGATTCTGTTCCTCTTTCTCTCTCTCTCTCCCTCTCTCTGCCTCTCCCCTGCTCACACTCTGTCTCCCTCTCTCTCTCTAAAAATAAATATTAAAAAAAAATTTTTTTAATAAACATTTTTAAAACAGTAATATTAAAAATAAATAAAATCCTGAGTGCCCCCTTCAAAATAAAATAATCCTCTTTTCTATGGATAAGAACCTTCAGAATTCCTATTCACCAACAATATTTAAGATATTCGGCAACACTTACTACTTACATATACCAGATATTACAAATATGAGTATAATGAGTATGCTGACTTCTTCAATTCTGATAAAATGTCCAAAATACAGATACCATTACCCAAAACTCTCATATGAGCGAAAATAAGACTGAAACTCAGAAAGGTAAGATAATGTACCTCCAAGCTAATAGGGGCAAGAGGTGTAATTCAAATCTAACACATTTAATTTCAAGTCCAATGTTCTTTACACTGCAGTTGATCTTTCAAAGTTATTCCAGAATAACTTTACTTACACTTTATATGAGTTAATATCAAATTCAAGGGACACAGTTTTATTTACAGTCATGCAAGAAAAAAACCCGGGAGGCATCTATGGTTTTTGGTTGTACTTCCAAACTAGAAGGAGAAAGACTGAATCCTTTCAACAGCTAGCTCAAATTTAAATTCCTTTTTAAAGAACTTAACAGTGAAATAAGCAGTTACCTATGGCTTTTTAAAAATAACCTAGTCAAGGGGCGCCTGGGTGGCGCAGTTGGTTAAGCATCCGACTTCAGCCAGGTCACGATCTCGCAGTCCGTGAGTTTGAGCCCCGCGTCAGGCTCTGGGCTGATGGCTCGGAGCCTGGAGCCTGTTTCCGATTCTGTGTCTCCCTCTCTCTCTGCCCCTCCCCCGTTCATGCTCTGTCTCTCTCTGTCCCAAAAATAAATAAAAAACGTTGAAAAAAAAAATTTAAAATAACCTAGTCAACAAACATCAACCTTCTTAAAAAGGATCCTCCAGCCCAAATAGGCCTTTGAATTTCACTTTTGAAAGAAAAGAATGTTTTTCATCAATACACAGTGACATTTCCTTTAGTGACTTGTGAGAATGATGTATGTAAATATAAAAGAAAATAAAGGATGAAGTGCAAGAACCAAAGACATTCCAATGTTATCACGATGACAGACTTTGTTATAAACAAATTCTTCACTCATTCATTCATTCATTCAATATTTATTTATTGAGGGCTTGCTATATGTATTAGCAAATAACTAGACAAAATAATACTATGTACTTTCATTCTGTATCAAGACAACACTGTCAGTAATAAATATAAAAGACCAAAAGGAAATTAAAAATAAAGAAAAGCAAATTGAGTTTATTTTGGATGACTGCAGCAAAACACACCGGGTAAAAGACTCCTTACTTCTATTTCTGCAGATTCCACCCGGTTTTCAATTATTTCGATACATTGTCTCTTAGCTGGTGGTTCTTCGCTTATAACAGTTTCTTCAGCAATGTCGGTTGCTGGTACTGTTAACACTGAAATGAAAAAAATGTATACATTAATTCATTTTCAGATAGGTTTAGTAGAAATAAAACTATCTGTGACATTGTTGACATAACTCCTCTAAAATAAGTATGTTCCAAAATACTATTTTCAAAGCACTGATTTGCTTTCTATGAGGATATCCATATCTGTCTTTGTGGTGCATTTTTAATGAACTTGTTGTTTAACACACCTACTTATTTTTTTTAAATTTTACAGATAACATATTCATTGTATGGCTGAAAATCAAAAAAATGTTTAATAAGCCTAACAGATAATCACTTTTATTGATTTATTATTGTTGTGTTAATTTATACAAAAACATGAATATACATTCTCATTTTTCTTTCTTATACAAAAGGTACCATACATTCAAATGCACATATAATAGATACATTGCTCTGCCTTTGCTTTTTTCATGCCATGTATCTAGGTTATCTTTCGTCAGTATACACAGAGCTTTCTTTTATTTAGCTGCATAATATTCCAATGTGTGGACACATCATTATGAACATTGTCTGTTTATAAACTTTGCCTATTTTTCTTTTAGGTTGTTGGACTTTGTCCCTAATTTTTAGTATTTTTTATACATATGTAAATACACAGAGAGAGAGAGAGAAGCTGTCCTTGCTTTGCATAGCAAGCAGTGTGGGACCATAGAAATGACTGTGAGCTGGAACCACGCAATTTTGATAATCAATGGGGGAAATCACAATTGTTTTAGAGCCTTTGAAGTTTTTTGTCAAAATATTAAAAATTCTGTCACTTACAAAAGCAAACAGAAATGAAAAAAAGTAAAATATTTATTTAGTACACTGTAATTTAAAACATTAGAGATATTGAGATTTAAGTGTTTTATTTCTTTTAACTCATATCACATTACACTTATAAATTAACTCAAGAAGAATCGAGAGCCTTGTATCTGCTTCATTGGACTGTCTGCATAGTCTGTATATATTCATATGTCAGTTACACATTTTTAAATTATGGGGGCTTTAAAAATTTATTTTAATATTTAGTAAGCTCTTCTCATTGCTCTTCTTTCCCAAAGTTTTCTTATTCTTCTTCCCTCCTCCTCCCACTAATATAAACTTCAGAATCTATCTGGCCAGTTCCAGGAAAAAAACCTGTTAGTCTCTGTTATGGGATGAATTGTGTCCTCCTCAAAATTCAAATGCTTAAGTCCTAAACCCCAGTACCTCACCATATGACTGTATTTGGAGACTGGGCCTTCAAAGAGGTAAATCAGGTAAAATGAGGTCATGTGGGTAGGCCTTAATCCAATAGGACTGGTGTCCTTTTAAGAAGCAGAGATTAAGGTACAGACAACACACAAAAGGAGGGCTGACCACATGAGGACACAGTGAGAAGGCGGCCATCTGCAAGCCAAGGAGAAAGGCCTCAGAAGAAACCAAATTTGCCAAACCTTGATCTTGGACTTCAAACCTCCAGCGTTGTGAGAAGATAAACTTTTGCTGAGTCGCTCAGTCTGTGGTAATTTGGTATGGCAGCTGGAGCAAACTAAAATAGTCCTTTTTTTTTTTTTTTTTCATATCACCCTACATTTATAAATTAACTCAGGAAGAATGGAGAGCTTTATGACAGTGAATCTTCCTATCCCAAAACATGACATTTCTTCCATTTGTTCATGGGATGAGATTAGTCTCTATAATGTCAGGTTTTAGAAACACTATATCTGCTCGATATAAGCAAATACTGTGAAAGTTTTCTTATTTCTATATAATTAGAATTAGTTCTGTGAAGCTTTGTGAAAGTATCTTGGATGAGCCATCAACAGATTTCTGCAGAATTGGAAAGATCTCTGCAGGCTTCACAAGTCAATGGTTTCCTCTTCTGTTACAGTGACAAACTTTTTTCCTGAGACGTGGTGGCTCTACAGTGCTATACTTCCTCTGTCACTCTAAACCAAACCTGGTTTAGGAGAACTTCTAGCTCCAGCCTTTCCCTTCCCTAATTCCTTCACTGACCATGAATGAGCACAGTCTGTGCAATCCTAATCATTGTCTAAAAGGTTATGCGTGTGCACACATGTTTTTGTATGTATTGGGGAGGGGATGCTGGGTACATGGCAATGCTTGCTCAGATAGGAATTTTCTGAACCTTCTCTTTCTGCTTCCTTCAGCATTCATGCACTCCTCTGCCTCAGCCCTGCTTATGGCACCTCCTACACAGACTGAGCCCTGTCTTGCTGGGAGTGTATATTTATGCTAATGCCTGAGCTCAATCCCTTTTCTTTTCTTGATGCACCTCTGTGAGTTTCCATGGCTCTAATGGTCTTAGATGTTTTTGGCAGCATTTAAAATATGGAATTTGTGGTTTTCTCAGCCTTTTAGCGTCCCTGAAAATGTAGTCGGGGCTTTTGTTGAATCTTACTACTCTCAGAGGTTTCCAAGGGGAAAAAATGGGAAATTACAAAGATGCTAAAAGTGGACACCACATTCCTACTACATGTCCTAAGTCCAACTTCTTTGTAAGGAGCCTTTTCTTACATGGTATGATATGTGAATTGCAATAAATGACATAAGAAATTATTGTCCAAAGCATATTCTGAACTATTTATTTAAGCTCTTTTTCCAACGGGAATACTTTGGAGCCAGTTCCTCTTTCCACCTCGTATATACTCAGAGAAAGCAAGCTAATTTCAATAGTAGCCTAAAAAGCAGATAAAATTAACCAATCAAGTCTACTGCAAAAGGTTGCAAAAATATACTTTAAGGCAAAAATAAATGCTTTGAAAAACATATCACAATTTCCCGAGCCTTGAGAATAAACTCAAACTTTAGGCAAATGTCTACTACCAACCTTGCTGTCCATCTGGCATGGTCACAATGATGGGCTGACCTATCCCACTGGTCGGGATGGAGTGCAAGTTTCCAAGCTGGATGCCATCTGTAACTATTGTGATGACTTGCTGGCCCCCCGAGCTAACTACTTGCTGAATTGCACCATCCACAGATTCTGCGGTAACTACCTCCTCCGTAGCCACTACTGGAACAAAATATATATGTAAAGATCAGTGAGCATATACAAAAGTACAGATAGAAGTTTATTTTTCTTTGCTACTTTGGCTTTCCCTGTTCTCTTACACAGAAACACTGTTACATGGTTTTTCTTAAAGGCAGTCTCCAGTGGTGCTGTGCATACCTATATTAACAACAGACTACAAGCCCCACAATTTATAACTAAATGAGTTCTGACTATGCATATGTATATTTAAATAAGTAATATCTCTTCATTTAGTTATATGAGGCACAAAATTTATAAAATCGTCTGAGGTCACAGATATAACAAAGGTTATGCTTGCTTAATAAAATTCTACAATCCAAAAGAGAATTTTGTATGTGGTTATACTCCATTTACGTTTACGTATGAGATGATATGCATTTCCATATTCAAAGAAACATGGAAATTTGTATTTTTCAAGTAAACAGAATAAGCATTATTCCCTTTCTGGATTGTGTGAGCAAGGGTTGCCTTGGTAGCAATGGCCTACAGATCTAGTACTGCATGACAGTAAATAATACAATACGTTAACATTTATGTAAGTAAAATCCAACACTATGTTCTTAATAGAGGCTCAGAGAGGATTCTGACATCTGAAAGCAGCACCCCTGGCCTTGCTTGGGTAAAGAAATCACACGTTAATGCTGCTAAAATCCTTTCCCACAGGTAATCCTATGCCCAACTACTGATCCCAAACAACATACACAGGAACATTCATAGCAGCTTTACTCACAATAGTCAAAAACTTGAAACCAACCAGATATCCATCAAAAGCAGAATGGATAAAAAGACTGTGGTAGATTCATGCACTGGAATACTACACAGCAATTAAAATGACTAAATGCAAAACATGGATAAATATGACAAAAACCATGCTCAGTGATATAAATCAGATGCAAAATATATACTGTGGAATTTAAGAAACAACAGATGAACATAGGGGAAGGAAAAAACAAAAAAAAAGAGAGGGAGGCAAACCATAAGAGACTCCTAACTTGAAGGATCAAACTGAGGGTTGCCGGAGAGAGGTGGGTGGGGGATGGGCTAGATGGGGGGATGGGTAATAAGAAGGGCACTTATGATGAGCATTGGGTGTTGTATGTAAGTGATGAATCACTAAATTCCACTTCTCAAACCAGCATTACACTATCTGGTAACTAACTAGAATTTAAATTAAAACTTGAAACATGAAAAAAATAAAAATTAAAGTTAAATGAGAAAAGAGCAGAGCCCAAATTAGGACAACTGCCTGGTACACAATCTTAAGAAGAGAATTTTCCAGGAAAGGAATATTTGATGAAGGGTTATATATATTTATCATAAGGAAGGATACTCCATAAAGCTACAGACTTTATCTTATGTTTTTCATACATGCAAGGCTCTGTGACTTTAATCTTATGGGATCCAAGGGGATTGTTTTTTTTTCCTTTATGCTTGGAATGCTCCTTTTTGGTTATTGTTTTTTAATGAAGCAGATGTACAATGTGTGATTGAGGCAGAAATAGAGCCCATGATTTGAGATTTTTCTCAGTCATTTTGACATCAGCAAATGTTAAAGTATAGCTTCCTTGACAGTCTAGGAAGAGGCACTACATACATTAAAAGTTGAAAATTTCCTTTACCACTGGAGCATGTTAGACATGTTGAGTCCCACACTGACCTTACAAGTCCCTACCTGTGGCCACAATAATTGGTACAATCCACCACGAACCTGGAGTAGAACCCAGGGTTCTGGCTTTGAAGTCTGAGCGGCCAAGCCCACACTCCTCCCCTGCTTTGGATTTTGTGCTGTGTGGCCTTCCGGATTACTGCACTGGACCAGTGTGTAGGGTGCACCAGCCAGGCCAGCAGGCCACATCCCCAGGTCTGTGGGGTGTGCAGCACCATCCTACTGCCACAACGAGGGAAAGGTGGTGTGAGAGAGGGAAAACTGCCTGCCGTGCTCACTTTTTTAGGTCTCGATTTCCTTACGGAGCCACTGCGGGCATGTAATAAAACTTTGGGTTTTTTTCTCCTTTTAATCGTTCTCATATAAATTTAATTCTTACTCCAACTGGAAGACCCTAAGGGGTAGAAAAGAATTTTCCCCTCCCTTCTCCTACATGGTATTTTAAGTTCATCAAAATATACAATACTACTTTAAGACTGATGATCCCCAGAGGGGAAATAGATTGGGGCACAGCAAAATGGGTAAAGGGGGTCAGTTTTATAGTGATGGGTGGTAACTAGCCTTTTGGCAGTGATCACTCTGTGGTGTTTACAGATGTTGAACTATAATGTTGTACACTTGCAGCATTTATAAAGTTATATCCCAGTATTACCTCAATAATAAAAAAAATAGGTAATACTGTTTTAAAACTCAATAACACAGTTTGGATCAGTCTTTTTTTTTTTTTACTTTTTTTTTAAAATGTTGATTTATTTTTGAGAGAGAGAGAGAAACAGGAGCACGAGTAGGGGAGGGGCAGAGAGAGGGAGACACAGAATCAGAAGCAGGCTCCAGGCTGTCAGCACCTGTCAGCACAGCGCCTGACACGGGGCTCAAACCCACAAACTGTGAGATCATGACCTAAGCTGAAGTCGGACACTTAACTGACTGAGCCACCCAGGCGCCCCTGGATCAGTCTTTATAGATTCTAAGAGTTGCTCAAAAAGCTCTGACAAACCTAAGGCTAAGGCTATACTATGCAAAAAGAGTAACGATTCACATTATGTGGCTATCAAGCAACTGAAATGTGGCGGTCTGAAGTGAGATGCTACTGTTAGTATGAAATTCACGCTGAATCTCAAAGGCAGTATGAAAAAAAGAAAGTAATATATCTTACTAATAATTTTTATTGATTTCTTATAGAAATATTTTGGATATTTTGGGTTAAATAAAATATATTATTTAAAAAACAAAAAATATATATTGTGTACTTCCCATTTTTGAACTAAACAGTGATTACACAGGAGTAGTCACTTTGAGATAATTCAATAAACTGTAAACTTATGATATATGCACTTTTCTGTATGCATATTACATTTCAATAGAGAAGCATCAAAAGGAAAAATGACACTAATGGATTACAACACAATGAATCTTTAAAAATCCGTTTCTCCTTCATGAAAAAGGAGAGAAAGGGAGAAAGAAGAAATATCTTGATAGAAGAATGACATCTAATTAACAAAACAAGAAAAATTATCATTGTAACCTCCAATGTAATAATTGACTCAACCAAGGGTCACTAACGGATGTTAAAACCACTGAAATGTTCTGAGAAACAAGATATTCATATGTTCTCAAAGTATCACACCGAAGATTAGTAAGAGGAAAATGTGCCTATAAGGACCTGGCAGTAACCACTCTCACCAAGTGGTCATTATCAGGATGGCCTGACATGTACCTCCTGACATGATGCAATGGGAGATTACAAAATATCACTTGTGTTCTTCCTGGAAATGTTTGACCTGCATCTACTTATTAAGAAACAAATGAATCCGGAATGTGAATGATCTTCCAGACAATGGGCATAGACTCTACAAGGATTTCAATGTCAAAAAGAAAATGGAGGGGCACCTGGCTGGCTCAGGTGGTTGTTCAGGTCATGAACTTGTGGTGAGTAATTTCGAGTCCCAAGTCGAGCTCTGTGCTGACAGCTCAGAGCCTGGAACCTACTTCAGATTCTGTGTCTCCTTATCTCTCTGCCCCTGTCCCACTAGCGTTCTGTCTCTGTCTCTCTCTCTCAAAAATAAACAAACATTAAAAAAAAAAAAAGAAAGAAAAGGGAGGCAGCAGGACTGTCCTAGGTTTGGGGAGAATAAAGAGACACAACAACCAAATACAATATGTGAACTTTGGATCCTGGAGGAAAATAAACAAATACTTACAAAGGACATTTTGAGGACAACTGAGAAAACTTGAATGTGGACCGCATGTCAGATAATGTTACTACATTAATGTTGATGTTTTTAGGAAATATAATGGAGCTATGAATATGTAGCAGGCTATCCTTGTTCTTGGGAGATATATGATGAAGTATTTAAAGGTGAAGTGTCATGATATCTGCAGCCTACTTTCAGATAATGTGGTAAAATAAAAGTGTGTGTGTGTGTGTGTGTGTGTGTGTGTGTGTGTGTGTGTACACATGCAGGTGTGGCAAGATTTTAACAGTTGGTGAGTACAGGTGAAAGATACAAAGTTTATCCCCCAATTTTTCTATGGGTTTGAAAACTGTCAACCTAAAAACTGTTCTAACGTAACTAATTCTGAAAAGAGAAATCACATAAAAACTATTCCTTAACGATACAGGGTTTTTTCATGTATTATTTGAGGCAACACTTTATAAAAAGAGTAATTAAATAAAACCATTCTCTTCTGAAGTCGTGTTACCTACCATTCAGATGCAGAGTTGCTCTAAAACATGCTAAGTTGCTACCAACTCCCAGTAGAACATCATGGGTTATCAATGAGCTCCTTTTTTAGAAAAGGCAAGGTAAGTTATTGGGACCCCAGTTTTCAAAGATGTACTCATGGCAGGGTGACAGACTTGGCTGCCACCCTGTTACTCTGTTACTTGGTAATCAAGGGTCACGATACAAACTGCAGAAGATAATACTGAAAACACAAAAAACCTTTATGTTTTGAGTTCTCTCATTTTTGTTTCTCTTAAACTATAATTAGGCTTTATCACCAAGCACTTAAGAAAATTTCAGGAAGAGAATTATAAAATGAAATGTAGGCCACAGTAATATATTCAAAAGAACAACTACTAAGGTTTTCAAACACATTAACTATTGCTTTGATTTTTTAAAAAAATATATCCATATGAAAAAGAAATGTTCACTCTGGTTGAATGCTAACTACAAGTAGTAAATGCTTTAAAGCGTAATCATCTCTAAGAAATTTCTGAGATCACACACAATCAAGGCACAATTCAAGAACTTTCATCTTTGCACTATTCGCAATGACTGTCATTAAAATAATAGAGTTCCTCCCTTTCATCTGAAAAGTTTTCTTTTTTAAGTTGTACTATAGTAAGGAATTTAAGAAAAAATTATAAGAAAACCAATTACGTAAGAAGACAAAGTGTCCCTCAGAAACCCTATGAACAACACAATAGTGAAATGTTGAAACATGTAAGAATAAAAGAGAAACCCTAAAAACTTTAAGAGTGTTAATTAAAATACATACAGGGGCACCTGGGTGGCTCAGTTGGTTGAGCATCTGACCTTGGCTCAGGTCATGATCTCACGGTTTGTGACTTTAAGCCCCACATCCGGCTCTCTGCTGTCAGTGCAGAACCCACTTCAGATCCTCTGTCTCCCCACCCCCCACCTCTGCCCCTCCTCCACTTACACTCTCCCAAAAATAAATACATCTAAAAAAAATAAATACATACATACACACACCTCTAAATGTTAAAACACCTCTAAAGGATAAAAAAAATTAGTGTACTATTTACTGGTCTAAATCAAAAGTCAGATTGTTATATACAAAGAGAGCCTAGATAACCTGCAGCATCTTTGAAAATATCTGAGATCTCTTGTTCAACAAAACTTCTTAATTATAACACCATAAAAGCCTAATAAGACAGAGAAAAACCCACTTTTAAGATGTTCTAGGGATTTAAAATTCTACATATAAATATTTCAACACTAGAAACTTATGCTCACTAAAAACATTTCAAAGGTATTGTGCTTACAATTGAACCTGAAATTAAAAACAAAAAAGCAAAACCAAAACAATCTTATAAAGTCCAGTAACTTATCCCTTAAAGCCAATTAATTCACTTTTACAGATCTAGTTTAGGAACAGCAAAAAAAACAATGTGCAAAGGGGACCTGATTCAAATTTCACTCTTAGGAGAAAGGAAGAAAAGAGCCACCAGGTGCATTATACCTCTAGAAAAACATCTTAATAAAAAAGAACAGAAGTTGCTCTAAAGAAAAAAAGAAGGGTGGTCATAGATGTCTATTTAATCAAGAGATTATGTAGTTGGGCTGCAAAAAAGAATAAGGCTAAGCAAAGCAAAATCAATATAGGACCTCACGCTACAGCCAAAAATTAGTGTTTCATGAAAGAGTTTATTTTAAAAGGACCAGACAAACTACACTACAGCTGTAAGGCCTACATCCAACCAATCAAAACTTCCAATTCTACATCCCAAATAATTCTCAAATCTATTTGCTTCTTATCTCTTTGCCAAATCCTAACCCATGCTACCATTATCTCTTCCCCAGCTGACTGCATTAGACTCCTAACTGAACTTCCTTTCAGAGTGTGCCAAAGTAATAATCACTTTAAAGGTCCTTTATTTATTTTTTTTAAGTTTATTGATCCATTCTTAGAGAAAAAGAGAGAGAGAAAGAGAGCATGCAGCATGGAGAGGGGGAAGGGGCAGAGAGAGAAGGAGAAAAAGAATCCCAAGCAGGCTCCATGTTGTCACCA
This sequence comes from Panthera leo, assembly GCF_018350215.1. Taxonomy (NCBI): domain Eukaryota; kingdom Metazoa; phylum Chordata; class Mammalia; order Carnivora; family Felidae; genus Panthera; species Panthera leo. The sequence continues at coordinate 53,581,945 of NC_056684.1, read as the reverse complement.
CAGAGCCCGACGCAGGGCTCGAACCCACAAACAGTGAGACCATGACCTAGGCCGAAATCAAGAGTCAGATGCTTAACCAATTGAGCCATCTATGTGTCCCAAAAGTCCTTTATAATCTTACTTTCAACCACCAGGAGTTACTCTCCCATTTGCCGGGCTTAGCCACACTGGCCTCTGAAGTCCTCTTACAAGCTCTTTCCTGCCTCAAAAGCTTTACATATGTCCTCTTCCTCAAATACTCTTCCCCCAATGTTTGCTTACTAATTCCTACTTAATCTTTACTTTAAATATCTCCTTCTAGGAAGATTCTCTGGCCCACCAGACTAGGTTAAAATCCTGCATTCTTTGTATGTACCACTAATGACAGTTATTTTATCTGATTAATATCTTGTTCTACCAAAAGACTACATGTTCCATAAAGGTTGGGATTGTATCTGATTGTTTACCATTTTCTCTCTAGCACCAAGCAGAGTAATGAGGTCAAAAGAGATGTTCAACAAAAACCTGTTCAATGCATGAATAAATATTTTCTCATTAAAAATGAATGGCTGTTTATAAACAACAAGTGGAAATTTGAGCACAAAAACAGTTTTCAGTGTCCATCACAAAACATGATCTATCCCTCCATGAATTTTTATTGTTTGTACATTTTTGTTTTGTTTTAAAGCAGAGAGAAAGAGGGAGTGAGGATGTGAGTTGCCTGAAGTTTTGATTTTTTTAATAGAAAATACCTATAAGAGTGGCCTGTAAGCTTTGGTAGAAAGACAGGATAATATAGCTGCCTCTGCTTATTAATAAATACAGCATACTACATGGCAGTGGTTTTCTTCATGGGGCAAAAGGCAGCTGCAACCTCCAAAAGAAAACCTTTTCACTTTTTTGTATCTTCATTTTGGAATAATTTCCAAAATGGAATGAACTGGAATGGAGTTCTTATCTACCTAAATCCCTAAATCCCCATCCATTAAAGAAGGACAGAGGAGCAAAACACTCCTCTGCTTCAACAGACACACCTCAGGAGTAAAAGCAAGAATGGTGATGCTTTTGTTTGATATAAGACAAAATGATAATCACAGAAATAGTTATTCCTATCACAAGCCAAATTATACACATTCTAGAAGAGACAAGTCCACTGATACCAAAAAACTGCAGTATATTATAGTTGTCACAGACATACATACAACTTGGGAATCAATCAGACCCTGAGCACAGAACTTTTTTACCACTTAATGACCATGCTGTTTAGGGCAAAATTATTTAATCTCATGAATCTCAGTTTCATCATATATAAAATACAAGCACTACTTTATTTCCCAGATCCTAACTAGGATGTCCTTGAAAAAAAGTACACATAAACATTTCCTAAAATCGAGATGAGTCTGACAATTGATGTTAAAAGAAATTGAACAGTCAAGAAATAATTAGCCTGAGCATGTAGAAATTGAGTGGTGAGAAGATATTTCTTTATCTGATTTCACACCTCAGCTGAGTTATTTACACTGGTGGCAATGTACTCACCCGAACTTTAACTTAATTCAAGCTCTTAAAATATCTTCAGAAAGATTCCACTATGATGTAGCATTAAAATGAAAAACTACTGCACTCAGAAGATTGTATGCCACATGCAATAAAAGTCAACTGAAATTCCTAATCTCTCAGACTAGACCATATATAACATTTTCAAAAGTAGAAGTTAGAGAAGTTGGTATGACTAACTCATGGAGCCAAATATCTAAGTGTCGAAATTTCAGATGACCTTCAAGAATACCTGCTTAATTTTCAGAGATATATACTTTAAGACAAAACATTTAAAGTTTAACCAAATAGAAACCACCAATGAAATTAATGTTCTTTGCTATGCTTATGCAATGACAAAGATGCTAAGGAGATCTAGGTATAGGCTATAAAAGCAGCATATCAACAGGGATTCTGAAAAATCTTAAGACTCCCAAATAAAAAAGCGTAGATTCAAACACTGATTATGATGCTGAAACTGGAGAATAGATAAATGTTTATTAGCACTAGTTAGTAAAAAAAGAGAGAGAGAGAAGAGAGAGGTAGGTACATTTTTCCCCCTGAAAAAAATACACTTTTCAATCAGAACACCATAATGAGTCAAATCCAGTAATGAAGACCTTCAAGCTTTTGGGTGAGGATTCAATGAGATCATAAGTAAAACATTTACCATGGTGCACAGCATACACAGTAAGCATTCAATGACCTGTTGTTGTTATTTTTATTATTGATCACAATTTGAAAACACACTAATTTAAATAATGAATGACAACAAATTATACCCCCCTACCCTGGCCCCCTGCCTTCACATGGCCATAATCTGAAATCTGCTCACTTTAGCCCTTTATATTATCTTCCTAGCCTTGTAAATATTTGAGTCTCCAACCTTTTAATGTACGCATTTGACTTGTTTTTCTAACCTGGAGTTTCTGAAGAATTGGACAATGGAGCAGATGCTTCAGCTAAGGCAGCTAACGTAGCTAATACTGATGTGGAGGAGTTTCCAAACTGAACAGCTGATACACCTGTTTCATCTACGAGAAAAGAGAAAGTAGATTTAAAAATTTTTTAATTTTAAAGGAGCTTAATTCTGCATTTTTCTGATATTCTATTTTGCTTTATTCAATTCTTAAATGAAGCTTGGATAATAGTTTTGTGAAAAACAAGCTTTGATAGCATTAGTTTTTGAAAGATAATATTGTAGCTCATTTTGCAATATCATCTTTCTTGATATTGTCTCATAAAAATCTTTTTTTGCCAATACAAAAGAAAACCAAGTGACTGATATAATCTTACCCTCATTCTCCAACAGTCCTTTCATAAAAGGAGGAACACCTACTAAAGCATAAAATCCCAACAGCTATCCTATATGCATCTCAATACCTGTTGCCTTGGATGAATTTTCTGAAGATACCAGACCTGTTAGGTTCACCACCCCTCCAGGTCCGATGATAAACTGTGGTGTGGCAGCATGTATCGTCACAGTGTCAGGACTCTCAGGGTTTGTGTTGATTTGGTTCTGCATAGCAATCTAGGGGCCAAATCAACACAGTGTTTTCAGAATTACAACCAGAACATAGGGCACAGATTCTCAATGCAGTACAAACACAAAGGAAATTCTAAAATTTAAGAAGAATCCTATAACACAAATGAAAATCTTTGTATACAGTCTACTGAGAGCGTAGTGGTAAATCAGAGACAGGAATTTACATCCTAATTCCCTGTTAGGTAAAGCAGTAAAATCCCATGAGAAAAGAATATCTGAAAGGCTTTCATAGAACACAGTTGGATATTTTGCTGCCCTGTGGCTATAGAAATTATATTACTTAAATTATTTCCTCTACTATATTCAGCAATATATAACACTATACATACAAAGCATGTCCTTCGCAGGGCACTTGTTATGATGAGCACTGGGTGTTTTACGTAAGTGAATGAATCATTGAATTCTACTCCTGAAACCAATATTGCACTGGATGTTAACTAAATATAATTTAACTAAAAATTTGAAGGGAAAAAATAAATAAATAAAGCATGTCCTCCCCAATTAATTCTTTTCTATCTTCAACCCTGGCCCCCAAATTGCACTCCTAGGAGTAAAAGAATTCCAAGAGGCACCACAAAATCCATCTTCCTGAACATATAACATCTTTTCAGTAGAGTCAGAAGTGTCTTAAAGAAAAGTTCTACTGGGAAGGAGAACAAGAAGATAGGCAAGAGGTTGTGAGTAACGATAATTTACATCAATGTTGTGTAGCTAAAAAAAAGAGAGGCAATACTGGTTATTTAAAAAACCTGTCTCAGGGCGCCTGGGTGGCTCAGTCGGGTAAGCACCCAACTTTAGCTCTGGTTGTGCTCTCAAAAGTTGAGTTCGAGCCCCACGTCGGGTTCTGTGCTGACAGCTCAGAGCCTGAAGCCTGCTTCAGATTCTATGTCTCCTTCTCTCTGCTCCTCCCCCATTTGTGCTTGGTCTCTCTCTCTCTCTCTCTCTCAATCTCTCTTTCAAAAATAAACATGAAAAAAAAAAAAAAAAAACCTTGCCCAAAAGCCATAAGTAACTAGGCTCATAAACAGATTTTTGTTTGAGGATGATGAAAAATAAAAGAAACCAATCAAAATTATAAAGACTGCATCAATTACTCAGAGGGCAATGTTATAGTTGCTAAAGGAAATTTTTAGTGGAAGTTTAACATATTTTGAAAAACCACATTGTATCCAAATATGCAACAAAAATAATTAATATAATAAAATGTCTAGAAGGGGAATTCAGGAACTTAAAAACACAGAAAGTAATCACCTTATTTAATCTTCTAATGTTACATGTAAAGACTATGGTCTCAGAAAAATGAATAGCAATGAACAAAGAGTAAGTGAAAGAGGAAAGGACTGTCCAAAATAACGAAATCCAAAATGAAAAGCTAGAAGCTAAATAGCTCAAATCACCCCAAGACAGAGATCCTTTTATTTTCTCAAATTAAAGCCAAAGGTTACCTGTAATATCTCTGCCAAATCTTCATTCCCGTTGTCTATTGAAATATCAAACGCAGTTTTACAAAATTTACTTTGCGTGTGTACATCAGCACCATATTTGATTAAAAGTTCCACCACCTCTTGATGATTGTGTTCTGTGGCCCAGTGCAGAGCTGTCATCTTCAACATGTCCTTTGCATTAACATCAGCACCATGCTATAAATATATTGCAAAATAAGATATTTCTACAATATGAAATATAAAGAATTCCAAATAGGAAAATACTAGCCACTATGCTTTAAAGCAATAATGTGCTACTAACATGATCGGCTATTTTTTGTGTTGAATAATCTGTATGTTCCACAAATCTCCACACATCTGTCACTTAATCAGTTTTCTATCATGCTAACTTTGCCAACTGTTTTCCTTCTAATTTCTTAAGAGTGCAGCAATGATTTTTTCACTCACCCGGAGGTGAGCATCATGACATAAAATGGCATAAGAAGTGAAGGACTGCTATGAGCACTCCTCCAAAACCCTCTTTAATTCTACTCCCTTATTTATACAGAGATAGCCTCTGCTTTCAAAACCAGTATAATATAAATAATAAAAGGAGCTATCCTTTTATATAAATAAAATATATATAATATATGTATAAAATATATATATAATATATAAATATAAAATATATATATTTATATATAAATAAAATAAAATATATCCTTTATATAAATAAAAAAGGAGCTATCAGGGATGTACTGTCCAATGTGGCAGCCACTACACACATGTGGTTAAGCACATGAAATATGGCTAGTCCCAATCGAAATGTACTAAGTATGTAAACACACACTGGAATTCAAAGACTTAACACCAAAAAAAAAGGATGTAAAATATCTCATTAACAATTTTTACATTGACTTCATGTTGAAATGACAATATTTATATATATGAGGTTGAATAAAATATAATATTAAAATTAGTTTTTACTTTTTTAATGTAGGTAATAGAAAATCTAGAATTACATGTGTTCACATTTGTGGCTTACACATTGTATGTCTTTTGGGTAAGTTGATCTAAAGGCTATAATAAAAATCCTTATTTGTATTATTTATTTGTTAATCATCCAAGCCTTATGTTTCCTTCCATATTTTAACTGTGTCAAGTAAGACAAAGCCATAGTCCCTCATCATAATGGAAACCAAGGTCTCAGAAATCAACTGTCTGACTTAACTAAGAACATACCTAGAGGAAGTTCTTCTTCTCCCACAAAGAAAGCTTTAAGATAATTTTCATTTGATGGAATTACATACAAAAAAAATGAGGTAACATAGAAAAAAAAAAGTAGATATTTAATAAAACTAGTTCCCTTCTCCCTCTTACAAAACCATAAATCCTTTGAAGGCTGACTTTCAAAAGCAAAGTGCAAAAAGAAAACACATACCTTAAGTAAAACCTCTACTATGCTGGCATGGCCCTCAGAAGCTGCCATATGTAATGGCGTTCGGTCCACTTTGGTTCTCGCATCCCTACTTACACCAGCTCGGAGTAGTACTTCTGTGGTGGAGTAATGCCCATACTGTGCTGCCAGATGAAGTGGAGAGGTTCCCAGCTATACCGCAAGAAAAAAAAAATCCACATTTATAATTGTGGTTTGTTTTTTTTTTTTATATTTATTTTTGAGAGAGAGCAAGTGAGAGAGAGAGAGAGAGAGAGAGAGTGTGAGCAGGGGAGGGGCAAAGAGAGAGGGAAACACAGAATCCGAAGCAGGCTCCAGGCTCTGAGCTGCCAGCACAGAGCCCAACACAGGGCTCGAACTCACGGACCACGAGATCATGACCTGAGCCAAAGTCAGGCACTTAACTGACCGAGCCACCCAGGCTCCCCTATAACCGTTTTTTAACACACTTCTATTACTACCTTCTAGTTTATATTTTCTGTTTACATAGCAAACAGATTATATTATCTGTTTACAGAGTAACTCAAAACTCAAGAAAATAATTTATGCTTACCACATATTAGTCCTAGAGGAATTCCCATACATTTCTCAATGAGGAAGAAAAGTCAGTATTTTATTTAATTCAAACTTGCTTTTTTATTTAACAGATAAATAGCATGAACAAAATTAATTGCATCATAAATTAGAGATAATTAGGGTTTGAGAAATTTTTCTAAGTACTGGAATGTTTTCCCCATATCAGTCACACAAAACTAATTTTCATCTATGAAATTCATATCAAATAAATATAATAGTGTAGATTTTGCATTAAATTGTTTTTGAAGCACTTAAAAAAATAAATTTATTAAAGCAACTCAGTGATCTTTTTAAAGAAGTTCATATAATCATTTTTCAAGGGAAAAACCTGCTGAGGTATACTTGCCAAAGGTGAGTCAGGACAGACCCAAAACAGAGCCCAGTTCTCCTGAAACTCTTGCATGTGGTATAGCCACTATAATAACATTAAATTCACAGTATGCAGGGGAAGTAGTAAAATGTAAGTTAGGAAGAACCTTATCAGAGGCATATACTTTAATAGGTGAAAGTCAGAATTAAGTTACACACATTTAGAGGCATAGAAAGTCCCTATTAACTCTGATTACCAAAGGCACTGATGTTCCAAAGAACCAAGATAGTTCACTAGAACATGAAATTTGTTAAGATCACTACTATAATGATAGCAAGTAAGATTTCTGTTAAAGCACTTTCCATGGCAAGCACTATTCAAGAGTTTCTTTGGGGAACATTCTTTTTTTATTTTTATTTTTAGAAAGAGAGAGAGAGCATGCACACGAGTGGGTACAGGGGCAGAGAGGGAAAGAGAATCCCAAGCAGGATTCAGTGTGAATCCAGACGTGGGGCTCAATCCCTCAATCCTGGGATCATGACTTGAGCTGAAATCAAGAGTCAGGCGCTCAACTGACTGAGTCACCCGGGTACCCCAATTTGGGAAGTATTCTTGTAAGTTCAATTGTTGCCTCATAGATCATGTACATGTTCAAATTTACTAGGAACTGCCAAACTCCTCCACAATGTTTATAGCAATTTACACATATCCTCACCAATGTCTGAGACTGCTAAGCTTTTTTTGGCAAATCTGGTAGATATGCAATAGCATTTCATGATTTTACTTTGCATTTGCCCAATTATTAATGTAGTTGAGCATCTTTTCACATTTATTGGTCATTTGAACTTTCTCTTTCATTTGACCGTAACAAGTCATTTGCCCAGTCTTCTTTGCCTTGTGTGTCTTTTTTATTGCTGTCATGGGAATTCATTATGTGTTACTGATACTAACCCTTGTTAAGATCCTTTTGTCTGGGGGTGCCTGGGTGCCTCAGTTGGTTGAATCTGACTCTTGATTTCAGCTCAGGTCATGATCTGACAGTTCGTGGGTTCGAGTCCCACATCAGGCTCCACGCTGACAGTGTGGAGCTTGCTTGGTATTCTCTCTCCCTTTCTCTCTGCTCCTCCCCTACTCCCATGCATGCACCCACTCTATCTCCCTCAAAAATAAACATTAAAAAATTTTTTTTCTAAGATCCTTTTGTCTTGATACACTATAGTATCACTATGATATGTTTAGATATAGATTTGTTTTTTAATTGTTCCTCCTATAGATTAGCTGGGCTACTTGAATCTGAGCTGCTCTCTTTCACCAGTTCTGGAAAAAATCCCACCCATTATCTCTTAAAATTATTTCATCGCTCTTCTCACTATCCTTGTGGATTTTTTATTAGATACATTAGACTTTCGCATACCAGCCTTCATGACTTCTGAGATCTTAAATTTTCTATTTTTCTGTATTCTGGATTTTTTTCATACCTTTCAGTTTATTAACTTTCTCTTTAGCTGTTCCTAATCTATTAAAATCTTATCTAGAGGGGCACCTGGGTGGCTCAGTTGGTTAACTACCTGACTTCAACTCAGATCATGATCTCACGGTTTGTCGGTTCAAGCCCCACGTCAGGCTCTGTGCTGACAGCTTGGAGCTTGAAGCCTGTTTCAGATTCTGTGTCTTCCTCTCTCTCTGCCTCTCCTTCACTCCTACTCTGTCTCTCTCTCTCTCTCTCTCTCTCTCTCTCTCAAAATAAACATTAAAAAATTATTTTAAATAAAAATAAAGAAACAAATAAAGCTCAGGTCATGATCTCACAGTTCGTGAGATAGAGCCCTGCATCAGGCTCCAAGCTAACAGCACAGAGCCTGCTTGGGATTCTTTCTCTTCCTCTCTTTCTCTGCCCCCCTCCTGCTCACATGGGTGCATGCTCGCTCTCTCTCTCTCTCTCTCTCTCTCAAAATAAATAAATAAATAAACTTAAAATCCTTGTCAATCTGCTCTGGTGCTAGTTGTTCCAGTGAGTTATTTTCCAAGTTGCTTTGTGTCCTTGTGCATTTAGTCATTTTTGACTGTTCATTTTCCTTGAAATTTCATTTGTGGATACTGTGATGAAGGCAGGTCCCCCAGGAAGAATATTAATTTGCTTCTTCCAGGAACCTGGGGTAACCTCAATCCAAAGACTATTTTAAATTCATTTTTCAGTGTACAGTTTTTCAGAATGCACAAGAATTTATGAGTTCAGGTGACAAATGTGTCCAGGGATGGCTTGTGACTCCAAATCCTCATCAATAATTTTTTTTCTTTCCATTTGGTGACTTGTTTCAAGTCAGTTCATTTTCCTTGCAGTGCCCTAACAACAGGGCAAGCAAGGGCAGGGACAGAAGTAGGTAGGAAGAGGGAAAGGGCATTTCTGGTTTACTCTTACACAGAAGGTGCATCTCTTTGGGATTCCAGAATTATGAGGAGAGGATTTCTTAGGAGGCTTCTATGAGCAGTCTCAGGTCTCTGTCTCCAGTAACCCATGCCAGTGAGGTGGGCAAACAACAGGCAAATTCACTGAGTTCAGCAAATATTCTTAGGGTCAAAATTCTCTGGATTCTGGTTGTTTGCTTAGTTTTGCAAGTTAATAATTCCTTATTTTCTTTCTAACTCATTAGTGCAGTAAAGAAGATTTTTTTAAACAGTTAATCAAAAAACGCTTTATCTTTTAGAAAGACAAATGCTGAAATATTTATGGATGAAATAAAATATTTCATAGAATTTGCTTTAAAATAATACAGAACAAAAAGTGGATGAAGTTATAGAGGAAACAAGATTCATCATTTTTTGGTATATTTGGTAATTTTTGAAGCTGGCTGAAGGGTATGCAGGGTTGATAGATACTTGAAATATTCCATAATAAAAAATTTTTTGTTTTTAATGAAAAACAAAAAAGAGCATAGGACAAGTATACCAGAAACAACAAAATCAAAAATCTAGAATTTTTAGTTGTTCCCAGTTAGGCAGGTTAATCCAGATTCCTAACCCTTCACACTCCCAAGACCATCTCTTTTGACTTACCCCAGGAATTAAGTACAATTATGGTTTTTATCTTCCTCACAATTGCCTTCTGTAGTTACTAGGAACATGTTCCCATTCCTTTCTTCCTCTTTGATCATGTTTGCAATAGTGTTACAAGTATCAATTGAAATATGAATATATTTCCTTTTTAGGAGCAATTATCACCTTAACCTCAATCTTTATCTGTTATTTTCTGAATTATAAATTCTACCTGTGCCATTTATCAGCTTTAAATTAAATTCCAAGCGCTACATTTTATATTCACCCTAAAATATTGAACTCCATAGTTTAAAAGAAAAACCCTTTTGTAGACAGAATATCTAGATAAGGTTGTCATATATACATGACATAAAGATACAAATCATTTCCTTTAAAAGTCAGCTATAATTCTAAAACTACAAATTTGCAAAAAAAAAAAATTTTTGTTGTATATAAATACAATACTGACTTTATCTGAAAAAACTAAACAGAAGAAGAAAGAAAAAAAAAAAAAGAGTACAACATTAAAATCATTCTTTACCCAGTCTGTAGTAAAAGGAGCTCCATTTGCCATCAAAATACGAACTTCATCATCTTGACCTGCTCGAGCCGCTTCTAAAAGCTTCTTCCCCAAATCTACCAGGGACATCTAAACAAAACAAAGATGAATTTAACATCTCTCTTCATACATTATGACATGATTATTTTTCTTGTATCTTTATTAATACCAATTCTCAAATATCCCTCTAAAAGTTTGTGAAATGGTTAATCTGCAACTACAGATCACACAAAAGCAATTTATATTTGAATTTTTGGAACAGATATTCCCTTTTTCATTAAGTTTTTACCTAGCATAATAAAATTAGTTTGAATTCTCCAAATATAGCTAGTAAACACAGATGAGGTAAGCAGCAGAGAAGGCTTGTCTAATATTTAGGAGTGATAAGAAACTGTTTTCACTGAAGTAGTTGCAGCAATAGTTTTTCATAAAAGTAAACAGAAATAAGGTACAAGATTCTGTCCTCTGTAGTTGATGAAAATTAAAATAAATATATCATAACAGCTTTTTGCAATGGTAAATCAGTAGATGTACTCAGAACGTAAAAATAATACTTTGAATGATTGCACAGTCAATATACATTCAAGTTCTTCCAGAAAAGGACACAATTCACATTCAAAGAAAATGCTGAAAAGAAAGTTGAACAGTATTATCAAAAGACTACATGTCTCACTAAGAACCTAGAAAGTTAAGTATACTTCATATCTTGTATTCAAGATACCTGAAAACACTAATGTCACAGGCCAGAGTTGTAAAAGTGTGTGGGAGTGGGGGTGTGGAGGTAAGTGGGGAGTGTATCTTCTTGAATAAGAAATACTGAAATATATGTTAGGGAACGATCATGAAAGGGTACACAAGTGAAGAAAGATTTGAATGTATCAGAGATGCTCAAATTCAAGAGATGATAGTTTTGAGGAGAAAAAAGGTCCCAAATTCAGAAAGACTATTCAACTGGAAAGCTATTCAATGATATTATATAGTATCCTTGAGGAAAGGCAAACAGGTAGGGTTTGAGGCCTGGGAGGAAGGGAAGATACTGAATCCCTGAGATTTCCACGGGGAAAAATGTGCCCGTGTTATGAATTTGCCTCAATAAGTGAATACCCTTTGAGAATTCAGTAGTCAAGGGGAAAGAAGTTCTAAGAAGGGGATGTCAGGTTGATTAGTGTATTCTAATCTTGTATGAAGAGGTATTATTCAAGAAGGAGGGTAGAGGACTATGTATGTACGTATATATGATGTACGTACATATGTACATACTTACGCGAGAAGGGAGTTGACAGAGCTTAGAGAGGTTATTTATACCAGGAAGGACAGACTTCATTACATAATTAGAAGAGATGTTAGGGAATGTAAAAAGATTGATTAAAAGACGTCCCTTGAAAGAACAGATTTATGCTTACATTACTGTATTTTTTAGTAGATTCTACAACATGAGAATAACCAAACACAGAAGGAGTAAGCAGAAACAGGTACTAATGCTGGGAGGCTTGCACAATGATTAAGTGAGATGAACATGTCCAAAACAGGTATTTGTCACAAGGCAGGAAAGAACTTCTTATAATTATTCAATTTATAAGGATAAAAATAATTTAGAATATATTCCATGGTGAAGAAGAAAAACAATCACATGAATTTATGTGTTTGATGTGGGGGTTTTTGCATGCTTTTTTGTGTGTTACATTTTCACCCCTGAATTTCTGATTTCCTTTCTGTTTTCTTCCCATTCTCTCATACCTCAATGGAGTCACTGGAACCCAAGATACAAATTAATCCTGTTAAAGACACTATGATCTAAAGAGATTACTGATCTCTTATGAAGGATTCTTCCCAGGAAATATGTAGCAGGTGGATAGTAAAAATTTACATTACACTCAATAAGCAAAGAACCTGCAATCATTTCCTACAAAAGGCAGGGTAAGGCAAAAAGAAACTGACCTCTCTTCCAAAAAACTACAGTAAAATCTAAACTGGCCACACTAACACAGTGACTCCACTTGTATCACCAAAACTTAATATAAATGTGGTTTTATAATGAAATAAATCTTCACCCAAAATATACCCTTTTGAGTATGTCTACACAGGTAATATAAAATCAGTTTGGATTCATTCAGCATGCACACTTCCAGATGACTTAGACATCTGGGTATAGGGATTTTTCTCATTTTTGGAAGCTGGGTTGTCTGCCTTTTTCTTAATGTTTGTAAGCATTCATAACATACATTCTGAATATGAGTTCTTTGTCAGATACAATATTATAAATATCTCCCTCCAGAACCTGATTTCTTGACTCTCCACCCCTTTCTTTGATATCACATATTATTTTCTATGGGTAGATAATGAAACCTCAATGTACTAAAAAATTAAAATAAAATAAAATAATAAAATAAAATAAAATAAAATAAAATAAAATAAAATAAAATAAAATACAGCAAAGGAAAGTTTGCCATAAAAATGAATGTAAGAAACATCAATGTTTTAATTACACAAAATTTTGGTCTGATTCAAAATGAAAAGGGAAAAAAAAAAAAAACACCATGAACCCAACATAACAACAATCAAAGGACATGACCATATATTTTCCAAAAGAGAAAACAAATAATTCATAAGCATAAAAAATGTTCAGTGTCATAACAGTCAAATAAATGTAAATAAAAGTAATTTCTGATGCAGTCAAGAATGAGTTGAGACTCTCACTTCCATATATAGTGACATAATGTTGATAGCAGTATAAAGGGATCAGATTTAAAATTTTTTTAATGTTTATTTATTTTTGAGAGACAGAGACAGAGAGCAAGAGGGGGAGGGGCAGAGAGAGAGGGAGACACACAATCCGAAGCAGGCTCCAGGCTCTGAGCTGTCAGCACAGAGCCCAATGTGAGGCTTGCACTCTTGAACTGCGAGATCATGACCTGAGCCGAAGTCAGACATTTAATTGACTGAGCCACCCAGGTGCCCCAGGATCAGCTTTTTTAGAATGTCAATTTGGCAATACATAAAAGTTACCAAAATGTTCAAGTTTAATGACTTAATAAATGATCCTACTTCTGAGAAAAAATAATATACTGAAACAGATCTATCAATACACATATATACAAATAGATCTACATACATATTATTACATTTTTATCATGTGAACAAAGTAGGAAAATTGTGGAATCTGAGAATATGCAGTAGCTTAAAATATAGTTGGAAGTTACATAATAACATTAAAAAGTTATGCCACATTAAGTTAAAAGATACAAAACTAATTTTTGAATGTCAAAATATACACACAGAGAACAAAACACTGGAGAATATGTCAGTGATACGCTTACGGGAAATTTTGCTTTTATTTTACAAAGTTTCTATAATGTTACTATATTATCTTCCTAAATCAAAAGTGGGTTTTTTGTTATGCCTCAGTGACTCAGTCAGTTGAGCATCAGACTCTTGATTTTGGCTCAGGTCATGATCTCATGGGTTCATGAGATCCAGCCCAGCATCAGGCTCTGCACTGACAGCACAGAACCTGCCTGGGATTCTCTCTCTCTTTCTTTCTCTCTCTCTCTCCCTCCCTCCCTCTTTCCTCCTCCTCCTCTACTCACACATGCATGGTGTTCTCTCTCTCAAAATAAATAAACATTAAAAAAAATAAAAAGATTTCTTTAAGGGACCAATTACATTGTATGACTATCAACTAACTAAATGCGGACATTAAAGAAAGTTATATACTACTGACTTACTAAACAGGAAAAGTGGAAAAAATAAAAATGCTGGTATTGGGTACTTAAAGTAGTAAACTTACTGATCTGCTTACAAGAATTACAATGAAACAGTGATGCGTTTGAATTAATCAACTTCTCCCATAATTCATAATTCTGTAGTTGTCTTAGTTATTCAAAACATGACATATTTAAGGACTCAGGATACTTAAGTTATTGTAGTTTTAAGATCCCACGACTGGGGCACCTGGGTGGCTCAGTTGGTTAAGCCCCCGACTTCGGTTCAGGTCATGATCTCACAGTTCGTAAGTTCAAGCCTCACATCTGGCTCTGTGCTAACATCTCGGAGCCTGGAGCCTGCTTCAAATTCTGTGTCTCCCTTGCTCTGCTGCTCTCCCCCACTCGCATTCTCTCTCTCTTTCTCGCTCTCTTTCAGAAATAAATAAACGTTAAAAATTTTTTAATAAAATAAAATTCCATGAGCAACATAGCCATATAGTAGATATATGTAGCTGGATACTCTAAAACCATTAGGTCTCAAAATGGTAGCAGCACTGCCACCTAGAGGGCCCTTTGGATATATGTGAAGGCATTTTGGGGACTGATGCAGGACACAGTAAGGTGAAAGCTCTACTACCATTTAATGGGCAAGTGTCAGGGATATTAGAAGTCTAGCAATGCAGGAAACAATTCAGTATGGCAAAGAATTGTCACATGTTCTGGGTGGCTTCCAAAGGCTCCAATGAATATACCTAAGACTAGAACTTAATATGTAAACAAAATGTATTTTTCCATAGTTGTTAATGTATCCCAAATTTCTCAGAAGGCAACCATACAATAAATCTGTTTTGTTCAGAACTTTACTAAGAATTGTTCACTATTTTGGAAAATCACATCACCCATGTCAATGCCACTTGGTTATCTGGAATCACCAATATAAAACACTATCAATCAGCTTTCACAGCTATCATTCATAGTGACTCTACAAATGACTCTATGGGGCAAGCATTTGACAACTTCTTGTCTCATCTAGAGTAGTCTGCCTGAGTATTTACATACTGAAATATACATTTTATTATAAATTGCTTTCCTTCCATTTCTTCATTATAATTAGGTATTATAATGACCTTTTGAAATTATGTAGATATGTAATATTAACCATAATTTTCACTTCAAGTTAGCAAAAGGCACAATACAAAACATTTTTTTATAGAAAGACAGCAATGGATCTAAATAAGATTGGAAAATCATTGGAAGAAAATACATAGGAGATCAAGTAAGACCAAACTCAAAGGCACTCTTAATTTTTTTGTAGACAATTAGTAAAACTTAAAACAATGACAATACCAAAATGTAGCAATTTCATTTCTGATTCTCACCTGAGGTGAAACACACACATCACAGAGTAATTCTAACCTTCAGAGGATCTCAAATACATTAAGACAACAAACTGACTGAGGGGCCATAGCTCCAGAGAGCCCCCTCAATTTACTTTGTTCATTATTTATCTATTAAATCCCCACAGATAGAGTGTTAAATTTACATAAAATCATTTAAGGACCTAGCAACAAATGTTGCTTTTTTGGTATGGCAAATAACTTTCCCCCAAGCAAATAAAGAAGCATAATTCAATTCAGTAAATTTTAATTAATGTTAAATATACTTTCTGAAAATACACTGTATGTATGGTACTGAATGCCATCCAGGTTAATACCCCTTTCCTCTCAAAAAGAAACGTAATCTAAAAACCCATTGCAATAAATTCCATCCTTAGTTTTTTTTACTACTTCTGAAAAAGTTGATCACAATCCAATACAAACCATTATTTTTTTTAACTTTAATAATATGAATTTTAATAAGATCTATAAAAGAACTTCAAAATGTCTACTAGTTACTTTTTGCTCAAAACTACATGCTGAGAGAGCCATCTAGTGGTAATAGGAATTACTAACTCCATTGTTTTTTTTTTTTTTTTTTAATTTTATTTATTTTTTTTTTATTTTTTAATATATGAAATTTACTGTCAAATTGGTTTCCATACAACACCCAGTGCTCATCCCAAAAGGTGCCCTCCTTAATACCCATCACCCACCCTGTCCTCCCTCCCACCCTGCCCTCCCTCCCACCCCCCATCAACCCTTAGTTTGTTCTCAGTTTTTAACAGTCTCTAATGCTATTAACTCCATTGTTAAAGCTTAAAGTCTATTTTGTTTTAAATTTCTGTAATTCATAGCTCATAGAGATATTTTGAGGATTAAAACATCTACTGGATGTGAAAACTCTATGAAACTGTAAAGTAATAGCTCCATGTGAACTGTTACTAGCATTAAAAAAGAATATGAAAGCACTTAGAAAATAAAATCCCATCACAATATACTTAATAATAAACCTTGACTGCCTAATTAAAAACTTCAGAGTAAATTTACAATATCACACCTATGCCCAATGAAAACAATTATAAATCCAATAAAATTTTTCTAAAGTTTTTCGTCCAAGCAATTTAGTACTGTGTATGAAAATGATCATACTCTTTGACCAAATAATCCCACTCATGAACCTAACACAAGGAAACTATCTGAAACATAAATATATTAATAATAATGTTATTTAAAATAGATAAAAACTGGAATGCCTTACTACAATCAATAGTTAAAGAAATTAAGATAGATCATAATGGAATATTGCAAGCGTTTATTTTTTTTACTTTTTATTATGGGAAATTTTGAGCAAATACAAGAATAGACACAATAGTATAATGAATAGCCATCAACTAGCTTCAATATTATCAATTTATGGCCAGCCTATTTCCCACGCACACATATTATTTTGGAGCAAATGTCAGACATCATACCATTTCATCTGTAATATTTCAGTATGTATGTCTAAAAAATAAAGACACCTCTTAACACAGTACTATAGTCATTTAAGACTATTACTTATAAATAATATGCAACAGTTAAAGCATGTAAAATGTGACTCTAAGTAAAATTAAGTAATTACAGTCATGTGTATAACTATATGTAGGAAAATATCCTTGGGCATGAGAATTTAGTTCCCTACATTCTCATAAGAAAATAATACTGATGATAAAAGTAGCACCTGGCATCTTGCTAAATCTTTATCTACATTGTCTCAGGTAACTAAATAGCCTTACCACAATAGTCATGGTCTCCATTTTGCAAAGGAGACAAACAAAAAGTTAAAGGATTTACCAAAGAGCACTAGTTTTAGTCTAAAGAGAAGACCCGTATTTCTTAACTCTTGCGTTCTAAATTAGAGAACACTGGGAATCTGCTGGGATATAAAAGAACATGCCCTTTAAGTCTTTCTCTGTGCAATTCCTTTGAAGAAAACTAATCATATGAACTCTGGTATATTTGGATTTTTCTCCCTTTCCCATTTTGTAGAGTGTTTTGTTTTTTTTTTACTTTTTTTTTAACTTAAAAATAAAATGACACTTTCAAACATAAAACATCTAAAGAAAAATCATCTCCCACAGACCCTTATTTCAGAAAGCCACTAGAAGACGTAGTCCTCCAAGACCAGGAGTAAACCAGAAACAAGAATCAAGGAAATAAGGGATCTAACATAAATAGGGTGAAGAGGATCCTCAAGATAATGGTAAAGGAGACCCCAAGATGTGCTGGACCAGAGACCCGGAAAGTAAATCCAGACTGGAGCCAGAGGACAGAGGTTCCAGAAGAAGGTCTTCAAGGAAAAGATAAGCTAGTAAGACTGCCAGGAAAAGAATGAGATTTCCTGTGGGGAATTTGAGATGGGTTAATGATGGATACAAGAAAAGTAAGGCAAAAGAAAAAACTACACAATTTGTTTTTCAGAGGGAAGAAAACAAAAACCTATAGAAGAAAGAAAATGTAATCCCAATATGGCATGGGTTAGTAAAAAATGGTAGTTCCAGGATTATAATAACCATTGAACACTAATCCAGGAAAATTTTTGGTGCACTTCTATTAAGAAGATGAAGAGTGAGGAAAAATATGCTTAGAGGTGGTTTGGTTTAAGATAGCCAAAGCTTCATCTTCATAAGTAGGAAGTCAAAGATACCTAAAACAGAAAAATCAATTAATAGCATAAGCTTGTTATTTAGAAATATGGAGGGAAATACTAGGGGGAAAAAGCGAAAAGAAAGAATGGATACCTCTGGGAAGGAGGGTTCTGGGGTGAGAAGGAATAACACAAGGGACTCAGGGTTATTGTTTTCTGTTTGTGTGTGGTTTTTTGTTTTCACTATAAAACCTTGTATTTTTTACTTTTTCAACTATGTACATGTATACTTTCATAAAAATTGTAATAAATACATTTTCACTGTATATTAAAAATGTAACATTCAAATTCAAAGTCATCCCCACACTTCCCTGTGGTCTTATTCCCCAAAAGTTACAACAATTTAAATGTTTAGTGTGTAGCCTTCCAGATCTTTTCTATGCCTACAGAAACACACATAGGCACAAGACTTCTTTTTAAACAAACAAAAACATAAAAAGGGATCATACTACATGGTTTTGCAACTTGCTTCTTTCCACTTAACAGGGATCCTCTTGTTTTATCAGTGACATCTAAGTGCACACAGATAAAAACATTCTTTTTACTGGCTGCACAGTTTTACAAAGGGTGGTAGGCTGAATAATGCTCCCCACAAAGATGTCTAGATCTTAATTCCCAGAATCTGTGAATGTTAGCTGTTAGCTTACATGGCAAAAAGGACTTTCCGGGTATGATTAAATTAAAGATCTTGATATAGGAAGATCCTGGATTATCTAGATGGGCCTAATGCAATCAGAAGAGTCCTTATACGAGGAAGGTTGGAGGGTCAGGATCAAAGAGAAGGTTGCAGAGAAGAGAGAGAAGAGAGACAGAGATTTGAGGCTGCTATAGGTGCTAGCCTTGAAGATGGTGGGAGGGGGGTGCTGCACCAGCCAAGAAATGCAGGCAGTCTTTAAAAACTAGAAAAGGAAAGAAAACAGATTCTCCCCTGGAGCCTCCAGAAGGAACACAACCCTGCTAAAATCTTAATTCTGAGTCTTCAGACTTCCATAACTGTAAAATAATAAATTTGTGTCGTTTTAAGGCACTAAGTTTATGGTAATTTGTTACAGGAAATAGGAAACTATTACACTACAGAAATAAGAAACAAATATATGGAATATGAATACATTAATTATTCAATCCATTTTCATTTTTCATCTTTACAAATAGTGCTGTAACAAACCCATACACTTGGGTTAGCACTTTTATGAAAACTATTCTAGAAAGCATAATTTTGCCAGGACCGTGTGGGTGGCTCAGTTGGTTGAGTGTCCAACTCTTGGTTTCAGCTCAGGTCAAGATCTCACAGTTATAGGATTGGTCCCCACATCAGGCACCTTGCTGAGTGCAGAGCATGGAGCCTGCTTGGGATTCTCGCTCTTTCTCTCCCTCTGCCCCTCTCCCCCACTCATGCTCTCTCTCTCTCTCTCTAAAATAAAAAAATAATCTTTAAAAAATGTTTTACAAAAGAAGTATAATTGCTACATTTTTAACATCACATTAAAAAAATTATTGTAGGGTCGCCTGGGTGGCTCAGTCAGTTAAGCGTCCGACTTCGGCTCAGGTCATGATCTCACACTCCGTGAGTTCGAGCCCCGTGTCGGGCTCTGTGCTGACAGCTCAGAGCCTGGAGCCTGCTTCAGATTCTGTGTCTCCCTCTCTCTCTGCCCCTCCCCTGTTCATGCTCTGTCCCTCTCTGTCTCAAAAATAAATAAACATTCAAAAAAAAAATTTTTTTTTTAAATTATTGTAATCTTTATTTTTGAGAGAGAGACAGACAGACAGAGAGACAGAGCATGAGTGGGGAAGGGGCAGAGAGAAAGGGAGACACAGAACCCAAAGCAGGCTCCAGGCCCCAAGCTGTTAGCACAGAGCCCCACGCAGGGCTCAAACTCACGAAATGTGAGATCATGACCTGAGCTGAAATCGGATGCATAACCAACTGAGCCACCCATGTGCCCCTACATTCACATTTTAATTGTGATAGACACTACCAAATTATCACCAAAAGATTATGCCAATTTACACTCCCACTATCAGTATAAAATAATGACTGCTGCTCCACAAGGTTCCCAATCCCCAAAGCCAGAACTTTGATTCCAGATCTAGATTTTCCCAAAGTTAAAGCCAAGGATCCAGTGAACTCATACTCACAAAGCTGATGAAAAACTTCCTTCCAGAATAACTTTTCTTGAGAAAATATGGCCTGAGGAAATCCCACTACCACACAGGGATAACATTACACACAAAGGCTTTAACATCTTTAAAGCCTTCTATTAAAAGGGCATTCTTTGCTTCCAACTGGGAATCAGAAGGAAAGGGGATTCTCATACCATTTTTTCACCCACTTTACCAGTGAAAGCCTGTTTAAAAACCATGTATGTTTACATTAAGTTTCATAGAGGGAACATTTCTTCTCTGGTGCCTACCTATCCTGTCCAAATCATGAGCCCTCATCAGACACGCCATTTATTAAATGATGATAATTCCTAACATGTATATAATACTACATATACACATATAGTGGGTGTAACATAGTAAAGTATAACACAGCCATCCATGTATGTGTATGTACATATAGAGAGAGAAAACAACAAGACAGATTGTGCCAGACACAGTCTAAGAATTTACACATACTAACTCATATAATTTCACAATACCTTCAAGTCAGAATTATCATCATCATCATTGTATTGCTGAGAAAAATGAGTCATAGAAAGTTACATGCCCAAGGTCATACTGCTAGTGGAGAATAACCAAGGCTGAATGGCTCCAGAGTCCACATTCACAACACAGGCAATACACATACTATGCAATATACCATCATCTGAGTCCTTCTAGTGACCACAGGCTAGATGTCCCCACTGAATGCATGCACTACCAGTGCTACTCCCTGGCCTAAATACTAACCACTTCCTTTATACACTTAACTTCATTTCACATAAAATACAAGAGGTGGAACAATAAAAGTTGGCATCAAATTAGACTCTGACTTGCACTGGTCACCAAATGATTCATTTTTATGTGTCTCACTTAAATTATAAAATGCTTAGAGGCAAGGATGGTAGCTTATGTGTCTTTCAACTGGATCCCTTTTCTCTTCCCCTTAAATATTGGCAGTTTCTCAGTGTGTCATTTTTCAGCCCTCTTTTTCATTCTCTACATTCTCTCCTCTAGAAAGTTTATCTTTCTTAGCCAAGATTACCTGATGACTTCCAAATCTATCTTCAGTCCTAGACTCTGTCCAAGCACTAGACTCAAATGTTCAACTGGATAGATGCCTCCACCTATAGATTCGAAGGTACTTTAAAAATCAAGCTGGGGTGCCCGGGTGGCTCAGTCAGTTAAGTATCTGACTTCGGCCCCGGTCACGATCTTGTGGTTCACAGGTTTGAGCCCCATGTTGGGCTCTGTGCTGACAGCTCAGAGCCTGGAGCCTGCTTCATGGATTCTCCCTCTCTCCCTGCCCCTCCCCCGCTCATTCTCTCTCTCCCCCTCTCTCTCTCAAAAGTAAATAAAACATTAAAAAAAAATTTAAAAAAAAAAGTCAATCTGTCCAAGTAGTGGCTTGTTTTGTAGATCAGAAACTTTGGAATCGTCCTTGACCCCTTTCTTCTACCCATTTCAATTCCAATCAATCATTAAGACCTGCCACTTTTACCTCCTAAATGTCTCTTAAATTCTTCTACCTCTTTCCAATGCTAGAAAGTAGGCCTTCAATAAATATATGTTGACAGTCTTGTCTGCTTGAGATTCTCTCTGCACCTCCCCAGTTTGTGTGTGCGCAAGAGTGCTCTCTCAACAACAACAACAACAACAACAAAATGTCAAACTCTGCCATAAGAGTCCAGGCCTTTCACATTTGGGATCTGTTGCCACCATCCCATATACACTACTCACTACCTCTCACACTGAATTCTGTATTACAGGAAAAATGTTGTACTTGGTTCTTTTTCTCACTGTTGGATATCTATAAAAAATATTCCCTCTGCCAGGAAGAATCTTCTCTTCTCCACACCCACTATTGCCATATTTATTCCTACCTGTCCTTCAGAGTTCAGCTTATCTCCTCAGAGAAGCCATTCCTGATGCCCCAAAATTAACTGAAGTGTCCTTCCTTGTTTTCTCCTAGCATATGAAGTTTCTATCATAGCATTTATCAGACCACACTAAATGTGCCTGTTTACTTGGCTACAAGTTGTCACTGTGCCTAAAGTATGGTAAATGCTCAAAAACATTCATTGAATAAACATTTAGCACACAGTAGAAACTCCAGAAATACCTCAGATAACCAAGAGTCATAACGTTTGACTTTAAAAATGCAAACAAGGCTGACAGTGTCACAAATTCTAAGAAATACCACAATCAATAAAATGCTTGCTGAATTCCTGTCAGCCTTGTAACTAAAATCCTTACAAATGAATGAGATTAGAACCCGCCTGAATATTCTTTTTATTGGCAGCAACTCAAATTGACAGATTTGTTTCAAAACAGTCCAAGGTCAGTTCTAGGTTTTCTGAGGCAAAAGGGAAAAGTGTGAATATAATCAGTAAATCTGGATAATGGCTTTGTCTGGGACCCTCAAAATCACTCTTGGACAGGAAGATTTGGACAGGAAGCCAGAACTTATCTAATAACCAGCAACAGGTCTATGAAGCAAGATCAGCTCATGGCCACCCTCAATGACAGTGGGTCAAATCAGCACCCAACTGAGTTCAAACGTTTCAACTGAGTATGTTCTAGAACTGAGCTGTCCAATACAGTAGCCACTAGCCATAATTATAGTGGGCACTGAAATGTAGCTACTCCAAATGGAACTGTGCTATAAGTATAACACAACAGATTCTGAAGACTTAGTACCAAAAAAGAATGCAAAATATCTCATTAATAACATATCAATTACATGTTAAAATGGTAATATTTTGGATATATGGGATTAAATGTAATATATTATTCAAATTAATTTCATTTTTTTTAATGTGGCTGCTCTAAAATTTTAAATATGCTCCTCACATTATATTTCTGTTGGACAAAGCTATTCTAGAACCATTAATCAAAACTTCTTGAAGGCACCAACTTTACAATTTACAAAAAGTTGCAACATTTTAAAACAAGATATAGGACATTCTCTTAGAAAAAACTACATCTGATTAATTACCTCTGTTATAACACTGGATAAACTTTCCCCTTAAAAACTACAGGAAGATATCCTCTGTCCTAGGAAGACTTCACAAACTGACTTGGGGATGAAGCTACCCACAAATTCTACCCATATTACTACATAAATTCTTCCATCTTTGCAACCCACTGCCCCTTTACCCCATTCAACTACTAGTCTCTTTTAAATCAATATCTTTATCCCAGGAAAAGACTGAGGCTTAAAAAGAGTGCAAGCAGAGGATGAAGAAAAGGCTAGAACTCTACTAGAACTAGGTCAGTAGATGGTTTTGAGTTAATAGGGAAGCATAACTTACCTGTTTTACTATAAAGTGAAGCCAACAAACTACTGGGTATTAGAAGTCACAACAGTGAATCATCAATATCCTACCTGACAATAAAAGCACATATACTTTGGGGCGCCTGGGTGGCGCAGTCGGCTAAGCGTCCGACTTCAGCCAGGTCACGATCTCACGGTCCGTGAGTTCGAGCCCCGCGTCAGGCTCTGGGCTGATGGCTCAGAGCCTGGAGCCTGTTTCCGATTCTGTGTCTCCCTCTCTCTCTGCCCCTCCCCTGTTCATGCTCTGTCTCTCTCTGTGCCAAAAATAAATAAAAAACGTTGAAAAAAAAAAAAAAATTAAAAAAAAAAAAGCACATATACTTCAATCCTTTCTCTCCAAGATTTCTAATATTCATCCCTTCCTCTCTACTACCTCCAGTCTTACACACTCACTGCCTCATACCTTAAACATCACAATACCCTCTTAGCTGACCTAATCCTAATTTCTCATCCTGCTAAAATACAGTTCGTCCCACTAAAATACAATTTCGTTCAACTCAAACATTTCTATATGAGTCTCTACATGGTACCTACCCTCAAAGAATTCATCATCTAATAGGGAAGACATACATTTCATAATTCTCTTGTCTAAAAACCTCATCAATACAACCATTTGAAGAACAAATTATCAGTATTTAGCAGAGTTGAAGGTACGTCTACCCTGATCCAGAATTCCACTACTAGAAAGTTGCCGTATCTCCTTAACATGTACACAAGGAAAGGAAGCATGTATAGGAACGTTTACAGAAACATTATTTGTAATTGAAGAAAAAGAAACTACAAACAACTTAAGTGTCCATAAACAGAAAAATATTTTTAAGTTTTTATTATGAAATCTTTAAAATATAGAAAAGTGTATATGTATGCATATAAATGAATATATGTGTGTATATACACAAACACACACACCCATATGCCCATCACCCACATTCTAAATTAAAAGTTGGCCATCTTGCTTCATCCTACTCCTTTCTAAAAAAAATGTACTTTACAGCTGGCACATACTGCATTTGGTTGTTATATCTCTAGATTAATTATATGCTCGGACAGTTTCCTCCTCCCCGCCCCACCCCCCCCCACCCTTGTTTTCCTCTCCTATGACATTAAATGGCCAGTTCATCTATATCTCACATTCTGTATTTTTCTCATTGCTTCATCTAAGGTGGTGTTTAATTTCTTTCATCTCCCATATTACTTATAAACTGAAAGTCTGAAAAGTCCGACTAAATTCAGATTTTAAATGTTCTACAAAATTACCTCAGGTGTGCCTGGGTGGTTTAGCCGGTCAAGCATCCAATTCTTGATTTCAGCTGAGTTCATGATCTCATGATTAGTGGGATCGAGCCCCATGTCAGGCTCTGTGCAGACAGTGCAGAATGTGCTTGAGATTCTCTCTCTCTCTCTCTCTCTCTCTCTCTCTCTCTCTCCCTCCCTCTCTCTCCCTCTCTGCCCTCCACTGCTCTCTCTCTCTCTCAAAATAAATAAATAAACATTAAAAAAATACTTCAGTTGATGCAGTCTATTTGATATTGAATCACATCAGGATGCACATATTTTTTGGCTCATTGTTAGTGATGCCAAGATTAATAACAAAGCTGGTAATAAGCCTGATCCTTCCACTGTAAAGTTTTATTGTTTTGAGACCAACTAGTATTCTGTGGAGTGTTACTTTGGCACCATGCAAATTTCTACCAAAAAAGACAATTCAATTGTTAAATTACCAATCTTCAGAGTAAAGAATAGGTAATAGCCATCTCCATTTGTTTTTTTTATTATATATTGTTTCAAATTATTCTCCTTATTCTTTTTTATGTTCAAATTGTCTCAATTTTGGCCAAAAAGAGCCTCTTCAGGTAGGCTTTTCTTGTGTCTTTGAAAGGTTTCTTGCTTCTGGCACAAATTGTCCTAGGTTCACTATGTACGTTCCCTGCCTCAGTCCTGGAACCAGTCATTTCTTCAATAAAGTATTTAAAGAACAAAACTGAGGTAATACAAGTACTTATTATCTACGAAAGTGATGCACTTTCAAGATCCTTTCAGAGGACACATCTAAGAAAGAAATATACATATGGATGGAATTAAGAAATATGGATATTTTGGGGTGCCTGGGTGGCTCAGTCAGTTAAACGTCTGACTGGCTCAGGTCATGATCTCATGGTTGGTGAGTTCGAGCCCCATGTCAGACTCTGTGCTGACAACTCACAGCCTGGATCCTCCTTCAGATTCTGTGTCTCCCTCTCTCTCTGCCTCTCCTCCATTCATGCTCTATCTCTCTATGTCTCTCAAAAATGAATAAACATTTTAAAAAATTTAAAAATAAAGAAATATACATATTTTAAATCCTGAATTCATACTGACATTTATAATTCAAGTTCAACATTATAAACATCCTTTTTTGCCTAGCTCCTTTGATTTTGTATTTCTACTGACTTCTAACATATAAGCATACAATCTTATTTATTGGCTTTAACCTAAACATGTATCCAATGGTATCAGAATAAAAACATCAACATTACAACTAGCAATAAAATGAATGAGGTTTAAGATTTCTCTGCAGTTCTTTTTGTCCTTAGCATATATGCCATTTGATATAGAGCTCAAAAGTCACTTGAGAGTGTGTTTTTCTCCATGTATTTAAAGAACTATTTTGATATACAATAGGTTCATTTTTTTAAGTTTGTGCCCAATTTTAGAGATTGTTTTTATTTTCATTTAATTGTAAATTTTGAATGTGTAAAATATTTACATAATTCAAAAGTCAAAACTAAACAGGAATCTCACTTCCATTCCTATTTCCTTCACATCATTCCCTCTCCCTCCCTCTTCCCCACCCCAAGGTAACCATTTTATTAATTTCTGGTTTGGCTTTTCAGTTTTTCTTTTTGAAACATAAACAAATTAGTATATATATTCTTACTCACACACACACACTTCATATACCAAGAGAGTATACTACATACACTGTTCTGCACTTAGCCTTTTTTTTCCACTTAATATATTTCCCAGAAAATTCTCCAGACATTTACCTCATTCTATTTTACGCCTGCATAATACTATGTGAAAATACCACAGTTTATTTTTAATTAAAAAAAAAAAAAACAAAACACTAGTCATCTTTTACTCTCTAGCAAGTAAAAGACCACCTTATTATTAGTTCAAGGCCCTCTATCACCTGCTGTAACCTCACACCTTCACCTTGTCCACTTTTCTCAATTCCCACCTCATAAAGGACCCTGATAGCCATCAGATTCTAAACAATTCTTATTCGATACGTGTCCACCTTACTCCATACCCAATGCCTTCCCTCATGCTACTTGCCCATTTTAGATAGCTACCTTCCTTCTCTCCAAATCTTCCAAAGCCCATTTCAAAAATTTCTCTTCTCCAATAAACTTTCTTTTAAAATTTTTTTAATGTTCATTTATTCTTGAGAGAAGGTGGGAGAATGAGCCGGGAAGGGACAGAGAGAGAGGGAGACACAGAATCTGAAGCAGGCTCCAGGCTCCGAACTGTCAGCACAGAGCCCAATGTGGGGCTCAACTCAAAACTGCGAGATCATGACCTGAGCCAAAGTCGAAGTCAGATGCTCAACCAACTGAGCTACCCAAGCATCCCTCCAATAAACCTTCCTTAAATGAGCTAATTCCTCAATAATCCTTCCCTTTAAATTTTCTCAGGTATTTATAGCATTCTCTATGTTTTCCCTTCACTCATTAAACAAATGTTTACTAAGCATATATGTGCCAACAGAAAGGTAAACAAAAACAAGTCCCTACCCTCATGGAGCTTGTGTTCCTGGGGAAGAGGCTAGCAATTAATCAATCAGTAACAGTGGTACTATGAAGAAAATGTAAGGCAGAATAAGAAAAGAGAAAATACTGGATTAGAGATGGGAAATCACCATCTTAGACAAAGTCTAAGGAAAGGCCTCTTCGAGGAGAGGACATTTGAGTAGAAATGTGAATTAAGGGAGGAAGCAAAGCAAGGAAGGATTCCAGAGAAAAGCATCATAAAGGACAGGTCACTCTTGGCTCAGCATCAAAACATCTTCATATGTCCAAGGAATTCCCTTCTGATGAGTCCTGAAAGAAGCCAGAAACTTCTACCTACTAGTGAAGCTAAATATTTGCTTTTCCAGCTTTCCACACAGCTAGGATGCAGTTACATGACCTCCACTCCAATAAAGAAGCGTCCAGGATGGACTATAACTTAGGAAATAAATGCATAAAAAAGCAGCAAGTATATAGAATCCATTATGGCAAGAATGGAAGCAGATTCCATTGACAGTGGTGGTTTCTTCCGGTGACAAATTCCTTTTCTGCTCAATTAACCAGAGGTGGTTTCTGGTTTTTAGAACTAAGCTGCTTTTTTTTAAGAACTAAGAATTCTGACTGCTCCTGGTGATCCAGGGAGATGGCACAGCAAGTTTAAGGGCCCTAAGCTTGAGTGAAAAATGATAGCAGGATATGCAGTCACAGAGACAGAAATGGACCACATCATGTAGGGTGTTATAGGCACTACTAAGTACGGACTTCACTGAATTTACCAGGAAGTTGTTGGAATGTTTTCAACAGGAGAGTGTTATGATATGATTTATATGCATGCGTGCGTATGTATGTATATATATATGGTCCATTGAGGCATTTTATTTGCACATATGTATTATATCCCTAGAAAAAAATCCCAGGATATTCCCTCCGGTGTGTTTCGTCTTCCTTCTTCATGGTCCATGATGCCAGCTGAGGTTAGTACAATGAAAGCAAATTGGCTAGACAGGAGATTATTCTGCCATTTTTCTACATCTTTGAGTTGCCCATCAAATCTGGGGCTGATCACTCCACAGTTTAACCTGCCCATGAAGTTCCCAACAATTTTCCCAGCTCTGTGATCATCAATGATTTCAAAATCGCCAGCATAACCATGCCTCATCATCACAGCTATGACTTTGGAGCATGGCCTGATAAGAACCTGGTGTTTGCCTCTCTTTTTGGCATTGTTAATACTCTTGAGAGAATCTGCCAAGACATTTATGTGCATCATTACGGTGGCACAGAAAGATGGCAGAAAAGAGCTGATTTATATTTTTTAAAAACTACTCCTGTTATTATATGGGTAGTACATAGAGGGAGGCAAGAATTGAGGCGGGAATACTACGTAGGAAATTATTAGAGGCAACAGCTGATGATGCCTTAGGCTAGGAAGATACCTGTGCAATTATTTACTTTTTACCTTTAATATTATATACCTAGGTTTAAATCTAGCATCTAATTTTTTGCTCTCTCCATTTGTTACCTGTTCAGTTTCTTTTCTCTGTCTTCTTTTGGACTGATTCTTTTTTAACATTTTATCTATTTCTTCTACTGATTTGGAAGTTACAGCCTCTATTTTTGTTCTATTTTGTTCAGTGGTTCCCTAAGAATTATACCATGCATTAAAAGTCTAGAGTTAACCAAAATCTTGCTTTAAAAGACCTAAGCAGGGGCACCTAAACGGCTCAGTCGGTTAAGAGTCTGACTCTTGACTTCAGCTCAGATCATGCGGTTCCTGCACTTGAGCCCGACATCAGGCTCTCTGCTGTATGCTAGGAGCCTGCTTCTAATCCTCTGTCCCGCTTGCACTCTCTCAGTAATAAAACATTAAAGGGGCGCCTGGGTGGCTCAGTCAGTTGGGCGTCCAACTTCGGCTCAGGTCATGATCTTGCAGTCCATGAGTTCGAGCCCTGCATCGGGCTCTGTGCTGACAGCATAGAACCTGGAGCCCGCTGCTGAGTCTGTGACTTCCTCTCTCTCTCTGCCCCTCCCCCGCTCAAGATCTATCTCAAAAATAAATGTTAAAAAAAAATTTTTTTAAAGAAATAAACATTAAAAAAATAAATAAAGACCTAAGCAAGCATCAGTCAATGGCAATGTGTGGACCCTGTTTGGATTACAATTTGAAGAAACTAAATGTAAATTTTTAAAATCTTTTTTTTATGGAGCAGTAAAAATACTCAGTATGGTACCATGATGATGAACACATGTCATTATACATTTGCCCAAATGCATAGAACATACAACATTAGTATGAATCATAATGTAAACTATGGACTTTGGGTGACAATGATGTGTCAGTGTAGGTTCATCAATTGTAACAAATGTACCACTCTGGTGGGGATACTGATAATGGGGGAGGTTATGCAATATATGGGGGCAGATGGTGTATGGAAAATACTTTCCCCTCAAGTTTGCTGTGAACCTAAAACTGACCTAAAAAAATTATTATGACCGAAAAAATTAAGTTGGTAAAAAAAAAAAAAATCATTTTGGATAAAGAAATACCTGAGAAAGTTTCCAGTTGTTAGATGTTCAGTACTCCCCTTTTTTGTTCCATAAGATATTTCAATAAATGTGAATGTTGCATTAAAAAAACAAAACCAGGGGCGCCTGGGTGGCTCAGTCGGTTGAGCGCCAACTTCGGCTCAGGTCACGATCTCGCCGTCCGTGAGTTCGAGCCCCGCATCGGGCCCCTGTGCTGACGGCTCGGAGCCCGGAGCCTGTTTCGGATTCTGTGTCTCCCTCTCTCTGACCCTCCCCCATTCATGCCCTGTCTCTCTCTGTCTCCAAAATAAATAAACGTTAAAAAATAAATAAATAAATAAATAAATAAATAAATAATAAAAAAACAAAACCATCAGCAGTTGTGGGGAGCCTGGGAGGCTTAGTTGGCTAAATGTCTGACTCTTGATTTAGCTCAGGTCATAATCATTGGGATCTGCACTGGGTGTGGAGCCTGCTTGAGATTCATACTCTCTCTCTTTCTCTCTCTCTCTCCCTCCCTCCTTCTACCCTCCCCCAACTCAAGCTCACTCTCTCTAAAAAAGAAAAGAAAAAACATCATTTTGGAGATGGAGGAAATGTTAACACTGCCTAAATACGTAATGATATTAAGGAATTATGTTTATATTTTTCTGGATAATTGTATTATAGTTTAAGTTTATATATTTTTAGAGATAAAAACAATATATTTATAGATTAAATAATGTGATACTTGGGATCACTTTTAAAATAATGAGGGAGACAACCGGGTGGCTCAGTCAGGTAAGCGTCCAATTCTTGGTTTTTGCTCAGGGCATGGTCTCATTGTTTGTGGGTTCAAGCCCCACATTGGGCTCCACACTGATGGTGAGGAGCCTGCTTGGGATTTCCCCTCTCTCTCTCCCCCCACCCACTAGTAAGCTTGCTCTCTCAAAATAAAATAAAAAAATAAAATAAAATAAAATAAAAAAAATAAAACAAAGAGGAATATGTAAGAAACCATTTTAGTCTTGAGTTGATCATCATTGGCCAATGAATACATAAATACATGGAGGTTTCATTATACTCTCCTTTGCTTTTACATATTTAAAGTTTCCCATACAAAGGATATTTTTAAAACTGACCCTCCTTCTATATAATACAAAGACCTCAGAACCTAGAACCCTTTATTCCCCTTCTGCTATTGCCTTGTCTTTTAATCCATTAGACGGTCTCACTGTTTTATGCAGTTACGATTCATTTTTATTTTCCAAGTATGTGTCACTTTACTTTTCAGCCCTTCATACGTTTCTTTCCTGCCATGTGGTATCAATTTCATTCTGCCCAAGTATGTCCTATAGAACTGCACTACTATGATGCATATGGCTATTTAATTAAAACTTCAGGGGTGCCTGCGTGCCTCAGCACGTTGAGTCCAACTCTTGATTTTGGCTCAGGTCATGACCTCACAGTTTGTGAGTTCAAGCCCCACATCAGGCTCTGCACTGAGTGCGTAGAACCTGCTTGAGATTCTCTCTCCCTCTCTCTCCGCCCTTCCCCTGCTCATGCTCTCTTTCAAAACAAACAAACAAACAAACACACACTTCAGTACCCTGGGGAACCTGGGTGGCTCCATCAGTTGAGCCTCCGACTTCAGCTCAGGTCATGATCTCACCGTTGATGAGCACAAGCCCTCCATCGGGCTTGCGGCTGTCAGCGCAAAGCCGGATTTGGATCCTCTGTCCCCCTCTGCCTCTCCCCCATTCACATTTCCTCTCTCTCTCTCAAAACAAACAAACAAACAAACAAACAAACCAAACTTTAGTACCTCAATCACACTAGCCACATTTCAAGTGTTCAATGGCCCTATGTGGCTTAAGACTATAATACTGGACAGCACAGATAAAGAGTATTTCCTGGGGCGCCTTAGCGGCTCAGTTGGTTAAGCGTCTGTCTTCAGCTCAGGTCATGATCTCACAGATCCTGAGTTTGAGCTCTGCGTCAGGCTCTGTGTGACAGCTCAGAGCCTGGAGCCTACTTCAGATTCTGTGTCTCCCTCTCTCTCTTCCCCTCCCCTGCTTGCGCTCTGTCTCTGTCTCTCTCTCTCTTACTCTCTCAAAAATAAATTTACATTAAAAAATATTTTTAAGAGTTTGGCCACAAACTTACTAAGTTTAAGATGCTTTAGCTAGGTTATAAGGTTCTTGTGGATATAGACAAGGTTTTCTTTTAGTGCCATTTGCACCCATAAGTACTTTGTGTAACAGTGTTACATACATAGGTGGTATTCAACTAACCAAGGATTTCTCTCAGTACTACTGACATACTGTGACTTTGTCACAGATTTTTCTATGCATTGTATGACATTTAGCAGCATCCCTGGTCTCTACCCATCAGATGCCAGTAACACCACCCTGTCCCCCATTTTATGACATCAAAAAAAAAGTCTCTACACATTGCTGAATGTCCCCTGGAGGTAAAATATACTTGATTGAGAACCACTAATGCTTAATTTCTATATACTGGGATATTACCATCCTTTCACTCAACTGGACACATCAAAGTTATATGAGAAATACAGAACCCAGAAATGGACCCACAAATGTAATGGCCAACTAATCTTCAACAAAGCAGGAAAGAATATCCAATGGAAAAAAGACAGTCTCTTCAGAAAATGGTGCTGGGAAAACTGGACACCAACATGCAGAAGAATGAAACTGAACCACTTTCTTATACCACACACAAAAATAAATTCAAAATGGATGAAAGACCTATAAATATGAGACAGGAAACCATCAAAATCCTACAGGAGAAAACAGGCAGCAACCTCTTTGACTTCAGCCACAGCAAGTTCTTACTAGACCAGTCTCTGGAGGCAAGGGAAATAAAAGCAAAAATGGAACTACTGGGACCTCAGCAAGATGAAAAGCTTCTGCACAGCAAAGGAAACAATCAACAAAACTAAAAGGCAATGGATGGAATGGGAGAAGATATTTGCAGATAACATATTGGATAAAGAGTATCCAAAATTTATAAAAAACTCATCACACTCAAAATACAAAAAACAAATAATCCAGTGAAGAAATGGGCATAAGACATGAATAAACATTTTTCCAAAGAAGACATCCAGAGGGCTAACAGACATGAAAAGATGCTCATCATCACTCATCATCCGGGAAATACGAATCAAAACCACAACGAGATACCACCTCACACCTGTCAGAATGGCTACAATTAACAACTCAGGAAACAACAGATGTTGGTGAGGATGCAGAAAAAGAACTTATGCACTGTTGGTGGGAATGCAAACTTATGCAGCCACTCTGGAAAACAATATGGAGGTTCATCAAAAAAATTAAAAATAGAAATACTCTACAACCCAGCAACTGCACTACTAGGTATTTATGCAAAGGATACAAAAATGCTGATGTGCAGAGGCACATGCACCCCAATGTTTATAACATTGTCAACAATAGTCAAATTATTTAACTATCACTATCAACAATAGTCAAATTATTTAAAGAGCCCAAAGGTCCATTGACAGATGAATGGATAAAGATGTGTGTGCATTGCAAATGGCAAGATTTCATTCTTTTTGATCGCCAAGTAACATTCTAGTGTGTGTGTGTGTGTGTGTGTGTGTGTGTGTGTGTGTGTGTGTGTATGCGCACGTGCATATACACACACTGGAATATTACTCAGCAATTGAAAAGAATGAAATCTTGGCATTTGCAACAACGTGGATGGAACTAGAGTGTATTATGCTATGTGAAATAAGTCAGAGAAAGACAAATATATGATTTCACTCATATGTGGAAGTTAAACAAAACATGAACATCGAGGAAAGAAAGGAAAAATAAGATAAAAACGGGGAGGCAAATCATAAGACTCTTAAATACAGAGAACAAACTGAGGGTTGCTGTGGGGGGTGGGGGGAGGTGGGGGGGGGGGGCTAACGGGTGATGGTCATTAAGGAAGGCGCTTGTTGGAATGAGCACTGGGTATTATATGTTAAGTGATGAACCACTAAATTCTACCCCTGAAACCAATACTACGCTATATGCTAACTTGGATTTAAATAAGTTTTTAAAAAAATGAGTAGATAGACGTGCCACTTATAGAGATGGTACTCTAGAAATAGGATCCGCTTTAGGTGGAAAAATAAGAGTTAAGTTTTGGCTTGTAAGTCGTCCGGGTGAAAATGTCCAATGACAACTTGGCTGTACAAAAAGAATGGTCATTGGGGCGCATGGGTGGCTCAGGTGATTGAACATCTGACTTCAGCTCAGGTCATGATCTTGTGGTTAATGAGTTCAAGCCCCACACTGGGCTCTGTGCTGACAGCTCAGAGCCTGGAGCCTGCTTAGGGTTCTGTGCCTCCCCGCCCTTGCCCTCTCTCTGCCCCTCCCCCACTTGCACTTGGTCTCTCTCAAAAATAAATGAACATTTTTTTTTTTTTTTTTAAAGAGAGGTCAGAGCTATAAGTACACTTTTGGGACTCATCAGCATATAAAATGGCATTAAAAGCCAAAGGAGTGGATGAGATCTTTGAGGCTTAAGAGAAAAATGTATACTGAATTAATGTACAAAGAATTGGTTTATTTATAACTTCAAACTTACCATCTAGGAACATCTTACATCTATTCATGTATTCCTAACTTTTACTCTATGAATAAAATTTTGTGTTGTGTGCTAAAAACAAAACAAACAAACAAACAAACATATACGAGGTAAGAATCCATCCATGCCCAAACTGTAGCCCACCCCAATCCAGCATTTCTCAAATTGTGTTTCCTAAAGCTCCAGAGGACTGTGGTGCTGAGAAAGGCAAGGGGTTAAGGAGTAAGCATAGGTTGGAGGTGACAGAACAGTTTCACCCTCACTAAAGCAAAACCATCTCCAAGTGTTACAGGATTATATAGAGAACATTATTTATTTTTAAAAGATGTCTTTTCTTCAGATATAAAACGGTTAAATTTTTAAATCTCAAGTAAGAATTACTTAGCAGCTCTATTGTACTGCTATTCCACACCCAAGTCCTTATTAACATAAACCTAGAGAAGATTTACTACATTCATCTGCAAGTCCTGGCATGTATGTGATTTACCTGTGCTCCTGTCTTGTTTTTTTACTCTAGCCAAACAGAAATCAGGTAAAAGGTGTATGGATAAATTAGGGCCTCAAAATTAGATTCTGAAATATAACTCATTCAAATAAATTTTAAATACCAAATTACATAGCATGAACTTGTTTTAGGCAGTACCCAGAATGTTGTGACTCCCTTTCTCCATTAGGGTTAAACTTCCTTGTCTTACATAACATACATTTACTCCCAAGCATGCTATATAAAAAATAACTTTCATGCTCTACTATAAACTTGTCTAAACCAGTTTTAATATTGTTTTAAATATTACAGTATAATCTCAGGTACCCTAAAGATCACATCCTTATACAAAGCTATGTTTATTTCTTTGAATTTCTGATACCAAAAGATGTGATTAAATCAGAGCCATGCTAATAAATTAAATTCCTAATTCCCATAGAAGCTTTGTATTTATCAGATCTACATTCCCTATTTCTCTGTCTACATTCTATCTGTGCATCCCAGTGTCCCTATTTAACTGTAAAATTATGAAGTCATTACAAAGCTGTTCTCCATAAAACCTAAAACAGAAATGTAATCTAAGGATAAAAAATATTTATTGATGATTATTTAATATTCATGTTTAAAATAAGCTCAAGTTCCTTATCTAAAGCACATAAATTACACACACAAATACATACACAAACACTAAACTAAGAAGTAGTAAGGATTCATCTGGATATTAAGTCCAGAACTTCCCATGCACAGGCCAAACCCTAATCTTCCTCCTATACTCCCTGATGTTGCTATGACCTTTTTTGACCTCCCTGAATTAGAAATGTGAGAGCTACCCTTAACTTCCTCCTTGTCTTCTTCCTCATGTCTCTACATACAATTGGTCATCAAAGACTATAGGGTCTACTTCACATCTCTTTTTCTCTTAATTTCTTTTTTCTCAAATAGGCAACAGTTTTATATAGCTCAAAAATCCAAACACAGAAATGTATGCATTGAAAGTCTCAATGGAAGCACTTACACTATTACCCTTCCCCACAGCCACAAATAATCACCTTTACTAGTTTCATGAGTATCCTTCCACTATTTCTATTATTACCAAATGGTAGCATTACTACATACACTGTTCTCCACTGGCTTTTTTACTTAACACATCCAGGAGATCTTTTCCCATTAGTCCATAGACAGCTTCCTCATTTTTTGTACAGATGCTTAGTATGCTGTTGTGTGGATAGGTCTTAGTTTATTATGGCTGGACACTATCACTATTACAAACAACACTGCAACTAAGAACTGTGTAAATATATCACTTCATTTCATATAACTGTAGGATAAATTCCCTCAAGTAGGATTGAGACAAAAGTAAATACAATTGTAATGTTGATACACATTGTGAAATTACCTTCACATCATTTATAAATTAGTCCTCTTCTCTCCACTGTCTTTGCCACTGCATTCTCATGCCTACTTTAAAAAAATTTTTTTAACCTTTATTCATTTTTGAGAGACCGAGTATGAGCAGGAGATAGGCAGAGAGAGAGGGAGACACAGAATCCAAAGCAGGCTCCAGGCTCTAAGCTGGCAGCACAGAGCCTGATGTGGGGCTCCAACCAACAAACTGTGAGATCATGACCTAAGCCGAAGTCAGAGGCTTATCGGACTAAGCCACCCAGGTGCCCCTCTCATGCCTATGTTAAATCAAGTACCCCTTTAACTGGTTTCCTTCCATCCCAACTATTGTCAATCCTATTGTCAACTGATCATTATTTTAATGATTTTTTAAATATACACTATAATATTCCAATTTTTAAGTTTCAAAGATTACTGAAAAACTCCCTTCAATTTCCCTCCTTATTTCTACTGTCCAAACCCAATCCTCTATCCATCACCCAAGAGTTAAGCACTTTACTACCAGTTCGGGATTTACCTTACCAGACCATATTCTTCACATTTACACGCATATATACCTACCCGCCCCTCCAAAATACAGCACTGTTCTGGTTTTTTTCCTTATGTGTATATTTAATAACATAGTATATATACTGTTCTACAACTTATCGCTCAGTATATGCCGTGTTCATTTCTTCAAATGACATTTTATCCCATAGTATGAATATACCAATTACTTGGTTATTTTACTATTATGACCAGTTTTATTTTTCCAGATTTTTTATCATTATAAACTGCTGCAATGAGCAAACTTGTATATGCCTCCTTATGCACATATAATAGTGTTCCTCTAGTGCAGACAACAGGCAATAGACTTGTTGGGAATACCATTTTAAATTAATAGATACTAACAAACTGCCCACATCAATTTACATCCCCAAACCAACTTATATTCCCAACAGTTTATATAATACTATTTCCTCACAATATAGTCAATTTTAGTATTAGCAAGCTTTTAAAATTTTGCCTAACTTTAATATGTAGCTCTCATCTTACTAATGAGATTGCATAACTTACCAAATATTTATTGGCCACTTACGTCTTTTCGTCTGAAACTGCCAGTTTGTATTCCTTGTTTTTCTATGTCACTGTTTCTTTTTAAGAGTGCATTATATATATATATATTTCTTGTTTATTATATACATTACAAATATTCTTCCCAGTTTATTTGAACTTTCTGTATTTTGGACATTGTCATAAAGTCTTAAATTGGGGTTTGGCTCAATTTATCAAAATATCTTCCTAAAACATACAGTCATGTATTCCAATCACCTATCAAATACAGACTTTAATTATATGTATATTTAACTTGAAGTGAAAAATAAATAGTTGGCCACCTACCATTCCACTTCATAAACATAAAGCCCAGAATTACCCTGAAATGGGAATCTCCCATCTCCTCAGTGGGTCTCTGTTCTCAAATGCTTCTTATAGAGTCAATTTAACATTGCAATGGGTGAAAATTTAATGTTTAAAAAACTTTATTTGGTACAACATAACCCATAAATGTAGGTCAACTTCCACTAGGGCACAATTGAGGAAACAGCAATATATTTCATCACTTGGGGAAAAACTGGCTGTATTGGACTTACTGAGAGATGATATCTCTACTTCCCATGTAGCAACTTCCTACAAAGCATTTCAGACTTTTCTGGATCTGGCCCGTGCATCACTGTGGCTTCGTCAACTCACCACTTCCTACTTGCATTTATACTCCAATAATACAGTTACCTATAATTACCCCTACATACTATTCTGTCTTGGGACATCATTCCTTTATATGTTATTTTACCTAAGAAGTCTCCTTACCCCAAATTACCTCACCATGTATTCATATTCTTTCTTCAAAACTCAGTTCAGACATTACCTCCTCCAACAAGCTCCTGTTGCCCTTCTCAGCAAAAAGAATTAATCATTTCTCTATTTTCTCATTGTGCCCTGAACCTACTTCCATAAATATATGGATTCCACTCTATTACAAGGATTTGTTTATAAGCTCTCCTCTCCTGTAAGCCTTAGGAAGTCAGGAAGCGTTTATCTCATTCTTATGTGTATTTTAGTATTCAGCAGTTTCTAGTATCCCACTCAATAGCTATTTGCCAAATTAAACAAGTCCTCTCTATTCAGCAGTACAACAAACACTAAAAACACATACACAAAATAATTGAAACCATGTTCTTTAACTGAAGATATTTCATAACCTGAAAGGATATGTGGATTATAATAAGAGTGGTTGTGATTCTTTTTCTTAAGTGGGCTTATACCGTAGATCACTGTTTTCCAAGCTGTAGGTCATGACCCTTTAGCAGACTGTGAAATCATTTAGCAGGTTAAAGTCAACATTTTTAAAAGTATCACCATATAGCAAATACAGTAAAAGTAAGCCATGTTTCATGAAATTGTTGTTCCAGTCATAAATACGCACACAGAACACACACAACATGTACGCAAAATACATTTATTGATGTATTGATTATTGATGCAAAATACATTTTTTACTCTGGGTCACAATAAAAAAATAATTGGAAAGCAACTTCCATAGTCGCTATACAGGTTCAGAGAAGCTTTAAATCAACAAACAAAGTGATGTAGTCGAGGAAGGCCTCTTCAATGAAAGACATTTGTTTGGAGCACAGTCTAGCTCCCCACTACCTCTCTAATCTATCACTCCTCCTTACTCATTCTGCTCTAGGCACACAAGTCTTCTTCATCATTCAAACAAGCCAAACATGTTCCCACCTCAGGGTCTTGCACACGTTGTTTCTTCTGCCCAGAAAGCTCTTCACTTCTATAACTGCATGGTTTACTCCCTCATTCTAGGACACCCAAAGAGATCTTTCCCTGACCACCTAAAATAGCAACCACCTTCCACCATTCTCACCCCTTATCCAGTTTTATTCCTTTTCATTCCACTCACTACCACCTGGTAATTTATTTACTGTGCTTTTCCTCCCCTCTCATCCTGAATGTCAGCTCCAAGAAAACAGAGACTGTCTTCTGTTTTTATTACCATACCACCAAAGATTAGGACAGGGCCCAGCTAAAAGCAAACATGTCAATAGGCTCTGACAAGACTATCAAGGAAAAGGAAAAGGAAGAACATGCAGAATTGTGCCTGAGCATGGTAAACTACAGAGGAAACAAGGTTGAAGTAAGGTTGAAGATGCACAACGTGAAAGGTTTGAAAGCCAGAAAGCAGAGTTTGGACTTTATCCTGCAGACAATTGGAAGTCATTCAATGTTTTGAGCAAACGGTGATCCATTCAAACATTTATTCAGCACAAGTTCAATTCACTTTGCTTGGCACAATGCAGAGTGCAAAGGCCAATAGCACATGCTCTCTCCTCCACTGTTTAGGTTTAATAGCAGTGGGTTCAAAAAAAGTTTTAGGAAAATTATTCTGGCAGCCGTATGTAGGATAGATTGGACGAACAGACTCTAAAGCTAGAAAGGGAAATAATAGGCAAAGCAGAGCCTCAGGACAAAGTGAGATCCAGTAAAGAGTAATCTAAAGAATTGTGCTGACTAATGGGTATAAATAATAAATTAGAAACATGTATTATAAACAACTTTAAGACTTAAGTATGATGATGATAAAGCTTACAAAGAAAAACTGAGCAATTTCCATCACTTTTAGATTTATTACCCAACCACTGCACTTAACAATCAAAGTGATCCAAGACAAAAAGTTGTGTGGAAGCAAGATTCCTAGAAAAGCAAAAAGAATTCACTTCCATTCAGTTCACAAAATAAGACGAAAGAATAGATTCATCATGGTGACAATGAAAAAAAAAAATGTGCAAGCTCGTACTCTATTTTTTTTTTTTTTGAGAGACTGAGAGAGGGCACAAGCAGGGATGGGGTGGGAGGGGAGGCAGGGAAGAGAGAGAGACCCTTAAGCAGGCTCCAGGCTCAGTAGAGCCCAATGCGGGGTCTCGTTCCCACAACCCTAGGATCATGACCTGAGCTGAAATCAAGAGTCAGACACTAACCAAATGAACCACCCAGGCACCCCTCTATTCACTTTTTCAATTAAGTAGAAATCAAATCAATGTTATCTTTTGAAAAAGAGAAAGAAGACACACCAGAAAACAGAAAAATATGAGATTAATAAAACAATGGCCAAGTAACGAAGGCCCGTTGGGAATTGTTCAGCATAAATTCAGTGGCCAAGAAATCGTCATTACCCACCTTCCCCCATAAATATGCTGTGACTGTGAAGAAAAACAGAGGAGATAGTGGAAAGATTTAACAACAGGTAAATATGAAAGAAGTGACTGGTGTTAAGTTCAGGCTATTATCTAATGCATACAGGAATAAACTAAGACAGAGAAATTGAGAGTCTGTATGAAAGGAATGGCTGAAGACACAGGTGGAACAATCACAGGGGCAAAATGTAAGACTTCACACAAGCCAGGATATAAGGGAAATTTTTCAGATCATTCACTTAAACACCATACCATCTGCTATGGTCTGAATGCCTGTGTGTCTCTCCCTCGCCCCCAAATTTATATGCCAAAGTGATGCTATTAGGGAGGTGGAATGTTTGGGAGGTGATTAGGTCATGAGGAAGGATCATGAGTAAAGTTTACGTCCTTCTAAAAAAAGCACCCAGAGAGCTCCCTTGCTCCTTCCAGCACATGAGAATACAATGGACAAGTCTGCAACTGGAAAAGGGTCCTCCCCAGACCCCAACCATGCTAGCACCTTGATCTTGGACCTCCCAGTCTTCAGAACTGTGAGAAATAAAGTTCTGTTGTTTATAAGCTACCAAGTCTGTGTTTATTATAGCAGCTCAGACTAAGGCACAGTTTAAATTTTTTCCCTCTGTTTAGATACATGGTAAGTGTTGTAGACACAAAAGAGTACAGGAATCAAAGACTGGACAACCAATTTTATAAGAGGAAATGACCTAATTCCAGTGTACAGTTCTACAATTAATAATATTATGACTTAGGGGGTAAATATCCATCCACAGCTGCAGAATGGAAGGGCATATTAAAAGAAAAGTACCATAGCGGCCTCTACTCACCTCCTTTAAAAGAATTACTACTGTAGTAAACCAAGTTACAACAATCACACTCCTGGGTATTTACCCAAAGAAAACAAAAACACTAATTCAAAGGAATACATGCACCCCTATGTTTATAGCAGCATTATTTACAATAGCCAAAGTATGGAAGCAGCCCAAGTGTCCACTGATTGATGAAATGGATAAAGATGTGATGTGATATATATATATATACATATATATATATATATATATATATATACACACACACATATATATATACACACACATATACATGCAAAATATATATATATGCAAATATATATGCGTGATGAAATATTATTCAGCCACAAGAAAGAATGAAATCTTGCCATTTACAACAACATATGGCTAGAGAGTATAATGCTAAACAAAATCAGTCAGAGAAAGACAAATACCATATGATTTCACTCACATGTGGAATTTAAGAAACAAAACAAGGGGGAAAAATGAAAGTCAAAGCAAGAAACAGACTCTTAATTATAGAGAACTATCTGATGGTTAACGCGGGGGGGGGGGTGATGGGTAAAATAGGTGATGGAGATTAAAGAGTACACTTGATGTAATGAACATAGGGTGATGTACGTTACTATTAAATTACTATATTGTACATCTGAAACTAATATAACACTGTATGTTAACTGGAATTAAAAAGCAAAATAAATAAAATAGAAAAATAAATAAATTAATGTCTTATCCCTCAAGTATAAAACAGAAAAAAGGTAACTGGGTTAGAGGTTAGTCTCTTCTAGAAGATTCTACACAATGTAATAGAATCAACAATATTGGTGGAGATCTAGCATATTTTATCATCAAAGGAAATAAACGTGAACATTTTGTTTTCTTTTTAATTGTTTAATTTTTAAATTCATGGATTATAAAGCTATATAATAACATGAAAAGGTGTATGTTTTAATATTAAAATAGGACTCAAAACTGAATAAATATTCTACGGGTTCCTTAACTGCAATTCCAAAATACAAAAACTCTTTTGATGGTAAAACCTTACCTGAACTGACATGAAGCTATTTATAGCCTTTACCCCATTTGGTAAAAATGTTCATACATCTTGCTACAGAAATAGTAATATGTCTGAAGAGGACTGGACTCTGTTGAAAGATTATTACCTTGCCTGTATCCAAAAAACTCTTTTAATTCCCAAACCTATTAGACCCCAAGGGTTTTAGTGGGCTATGATCCTATAATACTAATGGCTAACATTTGCTGAGCTATTAAATGTGTCAGACACTGTTCTGATCACTTTATATGCAGTAAACCATTTAATCCTACCAACCACCATGACATACGTACTATAATCATCCCTGATTTACAAAGTGGCAAACTGAGGCACAAAGAGATTAAGTAAATTGTCTGAAGTCACAAAGCTAGAGAGTGACTAAACTGGGATGAGTACATTTAAAATATTACATGTAAGAGGGAGAAAACACAAAATAGAGAACTGATTATGATAGAATGGTAGGATTCAGTGATTGTTTTCTCTATTCAATTAATGTATTACTATTAGAATAGTAAAGAATCAAACTTAAAAAAATACAAGACTTCATTAACCTACAAAGTCCTATTTATGTGCAATTCCTAAGTCAAATTGCATAAACTGCACAGTATAAAACCCAGGCTCCTCAGTTTATGCTAATCATCTTCAATTTTTTATTGAAGTACAACATTTTAATATGCTTTTCACTACAAGAAATACACAAAAACATGTATTCATTTTAGTAATCAGAAAACCTGAATAAACAAAAAGAAAATAATCACTTTTAAAACTACACTCAGAAAAAATCAATTACAATTTGGTACATACCCTTCCAGATGTCAATACAATTTTTCCTTGAACAATGCAGGGCTTAGGGGCACACATACACCCCCCCCCCCCCATACACACACACAGCTGAAAATCTTGAGTATAACTTTTCTCTCCCCAGAAACTATTAATAGCCTACTACTGACATGAAGCATAATTATGGATAACATAAACAGTCAATATACGTATTTTGTATATGTTATATACTGTATTCTTACAGTAAAGCAAGCTATAGGAAAGAAAATATTAAGAAAATCATGAGAAAATACAGTACAGTACTGTACAACACAAACAAAAACCTGTGTATAAGTGGACCCAAGTAGTTCAAAGCCCTACGGTTCAAGGATCAAGTGTATTATTTGTTTTTTAACCAAAATGGAATTGCTTTTAAACCTACTTTTTCACTTAACATATGTCAAGACATCTCTTCATGACTTTACCTTCTTCTAACATCATATTTTAATAGCTAGGCAGTACCCCACTGTGAATATGTACCCTAACAATCACTGTTAAACATTCAGGTTGTGTACAATTTTACAGTACAGTGATCAAGAGTTACTGACTCTGGAATCAAACTGCTTGGATCCAAGTCCTGGCTCTACCACATACTAACTCTGCTCCTTTAGACAAGCTACCTCACTTCTCTATGCCTGTTTTCTCTTCTGAAAAATGAAGGTATTTTCTACTTCGTATAATTAATGTGGGACGGGGGGGGTCAAATGTTAATACACAGCTTTTACTATCAACAGTGCTGCAATTAGTATGCTCAGAGCTAAATCTTTGCACACACCCTTATTCTTATTACATCAAGAAAAATTCCCTTAAATGAAAATTCCCATGTCAGAAGGTATGACCATTCTTAAGGCTTTGAGTCTGCCAAATTACAGCTGGGTTTAAAGCCCTCATCAAATAGCTCTCTCACTTAATACTCCTTTCTCTTCATCCAAGAAGGTGAAAACTGTGATCCACTTAACAGCTGTTTCACTCAATTAGTTTTCGCTCTTCTACTTCTGTACCGCAAACCTAGACCTGTATCATAAAAACTTAAAACTTTGTAGGAAACTTTAGGATGCCCAGCCCAAATCCTCATTCAGCATATTAATTCCTCCACCCTAGAATCCCTAACTGAACATCATCAGTGAAAGCAGAGAGCCTACCACCCAAACCAACCCATTATATTTTTACTGTTCCATGGAAATTTCTCTTGAAAGAATGTTGAAACCTGCCTCCTCCTACTACTCACTGATCCTAGTTCTTTCTACGCAGATCAAATCTGATCTTTCTG
The DNA here is from genome assembly GCF_018350215.1 of Panthera leo. Lineage (NCBI taxonomy): Eukaryota > Metazoa > Chordata > Mammalia > Carnivora > Felidae > Panthera > Panthera leo. The sequence continues at coordinate 53,537,302 of NC_056684.1, read as the reverse complement.
TGTGATAGACCTTTAAGTATTTACAGATAGCTATCATTTCTTAGATGAGCTTCTTTTTCTTCTTTGAGCCAAACAGGGCATTTTTCAGCCTTTTCTCCTTTCCTCATGTCCATTTCCTCCATGATCAAGGTCCTCTGGATATGCTGTATAGCTCACTGGTTTATAAACTTGAGTGTCTACCACCTGGGGAACTTGAAAAAAATACAGTGGCCCAGGTCCTATCCTACTTAAGCTTGGGCTTCCATGTTTCTGCTCTCCAGGTGATGTAATATGAAGTCTGAGAACTGATGCAAGGGTCACGCGTATTGTGACAGTATTCTACCTAAAAAACTGACACAATATCCCAGGTATAATACAACCAATACAAGTAAAGCAGAGATAACACCTGCTCTTTCTACGTTGTTCTACCAACTCCAAAATGACATTTACTTTAAAAAATATTATACCATAGTGTTGACTCACGGTAAACATACAGTTAAAATGATCCGACTCTTTTCCACATTCTCTATTTGTGCACTAGCACCTTGGGCTCTAACTGCCAGCCTTTCCAATTATTCCCATTAAAAGATTAAGAGAACCAGGACAAAGAGTTTTAGACTCCCATTTCTTAATGTATCAATGACTGCATATGGATTCACCTTCAGTGGAGAAATCATTTCATGCTTTAGCCTCTACACTTCCATCATGGACATACTTAGTCTAAACTCAAGTATACTAGCCCATCAACAACTGAACTGACAGCTGATTGCAACAACACATCTACTCTGTGCAAAACACTGTTATGAACAAGGTGGGAAAACATACAGGCCTTAATACTAGTACACAGACCGTCTGGAGAGCATGATGGAATAACACCTTCAAAAAAGTTAAGTCTAATACCAAGATAGACACGTTAATGCTATAGAAATTAATGACTACTAGTTGGAAAGCTCTGGGGCCAAAGAAATACTAGAAAACTAAGTTACCCTGAACTTTAATGTTTCATTTCCTTTTTTTTTTTTTTTTTTAATATTTACAAGACAGAGAGGAGATGGACCATCAGTGAATTCATCCACACTTAGGCTACTTTCAAAGGGACACTGCACCCTCAAAAATACACACTCAAAATAAATTCATGATTCAAAATTTCATATGAATTCTGAATTCGTGATTTGTTTGCCTTACCTGTCCCTAACTTATGAGGTACTCAAGAGGAGGAAGAAAAAAAAAAAAAAGGCCATTCTACAGATGAGGCCCATTATAAATACATCATAGAGATGCTGGGTGAGGGGGAGATCCCATCTGATATTTATTTTCATTTGCATGGCAAACATCAAAAATATACCTGGCATTTTCAAACAATTATGTCAGGAATGACCAGATGCTTCCTGTTGATGGAACAGTAGAGAACTACAGCCTGACAGAATCAAACTAGAGTTCACAGAAACAACTGGAAATGAATTTAGCTTCATTTCAAAACCATTAAACCAAAGTATGGCCTTACATTTTCGCACATTTACAGCATAACTGGCCCCCAACCTAAAATACCCAGATTGAGAGAAAGAGACAGAGAACTCAAACTCTAAGTTAGGAGACTTAACTCTAAATATATGTATCTGCATTACAAAAGTATTGTTTGACCAAATGTTTCACTGCAGGATTCCTTTTAAATGGAGAGGTCCTGCAGTGCTTTGACAGTGTCCCTTCTTCAAATATTACATTTACACACAAGTTTTCACAGGTACATCTAATATGGAATTTATATTTTACTTCCATAGATTAAGATGTGGAACTAAAAATTAAGGTTAGTCACTTAAAATATTTTCCTGAGTCTCCAGGATATGTACATTAAGCAAACTTTACTCTTGATACTGTTTATATATCTAAATACCAAATTAAAAAACTTAGAACCCAAGACAAAAGTATAGGAATCAACCTTCCTAACCATATTTTTTAAACTTATCTTGTTTAATATACTCATTTGACATGTATGGTGACAGAATAAAAATGACAAATTTCTCAGTTAAAAAAAAAGTGATAAGCATACAGTGGGGTTCTGGGAGTTTTCAGAAGTTACATGGTGTGATACCACAACAGACTGAATGCAGATTTAAAAATCTAGCTGTCTTGTATTAAAGCAGACATTTAAAAGACTTGCAGAAATGCAAAACAATGTCAACTCTTGCCAATATGTGACTTGTGTTAACATGTAATGGAATTTTATTGCTGTTATTTTGGGGGAAATACTTAAAAAGACAGAATTTTTAAAACGCATAAAGCCATCTTTAATTTCCTTAAATTCAAAGTCTGACCCTGAAAGTGGAAGTGTCAAGGCTGACGTTATGGGTCACTGCGAACACATTTAAACCAAGCTGGGTGGGCCTACAAGTGAAATAAAGTATCTGCAAAAAGAATTTTCGACTACTAACATCTACATAATAAATTACAGCGCATCTTTAATTCTGGAATGGAAAATTACTTTACAAGGATTATTTACGGACTACATCAAAAACATTTTCCAGATAAAAACTATACTTCAGGGGGGAAAAAATGTACTTCAGAAAGTAACTTGCCTGAATCCAGACAGCAAATCAGTCTTCGGAGAGAGTACTTAAAATACTTCCACATTACCAAGCCCCCTTCAAAAGTACTGTGGTCGCTACCCGTCCTTTGAGCAGACGTCTGCTCGCCACAGTCCAATCAGGTTTAAAACAAGAGTATGTGTACAGAAAACAAGCTTAAAGTGGGGAAACACACAAAGCAGGCCTCTATAATTCCTTCGGTTTCAGTTTTCACGATGCACCCCTGAGGCTACGCACGCTGATTCAACACGGCAGCACAGCTTCAACGAAGCACACTAAATACACACTGATTTCACTGTGTCCAGGCAAAAATGACCTGGCAAAATTCTCAACTTCTTTTCCGAAGCAGTGCACCCGCCCGGCGGCCAAGTCCCAAGAGCAGAAGTCTCAAGCATCCAGAACCGCGGGCTTTGTCCCCTCAGGGACTTGAGTCCCGGAGGTCGTGGCAGTAGCCGCGATCGTCCCCGCGCGGGCTGGGCCCGGCCCTCTGGTTAACCCTGTCCGGGCCGGCCGGTCCCGCAGGCCCCGCAGCACACCGCGCCCCGGACCGGCCGCCCCCGCCGCCCCTTCCTCGCTCCGGGTAGGCTGGCGGGGCCGCCAGGCGGCCGAGACAAAGAGGCCGGCAGTTCCCGGGGCGGCGGGCGCCGAGGCCCGGCCGGGCCGCGCCAGCCTGCCTCCCTTCCTCTGCCGCCAACCGCCCGCCTCCCGGCGCCCGCAGAGCCCCCACCGCCCCGGCTCGACCCCATCCCCGCCCCGGGGCCGCCGGCCGGGATCCGGCCGGCTGTGAGGCCGCGGCGCGCCGGGGCCGAGGAGGGGGCGGCGGCCGCCACCATGTCTGCCCGCCCCTCCCAGAAGCGGGGTGCCCAGCGGACAAAGCGCGGCTGCGGCGCGGGCGGAGCGGGCGTCCAGGCCGACCCCGCCGACCCCCGCGGAATAAGCGGGGCCAGGAGCCCCGGAAACCCGGCGCCTTAATGCAATAAACAGGAAATCGCGGGGATGATCTGGGTTCCGGGGGAAGTGGAATTATTTTTTACCAGCGAAGAGATCAACTTCCACATCCGGTGGTAACAGGGCCCTACACAGACCCGCACTGACCTGGAAAAGCTTCGGGAGCGGCGACGGGGGAGCAGCAGGAGGTGGTGCGGGGACCCGAGGCGCCTCGTACCCGGCCGGGCTGACGCGGCCCCGCTACACACAAAGCGCTTCAGCTGCACAGGGCGCTATTTTCCGAAAATGCCGCGTCTGGTCGGCGCCCAAAATCCCCACCGAAAAGTCCCCCGTGCTGCGCGCGGAGGGACACATGGTGTGCGAGTGAGTCAAAGCTCCCAGCATCCCTCCCGGACCCGGCCCTTGTCAAGCCCTCGCCTGAGCCTTTCCGCCCCTGCCTTTGGCCGCAGATCGCTCCCCCACTCACTCCCTGACCCCATTCTAGCAGGAGGAAAGGGACGACAGGTCTGATATTTCTTTTTAACGGTCGAAAGGGAAATATGCCATTTGTGGAGCCCGAGCCACACAAAGAAAGCGGCGGAATGATCCGCTCTCGGCGACCGCAAGTCCCGGCTCGCCCGGCGCCTGCGCGGCACGGGGGTGGGAGCTGCGGCCGGCCATGTGCGCGGTGGAGCAGCCCGGCTGGTGGCCGAGTCTTCCCGCCTCTTTCTGCGGGGGCTGGCGGTTGGGATACTAAAGTGCGTGTACCTACCTTCTTTTCTCTCTGACAAGACCGCCGAGACGGGGAATCCCCACTCCGAGGTTAACCAGAGTCGCCAGCAGAGTCCTGGGAGACGGAAGAGCAGCCAGCAGGCTAGGATTTAACTTAAAGTGGCCCTAGATTCAACTAGCCAGATTGGGACAGGAGTAGCGGTTGAGGTACAAGAGGAGGAACGAAGGATGGTCCTTCTCCACTTCCATAAACTGAGCAGTCAGGTTCATGACGAAGACGTACTTATTTCTATAGCCTTTTTTTGTTTGTTTGTTTGTTTGTTTAACATACCGGTGGTGTCACAGGCGTCTCGTACTTAAGAGACCCTAAAATAATTGCTTGCTAATTTTCCTTGGATTACTGTCACCTCGCAGGTAGAGGTCTGTGTTTCCGTGGCTGGAATGTCAAGATTTTTATTGTGTTGTATTTTATTAAGAAAGTAGCAAAAGTTTATTTGGAGGTTGTAATTTACAAAGTAAAAGTCTTTGGAAGTTAATTTACTTGTGATGATTTGCTAAGAAATCCAACACACCGGTATGTTTTTAACAGATGAGTTTAAGAATGACTTTCCTACGTGGCTTTCCCAAGTTGCTAACGTGCAAATTTTGGCTTCCTATATTTAGGAGTTGGTAATATCTGAGACAGCGCCAAGAGTTCAATCCAGGAGAGTTTACAAGCTTAAATGAAATCCATATTACTTTTTGATTTTGTGATTACTTCAGATAAGTAATTTATCTCCAGTTATCCTTTTGTGATATTGACGTGGTAAAGGCTTGTAAGTCTTTAACATATTAAAACATTTTGCCTAAAACAGAAGCAAAGTAAGTGGCATAGGAGCCACATTGTTTTCTTTTGATGTAATGTTTTCAAGGCTTCAGTTGATAAAAACTTGTCAAGTTTTTTATATCATATGCTTTAACATTGAGTTGATTTGAGTAAACGTTGAACTAATGATTGTTACGGAATCCTTGCCCTCCTTGATCTGCCATAGAGCGCAGACAAGTAAATAGGAAACATCAGTAGTAAATGAGGGTAAACTGCTGAATACTGCGAAATCCCATACAAGAGAAATCCTTTACTCACCTGGGAGGGAGGTGAGTAAATTAGCTTTAATAAGGAATTGGGGAAGAGTCTTCCAGGCAGAGGAAGCAATGCATGCAAAGTTAGGAGACAAACTGAAGAGAGTGTTGAGTAAAGAAGATAATGCTGTTTTAGGAGTGCCTAGAGATGTTCTTGAAGACGTTTAATCGTGAAGACCTTGAGTGGTATGTGCAGAGATTAGCTTTTGAGAGCAAAGAGGAACCTGCTAAGTAAAAGTGTCATAGAAATGGATTTGCATGGTAGGCAGATCAGACTTATGCAAAACTCAGAGGCATGGAAAACAGTTTGGAAAAAAACAGTAATATGTGAGAGAGTAATGCCTTGGACTGAGATAGTGACAACTAGTGTAAAGAGTGTGGCCAAAGTAGTTATTGAGAGTTTGGTGATTTAGTTGAGCGGGTAAGGGAATGACAGAGGGAGATGTCAAAGATGACTTCCAGGTGTGTTGGGGAGCAGTTGGAAAGATGGTCCTGTCTTCACTGAGATTAGAAACAGGGAAGAAGAGTAACATGTTATAAGGTTCTGTTTTGACCTGGTTGAATTTGAAGTGTTTGTGAGACAGCCAAGCAGATATGTCTGGCAGGCAATTAGATATTCATTGAAGTTGTTTCATGAACACCCTTCTGTAACTGGCACTGTTGTAAATACTGGAATAGATTAAGCAGCAACAAAACCAACAAGGTTCCTGCTCCTGTTGCTAGTGCAAGGAACAGACCATAAATAAGTTTTACAAAAGGAAAGATAGTATCTTATAATATGCTCCATTAAGAAAATAAAAGGGTATTTGAATAAAGCGTTTCTCTAGGGGAGTGAACAGGCAAAATTTTGGAGGTTGATCAAGAAGTAGCTTCTTGGTTGATCAAGAGAAGGTATTCTCTGAACTAAGACCTAAATGGGAATAAGTTAAGGGCAGTATTTGAGACTAAAGGGAATAGCAGAGCAAAATCCTAAGGTGAGAAAGAGTTTGTTGTGCATAGCAAGGAGGCCAATGTAACAAGTTTAGAAAGCAAGAATGGTAGAAGCAGTCGGCTGCCTTGGTAAGTTTAAGCGCAGTAGAAGGCATTGAAGGGTTTTAGGAAAGGAGTAACATGGTTAGTAGCAATAGAGAAAAGGTGGATAATTTGAAGATATATTTGGTGATTAGACCTGACCTGTATTGCTAATGAGTTGACATGAGTGAGGGAACGGGAAGAATCCAGAGTTATTCTTAGGTTTGGGCATGATTATCTAGGCTAGCGCTGTCCAATATAAATATAAAACCACATATGTAAGTTTATAGTAGCCAGACACATTAAAAAAGAAACCATTGCAGTTAATTTTAATGTTAATTTAATTTTAATCCAGTATAGTCAAAATAGTATCATTTCATATGTGATCAATATTTAAAAATATTAAATGTTTTGCAGTCTTTTTCTCATTACTAAATATGTGTTCAAAATCTGGTGTGTATTTTATGTTTAAACATACCTCAATACTTGATTCCATAAAATTTACAGTTGAAAAAGTAGATTAACATGCCCAGTCATTCTGAACATACTTAAAAGTATTGCAGTATTTGAATTATGTATCATTCGTTATTTAATTTTAAATTAAAGATTAAAATTTTAATTCCTAAATTAGTCACATTTTAAGTGCTCAATAGCCACATGGCTAGTAGCTACTATATTGGACAGTGCAGTCTAGTGGAAAATCAGAGTAAAAAAGTTGTGTGGAACCAGCCTGGAAGGCCTTGGATGCCATGTTAAAGGATAGGGATTTTATCTTAGATGCAAGGGGAATAATAGATGGTTTTTGAGCTAGAGTGACTCAATGTTGTACTTAAGGCTAGAAAAAAACAGTAGGGGGCGCCTGTGTGGCTCAGTCAGTTAAGCACCCAAATGTTGGTTTTGGTTCAGGTGGTGATCTCAGGGTTTCCTGGGTTTAAGCCCCACGTGAGGCTCTACAGTGCAGAGCCTACTTGGGATTTTCTCTCCCTCTCTCTGCCCCTCTCTGACTCGTGCTGTCTTGGTCTCTCTCAAAATAAATAAATAAATAAACAAACTTTAAAAAAGAAAAAAAAAAAAAAAACAGTAGGTGTCTAGCTGGTGACTCAGGAACAAGAGCAACCCTTCAGTTCAGTCCCACTTTCCAGGCTCTAACTTCAGCCCTTCAGATTCAGAAGTCTGATTTTTGTCAGTGCTCCAGAGCAGTGCTACCAAAGTATGGTCCACAGGGTAATGCCAGTCTGCAAACCCTCTGCTATTGTTCCTAGACAAGGCATTTACAAAAAGTGAATAAGAATTTGGGAACTTACAGTAATTGAAGACTAGTTTTATGTCTGTGGATCTGCATTGTTTTATATGTCTTTGTTTAAATAGCTTTTTCTAGTAATTCATATTTAATAGAGGTACCTATGATCTTTCACCAGAGAGAAATTTTTTTTTTTTTTTATTTTGATGATGAGAGGTTTTGGGTTTGTTTTTTTCCCCCAGATATGCAAACTGTGTGTCCTCTATGCCATTAAGATCATCTTTTTTTCTCTTACGTTACTGTTAAATAATGCCTTTTTTTCTAGGTGTCAGTGAAAGCCAACTCCTTTCTTTTTATTTCATATCTTCACACTTCTGAATCACAGATTTAAGCGCACTGACTTGATCACATGTCACTTGGCCCTTGTCCACATAGTTATGCTCCCCCACTGTACTGTTTGTTGTTTGCAGACCTCTTTGATTCATTGGGTTTTCAGAATGACTTCAACTGTTAGGCATTTTTCTATATGAACAGGGTGATAAGGAGACTCTCGTTCTGCACCATCTGCCTCCTGAGCATGCTCCAGGGCCATCACCATCAGCCTCTGCATCTCCTGGTTGACCAGGTTTAATATAAATTCACAAATTTGATTACCCATATTTTTTATTCTTATGGTCCCTCAGTTTGTTGTGCAACAGTTACCTAATCTTCACTGCACCATAGGTAATTTGTGAAGCCCTGCTCTAGAGGTACTGAGACAGAGTCACAAGAACCAAATTCCCAGATTACCTAAAACAAATGCTTTTTTTTTTTTAACTTTATAGTGAGAACTATAGCAGCTAAGAAAGGAATGGACATCTATCTGCTCATTTTCTCCCTCCATAGAGAAATGTAAGGCTACAAAGAAATAACCCAAATTTATAATAGCTACCACTTATTAAATGTTACTGTTTGCCAGCCACTGTGCAAAATCGGTTATATATGTTGTCTTGTGTCACATTTAACCCTCACAACAACACTAAAAAGGTATTATTAACCCCATTTTTCCAGTAAGGTAACAGAGGCCAAAATAGTCTAAATAACTTGCCTAAAGTCACAAAGCTGATAAATGTTAGGCAGGATTCCAATACAGGTCTCATTTCAAAACCATTGTCTCTAGCAAATTCCCTAGTACAATGATTCTGTTTTGTTTTAGCGATAGTACATGAAGTTGACTACATTACCTCCGAGAGAGTTCATTAGTGAATTTGGGCCAGAATAAGGGGAGTTTGTGGTATTCTAATGCCACCAGACAAATGTGTTCAACAGTAGAAAAGTGTCTGCTTTGCTCCTATTTAGAATTTATAGTTTTCCACAAATCAATAAAAAAAAAGCCCAGGGCACCTGGATGGCTCCGTCAGTTAAGCGTCCAACTCTTGATTTTGGCCCAGGTCAGAATCTCACGGTTTGTGAGATCGAGGCCTGCATCGGGTTCTACACTGACAGCATGGAGCCTGCTTGAGATTCTCTCCCTTTGCCCCTCTCCCCTGCTCGTGCTCACTCTCTCTCAAAATTAATAAATACTTAAAAAAAAAAAAAGACAACCCAATAGTAAAGGGGGTAAAAGACTTGAACAATTTACCAAAGAGGGTATCTAAATGGCCAATAAACATGTAAAGGCACCCAACTTTTACAATCAGGGAAATGCAAATTAAAACCACAATGAAATACTGCTGCACATTCACAATAATGGCTACAATAGACACTACAGTAAATGCCAAATGTGGCCAAGAATTGGAACAACTGAAACTGTACATTGTTAGTTGGAATGTATATTGATATAGCCACTTTGGAAAGTTCAAAAACCAGACAAAACCAAACTAGATTTAAGGATTTATGTTTAGGTAGTAAAAACTATAAAAAGAAAGGAAATAGTATGCTTTGGGTAAGGCAGTAATATTTGGGAGGAGGGCACAAGGGAGCTTCTGGGGTGCTGGCAACATTTGGTTTCTTGACCTAAGTGCTGGTTACGTGGGTATTCACTTTGTGATTCATTGTGCTGTAGGTTCGGGGGTTGGTGACTTCTCAGTATGTGTATTTTATATATATATATATATATATATATATATATATATATGTATATATATGTGTGTGTGTATATATATATATATATATATATATATATATATATATCATGGTTTTAAAAAATTTGTTGGGAGGAGTGCTTGGGTGGTTCAGTCGGTTGAACATCTGACTTCAGCTCAGGTCATGATCTAACAGTGAGTTCAAGTCCCACATCGGGATCTGTGCTGACCGTGCAGAGCCTAGAGCCTGCTTTAGATGTGTCTCCCTTTCTGTCTCTCTGCCCCTCCCCTGCTCACACTCCCTCTCTGTCTCTCAAAAATAAACATTAAAAAAAAATTTTTAATTTTGTTGGAATTAACAAGTAGGGAAAAAAACTTTTGTGGGCAATTCTGAGATACACATTACCAACTATCACTTCACTGACTGAGCCAGTCTTCTCATCTGTACATTATAAACGTGAAAGATAAGTTAGGGCTGAATTATGGGAGAGGCAGTGGTTAAAAAAAAAAAAGAGAGAGAGACAGATGCAAAAACTACCGCAGAACTTGAGGCAATATGGGAAGGTGAAAGACCATGGCAGTTGGAGTGAGGAGCCCCAAGTTCAAGTCTTAACTGGTTTCTAACCTAGACTCTAACCACTCTAGGCATGTGACCTGGGCGTGTCTCCTAACTTCAGGTTTTGTACTCTGAAAACAAATTCAGTATTGCTAGCAGAAAATTAGAAGTTATTCACATCAAGGTAGTAATTGAAGCTATGGGAGTGAATGAGATCATTTGGAGACAATATAGAAAAAAGAGAAGTAAAGAGGAGGGGAAATCAGCATTTAACCTGCATACCGTTTGCTCTACGTGTGTTATCATTTATTCCTCTCAGATTCCAAGGTAGCCAATTTGTCCTTATTTGGTAGATTGACTAGGGACTCACAGCAAAAATAAGTAGCATTGAGAACCAGTTTGACTCCAGTTTATATGGTGCACTATACAATTCCTGGATAGCTAAGTGTTTTAAGAAGCCCACGGGGTGAATTTGAGTCAAGGAAAGTTAGGCCCTGAGAAAAGACATTTGGATTTTTGTGATTTGTGACCTGAAACTTATGTAACAGCACCTGCACTTCTGTTTGTTGTGCTTCAATGAGCGTGGATAATCCAGACAATCATTTGTGCCCCAGATCTCTGGCAATAAGAAAAAATGTCTAGGGTACCTGTGTGGCTCAGTCAGTTAAGCATCTGACTTCAGCTCAGGTCATGATCTCATGGTTCATGAGTTCAAGTCCCACATCAGGTGAACAAGAGCACTGCTTAGGGTGAGCCCCATTTCTCTTTCTTCCTCTCTCTCTGCCCTCGCTCACTTGCACCCTCTCTCTAAAACAGAAATTATATATCTAAAAATTAATATAATGAAAACAAAGTCAATTATTAAGACCTAGCTAAACACTCTTTCCAGCCAAGTGCTTGAACAAGAAACAATAATAACTCACTATATGATATGACGTTGTTTGCTGCTTTGTTCGTATACTACCTAGAGCCATGAATATCGCTTGTGGTATGGGTAATTCACATTGGGAAACATTGGAATGTTATTTAATGGCGTTCACTGGTATTGTGCATTTTGGTCACCTGAAATTCTTAGGGAAAAGATCAAGATGGCTTTGTAAGCCAAGGTCACTAAAACTTGCAATGAAAGATAATTAAGACTGGTGGTGAACACATGCCTTTTGGAAAGCAGCAATATCTACTCAAAATTGAGTAATCTATAATCAATAAGGAAGGCTTTCCCCTACTAGGTTTACTAAAACCTTATTTACTCTTAGGGTAGCATTTTAACATTAGAGAAAAGTAAGAGAAAGATGTTCTACCACAATACAATTACTGGTTTCTCCCTGCACGTTTTTAGATTTACAGAAGAGTAATGTGCATTTTTGGCAGACTACTGAAGAATTTTAAATTGATTGCAGAAGCATGAGGTCTTCTGTCTTTATCTAACCCGTTTCTGAGTTGTAGACAAGACCTCCAGTAAGTAAGTGACATCCTTTGGTAAAATCAATGATCTCAGCATTCCCCAGAAGCACCAAGAACTTTGATTTCCAGGAACAGGTTAGGAGCAGCCACTTCACTCAACCTTATATTTTACATTTGGGAAACCTTATTTTCTCACTATATTTTAAGGCAGTGGGCATTTAATAATTGTTGGTTATGGTTTCAAATGATTTTAAAAATTATTTGAATCCATCCACTGGTGCAGAATACTTTTTAAACATCTTCACTGTCTTTCATTCATACAATTCCCACCCTCAGAATAACCTCTGCTCTTACTTTTTTTATTTTTCCAGAATTTCTTCATGCCTATACATGTAAGAAAGAATATTATTCCCAATTTTTATGTAAAAGGGAGGCTGCCATATATATTTTTCTACACTTTGCACTCAAGACATCTTTTTCATATGAATACATAAGATACATATTTTTCTTACCCCTGCAGATTATTTAACCAGTCATCATCCAATTGAGAGACATAGAGTTTCTAAATTGTTATATTCTAATTAATGCTTGGACGAATATCTTTGTACACATACCTTCTTGTATATTTAAGTACATCTCATCTCCGTTCTCAGAGGAATTGCTCTGCAAAAGGGCATGTATGTATTTTTAATTTTGATAGGTTCAGCCATGTTGTCCTCCATGTACCGGATGTTTCTCCACAGCATTGTCAATAGGTTAGAGTGGGAGCAAAGTTTTGGATTTTTCCCTGCCAACTTTTGAAGGACAGATTATTTCAAGTCCTACCTAATATTTTCAGGATCAACAACAAAATCATTTGGTTAAATTGAGAGAGATGGGGTTTGATTTTCAGAATTTCTTTAGGATACAGAAATTCTTTGCTGCAGCTCCTGCAGCTACACCCACAGCTAGTAAAAACATGGTTGCTTATGCAGTCATAGCAGCCAGCAAACCTGGAGAAGGGCCAAGGATGACTACAAGCAGCCCCATCTACACTTTTTTTTTTTTTGGCAAATTTGCAAGTTTAGCAGGATTTAAAAAGATCCTTCAGCTTTTGTTTGAATTACAGAGAACCTAGGAAGAGAGGAAAAATTGTTCATTTCATGAAAAAATTCCCCTGATAGGAGCTAAAAAAGGACTTTTACTTAATTTTGCCTTGGTACTGAGGTGGCACATGGAGAGAGAAAGTAGGGATATTAGGCTCTGGGTTCCACCTGCACTGGGGATTATATTAGGGCAGAAAGAAAAATTTCCAGGAATGATGATCTCAGTTTCTTAGAACCAGAATAATTTAGGGAGAGAAAAGGAGTTAGATGTGGCATTCTAGCTTACTGACTTAAATTTGGTAGTCATTTTATAAATGTGTAGGTGTGTTATGGACTGAATGTGTCCCCCCAAAATCCATGACCTCTAACCCCTAATGTGATAGTATTTGGAGATTATGCCTTTGGGAGGTAATTAGGGTTCAGTTCAATCCTGAGAGTGGAATTCTCATGATGGGATTAGTAGTAACCTTATAAGAAGAGGAAGAAGAGCAAGAGAGATCTCTCAGCTTGGGCAAGAGGAAAGGCCATGTGAGGACACAATGAGGAAGCCATCTGCAAGCCAGGAAGAGAACTCTCACCAAATTAGCCAGCACCTTGATCTTGGACTTCCCAGCCTCTAGAACTGTGAGGAACAAATTTCTGCTGTTTAAACCACCCAGCCTAGAGTACTTTGTTATGGCAGCTCGACTTGAGTAAGACAAAGTATTTCTGGTTTTCCACAGATTCATAAAAGTCCATTAAAACAAGTTGTCATAACTATTAATAGTGTCTTTCTTGACATTTACAACCAACGTATTGTTTGTGTTTCCTGCACAATTTGGAAATGATTACATCTTCACGCATGGCAAGTGACTATTGGGAGGTCTTTCAATTTAATACCCCTAAATTTTAATTTGCATCTCAGGAATGGCTTGGAATTTGGAGTCTTTCTCTTTCTTGAATTGAGCTATAGGAGTGCATGGGTGGTTGGTTAAGCCTGAGACTCCTGATTTCTACTCAGGTCATGATCTTGGTTGTGAGATCAAGCCCCACATCAGGCTCCGTGCTGAGCATGGAGCCTGCTTAGGATTCTCTCTCTGCCTCTCCTGTGCTCCCACTCTCTTTCTCTAAAAATAAATAAACATAAAAAAAAGAGGTATATAAATGCAGTTATAAATTCATTAACTAAATAGGCTATGTGTGTTGCACACTGGTGATTGGATATTTGATGGTACCAAGGAATCCTACTACTTTTGTTGAGTTACGATGTTTTGTTATGATTAAGTTTTTTAAACAATCTCTTTTTAAAAAGTTTTAATGTTAATTTTTGAGAGAGAGTGTGAGCAGGGGAGGGGCAGAGAGATTGGGACTGAAATCTGAAGCGGGCTCTGTGCTGACAGCAGAGAGCTCTATGTGGGGCTTGAACTCGTGAAGCCAAAAGTCAGACACAACTGAATGAGCCACCCAGGTGCCCCTAAACAAGAATCTTTTAGAGAGCTGTTGAAATTGAAGAGGAAATAATATTTTATCTAGGATTTGTTTCAGAATAATCTGGAGTGGCAACAGGGTATAAATTTTTGGCAATATCAAGGAAACAGAGGATGATAATTAAGAAGCTGGATGATGGATATGTGAGGGTTCTTTATATATTTTTTTCTTTATATGTTCTATACTAAAAAGATTAAAATAATTTTTGATTGTGTATAACTAGTGACTACAATTATGCTTTCATTTTCTTACCTTCTATTCTGGGTGATTCTGATAACCGCTGAAATTAACATACAAAGAATTTTCAACTTAAATGTCTTACCAAGCGTACAAATGAAAATGCTGGGCATTAGTACACATTGAACTAAATTTACCATGCATATATTTAGCAACTATTAAATGTATTCAAGTAAATTTCCTCATTTAATCTCTGCAAAAGTAGGTGCTATCCCCATTTTACAAAGGAGAAAATACAGACTCTAGATAAGTGATACACAGGTAGAAAATAGAATTCAGATTTTTTTCCCCCAGTTGGTCTGCCTCCCAAGATCCATGTTTTATTTCTACTATGCCATACTGCTTTTCAGACATGACCAACTACCCTTTCTTCCATGCTGTTTTTTCTTTCAGGAGTGAAAGTCTGGCACAACAGGTAAACAAACTCACGTGTGAAAATGTGAAAGATTTTGGAGGTCTCGTTGTCCTCTCCTTTCCTGTTAAGTCAACTACGGTCCCAAGACAAGAGTTAAAGGTGTACTATACCTTAAGGAAACCATGAAAACTGAATTGATAAAATTCTAGACCTAACTCACCAAGCTTTGGTTCTCCAAGAATTCTTTTGACCATTATTACGTGTATTTGTGTTGGTTACTGTTCAAGATACGGAACTGGTCCTCTCATCTTACTTTCAGAACATAAATTAAGAGCTCAACCTTGATGGCTTTATGCTAACCTTAAGGACATTACACTAAGTAAAATAACTCAGAAAAAAGCAAATACTGTATGACCTCACATATATCAAATCTAAAAAAAACAACCTCAGGAGCGGTTGGATGGCTCAGTCAATAGAGCATGTGACTCTTGATCTTAGGGTCGTGAGTTTAAGCCCCACATTGGGTGTGGAGCCTACTTAAAAGAAGAAAAGATTTTTTTTTTTTTTCATCAACCGTATAGAAACAGATTTATGGTTGCCAGGGTTGGGGTGGGGAGAAGGCAGGGGAATGGGGGAAGGTTGTCAAAGGGCACAAACTTCTAGTTATAAGATGAACAAGTTCTGGTGATCTAATATACAGCATAGTGACTATAACTACTGTATTCTTAAAAGTTACTAAAAGAGTACATCTTAAAAGTTCTCACCACAAAAAAAATGTAGGATGATGGATGTGTTTGTTAACTGTCCTTATTGTAATCATTTCTCAGTATGTATGTATATCAAACCATATTGTACACCTTAAACTTACACAATCTTATATGGCAGTTATATCTCAGAAAAGTGGAGGGGTGGGGTGGGCACACTTAACCTGACACACTTAACCGTGTCCTTCCTCCTGCAGCCCACTCTACTCTGTCGACTACATCCCCTCAATTAAAAGCCATACCAGTGCAGCTCAGGAAATGGAGTAAGTGCAAAGTAGAAATATCGCCCTACTAACACTGAGCAGCCAGTCCTTTCTTTCTCTTCCCAAAGACCTGCCACGTTTGTAATATAAGGAGGCTTGGGACTTCTCCCTACTCCTAAGCTGGTCATAACAATGGAACTTTAAAAATGCTTATGTATAGTGTGGCAGAGCTTCACAAATCTCCACCCAGATTTTATAAGCGCTATTGGTTAAAGCAAGACTTGAATCTAAGAAAAGGATCTATTCATTGAGGCCTTACATGGGATTGGGTATTTTTATTCCCCCTCACCCATCTCTCCCTCCAAATAAGAAGCACCATACTTTGGTAAGTCTAGACTCAACTATGCTTAAAACAATTCCTCACTGACTAGACTGCAGAGTGGGTCATATGGGATAGACTTGAAGCTCCTTGGTACACTTGCCTTGCCCCTGGATTCCTGCATCTCCAGGCCAAGGAAAGATAAAATGAAGAGTTAATAACAGCACAAACTCCACACTTTTGTCTGGAGATATTCTTTGGTGAAGCAAAAAAGGATTATTAGTGAAGTTATATCACATTTGATTATATATTAAAACAAGTTTAATACTTGATCCCGAAGAGAAAAAAAAAAAAAACAACCCAGGAAATGAGAAATAGAGAGCTTTAAGTTTGAGCAAGAGAATACCTACAGGGTACTTAAGGGCATAAACTTCAAAATGCTTCTGGTATGGCTTCTGCCCTTTGAGAAGGCTTTCATTAAGATGGAAAGCTGAAAGTTGCCTTTTCCCCTTTGCTAACCCAACTCTCCTTGGCAGTAGGCAACAATACGTGGGGTAATATATTATTTACTAAAATGGTGAAACCCAAAGTTTTGGGTTAAATTTAGATTTTTGTGCTAAAAACTGGTTTGTCCTTTTGCCAACTGCATGCACTTTGCTTACATACAGGACCTAGAAGGAACTTGAGTATCCCACTTCCCTTTAAGCTCTTCAGATGAAATTGTTTTGCTTTCCTCTCCCCAACTTCTTTATCTTTACCAAGGTACCACTTTTCTCCAATAGTCCAGGCTCAAAACAGTCTTCATTTTTCTTTAGTTTTCCTTTCATCATCATAAACCTAATGCTGCAATTCAGCTGGACTTGGAGGAGAATAAGAAAAATATGGAGCCAAAGAACTTCAGTGAGAGCACAAAGATTATAGGTTATAGTGAGCCAGGTGAGGGTGGCAAGGTGTTCTCTTGAGCTCAGAAGGAATGAGCTGGAGGTCAAGGTAAAACAGAAGTCAAATTTGTTGGTGTTGTTGACAGCAATAGTGAACTTCTTGGTGGTCCTGCCATTCCTGGACCCAAGCAGTCCATGGCATCCACAATATTCATTCCCCCTCCCACTTAGCCAAAGACCACATTTGCCATCCAGCCACTTGTTCTCGGCAGCATACATGAAAATCCGGGCACTGTTTTTGTTGGGTCCAGCATTTACCATGGACAAGATGCAAGGATGCATATGCTTCAGGATAAAACATCAAATTTCTCCCAGGTGAACTTGCCACCAGGGCCACTATGGTGTATGAAGTCACCACCCTGGCACATAGGCCCCAGGATAGTTCTATGAAAACAGGAAACTTTATAACCAAATCCTTTGTCTTCAGTGCTCAGAGCATGAAAGTTTTATGCTGTCTTTGAAACTTTGTCTGCAAACAGCTCAATGGAGAGCTGGCCCAAGGGCTCACCATAGACAGCAGTGTCAAAGAACACAGTGGAGTTGACTGTGTCTGGGCTGCATTGGCATCTGCAAAGCCATACTTTAATTCTTCAGTTGAACTTGCTTGTTCTCCCTGATAAGAAATCTCCTTTGTATTTATACATTTATCTCCACAGCAAGGACTTCACCCTAAGTAAGGCTTTGTCACTTTTCTTTCAGATTACTGAGTCTTGCTGCCCTCTGAATTTAACTTTTCCTTTCCATTCCCAGACTATTCTGTCTCACTGCCGCTGCAATTGTCCTCAAATACTGCTTTCATCTTGATACTCCTCTGAGCATTACCCTACAGAGTATCTGGTGGACCTCTAGGCTCATCCTTGATCTGGCCCCATCCAGCCCTAGGTTTGGGCAGCTCTGCAGTCAAGTATGATAGAATGTGAAAAATCCGTAGCATTGTTCTGAAACATAGCAGGCACTGTTAGCTTCTTTTCCCTCCTCTTACCAAGTTAGTCTCTTTGCTGCCCCCAAACTACCAATAATCGTATGTGCCTCATAGATTATTCTCCCTCCAAAAAAATGTATTCACTGTAATTTTCTGCCTCTCCAAATCTAGCAAACATGAACAAATTCAAATTCTACCTTTAAATTTTAACACTATCTTTTAGGTCACAAGAGTAGTAACAAATAGAAACCATGCTTTGTTCTTGGCTAAGAAATTCAACATCATAAAAATATTGTTTCTATATTTAACATGTCAAAATACTAATAAGGGTTCTTGAGGAGCAAAGGAAATGAGAGAAGGGGAGCCATCCAAGCTGATTATAAAGCTCATATGGGAAAAATATACATGCAAAAATAGCCAGAAAACCCTGGCAAAGAAGAGTGGTAAGGAGACTGACATATGCTAGATATTAGTGCCTCAATAAGGGTGCTAATCTGCCCTCATAACCTAAACACCTCTCAGAGGACCCTCCTCCAAATGCCTATAATTTGGGGATTAGGTTTCAACATGAATTTTGGAGAAATACATTCAATGTATAGTCCATTTACAGGGGAAAAAAATTATAAGTACTGATAAGGAAACATCTCCAGCTTAATATATCATTAAGTTTAAAAAGGAAAGTGCTGAAAGTGTGTTTAGTGTGCTGCCTTTTAATAAAGGGAGAAGATATAAATATGTGTTTGTATTTTGAAAACCATCAAAGGATCCCTGAGATTGTAATAAAAGTGGTTACCCATAAAGGTTAGCCCATTGGACGGTGATGGGAGCAGAACTTTTCAATGTACCAATTGATAATTGTGGTGGTGGTGTTTTGTTTTGTTTTGTTTTTAACCACATGAATTAAATGTATGTCCTTTAAAAAGGAGGGAGTCCCCCATCTAGAAATAGAAACATAAAAATTAAGAGTTGGAAAGGTCTTCAGAGATCACTGAAAGTTTCCTCATTGTAAAAGTGAGAAAAGGAAGGAATACAAGGGGGAAATGTTCAATACAGGGTGACATAGCTAGTTTCTGAAAGAACGAGAATACAGGTCTCTTGATCAACACTTTTCCTTCTCTCTCTGTTTCTTTCTCTTCAGTCTCTTGATAGGTGCTGTCTGCCCTAGCCCTTGCTAATCTCCCTTTTTCCTAACTCACAGACATCTTAGCTTGTTTGCTGATTATTTCATGTCTTAATTTCTTCTCATAAATGTTTACATCTTCAAAGTATATCTTTGTATTTTTGATAGCACTTCACACAGTGGCTCATAACTGCTTTGTTCATTTGTTCAATAATGTATTAAATGCTCACTAAATGACTGGCCCATTGGTAGGTTTCATGAATGCATAACTGTCAATTGGAATACTGGAAAAGGAAGTAGAAGTTTTAATCCTTGTTCTAAGCATTGAACATAAAAGCAATAAGGCCTCTAATTCAGTCACCTAAAGCCATATTTAAATTTACTTTGTTAATTATTTTTCTTTGAGTAGGGCCTAAGCAGGGGGCAACATATATCCTGCTGCTCATACGTAGGTGCTAGGTGGACAAGACTACTGATCATCAATCCCAGTTTTAGGTAAAGAGAGAAACTTTGGCCTGCCTGCTCTTAATAACCCATAGATTACCCTTCTAGGCCACTTCTGGGATCACTATAGGTTTTCAGAAACCTTCTAGAAAAGACTCCCCAGCACTCTGTCTCCTATTTCTATCAACTGACTTCCCCATGCCAGTGTCTTGAAGGCAGGAACCATTTGTTCCTTTGTATTCCTAGCACCTGTTACAGTACCCAGCACATTTAATGTAACTGAACTGAACCGAACGTGTAGGGCCACGCACATGCTATACTTAAGATCCAAATGTGTCCTCTCCAATGTGTTTCCCACTAGAGTGAGTTTCGCCTGATTTCGAATTTTCTAATGTTTCTGATTCCCAGTTATAAATCCTGTAGCCTCTATTTCCTTACCCCACAACTATAACTACCATGTGGCCTCTATCCCTTCTGGGAATGTTTCTGTTCCCTAATCCTAAACCTAGTGGGAAGCAGTTATTTCCCTGGTTCTCCAGATAAAATTTGACAAGTTTATTTGTGTTCCTCAGGATTTCCTCAATACAAGGTTTGATATAACTCTGACCTTTGATTCTGGCAGATTGTACTCCCCCTTGGTTCAAGGGTTTCTCCAGTTGTTTCTCCAGAAACCTGAGTATATGGCATGAGGAGGAGGAAAAGAGCTTACACTTGAGTGTCTCACATGCCTGCTAAAGCACTTTGAGTCTTGTTTTCCTTATTTATAAATTTAGAATAATAGTGCTCATCTCATAATGTCATTATAGTGATTTGGAGATAAGTATGTGAAAATCCCTGGCATATAGTTACTGTTCTAGACACATCCCCCTTCTTCTCCACGAAGTGGTTTACGAATTAATGAAAAATCAAATGAATGGTTCCTGCAAGCAGCAATACTTAGCGTATTCATAGAAACCTGCACTACCTGTTCCTGAAGACAGGGGTAAATCCCATCTCAGTAGCTTGCGTTGGCCTGTCTCTAACATTGTGCTCTTCAGGTGTGTCACAGTACGTCCTGATCAAAAGCCAAGTCTCGTTGTGCCAATGATGTAGGTAAGTAATGGTTCCTTTTACTAGGCTCCATGAGGCCCTTGATATGATAAGGCAGAATCTCTGGCCTTTCAGTGATAACCATCTATCAGAGAATATAAGCTATCTACATAGATAACAATTACACATGGTAGAAAGTGATGCTATGACATAAGAGATGTATATAGAAAATGCTATGTCAGTTTAATAAGCAAAAATTACAGCTACAGATCAAAAATGGTTTCAAGGGCGCCTGGGTGGCTCATTTGGTTAAGAGTCCAACTCTTGATTTAGGCTCAGGTCATGATCCCACGGTTCATGGGTTCAAGCCCTGCATCAGGCTCTGTGCTATCAGCAATTCTATCTCTCTGCCCTTTCCCTGCTCATGCTCTCTCTTTCTCTCTCTCAATCAAAATAAATGAACTTT
This sequence comes from Panthera leo, assembly GCF_018350215.1. Classification (NCBI taxonomy): domain Eukaryota; kingdom Metazoa; phylum Chordata; class Mammalia; order Carnivora; family Felidae; genus Panthera; species Panthera leo. Next base: position 53,516,337 of record NC_056684.1, on the reverse strand, counting down.
TAAAAAAGTGTTTTCAGTCATTCAGTCAATAGAGATTTATCATAGATGTCTCTGTGCAGGGTATTAGACTAGACACTGAGGATGTAAAAATTAAGATTGTATTTGCTTTTGAGACTCAGTAGTTTAATGAGAAAATAATTGCAGTACTATGTGGTAGGGACTTTTGTTTTTATAATTGTATGTTCAATGTGCTTTGGAAACAGAGATCAAGAGTGATTAACTTAGTTTTACAGATAGTATAAGGAAGAAATTATGTTTGAGCTGTGTCTTGAAGTATAAAGAGGAGTTTACCAGATAGAGAAGATGGGAAAGGATATTCATTAGGAGTTGGCTTTTCACCTTGAAAAAGTGGGAAGAATTTCAACATTCAGAAGTGAGGGGAATCTAGAATTACATCAACAAAGTTAGCAAAGTAGAAGACATGAAGTGAAATTGTTCTTACTGTAGTGTGGGTGAAGAAGAATTAATGAATTTGATGCAGTTTGTGGTGGGATTTAATACAATGGGAAAAACTATTAAAGATCTTTAAACTAGGACATGATATGGTTAGAACCTTAAGAAGACTAATTCCAGTTTTGTACAGGATAGGTTGGATAAGGGCACATTAGGAACAAAGAGGGCAGTCAGACCATTAAAATAGCTAGGTGAGAGGGAAGGAGACCACGCAGAAGATGGCAAGAGGAATGGAAGGGAGAGGTCAAATGGGAGAAATGTTACAGACATGGGTGTAAGTTATTGGCAGCCTGAGTGTCTGAGAGCATGGTGTACTATTAACAGCAATAAACATAAAAGATAAGGCTTGGGGGAAGTGAAAAAATTCAGCTTGGACACACTAATTTTGAGAATCTGCAAGAGAGCAGTTTCTACCGATTGGTAGAAACAGTAGGCAAAGTGGTACAAGTTGTTAAGGAGAAATGGGAAGTGAGAAAATAGGGGCAGGAAATGTGACTACTTTTTTGTGAAGTTTGGCAATGAAGGAGAAGCCTGAATGAGGAAAGGTTTGCAGTTTCCAGTGTATGATGGACTGAGGAGACTGAGATTGTAGAGTGAAAGGGAAAACAAAAGAGCAGACCAGAAACTGACGGAGAAAGAGGAGGGCATAAATGAGGGAGCAAGGTCATGGTATTAGAGGTATTAGTGGAGGGAAAGATATGAAATACCTCTGTGACAAGAATTTCCAGGCATAAGAGATAATGAATCTCAGATTCTACTTCAGATGATCTCAAGGGTTTATTTTCCTGTGTGGAAAAATCTCACACTGTTTTATTTTTTTTTCCAGTCCCTTTGCAATTAAACTAATTTCTGACTAGCTTGCAGCATGGCCTAGTTAGTAAGAGACACTTTGCTGAAGTAGAGTGGGAGTTGTGTAATTGCTTTCCCTAGTATTCTTACTGCAGAGGGCTGCTTGTTCAACTACTTCAGATTTTATATCACAATACTCTGTGACTGGTTCTTCAAAAATAGCTCCTCAGTTTGGATAGATGTTGATTTTCACAACTTTCCCAACTCAGGAATTTTAAAATTCCAGAGTTGGGGTGCTTGAGTGGCTCAGTTAGTTAACTTGATTTTTGGCTCAGGTCACAATTGTATGGTTTGTGGGATCCAGCCCCGCATTGGGCTCTGCACTGCGAGCACAGAGCCTGCTTGGGATTCTTTCTTTCCCTGTCCCTCTGCTCCTCTCCCACTCACATGCATGTGCTCTCTCTCAAAATAAAGTAAACATTAAAAAGAATAAATAAATAAATAAATAAATAAATAATCAGGAGTGAAACAATAAAGCCTCTAGAAGAAAATATATGAGAATAACTTCTTGACCAAAGATTTCTTAAATAGGACATAAAAAATACTAACCATAAAGAGGGGTGGGGAATGTGATAGATTGGGACAATTAAACAATTACAAATTTTTCATCAAAAGACACCAATAAGACAAAAAAAAAAGCTGAGACAGAGGGAAAGATATTCTAAATATGTAAATAAAAAAGACTCATAGCCAAATTACATTAAAAAAATGCCTACAATAAGAAAAAGATAGCTCCATCATAAAATGGGCACAGAATTTAAATAGGCATTTCCTAAAAGAGACTATACTATCCAAAGGACCAATAAACATCTTGAAAGGTACTCAACTTCTTTAGTCACCAAAGAAATGTATATTAAAACCACAACAAGATATTTTAGTCATCAAAATGGCTAAAATGGAAAGAACAGAAAATATCAAGTGTTTGCAATATTTGGAGCAAATAAAACTCTCATACATGGCTGGTGAAATTATAAACTGCTACAACCACCTTGGAAAATTGGTTGTATCTACTAAAGCTGAACAAATGCATACTCTGTTACCCAACAATTCCAATTCTAGGTATGTACCCAGCAGAAACTACTGGATTCTATCCAAATGTCCTACAGTAGAATAAACAAATAATTGTAGTAAATTGTTATATTGTTGTATTATTCTACAATAAGAATTAACGAACCACAACTACACACAACACTATGGGCGAATTACACAACATGATGAGCAAAAGAGGCTGGTGACAAAAGAGTTCATACTGCAGAATCCATTTGTATACAATTGAAAAATAAGCAAAGATAATCTATTCTGTTTAGAAAAGAGGATAGTGGTTATTCTGGGTGTATGTATGAGGAGGGAGCAATGTAGTAGCTGGACAGGGGAGCAAGAGAGTTATCAAGGGGATACATAACATTATCTTTCTTGATCTGATAGTCATTATGCAGGTGCATTCAATTTGTAAAAACTCATTGAGATATACATTCATGATTTGTGCACTTTTCTGTATGCATGCAAGATTTTTTTTAAGTCAGAGGTCTAAAGTCTGTCAACCTTGTTTTCATATTAGGTTTAAATGAAGACAAGACCAAGATTGTAAGTTACTAGCTTCTCTGTGATTTATCTATTAAAACTGTCCATGCTTCTCATTAGTTTCTACCTTCCAAATATCTCACTGCCCAGTTCTTCACATTTGGGAACTCTTTAATGATTTCCACACAAGAGAATATTATACCAGGTTCTGGACTTTGTGGTCTTTGCTTCTGTGTTATAGAGCACAGGGTATCTCCCTTAAAATCCACAACACTGGGGAGCCTGGGTGGCTCAGTCGGTTAAGCGTCCGACTTCAGCTCAGGTCACGATCTCGTGGTCCGTGAGTTCCAGCCCCGTGTCGGGCTCTGGGCTGATGGCTCAGAGCCTGGAGCCTGCTTCCGATTCTGTGTCTCCCTCTCTCTCTGCCCCTCCCCGTTCATGCTCTGTCTCTCTCTGTCTCAAAAATAAATAAAAACGTTAAAAAAAATTTTTAAAAATCCACAACACTAATGAAATTGCTCAAATAACTAGATAGATAATAACCTCCATTTAGTTTGAAGTTCACAACTGTAAAGTCCAGCACTATTCTAATTATGGACATCTACATTTGATCAGTACATTGCCGCATTCTAGTCTTCCAACCACCTTGAAGACATTTGGACAATATCATCAAGTTCAAGAGGATGTGATAATAGTGAAAGGAGATTGAAGTCAGGAATTCCTTGTTTAGGGCAGCATCCTTGTTAATAAATTATTCACCATTCAAGAGTGATAATTATACAAAAATACCTTCAATATGGACATCTGAGTACTAGAGAAAACAAGAAATAAGAAAAAAATTAAATGAGAACTAAGTTTTTAAGAGTAAAAATAAGCTTAACATCATGGAGTTTTTGTTTTTTTTTACAAAGTATATTGCTGGTTCAGAAGATATGCAACTTTTTATTGGTATAGCATTTCACCCAAAATGTGATTTGGATAGAATTGGTATTTTCAATAATGTTCTGTTCTGTAATCCAAGAATATGATATATCTTTTCATTTATTCTCCTATGTAAAGTTTTAAACATTCTCATTCAGACCCAGCCCATTTCTTATTAGGTTAATTAATTTCTAAGTAAACGTGAGTGAAGACTGAAATTCCTGGGACTCTGTTCCCAAAGGAGCCCAAGTGGGCAGAGAGTGCATCCTTTTTCCTCTTTAAATTGTGCATCTCCTAGTACAGTTCAGGGAGGAACAAGATCTCCATATAACCTTAGACATATCTGTATTTTTTATTTTGATGGGGCAAAAGCAAGAAAGGAACATGTGGACGTGTTTTGCCATTTTTGTGGTTGGGGTAAAAATACGAATATCTCCAGTCAACCAATTTTCTCATTATTATTGCTCTTCTACAATATTACCATTAGGTCCAGGGAACAGGGGTCATTGCTGTGTGCTCCATCCTGAAGAGGGCCCCATATTATCACAACCACAAAAAATAAATTATTAAAGTGCCTCTGACACCCAGGATCAGATGAAACCCTCAACAGCCAGTCCCATAATTAATCTCATTTAGTTCTCAGGAAAGTATTGCTCACCTGTCTCTGAAATAAAGGCCACTTTGTTCAAATGCCACAAAGCAGAGTTCTCAAGACACTCCACACTTTAAAATTGAGGGCCCTAAAGAACTTTTGTTTATGTTGGTTTTACCTATTGACATTCACTGAAATTTAAATTAAAACTGAAAAAAATAAATAAGTTATTTAGAAACTTAACCAATTGCATGTTAATATAAATTATGTATTTTTATGAAAAATAATCACATTTTCCCAAACCAAAAAAAAAAAAAAATTAAGAGTGACATCGTTTTACATTTTTTGCAAATCTCAATGTCTGGCTTAATAGAAGACAGATGGATTCTCATCTGCTTCTATATTCAATTTGTTAGAATATCACACACCATGCAGCCTCTGGAAAATTCCACTATACATTTGTAAGAAAATGAAAGTGAAAGCACAAATGATGTCTTAGCATTATTGTGAAAATAGTTTTGACCTTGTGGCCCCCCAAAACAGAATTGAGAACTTCCTGAGATCCCAGACCACAATTTGAGAACCACTATCACATAGGGTTGGCAATTTCACATGGTTCAATTTAATATCCGCTCCTCCCTCAAGATGCTCATTGCCCGGGTGCCTGGGTGGCTCAGTAGGTTGGGTGTCTCACTTTGGCTCAGGTCATGATCTCACAGTTGGTTCTGTTTGTGAGTTTGAGCCCGCGTTGGGTTCTGTGCAGCCCAAAGACTAAAGCCTGCTTCGAACTCTGTGTCTCCCTCTTTCTCTGTCCCTCCCCCACTCATGCTCTCTCTCTCTCTCTCTCAAAAATAAATAAACATTAAAAAAAAAGATATTCATTGCCAATAAATCAAATACATTTCTTTAAATATGGTATGATTGCATCTTAAAAATTGCCTTTTTTATACTTTCAGCAATGTCTGAGTAGTATGATACATATCTTCATCTTTTATCCAAAAAAATTTCTCAAATCACAAAAATATGGCAGTGTAAGAGTGCTAAAGGATAAATGATACATGTGGGAAATTCAGGAAGAATGACTAATATACATATAAAAACATTTTTCACTTTGCTACTCAAAGAAACCCAAATAAAGCAACATTGGGTACTATTTTTTAATACTCAAAGTGACAAAATGTTGGGGTTTTTTGTTTTAAAAAATATGAACTCATATCCTTCATCATCATATTTAATGGTACCATATTTTTGGGAGAATGAACAAAAGTCTAATGGGGTATGAACCCGTTCAACCTCACCAAAGGCAATTTGGTAACAGGTGTAAAAAAAGCTTGGGATTTGCTGTGCCATTTGTTGCAGGAATTTCGTTCCTGAAAATTTATTCCAAGAAGTTTAATCATGGATGTGTACTAATAGTTATGTGACAAATACATAAGGATATGTATTTTTATACTCAGGGCTTTTTATAATATATAATATGCATAGGACTGCATATAGCCAAGGAAAGGAGAACCTTTTTCTGAATTGTTCAAAAGCATCAATTGGACTACTGGGAGCCCTGCTGGAAGGGCTGAAATTGTGATCAGTATGTATTTTCTTCTGCCTAATCTGTATTTTCTATATTTTCACCAATGAATAAGTATTACTTTTGCAAAAGAAAAAACAATCATTTTAAAAATACACCTTTTACAAGCAATTGATGGGAGTTGAAGCTAGATGATGGATACATGGGTATTGATTGTACTACTCTACTTTTTTGTGTTTGAGATTTTCTACAATAAAAGGATTTCTTCTGATATCCATATGGACACAATATTTTATATAGCTTGCTCTTTCTTGAAATATGAATCCATATCTTTTTTTCACATGTGTGCTTATTCAGCTTTATTGAGCTATAATTGGCAAAATTGTAATATATTTAAAGCATATAAGGTGATTTGATATATGCAAACATTGTGAAAGGATTCCCACATTGACTTGACTTTTTTCTTTCTTTTTAATATAATTTATTGTCAATTGGCTTATGTACAACACCCAGTGCTCATCCCAACAAGTGCCTCCCTCAATGCCCATCACCCATTTTCCCTCTCCCTCCTGCCCCCCCCACCCCGTCCCCCCTCAGTTTGTTCTTAAGAATCTCTCATGGTTTGTCTTCCAATCAATGGCAGGAAGAAAGAAGGGAGGAAAGAGGGAAAAAAGGGTCGGGGGGAGTGAAAGAGCTCTCTGCCTATGCATGTCAACTTGCAGACTCTAGTTGATTTCTGTCTTCTAAGCTTGAGATTTTCTCTTATGATTGGCCAAAGATTTAATTTCTCCAGCTTGACACCATTTGCACAGGAAAGATATTTCCTGGAAGGCCTAAGGGCATAAGAAGAAACACTGAGTGCACAAGATACCATTATGTGACAAGAAATAGTTGGCAGGGACACATTTAATTTGAAGGTGTTTTTAGTAAATGTTATGAAATTCTTGTGGTCTATGCAGAGCACTTTTGTGTCCCAGTGGAGGAGCATGCACCTTGTGGCAAAACACAGACGTTATTAATGCGGTCTGATTCAAAGACAATGTTTTTCAAGTTTTTCAGAGGATCATCCATTAATATTTTGAAAGATCATCAGATCTGGCTGATAGGCTGGGGTAGAGATATTCATTTTATGGGAGTATGGATTCTCAAAGGTCCATGCAGAGGAAAGGCCTTGGGGATGGAAAGTAAGAAGGTAGGCTGATAGACAGTCAGGGTGGCAGCATGGATGCAGAAAGTGCCTGTGGGAGAAAGGAGCTGCAGAAGGGGTATGTGGTCAGAAGAAAGAAGGAATGATTTCAGTCCCTTCATTGCTCCCCCCACATCAAGTTTAAAACCAAAATCTTTCAAAGACATCCTGTGGTTTTTTTAATCTTTCTATATATGTTTACTTAGATTACAATACAGAATTATTTCTGAAATGCTGAAACTTGCTAAACCTTGCTGCATGGCTGCAAGATAATCAACATTGTTGAAAAACAGCATTTGCTGGGTATTTTTCTTTTCTCTTTTATTTTATTTTCTTTTTTTGGGAGTGAGAGCAAGCTGGAGAGAGGCAGAGAGAGAGGAAGAAAGAATCTCAAGCAGTCTCCACACCCAGCACAGAGCCCAACATAGGGCTCAATCTCACAAGCGTGAGATTATGACCTGAGCCAAAATCAAGAAGTCTGATGCTTAGCCAACTGAGCCACCCAGAGGTGACCTTCTGCCCTCCAACCACCACTGAGTATTTCTTAAGGCAAATATCTCATCTTCAGAGAAATGGCCTACAAAGCAAGACTTCAGCAAACTGTGTAGTAAGGGAACTGTCTTCAGCAGAACTCTTCCACTTTGCTTTCTCTCTTCTACTCTTGGGAACTCCACATCTCTCAACTCCATTCCAATGCAACACAGTGGGGTTATATTCGTTCTCAAGGAGCTGCACAATAGTGGGGGAGACATAGACTGTGATTTAGACTGCAATTGATAGACAAAGAAGCAAGTCATACACTAAGTAGGATAAGTACACAGTGCTAAGGAACACAGAGAAACAAGTAAGGCAGGGATGAGATTAGAGTTCACAGGAGAGAGAAAACTTGAGGTGAAGATTAAAAGGACAATGGAAATTGCCAAATGGTGTGTGTGTGTCGAGGGCATGTTTCAGGAATAGAAGTAAATGCAAGGAAGGTAAGCTTGTTGTAAGAACTGCAACTAGTTTGGGGCGCCTGGGTGGCTCAGTTGGTTGAAGGTCCTACTTTGGCTCAGGTCATGATTTCGCAGCTCGTGAATTCTAGCCCCTGTGCTGGCAGCATAGAGCCTGGAGCCTGCTTCGGATTCTGTGTCTCCACGTTTCTCTCTCTCTGCCCCTCCACTGCTCATGCATGCTCTCTCTCAAAAATGAACGTTAAAAAAATTATTTTAATAAAAAAAAGAACCACAACTAGTTCAGCATGACTAGGAATTCAGTTGCTGTGGAGGCCTGCTAGGAGATGACACTGGAGAGGGAAATAGGAAAACCCTGTATGCTGCATTGAAGAGACTTTATCTTGAAAGTGATGGGCAGCTATTTAATATCTTAAGGAGAGAGGCCTTACCTGTCAATTAATCAGTTTTTTATTGATTGCCAGTTGTCTACCATGTAACAGATACTATACTAGATGCTAGATGCTTGCTAAAAACAGGATTTTTCAAAGAAGGGGGGAAAAAAAGATGTATAAGGAATAATTTCATAAATGTGACTCATGGTTAAAGGAATCATGTGTGTGCAAGGTGCAATAGGGTCATAGAAGAAGCTGCTTGTTCTGCCTACCTCCTTCACAGAGCCTAGGGTAAAGCTTGAGCTGTGTTCTGAAGGATGAAAAATGTTCTAGGTATACAGATAGTGCAAAGGCAAAGGTACAAAAGAGTGGCAAGCTCCGGAAATGACCAAGGAGTCAGTATGAAAGGAGAGGAAGATAGACGTATTTAAAAAGGCAGGTGAGGCTGGATAAATTGATGACAGCCAGCTCATGAAGATCCTTGTAAGTATGCTAAGGGATTTGGACATGATGTATAGATGACAGGTGTATTTGTCAGGGTCCTGTAGAAAAACAGAACCAATAGGAAGGAGATGGATAGAGAGATAGAGAGATTTTAAGGAAGTGGGTCATGCAATTGTGAGGGCTGGCAATCCAAAAGCTGAAAGACAAGATGGCAGCCTAGAGATTCAGGTATGATTTGATATCATTGTCTTGAGTATGAAGACTGGAAACTCCAGCAGAAGTCCTGTGCTTCAGTCTGGAGGCAGAATTTCTTTGAGATTCTTTGGGGGAACTTCAATCTTTTGCACTTAAGACCTTCAAATGATTGGATAAAGCCTATTCACCTTATAGAGGGTAATTTGTTTTACTTAAAGTCAACTGACTGTAAATGTTATCACATCTGGACAAATACTGCATGACACCACTTGTATAAGGAATCTAAAATAGTCAAACTCATTGAAGCAGAGAGTAGAATGGTGGTTGCCAGGGGCTTGGGAAGGGAGGAAGCAAAGAGGTACAGGATACCTTGTACTTCTTTAGTCAAAGGGTACAAGGTTTTGGTTATGGAAGATGAATAGGTCCTAGAGATCTACTGCACGGTATATCATATACTTAAAATTTTGCTAAGAGGTTAAATCTTATAAATGTTATCACACACTCACAGAAATTAATAGGTAAGAGGGTAAGAAACTTTTTGAGGTGATGGGTATATTTATGGCATAGATTGTGGTGATAGCTTCATAGGCATATACTTCACTCCAAACTCATCAAGCTGTACACATTAAATATGTATGGCTTTTTGCATGCCAGTCATACTTCAGTAAAGTTCAAAAAAAAAAATAAAAATTAGAAAATGTTAATCACATCTAAAAAATCCATAATCTAGCCAAGGTAATACATAAAATTAAATATCACAGGTAATACATAAAATTAAATATCCCAATGGATAAAGAAGTTGTGGCATATATGCACAATGGACTATTACTCAGCCATAAAAAAGAATGAAATCCAGCCACCTGCAACAACATGGATGGATAGAGGGCATAATGCTAAATGAAATAAGTCAGTCAGAGAAAGACAAATACCATATGATTTCACTCATATGTGGAATTTAAGGAAAAAAATACAAATGGTCAAAGAAAAACAGAGACCATAAAAACCAAGCTCTTAAATATCGAGAACAAGCTGGTGGTTACCAGAGGGGAGGTGGGGGGGGGGGGGGACCTGGGAAGTAGGTGAAGGGGATTAGGAGTACACTTATCATGATGAGTAGTGTGTAGATTTGTTGAACCATTATACTGTATGCTTGGAACTAATATAACTGTATATTATTATAATATCAGATTATATTAAATTATATTCAAATATAATTAACATAAGATCTGGAAGGAGGAATGGGCTGAATAACTTGACAGCCAAGTGAATAAGTGGTCATTGAAGTTATGAGATAAATTAAATACCCTCTAAAGAACAATAGTGTGAGATAGGGAGAACACTGAGGGTGGTGGAAGACATCAACATCTTTGGGATGGGGTGGATGAGGAAAGTAACATCTTTGAAGGAGACCAAGAGGAAACTGTCCACAAAGCTGGAGAGGTACCAAGGAAGGAAAGAATTGCAACAGATGCTAGAGAAAGACCAAGGGAGATAAGGACTGAAATGCCACCATTGGATCTTGCATTTAGGAGGTCCCTGGCACCCTCAGCAAGAAGAGCTACCCCTGAGAGAAAGGTGAGAAAAAAGAGAATGTCTGAATTTAGGCATTCTTCTAAGAAAGTTGGCTATGAATGGAAGAGAGTGAGACAGTGATGGTAAAGGGGGACGTGGGGTGGAAAAGTTTGGGTTTTGTGTCGTGTGTGTGTATGTGGGGTGGGGGTAGTTAAGGTAGAAGAACATGTTCGTGTTCAGAGAAGAAAGGGCAATAAGAGAGACAGAGATACAAGTTACAAGGGGGAAATGGGGGACTAATTGACAAAACAGAGCCCCCAAAAAGGCAGGACAGTTTGAGATCTAGAACACAAGTATCCTAAGGGCACCTATGTGGCTCAGTTGGTTAAGCATCTGACTTCAGCTCAGGTTATTATCTCATGGTTTGTCAGTTCAAGTCCCATGTCAGGCCTGCTTGGGATTCTCTCTCCCTTTCTCTCTGCCCTTTGTACTCTCGCTCTCCCTCTCTCTCAAAAATAAATAAATAAACTTAAAGAAAAAAAACACAAGTATCCTAGAACTACAAGACAGATGCGTGGTGATAGATAACAATTCTCAGAGGAGGACAAGGTTCTATGAGCATAGTAGAATAATAAGTTGGAATGGACTTTAGAATGTCCTTAGCTTTAGTGAGGTAGTGTGTTCATGTCTCCACTTGATAAATAAGATGGCCATGGCCCAGAGAAGTTCAGTTTGCCTACTCATATGACATTATCTTCACAACCTTATTTTAAGCCTTTGGTTAATAAGATTTCCAACTTATGCCTTCCAGGAGGAACATTACTGCCTAACAGTAATCTGTGATAATAACCAGCTATACCTTATTTTGCTATTCTTCTGATTCCCTGTGGGAGAACCCACTACTGCTTGTAGTCACTACTGATTCTTTGGCTGTATTTAAAATAAAAGGCTAATAAAGAATTTACTCTTCACTGGGCATCATATGTAAGAGATGAATCACTGGGTTCTACTCCTGACACCCAGACGACACTGTATGTTAACTAACTTGAGAATAAATAAATACATACACACATACATACATACATACATACATACATACATACATAAATAGTTTTTGCTTTTACATTAGATGGAAGATGTATACTTTCTTGTTATGTATTACTTGAAAAAATATTTTAATTTTTCAAATATTCATTTATTTTTGAAAGAGAGAGACAGAGCATGAGCAGGGGAGGAGCAGAGAAAGAAGGAGACACAGAATCCGAAGCAGGCTCCAGGCTCTGAGCTGTCAGCACAGAGCCCAATCCGGGGCTCAAATCCATGAGCTGTGAGATCATGACCTGAGCTGAAGTCAGAGGCTTAACTGACTGAGCCACCCAGATGCCCCTAAAAATATTAATTTTAATCAGAAATAATAACCCCTTTAAAATATTTTTATAGAACCATGGCTATGACCAGTTTCTATTTTGACAAAAAGTTAAATGTCCTTAAGTCTGTTCCTGAGAGATAAATACAGAAAAGTGACAAATGGAACTCAAGGTGTCCTTCAAAATTAAAAGTGTAATATTCTGTGTGGACTTTCTATTATTCTAACAGGACTTTCTTCCCTTTAAAATGCTGTAAGTGATGTGACTCCCCTTCCAATGCGGCATTTTTTATGAGGGTTAGAGAAGTTTTGAGCTAGACCATGACCATCTCATACCTATAGACAAAGAATTTTACCCAGCAAATTGTAGATTATCAGCTGTAGACTCTAATATGTCCCTAATGACTGTGTAAGCAACAATTATATAACCTTCAAGTGAGACCATCTGTGAATTGATCATTATCCTGCTCAGCCTTCATGGGCTATAGTTTTTTTGGAGTTTGTTTCCAAGTCTTACCCACATTTCAGTTTCTAAATCTGTGTTCTAAATTATGCTTTCAATTAGACATTGCTCAGGGGTGGATGACTTCACAGAGAATAGCCAACTAAAGACACATTCTTTTTTTGATGTCATAGACTTTCTGCACAAGGTGCTGCTTTGGAAAAACTGTTGTCATCCAGGAGACTTTTGTTGTGCACAAGAGACTTTCAGAGTATGTGGCTTAAGGATGGGGGTTCGGGTAGGAATAAAAACAAGCAAGGAGACACTGAGAGAGAAACACAGAAGTTCTACCCCTCTGTGGCGCATTGCTCCTAGAATATTATAAAATGCTTATTCACATGCTAGTATGTGACTTACAAAACAGCAACAGCTGAGGTGCACAAGGACATGGGCTCCCTTTCTTTAATATCTGTTCCCCTGACATCACTGAAATGATGTGATTTTGATGACATGCCTTGCAGTATGTCCCGCTGTGAGAGGAAGGCAGCTGTCTGTGCTGGGATAATAGCTTACCCTTGTCTTAGGGTCTCTGGACAGATCTGACTCTGAAACCTGATGTTCTCTCCTTGGCCTTGATGCCCAGTCCCCATGTATCCCACTGGCTCCTGTATTAACCCAAGAATACTTCACTTGTTTCTTTGCATTTAGCTGGGAACTTTCCCATGATAAACTAAATAAATTGATTATAAGCAAAAGCAAAACAAAACAAAACAAAAACAAACTTGGGGAGCTTTAGCATGGGTCCTTTCCCTCGTGCACCTGTATTCTTATTAGGTAGGGAGGAGCTTATATATTCAGATCCCTTCATGCTGCCTCTCAGGGTTTCCTCAGGGATATTACATTTTCATATGAAGAAATGAGTCTTTAATGATGGCATTTCAGATACCATGATAAGTCAAAGGAAGAGATTTGGAGATATAAGGATTAAAAGTGACCTTGTCTGCCTCTCTGCCTAGTCTTGCTACTGAACAGAAGAACAGAAGAACAAATTAATTGGGGGAAAACAAATAAATTATGGAAAGAAAGCAAGATTATTTCAAAGGCAACACATGCCAGTGAGTCAGAAAGCCAATTGTAGTTCCATGATTTACATATAGAAATGGCTCATTGTGGGGCACCTGGGTGGCTCAGTCGGTTAAACCTCTGACATCGGCTTAGGTCATGATCTCACAGTTTGTGGGTTCGAGCCCCACATTGGGCTCTGTGCTGACAGTTCAGAGCCTGGAGCCTGCTTCAAATTCTGTGTCTCCCTATCTCTCTATCCCCACCACCACTTGTGCTCTCTCACTCTCTCTCTCTCTCTCTCTCTCTCGCAAAAATATATAAACATTAAAAAAAAAAAAGAAATGGCTTGTTGGAATGCAGGCTTGGAGTTGCTTTCACACAGCACTCCACAAATATTGACAAAAATATTAACTGACACCATTAAAGAATGAGGGTGGGGGTTGCTGTTATTGAAAGTGTTAAACCACTTCTCAATTTTCCCTCCTAGGTGCCAGCCAGCTTTGCAGTCAGGCAACATATTTATTGAGCACCTATTATGTGGCAGGCATTAGTTAAGTCCTTTTGTAGCATAAAAACAGGTTGTTGTTGTTGTTTCTTTTTTCATATATGAGAGCATATGAAACTCTTTGTTTATCTAGATTGAAACTTAAATTAAAACAGTAGAAATTATCTATATAATCTGCGAATGACATTGTGCATATTTATCTTAAATAGGAAGAAAATATAAATCAAATCACTTGACCACTATATCTTTTCCACGTTGTCCAATCATGAGGCAATGAAAAAAAAATGTTACACATTTTCCTCTATCCCAAATCATCACATTCCTAGGCACATACAGGAATAGGTTCATCCAGTAATCCCATCTTTATTCATGAATAGACTATACAAAGACACAGAGACACTCACTCTATTATATATTCCGAAATGCGTCGCTTCTCTAAGTTAATCACTGAGGTACTACCCGGTTCACAGACTAGTATGACCCAGTGAGAGGAGGCACAGGAAGAAACATCAATCAGAACAGCAACTGGTTTCACATGTGTCCACCACAAGAAGGACCATAAAGATGGCTGGGTCATTCTACCTCCGCACTTGGTAGATTGTATAATGACATACTGATAGATTTGGAATGTTAAAATATTTCAGAGATAAAATTATAAACTCCCCAGTAACTATATAAAGAATCTCATCAACCAGTTAGAATTTCAAAAATCTTCCACAAGTTTCTCACAGTTATTTGAAAAATGAAATCAGGTTGAAGAGAATGTTTTCTCATGACTGAGTGAGGTAACATTTCTTCACGTGGAGCCCATGATCACCACCAGCAGAATCACCATGGACATCTTAAAATGCAAATTCGTGGCTCCCTCTCTTTACCTCATGAATGCAAGCTCAAGGTTGATTTTTCTGCACACTTAGGGAAACACATGCTAGTCTGTCTCATGGATAACCCAGGTGCTTGGGCGCTCACTCCACCTGCAGCCTAGCAACAATCTGGCTCAGCAGAGAGGCAGTAAGGCCTGCAGGCAGAAACCAGAGTCAATAAGGAAAACTGCTCAGGCAACTGGTGTCAAAGCTTATTTTATTTTATCTTATTTTATTTTATTTTATTTTATTTTATTGTATTGTATTTTATTGTATTTTATTTTATTTTATTTATTTTAAAAGTTTATTTATTTAGTTTGAGAGAGAGAGTACAAGTGGGGGAGGGCCAGAGAGAAAGGGAAAGAGAGAGAATCCCAAGCAGGCTCTGCACTGACCGAACAGAGCCCGATGTGGGGCTCGGACCCACAAACCATGACATCATGACCTGAGCCGAAACCAAGAGTCAGAGGCTTAACCGACTGAGCCACCCAGGCACCCCAAAAACTTGTTTTTTTAGACCAGTAAGATTGTAACGCCAGAAGAAAAGCACAAAGTTCTCCAAATCAACTAGGTGATCCCTGGTCCCTCTCTACTCCTCCATAAATATGTGAGATGGCAGGGAGTCAGGGTCCCTCTTCTGGAACATTTCCCAAAGTGCATTCACTAGTGCCAGTCCAGACACAGCTTTCCATGGATTGGTGAGCATCTGGGGGTTCCTGCGCATTTGGCTAGCTCTGAGTCTGTAAGTTTTTGTTTGGGGCCTGCACCGTCTGTTTTTATTTATTAGCTGTATATTGCTTGATAATACTGAAGTTTGAAAAACACTGGGTATGTATTATTTAATATATTTACCTATGGTTTGGAAGAAGTAAACAGCCCATCAAAAATCATACCCTTAGATGACATCCCATAGATGACATATTACTTTAGATAATGAGGAGTCATAAAAATGAAGTAAATTGCATATAAATAAATAAATTGCAGAAATATTTTTTGGAGGTTTTACTTAAAGAAGTATCTTCTTTATTTTTTGTAAATGTTTATTTATTTTGAGAGAGAGAGAGAGAGAGAGCGTGTGTGTGTGTGTGAGTGCACGCGCACGCTGGCAAGCATGAGTGCACGAGTAGGGGGAAAGGGCAGAGAGAGAAAAGAGAGAATCCCAAACAGGCTCCACACATGGAGCTTGATGTAGGGCATGATCTGACAAACCCTGAGACCATGACCTGAGGTGAAATCAAGAGTCAGACAGTGGGTGCCTGGGTGGCTCAGTGAGTTAAGCCTCCAACTTCAGCTTAGGTTATGATCTCACACTCCTGAGTTTGAGGAGCCCTTCAGATCCTCTGTATTCCCCCTCTGTGTTCCTCCCACTAGCATGCACGCTCTCTCTCTCTCTCTCTCTCAAAAATAAATAAACATTAAAAAAAAAGATTCAGATGTTTAACCAATTGAACCACCCAGGCATCCCAAAACAGTATCTTCTTTAAATCAGATGCTTCCTTAAGCTAAAATCTAATAGTTTCTTTTTGGAAAAATGTAGAAAAGGCTTAAGCCTGTATGTTGATTCTATGATTTCAATTAAGTACACTTAAAGCTCAACAGTTCTTGTGTCTATTGAATAGGATTCTCTTTTTGCCAGTTAATGTTAGCATGACAAAATTGCAGAAACAATCCTTAAGAAGTTTAAGTAACTCTTTGGTGACCTCAGTCAAGTAGGTGAAAATTTTGTGGTAGGTCAACAGACTGAAAACTAGCTCTCGTTGGTATAAAACCATGTGCATCACCATGTGTAGTATTGTATTCTGAGTATTACATCTGTAAGGAAAATCTGATGGAAGAAGAGAAGATCCAGAAGACAAAGTAACAACTTGAACGGGGAACCACAAAGGAGAGCATAATAATCAGATTAAAACTTCCATTTGGATAGGAAAACAAAAGGCAGAAAGGAGAGAAGATCTAAGTGTGAAATCATAAAGAGATGAAAAAAGTAAGCACAGCTGTTCACTAAACCCTAAAATTGTAGAATGAGAGTGCATCTCTAAAACCTTATTGAAGTAAGTTTAGCACAACTTCACATAAAAAAAAAAAACAGAACTCAAATTACTCTAAGTGGTGATATAGTTGATTATTTACAACTTCATGTAAACCAATGGCTGATAGAGTCTTAGTGATGTGCGAGTGGTGAGTTCCTAAACTCAGATGTTGATATCTAAGAGGATAGCCAAGATTTGCCACCCCTTGTCTGGGCATGCAGACCCAAGAGATAAAATGTGTGATGGCCCATGCAACCAGCCAATGTGGTAATCATTCTGACTTTAGAAAACAAAAAACAGATGAATAGAAAAAACAAGTGACTAGTGAAAGAACCACAAGATACTTTTGCTTTGGCTAAAAAACAATTGTAATGAATGTTTGTACATAATTTGTAAATTTTATCACCCACATGAAAGCTAATTTTTCATATAATATTACTATGTGCTTCACTTCTTGCATTATTGGGGGATAGTGGGATAAACATGTTTTATAGACCTGTAAATCCTATGGAGTCTGCATTATTCTCTCTTCACCCTTCTGTCCTCCTTGCAGTTCCTCCGACACATTCACCTTTTCCTGCCTCACTGCCTTTATCTGTGCTTCTCCCATTGCCTGGATGCTCTTTTTCAACACACACATATCCCTGGCTTGCTCCCTCTCCTCACCAAAGGTTCTGTGGAAAGGTCACTTTCTCAGAGAGCTCTTCCCTGGCTATCCCATCAAAATTACCAGTGTGTTTTCTGGCCCCTTACCCTTTTTTGTTTTGTTTTCTTAACATTTAATAATACCTGACATAGTATACATGTATTTGTTTATTATACGTCTCCCCCACTAGAATGTAAGTCAGCTCTGTGTTGAGGAGGGACTTTATATCCCAAGTCCAAAACAATGCCTGTCATAGAACATGCATTCAGTAAATACTTGTTGAATGGATGGAGGATGAACAAGGTTTAGTAAATTTTGGACTACCGTTTATTGTGGATGGCAAAGGAATTAAAACTATTGTCAAATACAGTTCATGCAGTCTAGACAGCTAGTGACCCATTACTTAAACGCTGGGTACCATAGATACTGTTGCTTACTTTGTCACAACACAAATTTGGAAAAGAGCTAGGGTTTACAATTTAATTCAATAAACATAGTTTCATCAAGGTAACCCTACTCTTTAAGCATGCTTATTCCACTAATACTGAGAAGTCACAGATGTCTGTGAATTTCCTTGGAAGGTTCTGGGTTTTTCCTGCTTTCACCATCTTAGTTTAGTTTTGGAATCATCTCATCATCTTGTGCCTGCTTTCCCTTCTGCATCTGTTGACTCACATGTGGCACTACTCCTTAGTTTTCAAAAAACTCAGGCAGATGACTTGTGTTTGAGCAAACTTGACTGACACTTTAAGAAGTGGGGGAAATTCTACTTATGGGGGAATTGGAACCATTATAACAGAGCAACAGAAGTAACTTTAGGTGAATGTTAAAGAGTCCTATTTATTAAAATCTTTTTTCCACCCCATCATAAGGGGCTCTTTTCATTGGTTAATTCATTATCATTTCTCTTTTTCTCTATCACCTCACATTCCTGGTATCCTCTCTCCGAGATGGTCTTCAGGGAATTTCCCATTCTTCTCCCTATCTTTGGTTCCTACTCCCACACTCAGTTTTGTTTTGTTTTGTTTTGTTTTGCTGCTGCTGTTGTTGTTGTCTTATTTATTTGTTTTGAAAGAGAGAATCCAAAGCAGACTCCTTGCTTTCAGCATAGAGCCCTATGTGGGACTCTAACCCAAGAATCCCTATGAAATCATAACCTGAGCCCAAATCAAGAGTCAAACCATTAACCAACTGAGCCACCCAGGCGCCCCTGTCTTTTTTTTTTTTTTTTAATACCCAAATTCATCAAGGTGCTCAACAGAAAAAACAAAATACAAAAAAACAAACTCTAACAACCAACTTCCTTTCCTACCATCCATTTTCAAAACAGATGCAATTGTTTCCTTGTTATGAAAAATTTGCTAAGTTAGCAGTTCCCGGCAGCACTGTATATTTCATATCAGTCTTAAATCTTTTGGGAAAACTGTGTATAGCTTAAGTATAAAAGAGCTACCATATTTTTGCAGGTATTTCATTGTAACAGAAAGGAAATTAGCATTTATTGAAAGACTACTTACTGTATGTGAAGCACTATGTTTATTTATTACAATTTATTTAAAACCTTTCTGGCAGACACTTACTAGACCTCACCCTCCAGCTTTCCCACCCATGAGACACCGGGATTGTCCCTGGGGACTTAAGTGACCATGCCCAGCAACTCCATCCACAAAACTTTACCATCCAGGCAACCTAACTTTTACTAATTGGAGCATCCAATCACCTTTCTCTATGAGAGTACAAAGATCACCTTACAAGAAAGTTCAAATCTCTTGTTTTTGTAACACTGGGCCTTTAACTTTTGTTAAATGTGTATATATATGTTTTAGGATTATGTTCCTTGTTTGGCCAGAGACTTGGCTTCAGAGAATTTTAAACTTTCAGCCAGAGTTTGAGGGGATTCCAACCCCTTTTCTATTCTAAATCTCCAATCTGAAGAGTAAAAACACGTAGGTAAGAGGCACAAGAGTCCCGGCTTCCTCCGCGGCAAAGCCCCCGAAGCGTGTAACACCAAGGTGACTGAACTAGGCCCGACAAATGCAGGGCGCAGGGAACCGACAGGCAAGCATACGGAAACTTAGTCTAGCCTGAGCCCTGCCCTTGCCGCCCATCCCAAACTTCCCCTTTAGTCCTCCCTCCTCCCGGGTAAGGGCAGGACTGCGGAAGAGGAAGCGGTCACGGGCGCGCGCGCAGCCCCTCCCCTCCGTGACGTCCGAGACGCGACGCGTCGCAACGCAGTGCAAACTGGGAAAAGGGGATGCGCTGGGCTAGTTTCCGTCGGGCTAGCGAGGGCTAATTCTTCCTCGAGTTGGTGGAAGATGGGCCTTTGGCGAGGAGGCCGGCGTTAGTGAAGCGTTCCCGGCGCCACGGTGAGTGTGGGTCTGGGTCCTGTCCTGTGTTCCTCGGAAAGCTGTCTGCATTGAACACCCTTTCCTTTCACCAGCTGCTGGTCACTCGGGAGACCAGTCCTGTCCGCCGAGAGGGGTGGAACAACCCCGAACATAGAATCGGCTTTTAGAGGAAGGGCCCAACCTCGAGTCTTTCCCGCCGCCTACCTAGGGTTACCCAGGGAGTTTCGTGTAGTTTTTTTCAGGTTTTCCGATCTTAGAGGTGGCCTTGACCATTCCTCGTTCTTCTTCGACACTTAGACTCGACTTTGACCTGCTTCCTCTGGCCTCCGTTTTCGGATTTTCTGCTGTCGGGCTACAATTCCAGGCCTTTGATACCATCTCTCAGACTGTTTCCCAATCCCTCCTCTGTCCCAATCAAACTTGGTTTTAGTGAAGTCCAAGTATGAGTTTAAAGAGCCTATAAGCTCATCAGAATTAAAATATGACTTTCCCAAATAAAAGCTTTTGCTAAAATGTGGCCTCTCTCCTGGAGTTGCGGGACAAGTTAATTTCACCTCCACTCCACCTTGGTAATTTCAGAACCCTGAATCGCACTGATGTTCATTTATACATAAAGCTGTAGACCACACTTCTCGGGTTCATTCTTTTCTCCAGTTCATTCTATGACCTTGAAGCAAGTCATATAATCACTAACAAAGTATTTACCTGAAGGCATTTAATATTTGTTAAGCACCTTGAGGGTTTCAGATGAAAGGGATGTTACTCTTTCCGAATCTGCAAGCAGTCTTAGTTTTGTATGTCTTCTGCAGCCATTAAAAATATCAAGTGATATTGTTAAGGAGCTGTACCTGTTCTAGGCTTGCCCTGCGGCTTTGCTCTGTGAGCAGATTTTGCATTTTAACAGATTCTGTTTAAGGTTCATTGTCAAATGTCTTTCTGATGGATTTAAATAGTTTCTTGTGACTCCACAGTACTGGACCAGTTTGTCTGAAAGGTGATGTAGGTTGTGCTTTGCTTTTATCATATTGCTCTGGCTGCCTTGAAACGTGTATCCCTTTTTTTGTGGCACATTAGGCATATCTTTAAAATTAGATAGTAAGATTCTTATAATAGTAAAGCAACACTTGTTATTAATGACCTAAATATGCATTAATTGCATGTAAGCATGTAGGTATGTGTTCTTTAAGAAAACAATGCATGAGAAAAACAAAAACAATTTAAAGATGTCTTTCTAGCATTTAACTCTGTATATCCACTTGACCTTTATTAATCATTATGGTCATTTGTTTAGTAATATGAACATACTGGGAAAGATCCAAAATGGCTTCTGTAAAGTTCTAAAATCAAGCATATTAGATTTTTTTTCCCTTAAAATATCTAACATATTATCTACATGAAGTTGCAATTATTTTTGTAGAGATTAAGGGGAAAATGTGCCCATTAAATATGAGTTGATAACCAAATTAGATATAGTTAAGGAAGCATTTTTAAAAAACTATTGGTTATTGTCCCAGTTACCAATTGCTATATAACAAATCACTCCAAAGTAGCTTCAAACTACAATGTTTTATCTGTTATATTTCTCTGGGCTGCCTGGGGTCAGCTGGTTGATTCTCACTTAAGAGTTTCATGCATTTGTAGTTATATAGGCAGCTAGGTTTTGGAGTCATCTGAAAGCTTACCCGAGTGGGATATCCCAGATGGCTCATTTGTATGGATGGCAGTTGATGTTGTCTGGGAGTTCAGCTGGGGATGTTATCTGGAGCGCCTGCACATGGACTCTTCATGTGCCTTGGACGTCTCACAGCATGGAGTTTGAGTTTCAAGAGCAAGTATTTGAGGAGACAGAAGTGAAAGCTGTCTCTTAAAGCTGGACCCAGAAATTGGCATAGCATTGCTTCCAGCATTCTCTGTTAGAGCAGTCAGAGCCCTCCCCTAACCAAGTGATAGACCCTACCTTTTTTGGAGGGAAGAATATCAAAGAATTTGGGGCCATTAACCTACTATAATAAAGTTGTATTAAACTAATGTTTGGATTTAATAGTAGATGCGGAGTAAGGTACACTTCTGATTTCTTTAACCATAATGCTTTGTATCTTCACAGTACGTTATAATTTTCAAAGCATTTCTCTGTAGGTATTTTGTCATTTGGTACTTAGGAAAACTCTGTAGAAGCAGATGAATCGTTCCCATTTTGTAGATGACGTAAACTGAGGAGTAGCAGTGTTGGTGTTGGGAGGATTTAAGGAATTTGCCCAAAGTCATGTGCTAATAAATGGAAAGTGAAACCAAGACCTACAGTGCTCTAATAACATAAAACTTAATATAGTAAATGATGAAATATTATATTAAGCTTATTTGGAATTCCATATTTATCGCCATACTAATTCAAGTAAAACAGTACTCGTGTAGTGGTGAATAAAGTCAGTGTCTCCTCTAACACATTACAGTTTAGTTTTTCATAATTCTGAATTCTCTGAAGCATACCAATAATGATGTGAACCTGTATGTCTTTATAGTAAGTGAAATTGTTACATGTTATAATACCAATTTCAAAACAAATTAGTCCTGAAAAAGTTATGGGTATAGGAATCCTGAAGGTTTTATTTTAATTATTATTCTCTCAGTTACATAATTTTAAAAATGAAAATGATTTCTGAGGGCACCTGGGTAGCTCAGTTACACGTCTGACTTTGGCTCTGGTTATGATCTCATGGTTTGTGAGTTCGAGCCCATGTTGGGCTCCGTGCTGACAGTACGGCAGAGCCTTCTTGGGATTCTCTTCCTCTCTCTCTCTCTCTTTCTCTCTTTCTCTTTCTCTCTTTTTCTCTCTTCTTCTCAAAAATAAATAAACTTCAAAAAGAAAAAGAACATGGTTTCTTATTATTTTGATAGATCGGGAATCATAAGACTTAAAATATTGATATCAACTAGAGCCTAATTGTCATCGTCATACTGTTTCACTGCTTTTAGTAACATGCTTATATCCATTTTTTATGTCCATGGATCTGTCTTGACCACGTGTTAGAATTTACCTGAGGAGCTTTTAAAAAATACCTGTGTGCAAGTCCCATGCTCTAAGATTCTAATATAAGCACTTAGGAGTGGGTTCTGTGCATCAATATTTTTAAAAATTCTTTAGGGGATTCTACAGCTAAGATTGAGAAGCATGTCTGCTTTTGTTTATGGTGGTTTTTGGTACATACTAAGTATGATCTGGTTCCCTGTTCATCTATTCTTGCATATGCTAAAAAAATTAAGGAGATAGGGAGAAGATGTACGAAATGGATTAAGGTTATAAATGTAAGTAGACACCTGTTACAGAAAACAGTTACCCTTCTGGTTTCTTTCTAGGAATAGTCTTAATTCAAGTTACAGATTTTGGCATGGTTTGTTAGTACCTATATGATGGTTCTTTGCTTTATATTAACATTATGTACTTCTCTTTCATCTTAAAAGGTGGAAGCTTTGTTAGGAGGTATAGTCTGTGTATTTCTTATAGCTTCTGACATGGCACCTTGAATAGATGTAGGTAGTCTAATAAATGTTTGCCAAATAGAAGACAATTTATACAGTCTTCAGAACTAGGACTAGTTACTTTATTCTTTTTTTTTTTTCTTTTTAAGCATTGTAAGAACTTAAAGTTCTTTGAAGCTCTTTTTCTGTGCTTTTCATGACGTTGCACTTATCTGGTTTTTCTTCAGGCTGTTTCTTTCCTCTTTTAGAAACATTCCCTTTCATACTCCTCCCCACCAGGTTCTGAGCCCTTCAAGTATATTATCAGTTATAGAGAAACAAGATCTTATTTCCTTGATTCATTCTCCTGATTTATTATTAGCATAAATGATGTCTGTGTTTTAAAAACTATTATAGAGGTTTTAAAGTATACATAAAAGTGAAGAAAATCAGATTATTTTGAACCACATCCTAGATAATATATCATTTAAGTGTCAATACTTTGTTATCTCCCAAAACAATAGGGATTATCAAAATTAACATTAATGCTTTAATAGTTGATTTAATATTTGTCTGGTCTCTCTATGGACCAAGTCTCTAATTACATATTTATATCTCTGTCAAGACATCTTTAGATGTTGTTCTTTTTGTATATATGTTCAAAATTTTCTGTAAATCAATAGTTCTCATTTGGGAGTAATTTTGCCCCCCAGAGGGCATTCAGGAATGTCTGGAGACATTTTTGATTGTCACAACAGGATGGAGATGAATACTACTGGCATCTAGTGGGTAGAGTCCAGGGATGCTCCTAAATATCCTACAATGCAGAGAGCAGCCTCCCACAACAAATTTTTATCTGGTCCAAAATAGGAGTAGTGCCCAGGTTGAGAAGTGCTGCGGTAAACTGACATTTTTAAGACCACAGTATTCATTTTGTTGTTGTTGTTAGTAGCACTACCATCCTGTGGTGTGTGTGTGTGTGTGTGTGTGTGTGTGTGTGTGTACACAAGAGAAAATTTTCTGTTTCAGTCTGTTACAAAAGCACGCTTCTGCCTTTTTGTGTTCTCTTAAGTGCAACGGCCTGCTAATTATTCTTATCCAAGAATAGCTGTAAGGGATTACAAAGTATTATTCTTTTGTTCTTGTTTCTTCACATTCATCTTGTATATTCCCACTTTGACCTGCCCTGAGATATCATATTTCCCTTCAAAACTGGTTTAGGGGTGCCTGGGTGACTCAATTGGTTAAGCGTCCACCTCTTGATTGTGGCTCAGGTCATGATCTCATAGTCGTGAGATTGAGCCCCCATGAGATGGAGCCCCACGTTGGGGCCTAAGAGTCTCTCTCTCCCTCTCCCCTGCTTGCTCTTCTCTCTCCCTTCCTCTCTGTCTCCCTCTCTCCCTCCCTCCCTCTCTCTCTCTCTCTCTCTCTCTCTCTCTCTCAAAAAAAACAAAAAAAACTAGTTTATTGCCTGCTGAATAAAATATAAACAATACTTGACGGCTTCAGAAGTCCTCCATAATATGACTCCATCTCCTTACCTAATATAATTTATTGTTAGCCAACCATTATTAAGTGTTGACTGTAAGGACTGAGGTAGGTGCTAGGGATCTAGCATGTCAGAGTAGTGACATGTAAAGAATACATTTGCATGTAATCCATTGATCTGATAATTTCCCAGTACTGATGGTGCCCAATTTACAATGGTTTGACTTAGGATTTTTCAACTTTTTGATGACGCAGAAGTGATACACATTCAGTAGAAACCGTACTTCAAATTTTGAATTTTGATCTTTTTCCAGGCAACACTATGTGGTATATTCTCTTGTGATGCTGGGCAGTGGCAGTGAGCCAGAGCACCCAGTCAGCCATGTGATAGTGAGGGTAAACAACTGATACACTCCCAACTATTCTGTTTTCAGTTTCAGTATAGTATTCAATAAATTATATGAGATATTTAACACTTTATTGTAAAGTAAGTTTTGTGATAGATGGCTTTGCCCAACTATTGGCTAATGTAAGTGATCTGAGCACGTTTAAGGTAGGCTAGGTCAAGCTATGATGTTTGTTAGGTTAGGTGTATTACATGCATTTTCAGCTTAATAATATTTTCAATTTATGATGGATTTATTGAGACATTACCCCATCATAAATTGAGAAGGATTTATAATCCCTATAGTATTCCTTATTTTTTTCATTGCCTTCCCATACTAATTCCTCATTTTGTGTCTTTGTTAACATTGGTTTCCTCTTCTGGAATGCCCTCCTTTCTCTCTGTTCATAACTAAATCTCATCCATAGGGCTAGTTTCTGTCTCTGCTTTATCACATCATCATGAGCACTGCATGTTTATGAGGTATGAGGGTCTTAAAACCTAGTCATAACTGTCATTTGGCCCAAATACCATACTAAGGCAAAGGCAATGACATAGATTACACATACTGTAGACCTGAGATCAAGAAATGAACTTCCAAGAACTGGGGCCATCAAGGATGGAAGAAGCGGACCTTAAGTTGGTCCTTGAAAGCAGAAGGACCAGCACAAAAGAGAAGAGAGTGGCTGGAAGAAGCTACACTGCATTTTCTCCTTCTTTTGACTTCCCAGTGACTGGAGTCACATATTAATGTACAGAGTAGCAATTAGTTGATGGCTTATTATTTAATAAGTATTAGATTGGTCTTGGTAACTAAACTAAGATTTGAATCAGAAGCCCTGTGGTGACTCTCTTTATCCTCTAGAGCAGTGTCACTCGAAGTAGTCTGTGTGATAGGCTTGAATATGAATCAGTGGATTGCTTTCTTCACAGAGAAAGTCTTGCTACTATAACAACTTCGGTGTGCTTAATTGATTTACATTCTTTCATAAATTTCTTATTTTATCACACACGGGTAACAGTTCCCCAACCATCACTGATCTGTGGGCCACACTTGGAATAGCATTACTCTGCAGAACTTGTACACTTTTTCATTTGTAACCTATAGTAAGAAATACATTTTACATTTCAACCCAGTGTTCTGTATATGCATACGCATATAAACAATACTGAAGTTTGATGAAACAATACTTAACCTTACCATATGTGACATGCTCTCATATTTTCTCGTCAATTTTATTTTTTAAATGCTGATTGTGACCTTCTAAATGGTCTTAAAAAAATAAGGAATACTATAGGGATTACAAATCCTCATTTTATGATGGGGTAATGTCTCAATAAATCCATCATAAATTGAAAATATCATTAAGCTGAAAATGCATGTAATACACCTAACCTAACAAACATCATAGCTTAGCCTAGGCTACCTTAAACGTGCTCAGATCACTTACATTAGCCAATAGTTGGGCAAAGCCATCTATCACAAAACCTACTTTACAATGAAGTGTTAAAAAATTTTTTTGAGTATTTATTTTGAGAGAGACAGAGTGTGTGTGTGCGTGAGAGCAGGGGAGGAGCAGAGAGAGAGGGAGAGATAGACTCTCAAGCAGGCTCCATGCTGTCAGCACATAGCCCGACATGGGGCTTGATCCCATGACTGTGAGACCACAACCTGAGCTGATAGTTAAGATTCGGACACTCAACCAACTGAGCCACCCAGGTGTAGGTGGATTTTTAAGACACTGCTGTCACACAGCAAGTGCTAGACACATAGCAGATACTTAGAAAATACTTAGAAAATAAGTTTTAGCAGTCACTAATTCTTGAAGGGGTTGAGCCTTTTAATACTTTAGGATTACTTTATTATTTTTTTTAAATCTATTTATTTTGAGAGAGCATGAGTGGGGAAGGGACAGAGAGAGAGAGAGAGAGAGAGAGAGAGAGAGTGAGTGTGAGTGAGAGAGAGAACCCCAGGCAGGCTCTGTGCTGTCAGACAGCAGAGCCCAATTCAGGGCTCGATCCCATGAACTGTGAGATCATGACCTGAACTGAAATCAAGAGTTGAACGCTTAAGTGACTGAGCCACCCAGGTGCCCCAACTTTAAGAGTACTTTAAAACATTTCATGAGGTGTGCCTGGGTGGCTCAGTCAGTTAAGCATCTGACTCTGGCTCAGGTCATCATCTCACAGTTTGTAAGTTCAAGCCCCATATCGGGCTGCGTGCTGACAGCTCAGAGCTGGAGCCTGCTTCAGATTCTGTGTCTCGTCTCTCTCTGCTCCTCCCCTGCTCATGCTCTGTCTCTCTCCCCCTCTCTCAAATATAAACATTAAAAAAAATTTAAAACATTTCATGAATACTTACTACTCTTTGGCATTTAAATTAGAATGAGTATAGAATGCCTTATATGACATATAAGGCAATCAGAAGATATAATGAGTGCTATTGCTGTCAGAAGGGTAGAGATGAGATGAGATGATGGATGCCTGCTGGAGACAAACTTTGCTTTCCTTTCAGCTTTGCCAAGAACCCAGGCAGTGGCTCGTGTGAAGCCCTAGTTCAGATATCAGGACCAGTTTGAATACCACAAACCTCAGTCTTCACTTTTTTACTTTTTAGTCTTTGTGGTTCAGGTCATCTCACTTCTACTTTTTCTCTTTGGAAAAATCAGAAGGAGGTCATAAACAGAGGTGGATACATCTGCCTTCCCTTTCCTTCCCCCATTGTTAGCTCATTTCAGTACTGTCTGGATTTCACTTTTGGAGCATTGCCGTTTAACTGAAGCTGAAGTATTTCATCTTTTTTTTTTTTTTTTTAAGTTTATTTATTTATATTGAGAGAAAGATAGCAGGGGAGAGGCAGAGAGAGAGGAGAGAGAATCCCAAGCGGGCTCCACCCTGTCAGTGCAGAGCCCTATGCGGGGCTCAAACTCACGAACTCTGAGATCATGACCTGAGCTGAAATCAAGAGTCAGATGGTTAACTGACTGAGCCACCCAGGCGCCCCTGAAATATTTCATCTTTATCAGATTTACACATCTTAAGAAAATTAATTTTTTAGACGAACTTTAATTTTTCTTACATATCCTTTTTTGTTTTTGTTTTTAACTTACAAACCTTTCTGAAGCATAACACAGTTTTAGTGGGCTGTATGTTATATTCAGTTCTAGAGCTAAACAAGTAGACTGTATAAATTGAGTTCTATACATATTAAACATTTTATAAGGATCAGTAGGATTGTTGTGACAACAAACTGCTGCTGCTCTTTTTCTTGTTTTTACTGTTACAGCCCAAATAAATTATGAATTCATCCAGTGATACAGCCCTTAATTTATTTTGTCAGTCTATTTTGAAATCTCTTTAGAGGTTTTCACTTTAAAGTGTAGCAGAATGACTTATCAAGAATTTAACACATTAAATTTCGCATAGATTTAAGTTACACATGTATCCTTCTTTGCTGTCTTATTTGTTTAGGGGAAATACTCTTTACCTTGTACTTTGACTTCTGTAGAATGTGTGCTTGTAGAGACAAACAGCAATTAAGGCAATACTGTTAAGTATTTTTAATACCAGGCATCTTATTTAACAGCATAATTTATATAATTTTGTGAATGAAAATGAAAACAACCTTGGTCCTTTTATTAGAGAAAATGTTTTCTTATTTCAGCTATTCTCAAAAATCAAATAAGGACAGGGGTGCCTGGCTGGCTCAGTCAGTAGAGCATGCTACTCTTCATCTCGGGGTTATAAATTGGAGTGGGTGTAGAGATTATTTTATAAAAATAAAATCTTTAAAAAAAAAATCAAATAAGGACAGAGAAGTTCACTTTAAAAAATACAATCTTTCTCCCAGAAACCCTCAGAAAAAACTTTGTCACCATAATCTTATTATTGTACTTTCCCTCCATGTATCTAATTGTTAGCCAATCCCTGTTATTCTACCTTTGCAGTGTCTCTTGTATCTGCCTCCTCCATTCCATCTCTCCTGCCCTAGTTCTGACCTTCATCATCTTTCCTTAGGATCATTATCATAGGTTACTAGTGTCTTCTTTATCTCCAGTCTTTTAAAACCTAACTTTGTAGTGTTGCCAGTTTGGATCATGTAACTCTCTTCTTCAGAACCTTATGGTTACTACCTTTAGAAAACAAAATAAATGCTTTAATGTGACATTCAAGGCCTTCCATTTTCTGTTCCCAGACTATTTTTTCAGGCTTTCCTGTCTAGTAGGTCTTAGTTCGTTCCCTATATCGGCTAGTTCCTAAAGATGTTCTTTGATTTTTTTTCCTGTCAAAAGCCTTTTACCAAGATTCACATAAATGCTGTCTCTTCCAAGATCCCTCTTCTCATGGTTAATCTTCCTTGTTAATTTTTCTTATTGTACAATGTTTGTAACTCTTTATAGTTGGATATCTTACTGTGTTCTATTACCATTGCTTCCAGCTTTCTCTTTCACGTTAATTTTTTTAAACTTGTTGAGGAAAGAGATATCTAATCTTTGAGATCTTGGCAGCACAATATCTTTTATACAGCAGGATATCTGTGAATGCTTGAATCGAATTTAATCTTGAGATAGCTAATGGTTTCCTATTTTAAGTTACCTGGGTAGCATATTTAGTTTTTGTATTGTCTTTCAAAGATCCAAGCTTTAAAGGTAATCATGAAAAACAGATGCAACTGAGAATATTGTCTAGACCTTAATTTTAGAAGGTTCAGATCAATAGCCTTCTTTCCCAGCCAAGAAACCTAATTGTCATGAATCAACAAAATAGACTCTATCTGACTTTTTGAACATATATTCTGCGGTTAGACCACTAACTTGTGACCCAGATAGAGAATAGAGTTGGAAAAACAGGTACTGTCAGACTGGTACCTGGTTACTCTGCCTAACTCTGGCTTTAGTCCCTGTCTTAGTACACTTACTAGTATCACCAACAAAAAATGATTGGGTTTTGGGGGAATTACATTTCAAGAGGTGGTTTGTATTGGGGGAGCAGATATTTGTTCACTGTTGGCTAAGTAAGCCTAAGATCTTAGCTGAGCTACTTGAGGGCAGAAGAGTCAGCAATAGCTCTTGTTACCATTATCTGTCTTCTGGTCTCATTAATAGTTCCAGCTCCACTGTCCCCTGCCCTCTGCTATATGTTTCCTTAAACACCTTCCTTAAGAGTTTCTTGACTTTACTGTGCTTTCCTTTAGTCAAATGTATTACTCCTCAACTGTTGCTTTTTATATTTCAGTAGAAATCATGTTCCTGGAGCACCATCCCACTCTATCCCAACATTCTCTTTTTTATTGCCAGTTTTTTATTTTTCAAGTTATCTACAATGTTTCCATTTCTTTATTCCTTAATGCTCATGCTTTTGCTTCTATTCACACCACTGAATGGAAGCTATATTCCAAAAGATTTATGTATCAGGCTCTTCCAATATTCTAAATATATTTTTTTAAATCAATATTTTAAAACATACATATTTTGTCTTTGTTTTACCCATACTTCCTAACTTTCACATGTGTCTGGGTGTTTTCATATTTATATGTAATTGCACATTTTTATTCATATTTGCATTGTTATACTCATAGTTAATTGCTTTCTTTAAAATTTTTTATGAGATCTATGTTAAGTACATTACTTAAATTCTTTTATATGTTATGAAGCATGACAATAAAATGATTACCGTATGATCACCTTCAAATGTGCCACTGAAGCTGAGGAATAAAACCTTACTGACACCTTGTATGTGTCTCCTGATTACATCCTCTGTCTGCCTCTCCGGATACAGAATTTATGTTTATCATTTCCTGTCTGTCTTTATAGATTTATCTTATTTGTATCTTTAAGCAATACACTGTTTAATTTGTTTGAAAACTTTATACAAATGGTGTTATATATATTCCTGCTTTTTCACTCAGAGTTAGGGGGATAGGCAGGAGGTGGGAATGGGGGACAAAAGGGTGTTCTGTGGTAAACTGTTTATCTTGGAAAGTCACGGACCATGTCTTATATACCCTTTATATCTTTAACACATAACATAGTGTTTTTTGCAAGTTAAGATACTCAGACAATGCTGTAGTCTCTGTAATTGTGAGGAAATCCAAGGGATCCCTGTCATACTCTACTTAATGGGTGCTGTGACCTGTTTTTGTGATGAATTGTTGATGAATTAGATATGTAACTAGAAGGGCATTTAATGTTTTTGATCCATTTGGGAATGATGGTGTGGTCCAAAGGTTTTTTTTCCTCCCCTATCCCTTTGGCTTTAGTCACAGAACACAGGGTGGAGAGAAAAGTGTAGAAAGTGCTTCTGTATAAGACTTGTTCCTAAATGCAGAGATCTGAAACTGCTAAGTAAAGCATTTGATTAAACATGTGTTTGTAGGTACATAGAGCAAGTATAAGATGGAAAAACATGAATGTTATAAAAATGTAACTTTTAGAGAAAAATAGACAGCTAGGTTTGGTGACTAAGGCAGTCGGTTGATTGTACAGGGTTAGAAGGAATAAGTTTTAAAAAATCACAAAATATTAGTATTTAATATAAAACATGACTAGAATCAAAGCAAATCAGTGTGCCTTTGGAGTTTCACAAAAGTGAACAGATGCCTTTTTCCCCCTAAGTTGTACCTTACTCAGCTTTTCAGGATTAGATGTTCATTGATGACCACTCATCTAATAAAAGTAAACTGATAAAAGGAAGAGCATTAAGATAGTGAAAGGAAATGATGGGGGAAAAAGTTGCAGTCTGTTAAATGCATTAATGTAGTTACAGGCATACCTTGGAGGCATTGTGAGTTCAGTTCCAGACCACTGCAATAAAACAAATATTGCAATAAAAAGAACCAAATGAATTTTTTTGTTTCCTAATCCATATGAAAGTTATGTTTACACTGTACTATAGTCTATTTAGTGTGCAATAGCATAGGTCTAAAAAACTACATTGCTAAATTAAAAAATACTTTATTGCTGGCTGGGAAGATGGTAGAGTAGGAGAACCCTAAGCTCACCTTGTCCCAGAGTTACTACTAGATAACACTCACATCAGTGTAAATGGCCCAGAAAATGATTTGGAGACTGGCAGAACAAATTCCACAGCTAAAGGTGTGGAAGAAGAAGGCCCCATCAGAGAAGGTAGGGAGGGCAGAGATACAGTTTGGAAGCAAAATGAACTGCAGCTATCTATGGTGGGGAGGGAACTGGTGGTAAGAAGAAGGGCAAAAAACAGAGAGCTTCACACCAGAGAGCCCACACAGGGGAGACATTTTCCCATAGCATTTGCTTTGAAAGCGAGAGGAGCTGCATTTTGTGAGTTCTTACGACTGGTGGGACTTAGAGCCTGGGATTTTACTGGTGGGACTTAAAGCCTGGGATTTTAAAAATCAGCAGGCTCGGGCTCTTGGAGAGCCAGGAAGTGTGGCCTAGAGAGGCAGGGATCACAGAGAGACCCCAACAGGAACAAAGGAGCTGGCACACTCCCCCCAGTATAAACACAGTGCCACCTGCAGGAACCAGCATAGCACCAACACTCACTACCTAATTTGCTTACACCAAGCCTGATCCCTGTACTTTGGCAGATCGCCCTTCCCAGTCACACTTGGCTCAGTCTGGGCACTGCAGGCCCCCTCCCCCAGAAGACTGGCACAGACCCCACCACACCTTGTCTCCTGACGCATGCATTTTGTGGGACCTCACTTCTACCGGCAGCAGTGACACATCTCATTTTGCAAGCAGACCACCACACACCTTGTTAAAATGTGTCCCACCCCACCCGGGATCAAACACTGCCCACAACAGGCAAAGAGAGCCTCTGCAGACAACTGGATTGAAGGAAAAAGAGGCCAGGTTCTCAACAGCAGAGCACATGCAACACACATGGGAGATACTCCCTGAAGCACCAGGCCCTGGGGAACAGGGGACATTGAACACAGGACATTATAGGACCTCTTCTTCATAAGGCCATTAACGTGAAGAGCAAGAGATGTAGCTTACCTTCTTACCACAGAGAAACAAAGTTAACAAAATGAGGAGACAGAGAAATATGTCCAAAATGAAAGAACAAGACCACACCGCAACAGAAGACTAAGTGAAATGGATATAATGTGCCTGCTAAAGAATTTAAAGTAATGATCACTAAGATAACTCACTGGACTTGAGAAAAGAGTGGAGTACATCAGTGAATGAGACACTTAACAAAGAAGACAGAACCAGATATCAAGAACACTATAAATGAGGGACACCTGGGTGGCTCAGTTGGTTAAGTGTCCAGCTTCGACTCAGGTCATGATCTTGGGGTTCGTGGGTTCAAGCCCTGCATCGGGCTCTGTGCTGACAGCTCAGAGCCTGGAGCCTGTTTTGGATTCTGTGTCTCCCTCTCTCTCTGTCCCTCCCCTGCTCCTGCTCAGTCTCTCTCAAAAAAAAAAAAAAAAAAAAAAAAAAAAAAAAAAAAACCACTAAAGAAAAAAAAAGGAACACAATAAATGAAATTACAATACACTTGATGGAATAAATAGCAAACTAGTTGAGGCAGAGGAACAAATTAATGACCTGGAAGAGTAATGGAAAGTAACCAAGCTGAGCAAAGGAGAGGAAAGGAAATTAGGTAAATTGAGAATAGTTGTAGGGAACTCTGACTCCATCAAGTGTAGTAACATCTGCATTATAGGGATCTCAGAAGAAGAAGAGAAAAGGGGATAGAAAATTTATTTGAAGAAATAATAATAGCTGAAAACTTCCTTCATCTGGGAAAGGACACAGAAATCCAAGTCTAGGAGGCGCAGAGATCTTCCCAAAAAAATTAATGCAAGGAGGTCCATACCACAAAACATAGTAATTAAAATGGCAAAAAGTAGTAATAAAAAATTCTTAAAGCAGCAAGAGAAGATAGTTACATACAAGTGAAGCCCCATAAGCCTGTAAGCAGATTTTGCAGCAGAAACTGCAGGCCAGAAGGGAGTGGCATAATATATTCAAAGTGCTGAAAGGGAAAAATCTGCAGCCAAGAATACTCTATCCAGAAAGGCTAGCATTCAGAAGAGAAGGAGAGATAAAGAGTTTCTCAGACAAACAAAATTAAAGGAGTTCATAAGTGCTAAACCAGCCCAACAAGAAATATTAAAGGGAAATCATTGAATGGAAAGGAAAGACCGTGAGAGGATGAAAAGTAGAAAACACAAGAGCAGTAAAAATGAGTATTTCTGTAAAAATTAAAGGATTCATAAAAGGATGTAAAATGTGACACCATATACCTAAAACATGGGGTGGGAGAGGAGTACAAAGTGGATCACCAACTTAATATAGATTACTATATATATAAGATGTTATAATAAACCTAAGAGTAACCACAAATAAAAAGCCAGTAATAGGTATGCAAAGAACAAAGAGAAAGGAATTCCAGTATATCACTAAAGAAAACCAATAAATCATGAAAGAGCAAGAGAAAAAAGGATCAGAGAAAATCTGTAGAAACAACCACAAAACAAGTAATAAAATGGCAATAAATACATATCTATCAACAATTACTTTGAACATAAATTGAATGCTCCAGTCAAAAGACATAAGGTGATAGAGTGCATTAAAAAAAAAAAAAAGACCCATGAATAATGCTGCATACAGGAGGTTCATTTCAGACCAAAGACACCTGCAGATTAAAAGTGAGGGGATGGTGAAATACTTATCTTGTAAATGGATGTCAAAAGAAAGCCAAGGTAGCAATACTTACATTGGGCAAGATAGACATTAAGGCAAGGCTGTAACAGACAGACAGGGACACTATATAATCATAGAGGGGACAATCCAGCAAGAAGATATAGCAATCGTAAATATTTAATGTACCCAACATGGGAGCTCCCAAATACATTAAACAGTTAATAGCAAGCATAAAGGAAATCATTAGTAGTAATGCAATAACAGAAAGGGACTTTATTATCCCATTTACATCAATGGACAGATCATCCAAGCAAAATGAACAAGGAAACAGTAGCTTTATTTTTAAATTATGTTTGTTTAAGTAATCTCTACACCCAGCATGGGGCTTGAACTCACAACCCCTAGATCAAGAGTCACATACTCTTCTCACTGAGCCAGTCAGTCACACTGAAAACAGTAGCTTTAAATGACCACTGACCAGAGGGATTTACCAGGTATATTCAGAATATTCCATCATAAAACATCAGAATATGCACTCTTTTCAAGTGACATGGAACATTCTCCACAAAAGATCACATATTAGGCTACAAAACAAGTCAACAAATTCAAGAAGATCAGTAATATACATCTTTTCTGACCACAACACTATGAAACTAGAAATCAACTACAAGAAACTATCTGGAAAGAGCACTACATGGAGGTTAAATAACATGGTACTACACAATGAATGGGTCAACCAAGAAATCAAAGAAGAAATCATAAATTTCATGGAAACAAATGAAAATGAAAACACCACAGTCTAAAATCTTCGGGATGCAGCAAAAGTGGTTCTAAGAGGGAAGTGTATAGTAATACAGGGCTACTTCAAGAAGCAAGAAAAATCTCAAACAACCTAACCTTACACCTAAAGGAGCTAGAAAAAGAAGAACAAACATACCTAAAACCAACAGAAGGAAGGAACTATTAAGATTGGAACAGAAATAGATGACATAGAAACAAAAACAAAAAAATAGAACAGATCAATGAAATCAGGAGCTGGTCCTTTAAAAAGATCAACAGAATTGATAAACCTCTAGCCAGACTCTTCAAAAACAAACAAACAAACAAACTTGAATAAACAAAATCACAAATGAAACAGGAGGCATAACAACCAACACCACAGAAATACAAACAATTATAAAAGAATATTATGAAAAATTATATGCCAACAAATTGGACAACTTAGAAGAAATGGATAAATTCCTAGAAGTATATAATCTACCAAAACTAAAGCAGGAAGAAATAGAAAATTTGAACAGACTGATTACCAGCAAGGAAATTGAATGACTCATCAAAAACTGCCAACAAGGGGCACCTGGGTGGCGCAGTCGGTTAAGCGTCCGACTTCAGCCAGGTCACGATCTCGCGGTCCGTGAGTTCGAGCCCCGCGTCAGGCTCTGGGCTGATGGCTCGGAGCCTGGAGCCTGTTTCCGATTCTGTGTCTCCCTCTCTCTCTGCCCCTCCCCCGTTCATGCTCTGTCTCTCTCTGTCCCAAAAATAAATAAAAAACGTTGAAAAAAAAAAAAAATTAAAAAAAAAAAAAAAAAAACTGCCAACAAACAAAAGTCAGGACCAGTCGGCTTCACAGGCAAATTCTACCAAACATTTAAAGAAGAGTTAATACCCACTCTTCTCAAACTATTCCAAAAACTAAAAGAGAAAGAAAAACTTCAGAATTCATTCTATGAAGCCAGTATCACCCTGATACCAAAACTAAATAAAGACACCATAAAAAAAGAGAACTATAGGCCAATATCTCCATACTAACAAACTGAATCCAACAATACATTAAAAAAAACACCATGATCAAGTAGATTTATTCCTGGTATGGCAGGATGGTGGGTTCAGCATTCACAAATCAATCTCTGTGGTAGATCACATCAGTAAGAGAAAGGATACAAACCATATGATCATTTTAATAGATGTAGAAAAAGCATTTGACAAAGTACAACATCCATGACAAAAACCCTCAACAAAGTAGGTGTAGAGGAAACATATGTCAACATAATAAAGTCCATCTATGAAAAACCCACAGTTAACATCATACCCAGTGGTGAAAAACTGAAAGGTTTCCCCCTGAGATCAGGAACAAGACAAGGATGTCCATTCTCACCACTTTTATTCAACATAGTACTGGAAGTCCTAGCCACAGCAATCAGACAACAAATAGAAATGCATCCATATTGGTAAGGAAGAAGTAAAACTTTTACTCTTTGCAGATGACATGGTACTGTATATAGAATACCCTAAAGCATAAACCAAAAAAAGTACCAGAACTGATAAATTAATTGGTAAAGTCACAGGATACAAAATCAGTGTGTACACACAGGATACAAAATCAGGTACACAGGATACAAAATCAGTTGC
Organism: Panthera leo; assembly: GCF_018350215.1. Classification (NCBI taxonomy): domain Eukaryota; kingdom Metazoa; phylum Chordata; class Mammalia; order Carnivora; family Felidae; genus Panthera; species Panthera leo. The sequence goes on along the minus strand of NC_056684.1, from coordinate 53,479,174 downwards.
ATTCCTATGCACTTATAAAGAAGCAGCAGAAAGTGAAATTAAGAATTCCATTTACAGTTGCGCCAAGTACAATAAAATATCTAGGAATAAATTTAACCAAGGAAGTGGAAGACCTGTACTCTGAAAACTATAAATCACTGATGAAAGAAATTGAGGATACAAAGAAATGGAAAGACAGTCTATGCACATAGGTTGAAAGAACAAATATTGTTCAAATGTCTATACTACCCAAAGCAATCTACGGATTTAATGCAATCCCTGTCAAAATAGCAACTCAAACTAGAACAAACAGTCCTAAAATTTGTATGGAACCACAAGAGACCCCAAGTAACCAAGGCAATCTTGAAAAATAAAAAATGAAACTGAAGGTATCACAATTCCAGACTTTTATTACACAGGTGTAGTAATCAAAATAGTAGGATACTGGCATAAAAATAGACAATAGATCAATGGAACAGAATAGAAAACCCAGAAATAAACCCACGATTGTATAGTCCCTTAATCTTCAGCAAAGGAGGCAAGAATATACAATGGGAAAAAGACCAACAAATCGTGTTGGGCTATCTGGACAGCTACATGCAAAAGAATGAAATTGGACCACACAATGTATTTCTTCATACACAAAAATAAACTCAAAATGGATTAAAGACCTACATGTGAGACCTGAAACCACAAAAATCCTAAGAGATCATAGGCAGTAATTTCTCTAACATCGGCCATAGCAACATTTTTCTATATATATCTCATGAGGCAAGCGGAAAAATAAACTCTTGGGGCTACATCAAAAAGCTGCACGGTAAGGGAAACAAAGGCCAACTAGTGAATGGCAGAAGATATTTGCATATGACATATCTGATAAAGGGTTAGTATCCAAAATATATAAAGAACTTATACAACCCCATACCCCAAAACAATAATCTAGTTTAAAAACAGGCAGAAGACATGAACAGACATTTCTTCACAGGAGACCTAGGGCGCCTGGGTGTCATAGTCTGTTAGGTCATAATCTCATGGTTTGTGAGTTGGAGCCCCACATTGGGCTCTGTGCTGACAGCACAGAGCCTGCTTCAGACCCTCTGCCTCCCTCTCTCTGCCCCTCCCCTGCTCATGCTCTTTCTCTCTCAAAAATAAATAAACGTTTAAAAATTCTAAAGAAAAAAAGACATATAGAGGACCAACAGACACACATAAAGGTATTCGGTGTCACTCATCATCATCTAAATGCAAGACTACAATGAGGTATCATCTCATCTGCCAAAATGGCTAAAATCAAAGACACAAGAAACAAATGTTGGCAAGAATGTGAAGAAAAAGGAGCCCTCATGTACTGCGCAGCCACTGGTGCAGCCACTGTCGAAAACAGTGTGACTGTTTCTTAAAAAGTTAAAAATAGGGGTGCCTGGGTGGCTCAGTCGGTTGAGCATCCGACTTCAGCTCAGGTCATGATCTCACACTCCATGAGTTCAAGCCCCGTGTCGGGCTCTGTGCTGACAGCTGAGAACCTGGAGCCTGCTTCAGATTCTGGGTCTCCCCCTCTCTCTGCCCCTCCCCTGCTCATACTCTGCCTCTCTCTGTCTTCAAAAACAAATAAAAACATTAAAAAAATTTTTTTTTTAAGTTAAAAACAGAACTACCCAATGATCCAGTAATCACTACTGGGTATTTACCCCCAAAATACAAAAACACTAATTCAAAGGGATACATGCACCCCTTTGTTTATTGCAGCATTATTTATAATAATAGCCAAGATATGGAAGCAACCCAAGTGTTCTTTGGTAGATGAATAGATGAAGAAGTGGTATATATTATATATATATGAGTATGGCATATAATTATATGTAAAATATTTTATATGTTATATATTTATTATATATGGTGCATATATATATAACGTATTTTATATATGTAATGAAATACTTAGCGATATAAAAGAATGAAATCTTGCCATTTGCAACAACATGGATGGCACTAGAGAATGTAAACGACATTTTTAGAGAAAGACAAATACCATATTATTGACTCGTGGAATTTAAGAAATGAAACAAAGGAAAAAAAAAACAAGGTAGACAAACCAAGAAACAGATTCTTTTGAAAAGATTTTTTAAGTGTTTATTTTCGAGAAAGAGGCAGAGCATGAACAGGGAAGGGGCAGAGAGAGAGGGAGACACAGAATCTGAAGAGGGCTCTGAGCCATCAGCACAGATCCCCATGCAGGGCTCAAACCCACCGACCCACATGATCATAACCTGAGCTGAAGTCAGACACTTAACTGATTGAGCCACGCAGGCACAAACAAACTGGTAGCTGCCGGGGTGGGGGTGGGGGGGCAATCGGTGAAATATGTAATGTGGAATAAAGAGTACATTTATCATGAAGAGCACTGAGTAATGCGTAGAATTCTTGAATCAATACATTGTACTCCTGAAGTTAATATAATGCTATGTTAACTATACTGAAATCAAAATTAAAAACTTAATAAAAAATTATTGCTAAAAAATGCTAACCATAATCTGAGCTTTCAGTGAGTTGTAATCAGTAATCACAGATAACTAAAAAATATAATAATGAAAGAGTTAGAAATACTGTGAGCATTACCAAAGTGTGACACAGACATGAAGTAAGCAGATGTTGGAAAAATGACACCAGTAGGTTTGCTTGATGCAGTGTGGCCATAAACCTTCAGTCTGTAAAAAACAGAAGCACAATAAAATGGAGTACAGTGAAACAAGGTATGCCTGTATTTATTTGAATTGCAATTAGTTCTTCACAGCAGAAGACATTGTATAAATTTAATGGGATTCCTCTGAAGCTTTCATTTGGTGACAATTTAGGATCTTGCCGAGACTCCTCATTTGCTATGCTCTCCTGATCTGCCCTATGTGCATTCCTGCACACATACACACACAATTGATACATACCCAGCTTTTCTTCCTCTTAATGTTCATTTTACTACTTGCTCCATCTTCCTAATCAGAATTTAGCACAGTGTATGAGGAGCAAAGAATGTAATGAAGCTTCAAAGACCTTTCTAGAATAAACCAAAGTACTTGGGTGTATTCTGTTCATATATCCCTAGCTCCACATAAAGTGGCCCTGCCTACTCCCTACCCCCAGTTTGTTTCCTTTTATAAACTGGTATTATCAATGAGAGAGGGAAATATTTCTAAATGAAACTTCTTTCTACTTGTGATCTATGCATTAATGCAGATTTAATGGTAGAAAAATATAGAAGTTCTTATTCTGTTAATGCTTTTGACAGGAAAGATTCTTAATAATTAAGGCAAAGCAATAGAAATCATAATTCATTTAGTGAATATTTGAAAAAAGTTAAATTGTTTAATGACACCCTTTGTATCTTGAATTCCCAAAATAGATACTCAAGATAATTTGAAATTAACTCTTTTAACAAAAGATATAGTTTAGGACTTTTACGTCTTTTAACTCTTTTAACAAAAGAGTCAGTTTGGAACTTTTATGTCTTTTCACTTGTTGTTAATTGGAATTATTTGCATTTGTTTTGTTTCAGAAAAGAACTACTTTTAATGAAGTACACGGTCTGTTGTGAAAGTGGAAAAGTAAAGATAATTCATCATGCCTGCTGTGGCTTCAGTTCCCAAAGAACTCTACCTCAGTTCTTCACTAAAAGACCTCAATAAGAAGACAGAAGTTAAACCAGAGAAAATAAGCACGAAGAAGTATGTATTCTTTGCTAGTTTCACTGAATCATATATTAATTTTTACTTCATTTCTGTATTATTAAATGAATTAGAGGAGTAGTCAATTTGAAGCTTATTTGAAAAATGGCATCATCACATGAATAAGACCTGCTTAGAGAAGTTCTTTATCTTGGCAGAATGTATGTGTATTCTGGCAAAATGCATGTTTTCTATTCTTTGGACAATATATCAGATTATAAGTTTAAGAGGTGAAGACTACGAGGTTTCTACAAAACTCATACAGCCACAGTTAATGTCCTTTCATAAAATAGTGCAGAAATACTTCTTAATTAAAGATCATTTTTATCCTTGTATATTTCACATGGAACATCTGGTCCTAGCATAGGCTTCTTTGATTAAAGGAAGTGAAATACGTATTTTTTTTTTCTTATATTCAGCATAATATTAATTTGTACCAATTTAACATGAACTTTTAACTAAATGATTTATTTTATGTATTTTTATTTTTGAAGACATGGAGTCTATCAACCTGCTGAGGTCGAGGATAGAGATGATACTTTACTGATAATGATTACAATATCTATCCTGAGATAAAATGTAATTGTGAGGGAGAGGTCCAGGTATTTTGATATCAACTGGAAGTAATTTTGCTAAAAATGGGCTATCAATAAGATTGTTAACTTCTTGAAGTTTTGTCTCCGTTAAGAGACAAGAGGCAATAGCGAACTTTTCCTCTGAATTAATTTTGACCGACAAAGGAGATGTGGAGATTAATGAAGTAACTGCATTACTGTAGAGTTGGAAATAGAGTTTCAGAAAGAAAGATGGATTTACTCAGCCATATACCCTGGACTTGGGGTAAGCAGATTGTAGAAATCAGGGAGAAAAGAGGGGTTCTGTGGGTCCTCCATAAATGGAAGGCCCTAAAAAAAAAAGATTCTTTTGAAAAGATTTTTTAAGTGTTTATTTTCGAGAAAGAGGCAGAGCATGAACAGGGAAGGGGCAGAGAGAGAGGGAGACACAGAATCTGAAGAGGGCTCTGAGCCATCAGCACAGATCCCCATGCATTTTTTAGATGTATGATCCCAAATGAACCTGTGAACAGACGTCTAGAGAAACCTATGAATGCACAGGGACATCTTTATGAGTCATTTTCTACATGAATAGACAGAAAATGCAAAGAAAAAACATCAAGGATGAAGAGGAGGGAATAGTAGAAACTTTAAAGAAGGTCAAGAAAGAAAATCCCAAAATGAACTGGTATTTCTAAGCATCATAATTATGGACAAAATGGGCTTTTTAAAAAGATCTTTTTAGGGGCAGGAAGAATAAGAGAGGGATTGTTTCACTTCTTGAGCTAAGTTGGTAATATTAATGCAGTGACAGAGAAAGCAGCTCTTTAACTTCTGTTGAATCACTTTCAAATAGGAAACAATGGGAAAGATAAAGCCACCTTGAAGCTTTCTCAGAAATCTTTACCTAATCCTAAAATAGATCAGTTTCATTCTGACAGTGTCTAGGTTAGCTCTGGGACCACCCTGGTCCCATAGGAAGTGATATGTCAGAAGGACTCCCTAAGTATAGAAACACAAACTCATGTTCTTGCTATGTCACAGCACTATTCTAAAAAATGCTAGAATCCTTTTAGGATTTTTGGTTGTTTCACTGGACTCACAGCAGCACTGCAGCCATCTCACCTTGATCTGCTACATATAAGCCCGTGAAATGTACATGCCTCAGAGTGAAAGTTTAAAGAAAACCCAAGCGCTGTTGCACGTACTCCTAAGCTCTTCTAGGGAATCTCCTTTCTAGCTTTGGTTTGATTTACTTCTGTCCTAGGACTGTGATGCCATGCTAGGCAGGGCATACACACTGACTAAACTGGTCCTTGTATAGGACTGTCTTTGGTCCTAAATATCACTTTGGCCCTGTTCCTTTGTGTGGTGTTCTTGGCCTGACCAATTTCATCATTAATCCATGTTTGCAGTTGTGGAGCAGTTTGAAAAATATAGAAAAACAAGAAGCACTGCTTTGCATAAATAAGTTACCAATAAAGAGCATTATATATAAGCATTGACACTATAATTGGATTGCCAGAACTTTAGTCCTAAGTGATTGCATTTCTCTTGCAGAAATGCCTATTTTATTAATTTGCTTTCTAAAGAGTGTTAACCAGGCAAATGGCCTTATAATGAAGGCCACAGAATCTTTAAATATTTTACTGAAGTGGAATTTTAAAATGCCTTATTTTTAGACTTTAAATCTCTTTTTGTTCCACCAGGACCAGTGAATAAGAGTGCAGTTCGGCCATTTTGTAGAAAACTTTAACCGGTTGAAAAGATTGAATCACGTCCCCTTCCCTGTCCCCCCCTTTTTTTTTTTTTTTTTTGGATTTTTAGGTGGGGAAATTTTTACAACATAGTTAGAAAGGGATGAAGAAAACTGAAAAGTATTTTAACATTAAAGTAATAAAGATTTTGCCTTTCTTACTTCAGTAAAAATGGTATGGAGTTTTGTTCTTTAATCAGAGTATGACTATTACATGGCTGCCCAAGGAACACTTGCCTCAGGATTATCTGTTAGCAAATCTTTTAAAACTAGGCTTAATGCGGGGCGCCTGGGTGGCGCAGTCGGTTAAGCGTCCGACTTCAGCCAGGTCACGATCTTGCGGTCCGTGAGTTCGAGCCCCGCATCAGGCTCTGGGCTGATGGCTCGGAGCCTGGAGCCTGTTTCCGATTCTGTGTCTCCCTCTCTCTCTGCCCCTCCCCCGTTCATGCTCTGTCTCTCTCTGTCCCAAAAATAAATAAAAAACGTTGAAAAAAAAAATTAAAAAAAACAAAAAACAAAAAACAAAAAAAACTAGGCTTAATGCGTTTTGAATAGCTTGATGGAATATAAACAACTATTAGGAAACAGAACTATTTATTTGTAGGCTAGGGGAATTTTCAGGTTATATCCTAACATATATCTAACTTTGTACCAGTTATGAAGTAATGCAATCTACATTATGAAATTCATGTTATCAAAATACTCTGTAGACCTTAAACATGACTCGCCCTGCCCCCTGCCAATGTGTCAAGTGTTTTAATTATTTTTTTTCTCTAATTGAAGTTATGTACAGAGTGCCCTGAAGATCTTCAAGACAGCAGAAGAAAGCAGATTAGATCGTGATGAGGAAAGGGCCTATGTACTATATATGAAATATGTGACTGTTTATAATCTTATCAAAAAAAGGCCTGATTTCAAGCAACAGCAGGTACCTTTTATTTCTGCATTCTTATTTGCTAAGTTATTTTTGCACAGCAGAGCTATCGATTTCTTCTAAGAGTTTTAACTAATACTGAAATTTAGATCACATTATTCAGCAGCATGTTCAAACTCCTTTGCAGATAGAAAAAGCAGATTTAGTTTGATTTGCAAAGTTATATGTGTATAAATGTGGATACACTCACACTATATACACATACCTAATTTGTCTTGGATTAATACAAGTTTTTTTTTAATTTCTATTTTTGAGAGAGAGAATGCACGCACACACGTGCAAGTCAGCAGGGGAGGGGCAGAGAGAGAGGGAGACACAGAATCTGAAACAGGCTCCAGGCTCTGAGCTGTCAGCACAAAGCCCTATGTGGGATTCAAACTGACCATGAAATCATGACCTGAGCTGAAGTCATATGCTTAACCCACTGAACTACCCAGGCACCTGGATTAATACAAGTTTATAGCAGCATACAGACACATAATCAGTTTTCCTCTCCACTAAATGATCGCCAAGTCAAGTGGAAGGATTCAGCTTACTCATGCATTAAATAAGAAAATTGTGGGGTGCCTGGGTGGCTCAGTGGATTAAGCGTCCCACTTTGGCTCAGGTCATGATTTGCAGTTCATGAGTTTGAGCCCTGCATCAGGCTCTGTGCTGACAGCTCAGAACCTGGAGCCTGCTTCAGATTCTGGGCCTCCCTCCCTTTTTGCCCCTCCCCCACTCAAGCTCTGTCTCTCTGTCTTTCTCAAAAATAAATAAACATTAAAATAAAAATGTGATTGCAGCTGTACTTTCTCAGGGTTCGAGGTTTAGTCACTATTTTGTGTGTGTGTGTGTTTTGTTGTTTTTTAACTTTTTTATTTGAGTGTAGTTGACCCACAATGTTACATTAGTTTCAGTGTACAGCATAGTAATTCAGCAACTATATGTTATGCTGTATTCACCACAAGTGTAGCTACCATCTCTCACCATACAAAACTATTGCAGTATCATTGACTACATTCTCTATGCTGTGCCTTTTATTCCCATAATTTACCCATTCCATAACTGGAAGCCTGTCTCCCATTCCCCTTCACCCATTTTCCCTATCTCCCCACCTCCCTTCCCTCTGGCAACCATCAGTTCTCTGTGTTTACAGGTATGATTCTACTTTTTGTTTGTTTATTCATTTGTACTTTTTTAGATTCCACATTTGTCTTTCTCAATCTGTTTCATTTAGTATAATACCCTCTAGGTCCATCCATGTTGTCATACATTACATAGTCATCCTTTTTACAGCTGTGTAATACTCCTGTGTGTGTGTACACATACCTACACACATCTTCCTGTTTCATTCAACAAGTGATTAGTCACTCACTTGTTTTTATGTGACAGCTTTTTATATTTGAATGACATTGTCGTCATGTTAGGGTTCAGTTAATACTGACTACTTCCATTTTTATTTTTTATTATCAATGTTATTATTATTACTTTTTCTTTTAATCCTTTGAGCAGGTACCTTTCTTCCACTTTGCTGAAGCCATGGGGAGTTAGGGAAGGAGGGTAGGAGAGGTGTAAATGATTAAAAAGAATTAATGACTAGGATAAATGTTGCTAGAGAAAATGGTTGCATTTCAGTTGCACCAGAAATAGGCAAAAGAAGAACATAGACACTAATGAAATTGGAGGAATATTGTTTTGGTGGTTCCACCTTTACTTAGTAATAATCTTGCTGCCAGACAATAGTAGTCGAATACTGCTTATAGGTTTCTTACCTGGTGGAGAAGCCATTCTTGAATTAGTGTTGAGATTTTATTTTGTTCACTGGTGGTAGAATTGGCTTGCCTTGTTTAAATTGACTTACAGAAGTACAAAAAAAAAAAAAAAGAGTTCTCATATTCTTTGAAATAACTTTTTTTCCAGAGTAGTGTCACCAGTATAATTTCTTTTGGTTAAGTGGGTTAAGGGATGACTTTAACGTTTGATTTAATAGTAATAGGGGTACCTGGCTGGCTAAGTCGGTAGAGCATGAGACTCCTGTTCTCAGGATTGTGAGTTAGAACCCTACATTGGGTGTAGAAATTATAAATAAATACACTTAAAAAAATTGTGATAAATCATTGCTGGTATTTCTTCTCACCAGCAAAGTCATGTTAATAATAGTTACAGGGATTTAGATGTAGCCTTGGAAAGGTGGCCCCTTGCATTTGGAGATGAATCCTCCTGTCCACAGATGGCTAGATTGGTCCTGCCTTAGAACATTCTTGGGCATGTCTGTCTGCAGGTAAGGTGTGGCCTTCCCAAATTCAAACATGTTTCTGCATGTTCTTTGATGGTTTTTATGGTATCTATTAAAGTGGAATCACTTTATTTTATGTTTTAATTTTTTTTAATGGTTATTTTGAGAGAGAGACAGAGCGCGAGCAGGTTAGGGGCAGAGAGAGAGAGGGAGACACAGAATCTGAAGCAGGCTCCAGGCTCTGAGCTGTCAGCATAGAGCCCAACGCAGGACTCGAACTCACGAACCATGAGATCATGACCTGAGCTGAAGTCAGACACTCAACCAACTGAGCCACCCAGGTACCCCAAAAATGGAATTGCTTTAAAAAGAAGTGTAGAAGTGTTTATTAGTAAAGTAAATACTTTGAAAGAGTTGCAGCTTTGGATAACTTGGTAGTTTTGGTGTCTGCCATTTTGTCTGTTGTAGGAGGGCCAGGTTTTTATGTTTACTTTTTACTGTATTTTTCTTTTTAAAAAAAATTTTTTTTTATTGTTTATTTTTGAGAGAAAGAGAGCACGAGCAGGGTAGGGGCAGAGAGAGAGAGGGAGACACAGAATCTGAAGCAGGCTCCAGGCTCTGAGCTGTCAGCACAGAGCCCGATGTGGGGCCCAATCCCACAAGCCGTGAGATCATGATCTGTGCCAAAGTCAGACGTTTAACAGACTGAGCCACCCAGGTGCCTCGCTGTATTTTTCTAAGTTTGTAGTTACTTTTATCCTTTGAGAAGATTGGTAGTGTTTTTGCTGCTACTACTTTTTAACTTGAGAAGGTTAGGAGTGCAGTTTAATCGATAAATTTTTTCCATTTCCACAGAGTATCTATTGCATTTCCAAAGGGAGTAGTTGAAAGTGGCAGGAGTTGTTCAGCTTAGGAAGTTCCCTGCAAAGGCTCAGGTAACCCTGGCTGTTATCTTATATACTGCAGTTGTTCATTTGCTCTGTCCAGGGTACACATCTGCTTCTGCCTTAGAACTGTTTTTCGTTTTATTTTATTTAGCCCAGCATCTCCAGTGCACGCCAAGTATGTGAAATGTTAAATTTACTAACTAGATGGGGCACATGGGTGGCTCAGTTAGTTGAGTGTCCAGCTTTGGCTCAGGTCATGATCACATGGTTCGAGTGCAAGCCCCGCATCGGGCTCTGTGCTGAGAGCTCAGAGCCTAGAGCCTGCTTCGGATTCTGTGTCTCCTTGTCTTTCTGCTCCACCCCCGCTCGCACTCTCTCACTCGCGTGCGCGCTCTCTCTCTCTCTCTCTCTCTAAAACATTAAAAACATTTTTTTTTTTAATTTGTTAGCTAGATATTTTCTGGGTTTTACCCTTTAAATCAGGTTGTGACAGAATGTAGTGTCACCAGTCTTCTTCAGAAACTTATATCTTTCACTCTTGTACATGAGGGAGTATTTCAGGTTTAGATAAGACATTAACTTCACAAGCTCACTAGCAGAAGACATTATATTTCTTACTCGTTGAAAACAGTCTATGAAGAATGTTTTCAGGGTTATCTGAAAAGGGGGTGGAAGACTAATGATACTGAAAATATTAGTGTAGCAAAGTCTAGATAAAATCAGAATTAAATTTTTAAGTCTGTATGGCATTATTGTTGATTATTCCTAAATATTATAGGCAAACTTTTTTGTTTGGGAAATCATGAGATTTGTTTGGTTTTTTTTGTTGTTTTTTTTTTTTTTTTGAGAGAGAACATGAAGCAGGACAGGAGCAGAGAGAGAAAAAGCAAATATTAAGCACTTCACACTCTCAGCACAGAGCCTGATGTAGGGCTCGATCCCATGTCCCTGGGATCATGACCTGAGCCAAAATCAAGAACCAACTAAGCCACCAGGCACCCAAGTTGTTTGAATTTGCATGTTCAGGAGTAAGAAAGTTTTCCTTGGGTTAACCTGAGAAGCAAACATTTTTAGTTGTGTAAGAATTGGATGTTATTTTTTATTTTGCCAATTGTCAATATTGTTGAAAACTTGAAAATATTCATACTTGCTTTAACTGTGATCCTTTAAGAGCACGGAAAGAGAATTATTGACAAGAAACCTTACTAATATTAGGGAAGGGTCTTCTGGAAATTTGTAACAGGTATGCCTAAACACAATGTTTTCAGCATTTAAACAGTGTTAGGCTGGGCTTACGCTGACTTTTTAATAAATTCATGTCAAAAAATTAATAAAACAAGTCATGGTATTTTTTGTTTTTGTGTTTTATTTTTATGAGAGAAACCTTACAGTAATGACTAAATTTTGTTTTCTGTTAAGAGAATATTGCATCTAAAGTCTGGACATTGTGGCACTGAAGTAATTACAGTTTCCACTGTAATTTTCAGTTGATACAGTATTGAAAAAAACTAAACTTTTATTGAAATTATATAGGGAAGGATCCTTTTAATTTATTTAGTCTTTATTTAGAAAAATAAGCCTAACTGAAACATTACCTACTTATTTATTTATTTTAAGTAATCTCTACACCCAACATGGGGCTCAGATTCATAACCCTGCCCCTGAGAAGAGTCTCATGCTCTATCAACTGAGCCAGCCAGGTACCCCCAAACATGATCTTCTTTTAGGCTAGATAGATATATGATAGCTATAGGTTTTAAGTTTGTTTATTTTTGAGAGAGAGAGAGAGAGAAAATGGGAGAGGGGCAGGGACAGAGGATCCCAAGCAGGCTCCACACTGTCTGCATAGAGCCCTCCACAGGGCTTGACTCATGAATGGCGAGATGGGTGAGGTCATGACCTGAGGCAAAATCAAGAGTTGGAAGCTTAAGCAAGTGAGCTTAAGTTTGATGCTTAACTGATTGAGCCACCCAGGCACTCCCTTGGGTCTTTTTATGTTTTATTACTGTATCATTTGTGATGAACTGTGCTACTAGGCTCTATTTGCACAGTCACATTGACAGGTTGTGGCTAATTAGATCCAAAAATCAGTTAGCCGAGTCTCACTTTGCTATTGTCATGTCAAACCAACCTTGATTTGAAGATATCTCTGACTGCAGGATTCAGTGAGTGACTTCTTAGAGAAGTGATCTTGTAGCAGGATTCTCGCACAGAGAGTCGTGACACCGAGGCTTTTCTGTTTAGGAAGCAACTTTATTCATGCCGGCAATGGCTCATTTGAGATCATACCCGAAGAACTGAGCCCTGAACATCATGTAGCATAGTTTTTTATATATTTTTTATTTCTTTGTCTTCCATATATGGTAACACACAAACATGTAGTCTGATTAAGTGGTCTTGTGTTACAAGGTTGTGAGGGATGTCACATATGCTTATAGCCAGGTTGCCTTGAGGGCTTTTTTTCCTTTATATTCCTTAGGGAGGACACACTACCACAATTTTTCTTAACTTTATTATGCTTGTTAGTAAATTATGTGCCAAACAAGTTGCGTGTGTGTGTGTGTGTGTGTGTGTGTGTGTGTTTAAAGAAGAGTGTATTATTAATGATTTATTTCTACCATTTGATTTTCATTCAAGGTTTCCTTGGATGTGAAACTTGTTTTATATCAAATGTTTGACTCCACTTGAGAGGTGGGTCACTATTATAAAATAAAGGTGGAAGCCCCAAAACATCTCAGTATAAAACAAGTAAAACAGAATAAATCCCATGTCAATATACAATTTACTGCTTCTCAGACTAGAGAAAAAAAACTAACATATTTACAAAAGGAAATCTATATTTTGCTCCTGAAAGCTTTGCTTTTTGGCACTTACTCATAAATAGTAAGAATAGTATTTATACTTCTTAAAGGTGTCTCCCAAATAAATAAAATTATTACCTATTAGGTTTTTTTAGCATACTATTGATATGAAGAGATACTTTGAAACATTTAGAAAATAAGTTGTGTTTATGTAGGTTAAAAGTTTAAAAAAATACTTCATTCAATCATAATGTTTTCATCCAACCTTTCTTTTACATAGCACCATGATTTTAACGTTTTTAGCATTAGTGCTGTGTACAATGGCCAGTACTAAAATTATGGGATGGTTTTCTTACAATTTTAGGACTACTTTCATTCAATACTTGGACTTGCAAACATCAAAAAAGCTATTGAAGAAGCTGAAAGACTCTCTGAAAGCCTTAAACTCAGGTACAAACATTATTATAAAATCTTTAAAAGAACATATATTTAGAAGATAAAAATAATATTTAGAACTTGTCTGACCATGCATATGAATCCCAGTTCCTAGCAATAAATCTTACATTAACTGGAACACAAAAATGAGAATCTTTTGCCATATTAATGCCTTTATTGTGTTCATGTGTTACCATTCATATTTTTTACTGAAAATCTAAAAATATGTAGAATGATAGATTCTTAAGGTAAGCATTGGTAGAGTAGATTGGAGCTCAGGTCCAATTTTTTCTAACTCTCTGGCAGGATTCTTGAGAAAAATATAATTCCTCATATTCCCCAGGTTATAATGTGCTACTGGACATTGGTCTTAGGGAAATGAAGTATTTGTGGTTAGTTTTGAACTGCATAGTTTGCAAAAATTATGTATGTTTAAAAACAAATCTAATTCTAATATTTGTCATGAGTGCCTTATCAGACTTAGAAAGTAATTAGAAATTAAAAACAGTATGTTTGAATTTTTAGTTATTAATAATTCTTTGTTTTTTTATTTTTATTTATTTTGGTTAGTCATTCTTTGAATAATGAAATAAAAGGGGAACGATTTTTCTTAATGATTTTTCACACTTGGATCAATTAACTAGTCTAATTATATACATCATAGTCTTTACTTAGAAATTATCTTTTTGAATTAATGTATTCCCTTCATCCTTCCCAGAAATTACTAATCTTGGAGCTGGAATATGTTAAGATGGTTGATAAAAGTTGGAATCACTATTCTCTTCCTCCTTTAGCCAGTTAATGAACTAAGTAGAGTAGAATTTCTCCTAATCTTTGAGTTACCCCTATTGACTGTTTCTCTTGGATTTACTAAGTTTTTCCCTACTTGTACTGTTATCAACAGTAATATTCTTTATTCTTTTATCTTTTGGGCATTAGGGCCATTTTCTCACTTATTTATTGTCTTTTTTATATTTTGAACTACTTTATAAGTAAATGAGTCTTTAGAGTTAATTTTAGGATATTAAGTCCTTTGTAAAAGAAATTGCAGCAGATGTGAAATTCAGTGGAAAGGTTGAAATTAGTGCAAGGAAAGAACAAAAAACATTAAGCAACTTTAACTTGAGATCATAGTGTTTCTTTTCAGGATATTTGGCAATTTGAAATAAATCTACAGAGGGCAAATTTATGATTTGTGGTTTGTAACAGAACACTGGCAGAATCAAATTTCAGTTGGAGGGAGAAAGTATGCTGCCATAAAATATCCTAAGGTAGGGTACCAATTTTATGGAACTGGAAGTCCTTTACTTTTCATGATCATGCCAATAAAAGACACCTTGACTTGTTTTCTCAACTAGATATGAAGAAGCTGAGGTTCGAAAAAAACTTGAAGAAAAGGACAGACAGGAGGAGCAGCTGCAGAAACAGAAAAGGCAAGAAGCAGGAAGAGAGGATGGTGGTACATCAAATAAAAGTTCCTTGGAAAATGTAATGGATTCCAGAGACAAAACCCAAAAGGTATTTCAAATTTATTCTGTGGTGTTAAAAAAGACTGGTTCCTTTTTTTCAGATGATTTGCTTAAGGTGAGTTGAGATACCACAACAATGTACTTTGAGACAACAAGGGTAAAATTTAATGTGTTTTTTATTAGAAATTGAATTAAATATTCTAGCTTCATTTGATCCCAGGTTTCTCTTGGAGCTTCTATAGAACTGTGTTCTGTGCATTAATTAGTTTTTTTGCAGTCACTGTTAACTTGATTACAGTAGTAGAAAGAGCATTAAAGCTGTGATTCAGTATATCTGAGTTCCAGTCCCATGTCAGGTCTTGCTTAACCGTTCTGGGACTTCATTTCCTTACTGCCAAGTGAAGATCTTGAAATAGATGATTTTTAAGGTTTCTTCTTTCTAATAAATGTAATTTGCATTGAAAAGGATTTGGTGTACTAATTTGGTGCCTAACCTTTTATCTATTTCTAGGGTCTCATACTCTTCCCTTTGCTTTTTCTTCCTTTCTGCCCATTTCCCTTTCCTCTTCTGTTTCATTTTATTCAGCAGCTCCTTGAAATCTAGCTACATCATTTGTTTGCCAAGAACCATCAGTGACTCAGTCTGTACCTGCCAGCTACCACTGTCTACTATATCTCCTTCCTTCACCTTCTGAGGAACAATTCTTCCTAAAATATAATTTCTTTTTTTCTTGGGGGGGGGGGGGGCTCAACCAACATTTATTGAGGAGTTATTATATTCTAGTCACCATACATTATCTATAGTTAATTCTTAGAAAAAAATTTTTTTAGATTATTTATTATTTAATTTATATCCAAGTTAGTTAGCATATAGTGCAACAATGATTTCAGGAGTGGACTCCTTAATGCCCCTTACACATTTAGCCCTTCCCCCCTCCAGCAACCCTCTGTTCTCCATATTTAAGAGTCTCTTATGTTTTGTCCCCCTCCCTGTTTTTATGTTATTTTTGCTTCCCTTCCCTTATGTTCATCTGTTTTGTATCTAAATTCCTTATATGAGTGAAGTCATATGATATTTGTCTTTCTCTAATTTCTCATAGCATAATACCCTCTACGGAACCCATAGTTCCGTCCACGTAGTTGCAGATGGCAACATTTCATTCTTTTTGATTGCTCCATTGTATACATATACACCACATCTTCTTTATCCATTTGTCTGTCGATGGACATTTGGGTTCTTTCCATACTTTGGCTATTGTTGATAGTGCTGCTATAAACATTGGGGTGCATGTATCCCTTCGAAACAGCATACCTGTATCCCTTGGATAAATACCTAGTAGTGCAATTGCCAGGTTGAAAGGTAGTTCTATTTTTAGTTTTTTGAGGAACCTCCATACTGTTTTCCCGAGTGGCTGCACCAGTTTGCATTCTCACCAGCAGTACAAAAGAGATCCTCTCTCTCCACATCCTCGCCAACATCCATTGTTGCCTGAGTTGTGAATGTTAGCCATTCTGACAGGTGTGAGGTGGTATCTCACTGTGGTTTTGATTTGTATTTCCGTGATGGTGAGTGATGTTGAACATTTTTTCATGTGTCGGTTGGCCATCTGGTTGTCTTTTTTGGAGACATGTCTGTTCATGTCTTTTGCCCATTTCTTCACTAGATTATTTGTTTGGGTGTTGAGTTTGATAAGATCTTTATAGATTTTGGATACTAACCCTTTATCTGATATGTCGTTTGCAAATATCTTCTCCCCTAAAATATAATTTCTTAAACTCTGTTGAAATTTAGGGAAGGATTTCTGCTTTACTTTTTCTTAAGCATTTTGTAGCTTTCAGCTATCATTTGTGTGTGAATCATCATTGGTTTCATTAAGAAATAGATGTTGAGGGTGCTTGGGTGGTTCACTTGGTTAAGCTCCTGACTCTTGATTTCAGCTCAGGTCATGATCTCATGGGTTTGTGGGATCAAGCCCTGCATTGGGCTCATCCATGCTGACAGCATGGAGCCTACTTGGGATTCTCTTTCTTCCTCTCTCTCTGCTCCTCACCTGCCCGCACTCTGTCTCTCTCAAAATAAATAAATAATAATAAATAAATAAACATTAAAAAACATTTAAATGTTTGACCTTATACTAAGCACTGTGTAAAAAGAAATGAAGAACTAGTGGTTTGTTGATTTTAGGAACTCATAAGCTAAATAACACTATCTTAGGGAGATATAGGTTAAATGGCTGATATAGATAAATACAAGACTTCAAAGAACTATGTGAAATGATATTTTAATCTCTTCATTTTGTTGCCTTTCCATCAGGAGGGCCAACTATTTTTTTGTTACTTTTATTTTTGTTTAGCCTTTTTATATTGGGAAAAAACCACAATTAAACACTGTTACCCAGTTGCAATAGTCAACTAATATTTGTCACATTTTTTTTGGTCACATTTTGTATCTGTACCTCTCCCCTTTTCTTTTGCTGTATTATTTCAAAGCAAGTTTCGGATAACATACCATTTTGCCCCTAAATATTTCAGTATGCATCTCAAAGAAAGGGACATTTTCTCAATAATGACAATGCTATTTTTCCATCTCACAAGATTAATAGTAATTCCCTGATGTAATGTAATATCCAGCCTATATCCACATTTACCCACTGTCTCATAGTGATACTTCAGAGTTGATTTGTTTGAATTAGGATCCAGATGAGGTCCACTTAGAGTCTTTTGGTTGTTATGTCTCTTAAATTTAAGTCTCTGTAATACTCTCTGCTTGAGTTCCCCTTTAATTTTTTTTGTTTCATGCCTTTGGCTTTTTAATACTAGATCAGTTCTTTGAAATGAACCAACCACATTCGGGATTTATCTGATTGTTTCCTCCTTGTATTATTTAATTTCTACTTCTATCTTCCGTATTTCTTGTAGGCTGAAAGTTCAGCCTAGCAGCTTAATAGGATTCAGGTTCGGTTTTTGTTTTTGGCAAGAATGCTTAGTAGGTGATACTGTGTACTTCATAGTGTATAATACTAGGAAGCACGTAATATACATTTCTTTTTTAATCTTAGTGATGCTAAAATGGATCAGTAGGCTCAGGTAGGTCATTGGTTTTCCCATCTATAAAATGAGTTAGTACGTGACAGAATTATCGTATGTTGTCTTGGTTAGAAAATACAAATTTGTAAAACCTTATATTACTTCATCTTCCTTTGATTATATAAAGAGAACTCTGAAGGGAATTGCCAGAATTTTTATTTCATTGCAAGAAATATTCTCTCATTAAAGTAAATATTAAATTTCTGTAACAGTCTGTGCTTTTACATTATATTTAGTCATTAACTGAAGAAAATTTCAAGGAAGTGTTAAATGATTCTGATGTGCTGCTGGTTATTTTAGCTGTTATCTATTGCCAGATAATGTGGGAAGCCATTATTGTTCATCTGTATTTTAATAAAATGACAGTACTCCACATGCTTCATTTTCCAGGCTTTCAGTTTCAATGATGTAATAGAGTTGAACTTTATGTTTCTATGAAAATTTTTACTTCTATTAAAGTTGAAACTTTTTTTTTCCTGTGAAATAGATAAATGGTGAAAAGAGTGACAAAAATGAGACCACAGAGAAAGGTAAGTGTGACAGAAAGAGGGAGTCCTTTTAGGTTATTATTGAGATCTTCTTTTAATCAAAATAAGCTTCAGATTTTACACAATGAGATCTTAACATTGTGTCTAATTTGTATGTAAGCTTTATCATTTTTCTTAGCCTATGCAATTATATTGAAAATGTGTTTATATTCCGTATATATCATGGGGAATATTTATGGTAATATGTAATTAAAAACATCAAAACCATAGTTTATACTTTTCATTCTTTTTTTTCAAGATGTAGTTTAGCATAGCAGTTTAGAGCATGGACTCTCTGAAGTCAGACTACCTGGATTTTGCTGGCCCCTCCTGAATTTCCATGTGATCTTGAGCATGTTATTTAATCTCTACCTTAATTTCCCCATCTGTAAAGTGAGGATAATATTAATACCGATTTTATAGACTTACTGTGAGGATTGAATGAGTTAATATATTTGAAACTCTTAGTAACGTGATATGAGGATTTGTGTATTAGCTATTATGACTTTTGGTTCTAGTTTGTAGACCTAATTATTTAAAATCTTCACTCCCCTCAAAAATATCTACACCAGTAATTTGGATATTATCCATAGGTGGTGTTGATGTTCCAATTACACGTATGTGACCTATACAACAGGACTCAGACAGTTGCCTAAGTTTTCCTTTCTCAGAAAAGATTTAATTATTAATTGTATGTAACACTAAAATAAATTCTCTATTTAAAGTATTATCATACAACAATTTAAAAAATAAGATACCTTCCTAAAAGATGTTATTAATTCATTCCAAGATTTGTTTTTATCTATGTTTTTTGTATCTCATTCTGCTTAGGTGTTATTTCCCTAAGTGGTTTGTTCCCAACTTGTTTAGATGATTTTGTTGTCAAAATGATCTTGATGGTTAGAGAAGTAGGGTGGTTATTTTCAGCTGGGTATTTTAGCTTAGGAGATCATGTGACTACGTTCTTCTCACATCTCACTGCCAAAATAGTTCTTTACATTTTTAAGCTCCCTTGTAGCAGCTTTTTATCTTTTTAATATTTATTTATTTACTTACTTTTAAAGTTTTTATTACTGAAGTATAGTTGACTTTGTTGTGCTTTTTAATCTTTCATTTCAGATGGTAGAAGCTGTAAGAGGAAAATAGCAACATAACAAATATTTATTTTGGTTAAATATTAAAGGGCTAGAGAATAAACATTTTAGGCTTGGGGGGGTCACTGAGGTTCGTGCTGTCACAGCAGGAAAGCAGCAGCCATTGACAATATGTAAACACGTTTGTACAGCTGTGTTCCATTAAAAACAGGTGGCCATAGTTTGTCAACCCCTGATGCAGAACACAAAAAACAAGCCTTTGACTTGTTACTCTAGGAATACTTGAAAATCTAAATGTTTTTTAAATAGTCCCCATAAGACCTCATCAGAGACTTTTTAAAAAGAATTTAGAAACTGTCAAGAATTTTTGAACCATGGATGTTTTTTTCTGGTTGACATTTTTCATATGATTTAATTATTAAATAGAGAATAAGAAAATCTTCATGAGATACATATATTAATTTCCTTTATTTTGTACCAGCAACAGTCAGCACCTGATGTAGTTGTAACCTCAACAGCTAGCTTTGGTATTTAAGCCTTCAGAAACGGAACATTGAACTAGTTTCTTGATGAATGTCAAAAACACAAATTATATTTAATGTTAGTTTAAAAAGTAGTAAGTAGTGTGATGGGATAGCAGGTATATGACAGCTAGTGTACTTCACTCTTCTAGAAGAAGCAATTATTGTCCTGTGTTTAGTGATAAGAAAGCACGTGGAACTAGGTGTTTTTTGTTGCTTATATTGTCTCTCTTGATTCCAAGGGGCAATCACAGCGAAGGAGCTATACACATTGATGATGGATGAAAACATCAGCTTGATTATAATGGATGCTCGAAGAATGCAGGATTATCAAGATTCCCATATTTCAAATTCTCTCAGTGTTCCTGAAGAAGCCATCAGTCCAGGGTGGGTCATTGTGTATTTAGGTAAAATGGTTAACTGTAGACAGTAGTAAATGTTACTACTTACCATCCAGGCTAAATATGATAAAGTAGGCTTTCTTCTCAGGTTACTCCGTAATGTTACACTTTACTCTTTCTCTGAAGGGTGGTATAAAGAACATTTTGGTTTGGGTGTTTTCTCCTATTTGTGACATTTGTAGTCTTATTGGAAGAGAAGTGAAGCTGCCTTTGTGTGCCCTCTCTCCCAAGGTTTTTTTTGACTAATTTTTCCTTTTTTTATTTATGAGCTTGTGAAGTATATGCACCAAATTGACTAAAATCGTGAACTGATTGAATTGTTTTTTTATTTAGGAATACCCCATAGTGGGGCACCTGGGTGGCTCAGTTGGTTAAGCATCCAGGTCTTCATTTTGGCTCAGGTCATGATCTCACAATTCATGGGATCGAGCCCCATGTTAGGTTCTGCACTGTTAGCTTGGAGCTTGCTTGAGATTCTCTCCTCTCTCTCTGCCCCTCCCCAGCTCATGCTCACTCTCACTCTCTCAAAAACAAATGAATAAAATTTTAAAAATTAAAAAAAATAAAAAATATCCATCCTGTTATCTGTAGTAAAAGAGTACATAAATACTTTTTTGGGGGAAAAAAAACAGTATCGCCAACTGATTAATAAGTAAATGGATAAACTCCAAAGTCAGACTATATTCAGATCGAAATTGTTTCTTCTCAGCTACATTACTTCTAGCCAGTGACCTAACCTCTCTAAGCCCATATCCATCTATAAAATAGGAATAATAATATTACCTATCTCAGGTTTTGAGAAGCTTAAGTGAAATTTTATATACACAAACTTACCACAGTGGCTGGTACTAGTAAGGACTCATTAAAAATTTTTTTTTCTTTTTTGATAAGGATGTTAATCTATAAAATAATGTAAAGTTACTTGCATGAATATATTATGTATTAAAAACTATCATAATAATGACAGAGCTAAACCTCCATATCCAGGGCTATTTTTAGTATTTCAAGTGTTAAATAAATTATATAACCTCTCTGGGTCTTAGTTTATGGGATTGGATTAAAATCTATGGCCCATTTTAAGATTAACTTAAACAGCATTGAAAAGACATACTTTTTAAATTAGTAAAAAAAAAAAGGGGTGGGGGGGGCGCCTGGGTGGCTCAGTCAAGTTAAGTGTATGACTTACACTCAGTTAAGTGTATGACTTCGGCTCAGGTCATGATCTTGCTGTCCGTGTGTTTGAGCCCTGCTTCAGGCTCAGAGCCTGGAGCCCACTTCAGATTCTGTGTCTCCCTCTCTCTCTGCCCTTCCCCCGCTTACACACGATCACGCTCTCTTTCAAAAATAAACAAACATTAAAAAAAATTAAAAATAAGTAAATAAATTAGGCAGTAAAATTTGCATAGTTTTTGGCGCATTTTTTGATGCTTGATAAAGTTTGACCTGAAGAATAGGGTGCTTTGTAAATAATGCTGTTGAAAAGTGACACTAGAGTACTTAGTCTAATCAAGTGGGTGTCACTGTATTCCTAGGATTTGAATAGACAAAATTGTATTAATCTTTGGATGGTCTAATCTGTACTAACAGAAAGCCTGGGTTTTTATTGAGTTTAAGTGTTTCCCAAAATGCGAGAAATTTGACTACTATGAAACTCATGATGAGTTTAGGTTGAAGATTAAAGAGTGATGAACTGCATGCCAAGAAAATTATTCCCCTTTAACTTTTGTTTCAGTCTTTCTGAAGTCATTAAAAGAAGTCTGTTTGGTGCTAGCATTCCTTTTTAATATTTGGTTATCTTTCTCACCAGAGAGTAGGCCTTAGAGCTTTCTGGAGGCAACAGTATCTACAACTAGCTGATGGTGATTACTGTATTCTTTATTTTTTATTTTTTTTTAAACATTTTAATACAGTATAGCATACATACAAAAACACTCCTGTCCTAAGTATTTGGCTCAGTGAATTTTCAAAAGCAACACACCCATTTAGGACACCCATTTATCTGACCAGAAATAGAATATTACTATCACTCCAGAATCCCTTCATATGCCCTCTGTTAGTTACTACCCATATCCCCACCCACCAAAGGGAACCACCAGCTTCTAACAGAATAGATTTATTTTTGGGGCGCCTGGGTGGCTGAGTCGGTTAAGCATCCGACTTTGTCAGGTCATGATCTCATGGTCTATGAGTTCAAGCCCTGTGTCAGGCTCTGTGCTGACAGCTCGGAGCCTGGAGCCTGCTTTGGATTCTGTGTCTCCTCTCTCTCTGCCCCTTCCCTTCTTGTGCTCTTTCTCGGTCTCTCTCAAAAATAAATAAACATTAAAAAATTAAAAAAAAAAAGGATAGATTTATTTTTGTCTGTTTTTGTATTTTATATAAAAGGAAATATATAATCTATAGTTTTTTATATATCTGGCTGCTTGTACTCCATATTATTGGTGTAGTTATGGTTCATTCTGTTGTGTGAATAAAGCATAATTTTACTGATGTATGTATTTTACTGATTATCATTTATTCATTAGATATGCTGCTGTTTCCATGTATATGGGACTGTACATTTTCCTGTTAAATTTAAAGGATCACTTTCAATTAAGTAATTAAATTAATAATTAAGTTTTTTTTTTTAAATTTTTTTTTTAACGTTTATTTATTTTTGAGACAGAGAGAGACAGAGCATGAACGGGGGAGGGGCAGAGAGAGAGGGAGACACAGAATCAGAAGCAGGCTCCAGGCTCTGAGCCATCAGCCCAGAGCCCGATGCGGGGCTCGAACTCGCAGACCGCGAGATCGTGACCTGAGCTGAAGTCGGACGCCCAACCGACTGAGCCACCCAGGCGCCCCAATAATTAAGTTTATTAAATAATAGACAAGGTAGGGCAAAATTGCAGCAATTTGTAAAGATGTTACATGAAAGAGTGAGTTTGGGAAATACTAGTGATACAATTATTTCCTAAAGTGTTTTTTATGGAGTACTAACCTTGAGTTTTTAGACTAAAAGGCAAATATATCCCTAGAGTCAGGGATAGTCCTTAATATCACATTTCAGGGGTGCCTGGGTGGCTCATTTAGTTAAATGTTTACCTCTTGATTTCAGCTCAGGTCATGATCTCACGATTCGTGAGTTCAAGCCCCGAATCAGGCTCAGTGCTGACAGTGCAGGACCTGCTTGGGATTCTCTCTCTCACGCTGCTCTCTGCCCCTCCTCTGCTTGAGCACTGTCTCTCTCAAAAATAAATAAGTAAACATTAACAGTAAAAAGAAATCATATTTCAATTTTTTTCATTCTTATCACTATATATCAGGTGAGAATATTAGGAGACAGTATTTTATATTTCTTCTCTTTTCCTTTATTTCCTACAGGATATAGTAGCCAACATTATTATATAGGAGCAAGTTTTTTTTTTTTCTTTTAAATAATCTAAACCATTTCTTTTACTTATGAATAAAAGTGTACCAGTCCTGCCCAGCTTGCCAGTATTATCAGTTAAATATCAAAATGCTTAGTGCTTTGCCAGGAATAATATGGAGTTTCTTACCTGATGGAACAAATTTGTATTATTTATTCAGTCATTCAGCACTCATATACTGAGCACTAGTTTTCTGTGGGCTGGATTGCTATGGTTCTAAGTACTGGGGCTTACCTATTGAACAAAAATTTTGCTTCATGGAGCTTATATTTTAACAGGGAGGTGGGATAGCAAAACAGACAATAAACCTTAAAATGTATGTCTGCTATTTAATAAGTGCAATGGAGATGGGTGTATCAAGTGTATACATTGGGCTAGGTATTAAAATTTTAATCCAGGAAGGCTTCATGGAGAAGTTATTACTGAGCAAATTTTGAGAGGGTAAAGGAAATGAGTGATGGCAGTTATCTGAAGGAAAAGGATTCCAGATAGAAAGGCACAGAGGCAGAGGCCCTTAGGCAGGAGTATACCTGAATAAGCAGGAACTACAAGGAGGCAGTGGTTGGTGTCGAGTGGAATAAATGGGCAAGTAGTTAGTGATGAAAAGTTGATGTAATAGGATTTGGGGGGGAGGGGCTGTGCTGCAGGCCCACTCTAAGGACTTTAGGTAACTTTTAAATTAACTTTTCTGTGAGCAAAAGACATGAATAGCATGCTTTAATGTACAGTTGATATTTTTCACAGTTGATGATTTAAAAGGCAGCACAGCAGAACAGCTAAGAGCATGGACGTGAACAAGATTGCCTGAGTTTGAAATTTGGCTTCACTTGGCAGATGTAACCTTCGATAGGTCAATTAATATCTTTGTGCCCCAGTTTCTCCATTTATAAAATGGGGTTAGTAATGCCTACTTCATAGGATTTGTTGTGAGGATTCAGTTGAGATTCTATGAAAATAAAGCATTTAGGAGAGTACCTGGCACATAGTAAATGCTCTATGTGTTTGTTAAATAAGCATTTTGGTATTTGGTTAGCAATTATCTACATAGGTATAAGAGAACTGAAGTATAAATAATGTTACCCGAGTGATCCCCCAGTTATTTATATTTAGCTGAGAGAGGTGTTCAGATGACTTCTTTGTTTGCAGTTTTGGCTCCCTTTTTTGTGAGGGGTTACAGTTGATTCCATTTCTTTTAGTTTCTAATAATTACTAAAACATATTCCAGTGTTATGCAAAGGTGAAGTTATTAAACATTTTAGGATTATTTATTATCCAGACATACAATTTGACCTTAGAAATGTTGCTGAAAATTTACTGTGGTACAGACTAAAAGAAAACTCAGTGTCTTATATTAGTATATTAAGACTTCTTGTCTACCTTTGCCCCAATACAAATGTTAATACATTTCAGAGTCACTGCTAGTTGGATTGAAGCAAAACTCCCAGATGATTCTAAAGACACATGGAAGAAGAGGGGGAATGTGGAATATGTGGTACTTCTTGACTGGTTTAGTTCAACAAAAGATTTACAACTTGGAACAACTCTACGGAGTCTGAAAGATGCACTTTTCAAGGTTAGCAAGTTTCCTTGTTAGTTCACTGTAATTGTAAGCCTTCTTTGGTTGTTAGAAAGGTATACTGACTAGCTATTTATCTTAAGGATAAGAAGATTCAGCAGCTTTGGTTGGAGATTTTTTTTAAACGCAGATTTAAAAGACTAGTTTTGAATCATCAAATAATAATAAACTGATAATATAACATAAGATTAGAATTTCCAGGAACATAAACTGTCTAAAAAAAGTGTTATTTTTTTGTTTTAAGAATTAGACTATGACAGAGAGGGAGAAAGGCAAACCATCAGAGACTCTTAAATACAGAGAACAAACTGAGGGTGGAATGGGGGAGGCGGGGAATAGGTGATGGGCATTGAGGAGGGCCCTTGTTGGGATGAGCACTGGATGTTGTATGTAAGTAATGAACTACAGGAATCTACCCCAAAAACCAGGAGCACACTTTACACACTGTGTTCGTCAATTTGACAATAAATTATATTAAAAATAAATAAAAAAGAATTAGACTACAAAACATAGAAGCAAAGGAAGAAGCCACTAAGGAGAAAAAGCTTGTTAGATTTGACTTGACAAAAAAAAATTTGTGGAAAAATACCATATGATTAGATTGCAGAAGACAAATAGATTATTTGCAATAAATAGGGCAGTACAGTTGGCCTTTGAATAACACAGTGTTTAGGGGTACCAATACCCTGCCACAATTTTTGACTTTTCCCAAATTTTACTAATACTGTTGACCAAAAGCCTTACTTATAACATAAACCGTCGATTAGCAAAGTATTTTTATATGTATTATATACTGTATTCTTATAATAAAGTAAGCTAGAAAAAAGCAAATGTTATAAATTATATAAAATTATATAAAATAATGAACAAATTACTGAAATCATAATTCAATCATAATTAAAATCGCAGTTACTGTACTGTATGTATATTTATTGGAAAAAGGCCTCATATAGGTGGGTAAGCAGCACCAGGATAAGAATGGTGGCAGCAGTGGGCCTGGCCCTGGAATGGTAGGGTTCCACAGCCTGGTAACCTCTACTGAGCGATGGCAGCCACTGGGTGGGCCTGTAGGTGGCGACAGCACCCTTGGATCACAGTATAGCTGCCTAGAGGTGTACCACCAGCCTGTGGCCATTGGCAACCACAGCCTCATGTGAATGTTCTGGCCTCCAGGAGCCACCATAGGGAGGAGCATTCTGCCCTTGGCCAGGGAGGGTCCTAGGCCCAAGGAGGACCAAGGCAGGGAGGAGGGAATACGAAGAATGCTGGACTTCCTGGGCAGCACCGACCTGCACTCTGGGGGGTGTGTCTCCACTTCAGCCTCACCTCCTGTCCACCAGTCCAGGGCTTTCAGCCTGACCCCTCTGCTGGCACACAAGGACCTGAACTGTGTCCAGTTTGGGGCTTCTGGGAGCTGCTGACAGCTGGTGACAGCCTCAACAGGTTGCCCAGGTACTCATTTGGGCAACAGGCACAACCTCTGCACTATTCGCTTTCAATTTGATCCCATCGGTGGGCAGTTGTAAATGCCTGTGGCTTTTGCCATCAACTCAAAGGGGAGAAAAAAGTGTGTAAGTGGACTTGGCACGGTTCAAACCCATGTTGTTCAACAGTCAACTATAGAACACCTAAAATATGAAGGAACTTTTGCAAATAAAAAAAGTATTTAAGATAAAATAGTAAAATAAGTAGTGGACATAGACATGAACAGAAGAGGAAATACAAGAGACAAACATAAAAACAATCATCTTTACTAGTAGAAATGCATTTAAAAAAGTGAATGCCATTTTCTGATTAAATTAGCAAAGAAAAAATAATCAGTATAATTTGTTAAATTATTAAACTGATAGTACTAAATGAATGCTGGTAAGACTCAAAATCTGCTCTTAGGAAGGTCAGTTGATGGAACATTACCCTTCAGGAGGACAATCTTAAAAGCCTTAAAACAATTCATGCTTTAAAATAGGGAATCTAGAAATATACCCAAGTACAGATCGATACATGAAACTGCCAGTATTCAACTAGTTTTGACCTACAATACTGGCACTTTGATAAAGTTCAGCCTAAGATATATGTAGGTTTAGTGTATGAGAAAGATGATTTAACAAGTCAGTGTGGGGAAAAATGGATAAAAATGAATGGTTTGGAGACAGCTGGCTAGCCAGTAGGTGAAAAGAAAGGGGACCCCTGCCTTACTTCTTAGATCACACCATATTCCAGATGGGTCAATGATATAAATATGTTGATTGAAATAGTGAAGTAGTACTAGGAAAAAGCATTTGTAGGTCTTGTAAACCAAGACACCATGAAGGAAGATCAATGTATTTGACTGTTTTAATTCCATAAATAAAGTAAAAATCAATCAGGAAAATAATTGTAACATATATGACAAAGAGCTATTTTTCTTATTCAAAATACATTCACTATGTACTAAGAAAATAGCAAATTCTACTGAAAAATGGGCAAAGGATGATATTATTTAAGTCATAGAATATTATAAACATTTAATATTAATAAACATTAAAAGATGTGCAGCTTCACTGATAAAAGCTAATTAAAACATGATTCCATTTTCTATCCACCAGTTTGGTAAAAATTATAAAGATTTATGATAGGCTTTCTCATAAACTGTTGGTAAGTATATAAATTGGTATCATCTTTTTGAAGGGCAATTTGGCAGCATCTACCAAACTTTTAATCCAGCAGTTCTAGTTCTAGTAAATTACCCTGCAGAAATATATATAGATACATATTTTTAATGATCATTTAAAGATTAGGAATGTATACTAAAAGCCTTAAAATGTTCATGTGCCTTGGCTCAGCCACTCCACTTCTGGGGATTTTTCCCTAATGGAGTTGATTGGGTATGTGCATATATCAGGATCTTCAGTATTTATCTCAGCATTTTTATAACGGGAAAGATAACCATAAGTGTTCCATTGGTTGATTCAGTTTTGGGGTGTGTGTATGTGTGTATAAAATAGAATATTATCTGGTCATTACAAGTGGTGGTGATAGGACCCTTAGTAAAAGATGTTTATGTAAGAGAAAAGCAGCAGCATAAAAGTTTCACTGTTTCATAAAAATAAAATTTAAAGTATGTATCTACATAGAAAATGGTAAGAATAAATCCTACAATGTCAAAGTTGTATCTCTGGGCGCTCAAATGATGGATGATTTTTAAATACATGAACTTACTTTCACAATTTTCTTCCAAGATCATGTATTACTTGTGTGGTTTTATAAACCTGATCTATCCATGTGTTTCATTTAATGCTGAATTTTGAATTCTCTCATTTTTTATCATTTAGATGAATCTTCAAGAGCAATTTTAAAATTCAATTTTTTGTGTTTTTTCTTTTTTTTTTACTGTGAAGAGACTGCTGCTATATTGAAAATACTATTGCCTAATCTTGAAAATATTATGCTAAGTGAAAGAAAAATAAAAATACTGTTTCCTTATTTCCTAGTGGGAAAGCAAAACTGTCCTGCGCAATGAGCCTTTGGTTTTAGAAGGAGGCTATGACAACTGGCTACTTTGTTATCCCCAGTATACAACAAATGCTAAAGTCACTCCACCCCCACGAGGCAAGAATGAAGAGGTGTCTATCTCATGTATGTATGTGAAAATTTTTGTTTAAAATTGCTTTGGTAAAATAAACTTTATGTTCTTACGGTAGTGTTCTTGGTTGTGTGTTTAGTTATCCTACTGGATAGCAGTTTGTTTTCAGGCGTAAAAAATATAAGATGTCCACATCCTAGAAGTTAATATTTAATTCTTTAAGATTGTTGTGGTTGTCACTTCATTTACTTTATCACATAGTAACATGCATGAGATATGTAACTACTATTTATGGGGTTTGCTGTTCTTTCATACCTATTATTCTTTTGGGAATTTTAGTGGATTTTACTTATCCTTCACTGGAAGAATCAATTCCTTCTAAACCTACTGCCCAGATGCCACTTCCTTCTGTAGAAATAAATGAAAATACAGAATTTTTAAATGATCAAGATGAGAGAATGGCACCACTGAACGTATCAACTCCAATTGAGTCAATTGCTGCTTCTAAATCTGATGTTTTACCCATAATTCAGCCAGTGCCTGTTGTAAAGAATGTTCCACAGGTATGTGTTTGATTTCTTTTAACTGTATTGTTTCTCTTTTTTAATATTATGTTAAATACATAATATACAAATGAAGTTTTATTTATAAGCTTTTATATTTTAGGAAGAAAAATACCAGTGAGAAGAATTTGTATGTTTTGGTGCCTTTTGGCTATAAAGATTTTTCATTATAATTCAGTCCTGTTACCACAGCAGTGATAAAATAGATAATTCAAAAGATTTCAAAGCCAGCTAGCAGTGTGTTTACTGTAGGGAGTACCAGTAAAAGATTGTATTACGACAGAAAACGTGAAGATTTTCAGGGTTTTCTTGTACTGTAATTTAACCCATAGTATTTTCCCAAATAGTTTGGCTTAAAGATGATAACGTGATATCAATATATTGGTTTCAAAATAATACTGTAGTTCCATTTCCTTAGAATTTGACATGTAAGTAACATGCATAGTTTTTGTTATTTCCTTTGTTATTATAGTTGCCATACAATATTCTATTAGTTTTAGATGTACAACACAGTGATTAGACCTTTATATACCTTATGAAATGATCACCATAAGTCTAGATTCCATCTGTGAACCGTTCAGAGTTATTACGATATTATAGAAAATGTAGTCTATGCTGTACTTTTCATTCTTGTGACTTATTTATTTCTTAACTGTAAGTTTGTGCCTCTTAATCTCCATCACCTATTTCACCCATCCTTCCCAAACACCTCCCCTCTGGCAACCATAAGTTTGTTCTATTTATTTATGAGACTTTTTCTGTTTTGCTTTGTTTGCCTTGCTTTTTAGATTACACATATATATAAGTGAAATCATAAAGCACTTGTCTTTGTCTGACTTATTTCACTCAGCATAATACCCTCTCGGTCCATCCTTGTCACAAATGGCAAGATTTCATCCTTTTTCATGGCTGAGTATTACATTACTATATAGATAGCACATGTTCTTCATTCATCTGTTGATGAATACAAGTTGTTTCTATATCTTAGCTTTGTAAATACTGTAATTAACTAGGGTTCATATATCTTTCTGAATTAGTGTTTTTATTTTCTTCAGATGAATGGAATTATCAAAGGTGGAGTTGCTAGACCATATGGTAGTTCTCTTTTTAATTTTTTGAGGAATTTCCATACTGTTTTCTCTGGTGGCTGCACCAATTTACATTCCCACCAACAGTGCACCAGTGTTCCTTTTCATCACATCCTCACCAACATTTGCTAGTTTTGTTCTTTTTTTTTTTTTTTTTAATGTTTATTTTTGAGGGAGAGAAAGAGAGAGAATGGGGGAGGGGCAGATAGAGAAGGAGACAGAATCCGAAGCAGGCTCCAGGCTCTGAGCTATCAGCACAGAGCCCAACTCGGGGCTTGAACTCACGAACCATGAGATCATGACCTGAGCCAAAGTCGGATGCTCAACCTGCTGAGCCACCCAGGCGCCCCTCTGTTTTTGTTCTTTTTGAGTTTACCCATTCTGACAGGTGTGAAGTGATACCTCATTGTGATTTTAATTTGCATTTCCCTAATGATTAGTAATGTTGAGCATCTTTTCATGGTTTTCTTGGCCATCTATATGTCTTCTATGGAAAAATGTCTATCAGGTCCTTGGCCCTTTTTTTTTTTTTTTTTTTCCCTAATTTTTTTTTTCCTTGGCCCATTTTTAAATCAGATTGTTTTGTTGGGTGTTGAGTTGCATGAGTTCATGTGAGCAGGGGAGGGAGAGAGAGAGAAAGAGAGAATCCCAAGCAGGTTCCACGCTCAACATTGAACCTGACACAGGACTCAATCCCACAACCCCTGGATCACAATCTGTGCTGAAATCAAGAGTCAGACACCAAACCAACTGAGCCACCCAGACACCCACATGAGTTCTTTATATATTTTGGATATTAACCCATTATCATACATGTCATTTGCAAATACATAATCTAATTCAGTAGGATGCCTTTTCATTTTGTTGATGGTTTCCTTCACTGTGCAAAGCTTTTTAGTGTGATAAATGAGTCCCATTTGTTTATTTTTGCTTTTGTTTCCCTTGGCTGAGGAAACAGATCCAAAAAATATTGCTAGGATCAGTCTCCAAGAATTTACTACCTATGTTTTCTTTTAGGAGTTTTATGGTTTCAGGTCTTACATCTACATCTTCAATCCATTTTGAGTGTACTTCCTTATTGATAAAGTGTGGTCCAGTTTCATTCTTTGCATGTAGCCGTTTCAGTCTTACCAACACCATTTATTGAAGAGATTGTCTTTTCCCCATTGTATATTCTTGCCTCCTTTCTTATAGATTAATTGACCATATAAGGGTGGATTTATTTCTAAGTTCTCTATACTGTTCCATTGATCTGTGCAGCTGTTTTTTAATGCCAGTACCATATTGCTGATTACTGTAGCTTTGTAGTATATCTTGGAATCTAGAATTGCAACACCTCCAGCTTTGTTCTTCTTTGTCAACATTGCTTTGGCTATTGGGAGTCTTTTGTGGTTCCATACAAATTTCAGGATTTTTTTTGTTCTGGTTCTGTGAAAAATTGTATTGGTATTTTTATAGAGATTGTATTAAATCTGTATGTTGCTTTGGGTAGCATTGATGTTTTAACAATATTAATTCTTCCAATCTATGAGCACAGTACATCTTTCCATTTTTCTCCTCTTCAGTTTCTTTCATCAATGTCTTAAAGTTATGAGAGTATAGGTTTTTCACCTCCTTGATTAAATTTATTCATAAATATTTTATTCTTTCTGATGCGGTTGGAAATCGGATAGTTTTCTCAATTTCCCTTTGTGATGCTTCATGATTAGTGTATAGAAACAACAGATTTCTGTATATTGATTTCGTATTCTGCAACTTTATTGAATTCATTTATTCTAATAGGTTTTCTGGTGAAGTCTAGGGTTTTCTACATAGATTGTCATGTGATTATAGATAGAACCAGTTTTACTTCTTCCTTACCAATTTGGATGCGTTCTATTTCTTTTTCTCATCTGATTGCTATCTATGGCTAGGACTTCCAGTGCTATGTTGAATAAAAGTACTAAGGGTAGATATCCTCATTATTAAAGCAAAATCTTTTAGCGTTTCACCATTGACTATGATGTTAGGTGTGGGTTTGTTATATACTTTCTTATATGTTGAGAGCTTGTTGAGAGTTTTAGCATAAATGGATGCTGAGTTTGTTGAGAGTTAATAGCATAAATCGATGATGAATTTTGTCAGATGCTTTTTCCACATCTGCTGAGATGATCATAGGGTTTTTATCCTTCATTTGGTTAATTGATTTGCAGGTATTGAACCATCCCTGTATCCCTGGAATAAATCCCTCTTGGTTGTAGTACAAGATCCTTTTAATGTACTGTTGAATTCAGTTTGTTGATATTTTGTTGAGGATTCTTGCAGCTCACTTCATCAGGGATATTGGTTACTAATTTTCATTTTTGTAGCGTTTTTGCCTGCTGTTGGTATGAGGGTAATGCTGGCCTTGCACAATGAATTTGGAAGCGTTCCTTCCTCTTCAATTTCTTGGAATAGTTTGAGAAAAACAGCTATTAACTCTTCTTTGGTAGAAGTCACATGTGAAACTATCTGTTCTTGGAATTTGGATTGTTGGGAGTTTTTGATTACTGATTCAATTTCATTACTAGTACAGGTGTATATCAGAGATGCTGTTCATTCAAATCCAGGCCACCACAATAAAGTGTATATCACAACAAAGCAAGTCAGTGAATTTTTGGTTTTCCCATTCATATAAAAGATCATTACATAAAGAATGAATGGGTCAACCAGGCAATTAGAGAAGAAATTTAAAAATATATGGAAACAAATGAAAATGAAAATACAACAATCCAAACGCTTTGGGATGCAGTGAAGGCAGTCCTGAGAGGAACATACATTGCAATCCAGGCCTGTGTCAAGAAACAAGAAAAATCCCAAATTCAAAATCTAACAGCACACCTAAAGGAAATAGAACAGCAAAGACACCCCAAACCCAGCAGAAGAACAGAAATAATAAAGATCAGAGCAGAAATAAACAATATAGAATCTAAAAAAACTGTAGAGCAGATCAGTGAAACCAAGAGTTGGTTTTTTGAAAAAATAAACAAAATTGATAACCCTCTAGCCAGGCTTCTCAAAAAAAAAAGGGAGATGAGGAAATAGATAAGATCATGAATTAAAAAGGAATTATTACAACCATTTCCTCAGAAAGACAAGCAGTTATCAGGGAATACTGTGAAAAATTATATGCAACAAATTGGACAACCTGGAAGAAATGGACAAATTCCTTAGCACCCACACACTTCCCAAAATTCAAACAGGAAGAAATAGAAAGCTTGAACAGACCCATAAGCAGCAAAGAAATGGAATCAGTCATCAAAAATCTCCCAACAAATAAGAGTCCAGGACCAGATGGCTTCCCAGGGGAATTCTACCAGACATTTAAAGCTGAGAAAATACCTATCCTTCTCAAGCTATTCCAAAAAATAGAAAGGGAAGGAAAACTTCCAGACTCATTCTGTGAAGCCAGCATTACTTTGATTGCTAAACCAGAGACCCAGCAAAAAAGAACTGCAGGCCAATATCCCTGATGAATATGGATGCAAAAATTCTCAATAAGATACTAGCAAATCGAATTCAACAGCATATAAAAAGAATTATTCACCATGATCAAGTGGGAGTCATTCCTGGGCTGCAGGGCTCGTTCAACATTCGCAAATCAATCAACGTGATACATCACATTAATAAAAGAAAAGATAAGAACCATATGATCCTGTCAATCGATGCAGAAAAAGCATTTGACAAAATTCAGCATGCTTTCTTAATAAAAACCCTCGAGAAAGTCAGGATAGAAGGAACATACTTAGACATCATAAAAGCCATTTATGAAAAGCCCACAGCTAATATCATCCTCAGTGGGGAAAAACTGAGAGCTTTCCCCCTGAGATCAGGAACACGACAGGGATGTCCACTCTCACCGCTGTTGTTTAACATAGTGTTGGAAGTGCTAGCATCAGCAATGAGACAACAAAAGGAAATCAAAGGCATCAAAATTGGCAAAGATGAAGTCAAGCTTTCACTTTTTGCAGATGACATGATATTATACATGGAAAACCCGAGAGACTCCACCAAAGTCTGCTAGAACTGATGCATGAATTCAGCCAAGTCGCAGGATACAAAATCAATGTACAGAAATCAGTTGCATTCTTATACACTAATAATGAAGCAACAGAAAGACAAATAAAGAAACTGATCCCATTCACAATTGCACCAAGAAGCATAAAATAACCTAGGAATAAACCTAACCAAAGATGTAAAAGATCTGTATGCTGAAAACTATAGAAAGCTTATGAAGGAAATTGAAGAAGATACAAAGAAATGGAAAAACATTCCGTGCTCATGGGTTGGAAGAATAAATATTGGCAAAATGTCAATACTACCCAAAGCTATCTACACATTCAATGCAATCCCAATCAAAATCGCACCAGCATTCTTCTCGAAGCCAGAACAAGCAATCCTAAAATTCATATGGAACCACAAAAGGCCCCGAATAGCCAAAGTAATTTTGAAGAAGAAGACCAAAGCAGGAGGCATCACAATCCCAGACTTTAGCCTCTACTACAAAGCTGTCATCATCAAGACAGCATGGTATTGGCACAAAAACAGGCACATAGACCAATGGAATAGAATAGAAACCCCAGAACTAGACCCACAAAAGGATGGCCAACTAATCTTTGACAAAGCAGGAAAGAACATCCAATGGAAAAAAGACAGTCTCTTTAACAAATGGTGCTGGGAGAACTGGACAGCAACATGCAGAAGGATGAAACTAGACCACTTTCTTACACCACTCACAAAAATAAACTCAAAATGGATAAAGGACCTGAATGTGAGACAGGAAACCATCAAAACCTTAGAGGAGAGAACAGGAAAAAACCTCTCTGACCTCAGCCGCAGCAATTTCTTACTTGACACATCCCCAAAGGCAAGGGAATTAAAAGCAGAAATGAACTATTGGGACCTCATGAAGATAAAAAGCTTCTGTACTGCAAAGGAAACAGTCAACAAAACTAAAAGGCAACCAACGGAATGGGAAAAGGTATTTGCAAATGACATATCGGACAAAGGGCTAGTATCCAAAATCTGTAAAGAGCTCACCAAACTCCACACCCGAAAAACAAATAATCCAGTGAAGAAATGGGCAGAAAACATGAAGAGACACTTCTCTAAAGAAGACATCCACATGGCCAACAGACACATGAAAAGATGCTCAACGTCGCTCCTTATCAGGGAAATAAAATTAAAACCACACTCAGATATCACCTCACGCCAGTCAGAGTGGCCAAAATGAACAAATCAAGAGACTATAGATGCTGGAGAGGATGTGGAGAAATGGGAACCCTCTTGCACTGTTGGTGGGAATGCAAACTGGTGCAGCCACTCTGGAAAACAGTGTGGAGGTTCCTCAAAAAATTAAAAATAGATCTACCCTATGACCCAGCAGTAGCACTGCTAGGAATTTACCCAAGGGATACAGGAGTGCTGATATACAGGGGCACTTGTACCCCAATGTTTATAGCAGCACTTTCAGCAATAGCCGAATTATGGAAAGAACCTAAATGTCCATCAACTGATGAATGGATAAAGAAATTGTGGTTTGTATACACAACGGAATACTACGTGGCAATGAGAAAGAATGAAATATGGCCTTTAGTAGCAACGTGGATGGAACTGGAGAGTGTTATGCTAAGTGAAATAAGTCATACAGAGAACGACAGATAATCATGGTTTCACTCTGTGGATCCTGAGAAACTTAACAGAAGACCATGGGGGATGGAAAGGAAAAAATAAAAAATAAAAAAGGTTAGAGAGGGAGGGAGCCAAAACATAAGAGACTCTTAAAAACAGAACAAACTGAGGGTTGACGGGGGGTGGCAGGGAGGGGGGTGGGTGATGGGTATTGAGGAGGGCACCGTTTGGGATGAGCACTGGGTATTGTATGGAAACCAATTTGGCAATAAATTTCATATTTTAAAAAAAGATTATTAGATTATACTGTAGTCTACTAAGTGTGCAGTAGCATTAGGACTGAAAAAAAACCATGTACACGTCTTAATTAAAAAATTTTACTGCTAAAATATGCTAACCATCATTTGAGATTACAGGAAGATGTAATCTTTTTGCTGGTGGAGGGTCTTGCCTCACTGTTGATGACTACTGACTATTGATAATGGGTGGTTGCTAAAGTTTGGGGTAGCTCTGACAATTTCTTAAAATAAGACAAGAATGAAGTTTGCCATATCATTTAACTCTTTCTTTCACAAATGATTGCTTTGTAGTATGTGATGCCGTTTAATAGCATTTTCCCCAGCATAAAACTTCTTGCAAAATTTGGGTTAGTTTTCTCAAACCCTGCTGCTGCTTTATCAACTAAGTTTGTTATATTCTAAATTCTTTGTTGTCATTTCAGCAATCTTCACATCATCTTCACCAGTAGATTCCATTTTAAGGAACCACATTCTTTACTCATCCAAAAGAAGCAACTCTTCATCCATTCAAATTTTTTCACGAGATAGCCGCAGTTTAGTCACATCTTCAGGCTCACTTGTAATTCTAGTTCACATCTTCAGGCTCACTTGTAATTCTAGTTCTCTTGCTGTTTCCACCACATTTGCAATTAGTTTCACCACTTAAGTCTTAAAATCTTCAAAGTCATCCATGAGGGCTGAGATCAACTTCTTCCAAACTCCTGTTAAATGTTGAAATTTTGACATCCTTCCACAAATCACTAATGTTCTTAATTTCATGTAGAATGGTGTATCCTTGCCAAGAGGTTTTCAATGACCTTCCTAGTTAGTAGGAATCACTCTCTGTGCAGCTCTAGCCTCACAAAGTGAATTTCTTTAGTAAGACTTGAAAGTTACCATGACTTCTTGATCACTGGGCTGCAGAATGGAATGTTAATAGGCATGAAAACATTAATCTTTTTTTACGTTCAGTCAAAACTCTGTTTACCAGGTACATTGTCAGTGAGCAGTAATATTTTAGAAGGAGTCTTTTTTCTGAATAGTAGGCCTCAATGTGTGCTTAAAATATTCAGTAAGTCATGTTGTAAACAGGTGTGCTATCATCCAGACTTTGTTGTTCCATCGATAGAGCACAGGCAGATTAGATTTAGCATAATTCTTAAGGGTCTTAGGATTTTCGGAACGGTCAATAAGCATTGGCTTCAGCTGAAAGCCACCAGCTATATTAGCCCTTAATAAGAGAGTCAGCCTATCTTCTGAAGCCTTGAAGCCAGGCATTGACTTCTCCTCTCTAGCTTTGAAAGTCCTAGATGGCATCTTGTCCGGTAGAAGGTTGTTCCATCTATATTAATATCTTAGCTTATTTTTCTAGATAACTTGCTGAAGCTTCTACATTAGCACCTGCTGCCTTCACCTTGAACTTTTATGTTATGGAGACAGCTTCTTTCCTTAAATCTCATGACCCAACCTTTGCCAATATCAATTTTTTTTTTCCTGCAGCTTCCTCACCTCTCGTAGCCGTCATAGAGTTGAAGAGAATTAGGGCCTTGCTCTGAATTAGGCTTTGCTTATAGGAGTGTTGTGGTTGATTTCGTCTTAGGCTTTGCTTATAGGAGTGTTGTGGTTGATAGGGTCTTCTGTCCAGACCACTAAACAGCAGTAAGGCTGTTTCACATTCTTATTATTTGTATATTCACTGAACTAACACTTTAAAATTTTTTGAAGAGTTCCTTTGCATTTTCAATTTGGCTTTTTGATATAAGGCCTAGCTTTTGGCCTAACAGCTTTTGATATGCCTTCCTCATTAAGCTTAATTGTGTATAGCTTTTGATTTAAAGTGATAGAAACGTGACTCTTCCTTTCACTTGAACTAAGAGGCCATTGCAGGGTTATTTATTCATTGATCTAATTTTGGTATTGTGTCTTGGGGAATAGGAGAGGGAGAGAGATGGGGGAACAGCTGGTCCATAGAGCAGTCAGAACACCCACAACATTTACTAAGTTACATAGGTGTGGTTCGTGGCACCAGAAAACAATTAAAATAGTAACATCAAAGGTCAGTGGTCACAAATCACCATAATAAATATAATAATAATAAAAAGTTTGTGAAGTATAACAATTATCTAAATGTGACACAGAGACATGAAGTGAGCAGATGCTGTTGGAGGAATGGCACTAATAGCCTTGTTTGATTCACGGTTGCCAAAAACCTTTAATGTTTAAAAAACACAGTATCTGTGAAGTGAAATAAAGTGAAGTGCAGTAAAACAAGTTATGCCTGTAATCAGTCTGTTCACATTTTCTGTTCTCCTGAGTGAGTCTTAGAAGATTGGATGCTTCAAGGAATTTATCCTTTTTTCCTAGGTTGCCCAATTTGTTGGCATATAAGCTTTCATAATATTTTTTTTAAGTTTGTTTATTTATTTTGAGAGTGAGAGAGAGAAAACAGCATGGGCAGGGGGAGGGGCAGAGAGAAAGTGAGAGAGGCTCCAAGCAGGCTCCTTGCTGTCAACACACGGAACCCAACATATGGGGCTTGATCTCATGAACTGTGAGATCACGACCTGAGCTGAAATCAAAGAGTTGAATGCTTAACCAGCTAAGCCATGCAGACTCTCCATAATTTTCCATAATCTTCTGTAATCTTTTGTATTCCTGGGGTCAAGCTGTTATTTCCTCTCCTTCATTTCTGATTTTGTTTATTTGAGTCCATTCTTGTTTTCTTGATGAGTCTGACTAGAGGTTTATCAGTTTTATTCATATCTTCAAAAAACCTGCTCTTGATTTCATTGATCTTTTCTATTATTCTTTTACTATTTCATTTATTTCTGATCTGTTTTCTTCCTTCTGCCAGTTTTGAGCTTTGTTCTAGCTTATTTAGGTGTAAGGTTAGATGTTTTTCTATTTGAGATTTTTCTTGTTTTTTGATGTGGGCCTATATCACTATAAACTTCCCTCTTGGAACTGTTTTTGCTGCATCCCAAAAATTTTGGACCATTGTGTTTTCATGTTCATTTGTTTCCATTTATTTTTTTAATTTCCTCTTTGATTTCCTAGTTGATCGATTTGTTGTTTAGTTGCTCTATGTTTGTGTTCTTTCCAGATTTTTTTCTTGTAAATTGATTTCTAGTTTCATACTGTTACAGTTGGAAAAGATGCTTGATATAATTTCAGTCTTCCTAAATGTATTAAGACTTGTTTTGTGGCCTAACATGTGATCTGTCCTGGAGAAGATTTCATGTACACTTGAAAAGAATATGTATTCTGTTGTTTTGAAATGGAATGTACTGTCTATGTCTGTTAGATCAATGTGATCTAATGTGTCCTTCAAAGCTACTATTTCCCTTGTTTATTTTCTGTCTGGATAATCTATCCATTGATGTAAGTATGGTTCAAGTCCCCTACTATCATTGTATTATGATCAATTTCTTCCTTTATGTCTTATTAATATTTGCTGTATGTATTCAGGATGGGTGAATAATATAATAATATAAATATATATAATATAAATAAAGATAAATAAAATAAATAGGATGGGTGCATAGATATTTATAATTGTATCCTCTCATTGGGTTGATCCCTTTATCATCATATAATGCCCTTCCTTGTCTCTGTCTTTGTTTTAAAGTCTATTTTGTCTGATAAAACTATTGCTATCCCAGCTTTTTTTTTTTTTAATCCCTTCACTTTTTTTTTTTCCCTATCCCTTCACTTTTCATCTGTATTTGTCTTTAGGTCTAAAGTCTCTTGTAGGGAGCATATAGATGATTCTTATTTATTTTTATTCATTCTGGCACACTGTGTATTTGATTGGAGCACTTAGTCCATTCATATTCAAAGTAATTATTGATAGGTATGTGCTTCTTGCCATTTTACATTTTTCTGATAGTTTATGTAGCTCTTTTCTGTTTCTTTGTTCTTCTTTTGCTATCTTCCCTTGTTATTTGATGACTTTCTCTAACGTTTGTTTGGATTCCTTTCTCTATTTTTTGTGTATCTAGTACAATTTTTTGGGTTTTGTACCATTAGGTTCATATATAACACCTTAAATATATAGCAGTCACACACATTTTATATTTCTGACACATTTTCCATTTTTATTTTTATATTTCTCCAACAATTATAAACATACTTGAATTTACTACTTCCATTTTAATCTTCATAGTAGTTTTAGAATTGGTTGATCCCCTACCTTTACTATGTTTGTTTTTACCAGTAAGATTTTTTCTTATAAAATTTTACTTCTAGTTATGGCCTTTTCTTTTCCACATAATGAAGTCCCTTTAACCTTCTGTGTAAGCCTACTTTAGTGATAATGAACTCTTTTAACTTTTATCTGGGAAACTCTTTATCTCTCCTTTAATTCTGAATGATAACCTTAGTAGGTAGAGTATTATTGGTTGTAGGCTTTTCCTTTCAGCAATTTGAATATATCGTGCAATTTGAATATATTCAATTCAGCAATTTGAATATATCCCTTCTGGCCTTCAGTTTCTGCTGAAAGATCAACTGATAGCCTTATAGGGTTTCCCTTATAGGTGACTTTTTGCTTCTTTAAAAATTCCCTTTATCTTTAACCTTTGACATGTTAATTACTATGTTTTGGTGCACACCTCTTTGTTTCATCTTGTTTTGGGTTCTCTGCTTCCTGGACCTGGATTGTCTGTTTTCTTTAGGTTAAGAAAGTATTGGGAGAGGGAAAAGTGGGTGATGGGCATTGAGGAAGGGCATCTGTTGGGATGAGCACTGGGTGTTGTATGGAAAACAATTTGACAATAAATTATATTTAATGTAAAAAAATAAAAATTAAAAAAAATTTTTAAAATAAAGTATTCAGTTATATTTTTTCAAATAAGTTTTCTTCCCCTTCTCCTTCTGGTATCCCCATAATGCAAATATTAGTACATTTGATGTTGTCCCAGTCATACCTTAAACTACCCTTTTTTGTTTAAAATATTTTTCTGTTGTTCAACTTGATTTCTACTACTCTGTCTTCCAGATCACTCATCTGTTCTTTTGTATCTTTTAATCTGCTGTTATTCCTTCTAGTGTATTTTTCATTTCAGTTATTTTATTCTTCAGCTCTGAGTTGTTCTTTCTTATATTTTCGACCTCTTTATTAAAGTTCTTGTATGTTCATCCATTCTTCCAAGTTTGGTGAACATCATTATGACCATTACTTTGAACTCTTTATCAGATAGATTGCTTATCTCTGGTTCTTTTAATGAAGTTTCATTTTGTTCTTTTGAACATTTACCTCTGCCTCCTCATTTTGTTTGACTTTCTGTGTTTCTGTGTATTCTGATCCATCTCCCAGTTTTGAAGGAGTGGCCTTCAAATGTAGAAGGTACCCTGTGGGGCCAAGATGCACAGTCTCCTCTGGGTCATCAGAAGCAGGCACTTCAGGGGTATCTCCTATGGGCTGTGTGTGCCCTGGTGTGAATTGAATGGCTTAGAGGCCTGATCACAATTGTTCAGAACTAACACCTTCCCCCATCCCCAGCAGAACTTCTTGGGGGAGTGGGGGATTGCTGTCTTGGCTTAGGCTGCCCACCAGGTGTGGCTGAGCCTGAACTGCCTTGGATGGGTACCTGGCAAAGTATGTGTATTGGGCGGGGCCGATCCATAGGAGATCACCAGGTGGGGTGAATGGTGGCACATGGAGAGTATCAGAAGTGGTGCCTACCAGCATTTCTATTCCTGGAGAAAGTCTCTATAGATCCCTGCCCCTCCTGCATATACCCTAAAATTAGTTAATAAGTTTTCTTCACATATGGCCCCAGTGCTTTTCAAACTGTCGCCTCTCTGTTGGGTCTAAAAACAAGTGAATTTGTGGCTGGCCCTTTAAGAGCAGAGTCTCTGTGTCCTGTAGCTCTCTGGCTCTCCTGGAGATAAGCCCAATTGATTTTCATAGCCAGACATTGTGGGGGCTCATCCTTCCTATACAGGCCCCTTGGGTAAGGGTGCCTAATGTGGGACTTAAACCCCTCGATCCTCAGGGAGGACCTTTACATTTGTGATTATTCCTGCCATTTGTATATTGCTGCATAATGTATGTGGCTACTGGCTAGACCGTGTCTCTGCCCCTCCTACCTCTCTGAATGTGGCTTTTTATTTATATTTTTAGTTGTGAAAGAGCTGTTTCACTAGTATTCAGGTCATTCTCAGAGAGTTTGTCTATATTTAGTTGTAATTTGGTGTGTCTGTGGAAGGAGGTGAGCTCAAGATCTTTCTACTCCACCATCTTGATCTCCTCTGCAGCAGGCATGTTTTAACAATAATTACTTAAATGATTTTAAATAACCAGTGTATTACAATAAAAATGCAGCTTTTTTTCTCTACATTTTACTCAAAGGAAGGTAAACTAATTCTCCCTTATGGTTTTTCCAAAAGATTTTTTATAGCATTTATTTTTATTTTTTTCGTATATATTTCAAGTGTTTCATATTTGAAATGGATGTCATTTGATTTGTACAATAGGCTATGAATAGAAAACTTAGTCTTTTTTTATATCAAATGAGATGGTTTATTTCTTCATTTTTTTTTTTAAAGGTCTTCTACTTTTAATATTTTGGACCAAATCTTAAGACTGAACAGTATGTGATTAATTTTTCTTAACATAAATTTAAGAAATTGAAAAAAAAAGCCTATGTTATTGTACTTCCTTTAAACTTAATCAACATGTTATTTGAACCATAATCCTTTTGTGACTGAGATATGTGCGATTTGTCTAACATATTCTGAGGATTTTCTATGTGAAAGACAACATGAAAGTTTACAGATATGATTAAGCTGTGAATTCTGTTTGATGTTTAGAAGGAGAAAGTTGTACAGAATTAGACAAAGTATAAGGCAGAATATAATTACTCACCAGAGCACAGAGCAAGGAGAGAAATTTTGACAGGGTATCAGAGAGATCTTCATAGAGAGGCAGTATTTTTATCTGGGCTATGAGTTCAATAGGATTTGAGGATGAAAGAGACAAGTAGATTTTGTGACTAAAGGAACAAAGCATGCTCTGGAACCAGTGAGTAGTTTTGACGTGCTTGGACACAGCTCTCTGTTGGAGACAGGCAAATGTGAGAGTAGATAAGATTGGAAAGATGGGCAAGAGTCATCAAGAGATACTTGGATCAAATTGGAGTTTTATCCTGTAGGCACAAGGAAAATTAAAGAATTTTAAAGGTGAAAGTAACATGATCATAGTTATGGTTTTAAAATTAGGGGGGAAATGGATCAAGTTGTTAAAATGTAGATGGAAACTTATTTTGGTTCCTTTCCATGGAACTTTGATTATCCTTATCCTTGTAGTGGTTCTTCACACTTCATTCTCAAATGTAGAAAAAAGACAATAGATTTTTAAAGTAAAGAGGTAAAAAGAGAAGTGAGGAGCAAAGGTATGATTTTTTCTTCACTAAAATCTTCCTATGGTATTAGTTTCTAGTTGCAAAACATACAATTCATTTTGTAAGAATACCATGC
Source organism: Panthera leo (assembly GCF_018350215.1). NCBI lineage: Eukaryota > Metazoa > Chordata > Mammalia > Carnivora > Felidae > Panthera > Panthera leo. Next base: position 53,435,190 of record NC_056684.1, on the reverse strand, counting down.
AAGTTGTTATTGGCAGATATTCTTATTAGTTATACTTGTTTCAGTAAATTTTACTCTCAAAAGAAATGATGTTAGGGTCATTTCTAACAATTTTGTAGAATTAATATGCTATTAAATTGAGGTACTAAACATTTAACGCACTAATTCAGGAATTTAGATAGTTTATTAAACTCAATTTGTATTTAGTAACTTAACTGTTGTGAAAACTGTTACAGAATATTTTATTCATTCCTTCAACAGCATATTTATTTACTGTCTATCAGGCACAGTCTTTACCCTCCTGGAGCTTATATCTTAGGAGGGAAGAAAGATTTTAAACAAGTTCCACTAATTGGAAACAGTGTAGAGGAGATGTTGGCATGGACTTGGTTGGTGCTGATGGAGAGGGACAGAGGAAGAAAATCATCAGACTGCATAAGGGCAGGGGAGGACATATGGAACTCAGCTTTCTGGTTTGAGCTATGTTTGGATAGTGGTTACATCCATGAGATAAGGACAGTGTTAGTAGGGGGAATAGCATGTATTCAGTTTTGGCCATACTTGGTTTGTGGTGTATATGTGAGACGCTGACATGGAGATACTGAATAGGCAATTGGTTATGTGGAAATGGAACTTTAGGTATGTTTTAGGTGAACTCTTCCATTTCCATATACAGAACATATCATGGTGTATTGAAAGTATGGAGTCAAGTAGGAAGTAAGTGCCAAGTGCCTTTTGAGAAATCTTGACATAGGGTAATGTTATAAATAGATGTTCTGGCAAATGTTGTCTCCACAAAGGTGATGGTTCTTTTATAACAACTTGATTTCAAAAACTGAGGTTACATTCCTGGATTTTGGTAAAAATATTCTTGGCTCTGTTTTTGTTAATATAGGTTGATCGTACTAAAAAACCAGCAGTCAAATTGCCTGAAGATCATAGAATAAAATCTGAAAATAAAGATCACGAGCAACAGTCTTCTCAGGATGGAAAAGTTGTTCCTGATCGCTCCACAAAGCCAGTATTTCCCCCTCCAACTGCCATGTTAACAGATGAAGAAAAAGCTCGTATTCATGCAGAAACTGCTCTTCTAATGGAGAAAAACAAACAAGAAAAAGAACTTCGAGAAAAGCAGCAAGAAGAACAGAAAGAGAAACTGAGGAGAGAAGAACAAGAACAAAAAGTCAGAAAGAAACAAGAAGCTGAAGAAAGTGAAATCACCGAGAAACAACAAAAAGCAAAAGAAGAAATGGAAAGGAGAGAAAGTGAACAGGCCAAGAAAGAAGATAAGGAAACCTCAGCAAAGAGGGGCAGAGAAATAACAGGAATAAAAAGACAAAGTAAAAGTGAACATGAAACTACTGATGCTAAGAAATCTGCAGAAGATAGGGGTAAAAGGTGTCCCACCCCAGAACTGCAGAAAAAGTCAGTGGGAGATGGACCCCATGCCTCTGTGGCAGGAGATTCAAATTCAGGCAAGGTAAGCAGAAACAAACAGTACAAATTGCCAAGTAAGGGAAATAAGATGTTATATGTAAGAAGATGATACCACTAGCATTCTATAGATAAGGGCAGACCTTTTAAGTAATTTTCTAGTGGGTGATAGATTTATACTGATCTATCTACATTTACTCACCTATTCTTTTGGTTGGCTGGAAATGGAATTGCTTTTTTTGTCTATGAAATGCAGTATGTGTTAGCAATTGCGATAACTAACTACATACTTCATTTTTATATGTGATATATGATCATCAGAAGACTAGAATGAAATATAATCTTCCTCTCAGTATAGAGGAGTTAGGTGCCAAATACGTATATGGTAGTAGAGTTTGTATTTGTTTCATATATGTCCAAAATCAGTAACATCTAAATGGCCCAACATTTATCTTTGTGTATAAAGATTTTTTTGGTTACATCTTTGTCCTTTTGTTTATTGCTTCATCTAATTAGTAATATTGGCAATAATCCCATTAATGTTGCTTTTTTTTCTGCCCTTGGCTATTCCCCAAAATTCATTCCCATAATTTTGAGGAAAATTTTTTGTTGTTATTCTTTTTTAACCTAATAATATCATATGTGCTTTTTATTTTTTTCCTCTATTATACAATTAACAATGCCTTTCCCTTTTGAACAATAAGTTTTTATAATAGCAGGAACAGTTATAGTCCTTTTTGTATGCACGTAAATAGAAATAACGTTCTTGGTAGTGTAGAAAATGACTTTGGAAGGAAGACAAAATACTATATCTTTACAGAATGTCTACCGTTATAACTTTTGAAGCAGCAGTTCAGGCATATGGCAAAAATAACAATTTATATTAATGGCACACTTATTCAAGGAACACTTAATCTAGTAACCTTAACTACCAAAAATACAACTCATATAAAAACCTTCTAAACACCAAAAGTTAGGGAAATGAAGCTCATGTACTAAAACATTCTCACTTTATTTATGGGAAACTCAGACTTGTTGAGCTCTTCCAATTTTAATATTATTCATTAAATATTACTTAGTAGTAGTTACTATACGCCAAGGATTTTTCGTACGTTATCTTATCCTTCTAATGATAAGCCCATGAGATATTTAATTTACAAATAAAATTGAAACTTGGAGGTTAAATAATTTGTCTAAGGGCCCATATTCAGTGAGATTCCAAAGCTACTTCCTTTCTGTCTTGCTTCACTTAGAGATAGGCAGTCATAAAGAACTGAACGCATTCATATTTCTGGGGTCATTTACTATATAGGTGCCAAATAGCCCTGCAAATCTAAGTAGCCCCAAGAATATCACATTAGTTTTTGACATTTCCTGTGATATATAACACATTGAAAACAAGATTGTATTTATTATATGGTCCTTTTAAAAGTAGGTAACATATATAATTTATTCTAAATAAATTTTATTAAATTATCACAAAGATTTAGAAGTTTTTACTTTACTGTAATTTTTAAATGAACTATAAAATTAAAGTGAAAAAATTTTAAGTTTATTTATTTTTGAGAGAGAGAGAGCAGGGGAGGGGCAGAGAGGGGGCAGGGGAAGAGAGAGGATCCCAAGGATCCACTGACAGTGCAGAGCCTGACATGGGGCTCAAACTCAAACCGTGAGATCATGTACTGAGCTGAAATCAAGAGTCAGAAGCTTAACCAACTTAGCCACCCAGTGTACCAAAGTGAATTTTTAAGGAACTCATGATAGGTTCCAAGAGGATATAAAATAGGTTTTGTACTTTTGAGTATTGTGTATGAAACTCCTGTTATGTCTTCATTCTCTTCAGGGTGTTCATTTTGGGAGAACATGACTGCTTCGAAGGTAACATCATATGAGATTAAAATAAAAGGATAGTGTTCAAAAGAGGCCATGGTGACTATACACTGATGACCAGCATCATGTATTAGGAATCAGTGCTTGCTTCCCAATCCACTGTGATTTGCAGCCCACCACCATTGATTCATCAGTTTCTTTTCTTCTTTACCGTTAGTGTCAGGAAATTCCACATGGGCTGTATCACCTTTAATTAAAAATATCTATACTTTGAGGGGCACCTGGGTGGCTCAGTCGGTTAAGAGACCAACTTTGACTCAGGTCATGATCTCATGGTTCGTGGATTTGAGCCCCGCGTCAGGCTCTGTGCTGACAGCCCAGATCCTGGAGCTGCTTTCGATTCTGTGTCTCCCTCTCTCTTTGCCTCTCCTCTGCTTGTGCTCAGTTTCTCTCTCTCTCAAAAATAAGTAAACGTTAAAAAATCTATATATATATAAAAGTATCTATACTTTGACAATAAAATTAAATAAACTTTGGGTGCCTGGGTAGCTCAGTCAATTAAGTGTCTGACTCTTGATTTCAGCGCAAGTCTTGATCTCAGGGTTGTGAGTTCAGGCCGTGCAGTGGGCTCTGTGTTGGGTGTGGATTCTACTCTTAAAAAATTTTTTTTTTTCTAAGAAACTTTCAGAAGTGTCACTTTTTTTCTTCTTTTATATTTCAGTCGGATGGATTTACTTGTATTAGCTAGTGGTTGATGGGTAAGTTTTTATGGGAGGAAAGTTAAAGTTTTCTTTCCCTTTAAAATTTTAATAATTTTTACAGCCTGTTAAGATTAAAGGACAACCAGAAAGTGGAATTCTAAAGACTGGAACTTTTAGAGAGAATACAGAAGACACTGAAAGGAACAAAGTGAGTAGTAGTTCATTGGGTGGGGGGAAAACATGGATTATAACCACATGGTTGTCTTTACCATATTGTCATCCTCCATCTTAAGATCTACTTTCTGAGGAAATCTTTGCTATCTTTTATAGCTGTTTTTTGTTTATTTTTACATATTGATCCATTTATATACTAAAGGGAATGAATAGATGTGGGGCACCTGGGTGGCTCAGTCGGTTAAGCGTCTGACTCTGTTTCGGCTCAGGTCATGATCTAATGGTTTCGTGAGTTCGAGTTCCGCATTGGGCTCTGTGCTGACAGTGTGGAGCTTGCTTGATATTTTCTCTCTATCTCTCTCTCTCTCTCTCTCTCTCTCTTTTTTTCTTTCTTTCTCTACTCCTCCCCCGGTCATGCTGTCTCTGTTTCTCCCAAAATAAATAAATAAAACTTAAAAAAATTATTTTTAAATTTTAAAAAAAGGGAATAGATGTTTGTCTTCCTATTTAAAGTACAACAGTGTATTCTCATTTTATGAAATTAGAAAATAAATTAGAAAATACCTAGGCCTTACTACATGATCCAACAATTCTACTTCTAGGTATATACCCACAAGAATTGAAAGCAGGACCTTACACACCTATGTTCATAGCAGTATTATTCACATAGCCAACTAGCCAAGAAATGTAAGCAACCCAAATATCCATTGACAGATGAATGTATAAACAAATGTGATACATACATACAATGGTGTATTATTTAGCCTTTTTAAAAAGGAAGGAAATTCTGACACATGCTACAACGTGGATGAATCTTCAGGACATTTTGCAAGTGAAATAAGCCAGTCACAGAGACAAATACTGTATGATTCCATTTATATAAGGTGGTTGCCAAGTAGATGGAAGTGAGTTTAAATGGGTGCAGAGTTTTGAGTTTTGCAAGATGAAGAACTTGAAATTGGTTCCACAACACTGAGAATATACTTAATGCCACTAACCTATACGCTTAAAAATGGTTAAAATGACAAATCTTATTTTGTGTTACTTTATCACAGTTTTTGAAATATTTAGGTCTTATATAAGACACCTTTGCTTTTGTTTTTATTTAAGAGTTTTATTGAGGTAATATTTGCATACCATAAAATTCACGCATTTTTAGTGTACAGCTTAGTGGTTTCAGTTCAAAGGTGTGAAGCAAGTATTTACTCAATCCATTTTAGAACATTTTCATCACACCAGAAAGATCTCAGTGCCCAATTATAGTCACTCTCTGTCCTTACCCTAAAGCCACAAGCAACCATGATCTACTCTGTCTTCATAGTTAGGTCTCTTCTGGACATACCAGATAAATGGAATCGTGGGTGTGTGTGGGTGTGTGTGTGTGTACATACATATGGTCTTTTGCATTTGGCTTTTAACTAGTATAATTTTTTGAGATTCATCCATGTATCTGTAGTTTATTCCTTTGTATTTACTGAATAGGATTCCCTCATGTGGGTATACTACATTTTATTCATTCACCAGTTAATGGATATTTGGATTGCTTCTGCTTCTTTTGGGCTATTATGAATAATGCTGTTGTGAGCATTTGTACATAAGTCTTTGTGTGTTTCATTTCTTTTGGGTTGATACCTAGCAGTGGAAATGTCTGTTTTTTGTTTTTTGTTTTTTAAAGAAACTTAAAAAACCATCATCATTATAGGCTTGTGCATATACACATTCCTCTTCGCCTTGCTGTGGCAGTATTTGGACTTTGAGACAACATACAGAGTTATTCATTTTTAAACTTCATTTAAAAAATATTAAGGGCAGCCAACACAGGTTTTTTGGTTTTTTGATACAAATAGCTTAAGTTTGTGTATGGCAAAATTTAATTGATTTTTTTTTTTTTTTAAACCAGGCTCGAGAACCTTTGACAAGAGCACGAAGTGAAGAAATGGGGAGGATCGTACCAGGACTGCCTTCAGGCTGGGCCAAGGTAAAACTCAAAATTAGCACATAAATAAATAACATGGTCATGTGTTCTTTTTTATAAAGCTTTTTTGTTTATTCTATGTCTTCTCTAATGCAGAGTCAATTCTGTTTCTTCATGGTGGAGGACATAGCCCATTCCCCTAATTATAGCAGGATTGGATTTCTCAGTATAACCAATCTGAGATGCTGGCTACCATATATGAACATTTCTGGCCTTTGTCATTTAGAAGCAGTGTATTATTCTAATACCTAAAGTTCTTTGGAAGTTTAATCATAGAAGTGATTATGACCATCTTATTCAAATTATTGTAATCCAAAAGTAAACTTAGCAATAGAATACCCTTGAGTGATTTTCTTTAGTTTGTAATGGTCATTGTTTTTTGACCTGTTTTGTTTTTGTTTTTGTTTCTTTTTTATCTAAGTTTCTTGACCCAATCACTGGAACTTTTCGTTATTATCATTCACCCACCAACACTGTTCATATGTATCCACCGGAAATGGCTCCTTCATCTGCACCTCCTGCCACCCCTCCAACTCATAAAGCCAAGCCACAGATTCCTGCTGAGCGGGATAGGGAACCGTCCAAACTGAAGCGCTCCTACTCCTCCCCAGATATAACCCAGGCCATTCAAGAGGAAGAGAAGAGGAAGCCAACAGTAACTCCAACAGTTAATCGGGAAAATAAGTAAGTTTATCCTAACTCTTAGAACTAGAATAATCTGCTATATTTGAAAAGTTCTACTCTAGACATTTCAGCTTATTAAGATCAGGAAGTCAGAAATTTCTGAGGGTGGCTGTTCTAGCCATTGTTATGTAGCACAGAAGAAAAGTGAATGGATTAAATTCCTTGGTTTTTATCCCAAGTGCTAACTTCAATTTATCAGGAAGGTTATCATAATCCATATTAATGTAGGTATAAAAGAATATATATTATTTTATTTTAGGGCAGCATGATATAGACTCCTAGAAGTTTTTCATAAATCTCCATGGTCCCTAAATCTCTCTTTGAGGACCATAATCTGTAGGACTGTTGAGTTTGTTTTGTTGCAGCTCTCAAATTCCAAACTTTTTTTTTTTTTAACTCAGCCGAATACTGTGGGAGTAAACTTAAATAGTGTTAAAATAACAAGTATTGTGGTATCAGTTCCTAATCCTTATTCTGTTCCCTTTTTTTTTCATTGCATTTCTGCTATTCTCTTTATAAGTAGTTATCAGTAGGTTCAATTAAGTTTCCCAAATCAATATCTCTGTTTAGATGTTTTCCTGGTGTGATCCCTCTAATGCTCCTGGTTTATGATTGGTAGGATTGTGAGGAGATAATTATCAAATCTGCTTATTGTAATCTTTACTTTTTGGGGCAGGGGGATAGATGGAAATATAAATAAATGGGTTTATGTTAGGGCTGACTATTAAAACTGGTAAGATTTAATTCTTTTTTGAATCATCATTGGGGATTGTTTTCATTTTGGTTTTAAAGATTTTTTTTGAGAGAGAGGGAACATGACCATATGCATACAAGTTGGGGAGAGGCAGAGGGAGAATCCTAAACAGGCTCCACACTGTCAGCACAGAGCCTGACGTGCAGCTCAATCCCACAAACTGAGATCATGACCTGAGCCAAAACCAAGAGTTGGACCTTAACCGAATGAGCCACCTTGGCGCCCCTCATTTTAAATTTAAATAGCCACCTGGGGCTAGTGTCTACCACATTTGTCAGCATATCTCTACACTTCAGGTAATAGTACCCAAATAATCCCTGCCTCTTTTGAGATTATTCCACTGTAAGATATTCTTTATTCTTTGTTTGGCCTCCTGGTTGAGTTCAACATTTGGTAATGCTGAACTTCCTAGGATTACTTAAAGGAATTTGAAAGAGCCTTCTCTACTAGAAGTCTCTGCCTGTTGATGAGAATCCAGGGACTCTATCTCCGGGTATAAGAACAATAGACCCCCCCCATAAGAGGTTAAGGTACTGTTTCATGGGAGGGTCACAAAATACAACCAGTGTTACCTAGATTGTAAGTGTCCTGTAAGACCCAGTACCTTTTGACCTATTAACTCTTTCCAAGATTACTGTGTACTGTGATACCAATGGTGGAGTTTACTGCCATTTGTAATATGAACCTTAATTTTAGATGCCATGCATTTTAAGACATTATGTACACTTTTTCTTCTTCAGGCCAACGTGCTACCCTAAAGCTGAGATCACAAGGCTTTCTGCTTCTCAGATTCGGAACCTCAATCCTGTTTTTGGAGGATCTGGACCAGCTCTCACTGGACTTCGTAATTTAGGAAATACTTGCTATATGAACTCAATACTGCAGTGCCTATGTAATGCTCCACATTTGGCCGATTATTTCAACCGAAACTGTTACCAGGACGATATTAACAGGTAAAGAAATTTCATACTTTTTGCAATATAATATTAGAAGGACGATCTAACTACACTTTCTTACCACCCAGCTCCAGAGAGAAGTCAAATTAGGAAGGGGGGAAAATATCTTTAAGAAAAATGTGAGAGTGCTCGCTTTGGCAGCACATATACTAAAATTGGAACAATACAGAGAATCATGGCCCCTGTGCAAAGATATGTGAGAAAAGCCCCCTCTAATTGGTAAAGGACAGATAGGCAAAGGCAGAACCTCATATAAACTGGAGCCTGTTGAGGAGAAGGAGACAGTACAGGATTTGCAGCCCAAAAGAAGCCAGTTGGCGAGGTATAATCAAAGTAAGAATCAGATGAATATTTGGTAATAAACCTGTGATTAAATAAACATTTTAGTGTTGGATTACAGATACGAAGAGTTTAATGTTGACCTCAAGAACCTGCTGTACCTTGACCTTTTAAAACTTCCTTTATTGCTGTTTTCTAATTTTATTTGCAAAGGTCAAATTTGTTGGGGCATAAAGGTGAAGTGGCTGAAGAGTTTGGCATAATTATGAAAGCCCTGTGGACAGGACAGTACAGGTATATCAGTCCAAAAGACTTTAAAATCACCATTGGGAAGATCAATGACCAGTTTGCAGGATATAGCCAGCAAGATTCACAAGAACTGCTTCTGTTCCTAATGGATGGACTCCATGAAGATCTAAATAAAGTAAGAAATTTGATTTTTCTAAGTTGTAAAGGCTCTTTAAGGTTGCTCAACACTGTGATCATTTTTATAGCAATTTAAAATTATAGTTGGGGTGCCCGGGTGGCTCAGTCAGTTGAGCATCCAACTCTTGGTTTTGGCTCAGGTCATGATCTCATGGTCGTGAGTTCAAGCCCTGCATTGGGCTCTGCGCTGACAGTGCAGAGCCTGCTTGGGATTCTGTTTCTGCCCCTCCCCTGCTCGCTCTCTCCATCTCTCTCTCTGTCTCTGTCTCTCTCTCTCCCTCAAAAAGTAAATTAAAAAAAAATTAAAATTAAAAAGTAAATTTAAAAAACTAAAAATTAAATTAAAATTAAAAAAATTAAAAATAGAATTATCTTATGATCCAGTAATTCCAATACTGCGTCTTTACTCAAAGAAAATGAAAACACTAATTCAAAACGATATATGCACTTCTATGTTGATTGCAGCATTATTTACAATAGCCAAGGTATGGAGGCAACCCAAGTGTCCATCCATGGGTGAATGGATTTTTAAAAATGCGGTACACACACACACACACACACTAGAATGTGTGACACACTAGAATGTCACTCAGCCAGGGCGCCTGAGTGGCCCAGTCAGTTAAGCATTGACTCTTGGTTTCAGCTTAGGTCATGATCTCACAGCCGTTAGATCGAGCCCTATGTCAGGCTCTGCACTGGGTGTGGAGGCTGCTTAAAATTCTCTCTTCCTCTTCCCCTCTCCCTGCCTTGAGTGCACGTGTGCTCCCCCTCTCAAAAATTAAATAAGTAACATGTTAAAAAAAAATAAAATTATAGTTGGTGATTGTTCAGTAGTAGTTTATTCAAATCTAGTGACTTTGTACTAAGGTAAGAAACTATAAAACAAATATATCTGATATGTCTAATATTTGAAAAGAAGTATGTACAATTTTTTTATATTTGCTTACTAAAATGGTAGGTTGTGAGATATTGTAAATGTTGAAATAGTTGTTAGAGATACTCTGTGACCACATGTATGTGAAGGTGAAATCATAAATATTTTTTTTAAGTTTATTCATTTATTTTGAGAGAGAGAGAGCATGCACATGTGCTTGAGTGGGAGAGAGGCAGAGAAAGAGGAAGAGAATCCCAAGCAGGCTCCACACTGTAGCACAGAGCCCCACACAGAGCCCGACGTGGGGCTCACGAACCATGAGATCATGACCTGAGCCGAAGTCAGTTGTTTAACTGAGCCACCCAGGTGCCCCAAACATAAATTTTACAAAAGATTAGCTGTAGAGAGCTTGAACATCTTTATTATTGTATATTTATATATTTTGTATATGTTTTATCAGTTTTATACTTTTTTCTAAAATAAGAATTACCTCATGTAACCAAAGGATTCATGTGAAAAGTTGAGACATGTATGTCTCTAATACCTTTGGGATCCCTGTTACCATTGAACATACATACATACACACAGACATACATGTGTATGTATAAATACGTGTTTTGTGTGGATATATGTGTGAATATATATAGGATATGTGTATATCCATCCACAAGCCTAGGACAACAGCTTGCAGTGGTGTATGGGATGTCTTCTCTTTTCAAAACCAGAATTTCAACTTAAAAACAGTTAATAAAATATACTTTTATTTAAAGTTTTTATTTGAATTGCAGTTAACATTCATTGTAATATTAGTTTCAGGTGTACAGTAAAGTGATTCAGTATTTCCGTACGTCACTCATTCAACACCCGGTGACAAGTCCACTCCTTAATCCCCATCACCTAAAAAAAAATGTATTTTATTAATTTCTGTTTAGTAAAATAAGTCATACCCTTCTGATAAAGTGGGATTTTGGGGGAGGATTTTTGGCTGGAATTTTTTTTTTTTTTTTTTTTTTTTTTTTTTTTTTTTTTTTTTTTTTTTTACCTCTGAATGAGATTAGAACTCCTTTATGAAAGAAACCAGAAATGTTTCTAAATCTGCAAAGTGTATTCAATATATTCTTTTAGTTTTCTATTTAAATGATGATTTTGAGATATTGATATAAATTTTAATATTATTTCCAGGCTGATAATCGGAAGAGACATAAAGAAGAAAATAATGATCACCTTGATGACTTTAAAGCTGCAGAGCATGCTTGGCAGAAACATAAGCAGCTCAATGAATCTATTATTGTTGCACTTTTTCAGGGTCAGTTCAAATCCACAGTACAGTGCCTCACCTGTCACAAAAAGTCTAGGACATTTGAGGCCTTCATGTATTTGTCTCTACCATTAGCTTCTACAAGTAAATGTACATTACAGGTAAGTTTGAGAGAAAATGATTTGCTGAATAAATGTTGTTTCTATGCATACGAAGATGGACTTTATTCAGCAGAGTTTGTACTTTGCTCCTATAAATGTTTTGTAGGTAAAACACCTACATAAATTTTGTTTTAATTATGTTTATGTGTATTAGAAAATTTTTAAAAAAATTTAAATTACTCTTTCAGAATTCAGGGCACCTGGCTGGCTCAGTTGGTTAAGCATCCAACTCTTGATTTCAGCTCAGGTTATAATCTCACAGTTTGTGATTTTGAGCCCCGTGTCAGGCTCTGTGCTGACACTGTGGAGTCTGCTTGGGATTCTCTTTCTGTCCCCTCACCCACTTGCACACTCTCTCTCCAAATAAATTAACTTACAAAATTTAAAAAACATTTTAGGGCACGTGGGTGGCTCAGTCGGTTAAGCATCTGACTTCAGCTCAGGTCTTGATCTTGCAGTTCATGAGTTCAAGCCCTGCATCGGACTATGTGCTGACTGAGTAGAGGCTGCTTGGGATTCTCTCTCCCTCTCTCTCTGCCCTTCCCCCACTCACACTTCCTTTCTCTCAAAATAAATAAACTTAAGAAAAAAAATTTTTAAATACTTTTCAGAATGAATAAATGTTTTTAAAGTTTGTATTTTGAAGAAATAAAACTTCTATTTTAAAAGTTAATTTGAAAATGGCATATTGACTTTAATTAGATTCCCTTTTTATAAGAATTTGCTCTATGTGGGGATCAGATAAATAGCCTGTTTTCTACCCAGTAACAGTGTGATTTAGCTAGCTTTTTGATACCTTTAGTGTTAGCTCCCTTGAGAATGTCATTTCTTCCAGTAAGACTTCCTGAGGCACCAGGCAGAGGTGGCTCCTGTGTGCATTCAGGATGCACAGTCCTGCTTCCCTCTGTCATGGGCAGCGCCCACCACTCCCTGCACTGATTACTGTTGGCTCTCCCCTCTGGGCTCCCCACTAGGTCGTAAACTTTATGACAGAACTATTTTCTGCTAGTTACCTGTTGTGTCCTTCATACCTGGCAGAATAACTTACTGAATTAGATGCTCAATGATACTGTGTTGAAGAAACGAATTAGTGAGTAACTACTACTTGTTTTTGCCTCCAGGACTGCCTTAGATTATTTTCCAAAGAAGAAAAGCTCACAGACAACAACAGGTTTTACTGCAGTCATTGCAGAACTCGACGGGACTCTCTAAAAAAGATAGAGATCTGGAAGTTGCCACCTGTGCTTTTAGTGCATCTGAAACGGTAAAAGGAACACATTTTTCTGCAGTTTAGATGAAGGAAGTCTTAAGTTGTACTTCATTCTAAGTCATTTTGTTGCATTGCCTGCTAAGGTGTATTACAAAGGAAGATTATCTGGTTAGGGAAACAAGGCAGAAATGAGGAGACTCCAGTTCCTTACTTTAGTGTTTGCGAGAACAGCAAAATGACAACACGGTACTTTCAGGTCATTTCATCTTTTAAAAATTAGTGAAATTTATTGCATTTCAAATATAAAATTTTACATCATAAAAAATCCAAGTGAAAATGTATAAAATCACACAGGATAACTCTAATACAAATGATAAGTCAATAAAATTTATTGTAAACTAAGAAAAGATTTAATCCTGTGCTGAAAATGAGAATGCAGTTTTAAAGAGAAGATGTTAAGGATGCCATTGCTGGGTGCAGATATTTTTGTCCACATTTTTCTAGCCTGTGAAAAAGGTCTGGCCCTATAATAGATGGGATAATAGCAAGAGAGTTGTAAAATCTGTCCCAGATGTTGTCTTTCGATTCTTTTATCTTTATGGAATCCATTCATGGAGTGATAACTATGAATCATTATTTTGAAAAACTTTTTAAAAGGAAGTTTCATCTTTTTATTGAGAGCTGTAATTTTTGTCTCAAACGAAGCATTTCTATTTTAATTATTTGTTTCATTTTGTATTATTGGAAATTCTTAGGCATTTACTTTTGTTAGTTTCTATATTGACGTGTTCAAATTCCTCACGTAAATTTTCTACCAGAAACTTGTTCCATCAGTTTTTCTCTTCTTGAGGATTGTGGAGGTACAGATAAACATTCTATAAATGATTACACATATGTTAAGATTTCTAGTGCTGTGTATTAATTCTTTGGAGAATACAGGTATCTAAAAATGTAAATGGTTCAGAATTCAGTTTTTGAAAACTAATTCTGAAATAATCTTATCGCACCAACCAAAGTACCAGTATTTCGGTGTTTAAAGGAGTAGAGTATGTCAGGATAATGGAATGCCATTACAATTCTCCCCTGCTATCCAAAAGTAGAGTGTTCCTGTGAAATCTTTCATAAGCCAAAATGGTGTAAAGCAAAGAAGCAGTTACCATTAATTTATATAGAAAATCTTTCAGTATTCCCAGACCCCCAAAATAACCTTCTCTTAGACTTTTCTAATACCTTAGGACACATCTTGCTTAACAGATGCACAAAACAGATCAAGATAAAACACAGGTACGGGCAGACAATTCAAAGCTGTGGCAGCTTGACACTGAGTATTCTGGGAAGGAGCATGGTGATGCCACTTTATCTACTCAGCAGGGTGCCTGCTGCCTCCAGCAGCCTACTGCAAACAAACGCTGCCCAGTGCTGCTTTCCCCTTTTCACCTTTTTTCTTAAAAGCAGAAACCTTCTTTGGATTTCTTTTAGGTAGCTAAAACAGGTACTCATGGAAGTCTTGTAAAAATGAAGTGGTGTAACACCAGCTTTTGAAAAGCAGGGGATCCCTGTGTAGTCTGTGTGCTTATGATTTCCAGCTTCAGTTTCCCCAAAAGTACAGTCTTAACAGCTAGAGCAGCTCTCCTTAGTCTTTCCTCTGTACTCGTATGGTAGTTAGCATTATAAACCTGGGTCTTCATAACTTTTTACCTTTGCAGAAGACTCATCGAACAGTTGTCGCTGGCCTACGGGTCAAGGGACGCAGGTGTGGCTCTGTCTCCACCACCTTAGCTGTTTGACTGAGGGCAGGTCATTTCATATCTGCTCATACCTTCGTTTTCTCATTTGTAAAGTGGAAATGAAGCCAGATGTCTTTCCAGGTCCCTCCACCACTGAAATTCTGAGTGTGTTTGAAATGGATTTTCTGGTCTCAGCTACAAATCTAGAACATTAATGAATGAATTCAAGTCTTTCCAGTGTTTGTGGTCTCTCAGTTTAATTGCTATCCTGTTTCACTCTACAGTTTTTCCTACGACGGCAGGTGGAAGCAGAAACTACAGACCTCTGTGGATTTCCCATTAGAGAATCTTGACTTGTCACAGTATGTTATTGGTCCAAAGAACAATTTGAAGAAATATAATTTGTTTTCTGTTTCAGTAAGTATCTTGTTGGAACTAAATCCTTTCTCTTTTTCTAAGCAAACTATAAAAATAAGAGTTTCATGTGGTTCCTTAACCTCATAGGAAAATAACATAAAGCTTTGAAGTATTTAAAATATGACAATAATTTCAGTTTGAACTGATTTTCTATCTTGTTTGGCACAGAATCACTATGGTGGGCTGGATGGAGGCCACTACACTGCCTATTGTAAAAATGCAGCGAGACAGCGGTGGTTTAAATTTGATGATCATGAAGTTTCTGATATCTCCATTTCTTCTGTGAAGTCTTCGGCAGCTTATATCCTCTTTTATACTTCATTGGGACCACGAGCAACTGATGTAGCCACGTAAGGAGAAATAGGTTCTAAGCTAGTTATCTTTTAAGAAGCTGAGCAACACAACTCTTGACATGCTTATAAAGATACTGGATAAATACAGCTGGCCATTTAGAGGAATTCTAAGACCGTGGGAGCTGTGTTACTATCACCATATACTTTAGGTCAGTGCCATTATCGAAAAACTGACTAATATTTAACGAGTATTGCAGTTAAGCACTCTTTACAGGTACCATTTATTTCAAAACCTTTATAGTTTGCTCCAAAGTTAAAATAATTAGCTAAGCATTATTCTTCTCCTGGTCTAAAAACCATTATATCCTTTCTTTTCCTTTTCACTGTTACGGCCTTTTCACATTTCTAAATCCCAGCTTGATCTATGAATACTCTAGAATGATGTAAAGCAGATAGGAATGTATGTGTATATATTTATTGCACACTTGCACATCAAATCAATGTACATAGTATAATAACGTGGTCCTTGTGTGAAGCCTAGAACTCAGAGGACTGTTTGTTTTTCCTTTTTCTTTTGGCCTATTCTGAGTAACTGCAGTGCTTTCTTAGGGAAATGACAGGGCAAAGCTATTTTTTTGTTGGCTTTGGGCTGTATTTGTGCACTAAATCTTTATTCTAAAAAATAAATGGAAACTTTTCTTTAATTTTTTAAAATGAGAATTTTCATTTACACCTACATTAAAATCTTAATGAGAAAAATAATTTAAAACCCTGTAAGTGTTCTGTCTTTATTTTTTTATCAAACCATTTTATATACACACACATTTTATCCTACTGTGTGACTTCAAATTTAGTTCACTTATCCTGTTGTATTAGGACTTGATTTTACTCTTCCTTCAACTTGACCCAGAACTGCATAAAGCACTTATTTAGAATTCTCAAGAGTTGGGAATCAGGATTAAAATTAAAAGGGATAGGGATCGGGAATGACTACAGAATAAACTGTATTAAGAACCACATCTTTGCAAAGTGATGTATTAAAAGAGAGGAGCTGAGAATGTATTATTTACCTCAGACTCAGGTGCTATAGATGAAGTCAGTAAAAACTCCCCATATAAAAATATGATTCTAGAAGTTGCTTCTGAAAGATGCCACTATGAGTAAAGAGGAGTCTTGAATCCTGAGGTTGGCATCTTTTCATATTCTGCAGTTGGTCTAAGAATCTTAGAGTTCTTGGCTAAATTATCAGATCAATGAAATATTTCCAAATCGTAAGGTCACAGAGCCACTTGAACAAAACTTACTTTGTTTAGCTCCATGAAGTATCTTTGGAGAATACTTTGTTGCATATATATAATTGAGGTATTTTAGGTTTAAAAATATCCATCCTAATAGACATTGAATTTTGAAACCTGAAATTAATACATACTTTGCTGTGCTTTGCAGGCCCCCATCCATTAGCATTTCGTCGTGCTGCCTTTTTCAGGAGGCCAGGACCTCTCTTCTCTGCTAGAGGCTTATCATATAAAAAAGTGCATAATACAGTAGAAAGAGTGAAAATTATGTTGGATGTAAGTAAATTGCAAGAGTTTAATGACAAAGCAAACCTGAAGTACCAGTTTCTGATTGCTTGTTTTGCAGTTTTCAGTTCTGCAGTTTTGCACCATTTTCCTGGCTCTTGCACTTTTTTATAGGTATAGAAAAGGGCTGGCAACTGTAGAACAGGAGATAGGCTGTAGCAGTTTGCACTGAAGTATCTGGAATCTCACTGACTCGTGTGTCATCAAAGCTATACCAGGCCTGGGTCACTGAGTTCTTGCAGAAAGCAGTGTAGTGGCCACCGTCCAGATCACCAAAGTGGTTCTAGGGGAAGAACGAATGTCAGACTTAATATTCCCAAGCAGATAACTCTACTGGAACAAAAAAAGGTATAGCCAAGAAATATTTTTCACAATTGTCCCTTACACTAAATTAAAAGGAGAAGGTAATGTTGTTAAATGATAGATATGGCCTGCTACAATATTTTTCATCCATTGAACTGCTTATACATTGGGCCTATCGACTAAAGAATCTATGAATGAAATAGTTTAGTATTTGGCAGCATCTAATATTTATGACTGAATACTGAGCATCTACTATACATAGACTATTAAACGTTAAAGGAGTTGGGGCACCTGGGTGGCTCAGTCGGTTAAGCATCCAACTTCGGCTCAGGTCATGATCTCACGGTTTGTGAGTTCAAGTCCCACGTCGGGCTCTGTGCTTACAGCTCAGAGCCTGGAGCCTGCTTCAGATTCGGTGTCTCCCTCTCTCTGTGCCCTTCCCCTGCTCACACTCTGTCTCTCTCTCTCAAAAATAAACAATTAAAATTTTTAAAAACATTGAAGATTTTAAAATAAGATAGTCCTCTTTCCTAAATGAGCCTACAGTTTAATTTGAAAGATAGGAAAAAGGACATTTAGCATTGGGACAAGACAGTTAACTGCATATTGCTCCTACACAATTTGAGGGGTTATGCGACAACAACCCCCTCGGTCATGTAGCATCCAGAAGAGAACCTATTCCATTCTCTTTTCCACGTCTTTCCTAACCCCGTAAAGGAATGTTTGAAACCGGCACTGGAGAACCTCACTTTGGTGTGGACTGTGAGGAAGAATGCATTTCATATTTTTGTATGGTTGAAAAAATATTTTGTGACCTGAACATTATATGAATCTCAAATTACAGCAAGTAAAGTTTCATGGGAACACAGCCATGCTCATTCGTTTTATATCTTTTAGTAGCTGCCATCACACAATAGTAAAGCTGAATAGTTGCAGTAGAAACTGCTGGCCAACAAAGCCTAAAATATTTACTGTCTGGCCTTTTACAGACTAAGTTTGCTGACCCCTGGTATAGAGGGTAGAAGATGGTCAATTATAGTCATCTAGTAGTCAATATAGAATTGATAGTTCAGCTCTAATACTACACAATGGCTTTAAGGTGTATTTAACCTTCCTGAGCTTTAATTTCCCCATCTATTAAAATGGGGTAATAAAATATGTCTTGTCTTACATAGCAGTTATCAGATGTCTTTGAAATTACAGAAGTAGTACATAGGAGATACTTACTAAATATTCCCTTAGACCTTCATCTTCCCTACCTCTCACTTTACATGTTACAGAAATATCCCAAAGCTGACATTTAAAAGATCCGAGCTCTAGTCCTGGTCCTTGCCCTGTGACCTTATTTGGGGGGTTATTTTGAGAATTATTTGAGGGGTGCTTGGCAAAAGGAAAGAACTACATTCTGTTTCTGGATAGATGTGCTTTCATTCAGGCTGTACAGGACACCCACATATAGAATGTTCTTGAACATTCTAAAAAATGACCATGAACATAATACACAGTGCTATAAGCTTAAGATGTTATATATGAACCTCATGGTAACCAGAAGCTCAAAACATTGAACAGATGCACAAAAATTAAAGAGAAAACCAAACCTAACACTACAGAAATCATCAAGCACAATAAAAGAAAGCAAGAGAATAAAGGATCAGAGAAAGACCACAAAAACAACCAGAAAACAAAATGGCAATAAGTTTACTTACCAGTAATTAAATGTAAATGGCCTGAATCCTCCAATCAAAACACATAGGGCGGTGGAATTGATTTAAAAAAGCACACACATAAACCATCTATATGTTGCTGGCTACAAGACACTCAACCTCACACCTAAAGATGCGTACAGATTGAAAGAGAAAAAGCATGCAAATGGATGTGAAAAAAAAAAAAGCCGTATTTCTATCAGAAAAAGTAAACTTCTTGTTTTTAATTTTTTTCAATGTTTGTTTTTGAGAGAGAGAGAGCAGGGGAGAGGCAGAGAGAGAACGAGACACAGAATCTGAAGCAGGCTCCAGGCTCTGAGCTGTCAGCACAAAGCCTGAAGCAGGCTTGAACCCATGAACTGTGAGATCATGACCTGAGCCAAAGTTGGACACTTAACCACCCAACTGAGCCACCCAGGTGCCCGAGATAAAATAAATTTTAAAACAAAAACTGTAAGAAGAGACAAGGGCATTACATAACAGTGAAGGAATCAATCCAACAAGAGGAGCTAAAAATTGTAAATATCTATGCATCCAACATTGGATTACCTAAATATATAAAGCAAATATTAACAGATGTAAAGAGATAAATTGGTAATATAGTAATACTAGGGAACGTGAAAACCCCAGTTACATCAGGGCCCCTGGGTGACTCAGTCACTTGAGCATCCAACTCTTGATTTCAGCTCAGGTCATGATCCCAGGGTCATGGGATCAAGCACCACGTTGGACTTTTGGCTGAGTGTGGAACCTGCTTAAGATTCTCTTTCTCTCTCTCTCCCTCTGCCCACCTCCCCCCCCCCCCCCGCCACACACTCTCTGATAAAAAATTAAAAAGAAAAAATCTTAAAAAAAACAACAGCCACTTACATCAATGGATAGATCATCCAGGAAGAAAAATCAATAAGGAAACTGTCTTTGAGTGAAACATTAGACCAGGTGGACATAAAAGATCTACACAAACATTCCATACAAAAACAAGAGAACAGACATTCTTTTCAAGTACATCTGGAACATTCTCCATAATAGAACACATGTTAGGCTCCAAAGTGGTGGTAAATTTAAGAAGATTGAAACCATATCATGCATCTTTTCTGACCACAGCAGTATGAAAATAGAAATCAATCACAGGAAAAAAACACAATCATGTGGAGGCTAAAAAACATGATACTAACAACCGAAAGGTCAATGAAGTAATCAAAAAAGTTATAAAAATACATGAAAACAAAGGAAAATGAAAATACAATGATCCAAAACCTTTGGGATGCAGCAAAAAGCAGTTCTAAAAGGGCAATTTATAACAATACAGGCCTACCTCAAGAAACAATCTCAAACAACCTAACATTACACCTAAAGGAACTAGAAAAACAAAACAAATAAAGCCCAAGGTTAGTAGATGGGAGAAAATAATAAAGATAAGAACAGAAATAAAGGTATAGAGACAAAAAAATAGAAAAAAATTAATGAAAAGAGCTGGTTCCTTGAAAAGATAAAATTGATAAACCCTTAGCCAGACTCATCAAGAAAAGAAGAGAAAGACCCAAATAAGTAAAAAAAGAGAAGTAACAACTAACAGCACAGAAATACAAAGGGTTATAAAGAAAACATTGTGAAAAAGTATGTGCCAACAAATTGGAAAACCCAGAAGAAATGGATAAATTCCTAGAAACATACAATCTTCCAAAATTCAATCAGAAGGAAATAGAAAACCTGAAGAGACCAATGACTAATAACAAAAATGAATTGGTTTTCAAAAAACTACCAAAAAAATAAAAGTCCAGGACCAGATGGCTTCACAGGTGAACTATACCATTTAAAGAAGACTTTATACCTATTCTCTTCAAACTATTCCAAAAAATAGAAGAGTAAGGAAAGCTTCCAAGTTTATTCTATGAAGCCAGAAATCACCCTGACACCAAAGCCAAAGACACCACAAAAAAAAAAAAAAAAAAAAAAAAAAACTACAGGCAAATATCCCTGATGTACATAGATACAAAAAATCCTCCACAAAATATTAACAAATTGCATTCATCTAGATGATAAAGGATCATTCACCATGCTCACTTCAACAGCACATCTACTAACATGGGAATGATACAGAGATTATCATGGCCCCTGCACAAGAATCACATTCAAATTTGTGACATGTTGCATATTAAAAAAAAAAAAATTCACCACAATCAATTGGAATTTATTCTGGGGCTGCAAGGATGGTTCAATATTCACAAATCAATAAACATGATACACTATATCAATAAAACATAAAAATCATATGATCATATCATCATCTGCATCTCAATAGATGCAGAAAAAGCATTTGACAAAGTACAACATCAATTCATTTAAAAAACTCTCAAAAGTGGCACCTGGGTTGGCTCAGTCGGTTAAGTGCCTGACTCTTGATTTCAGCTCAGTTCATACCTTATAGTTTGTGGGATTGAGCCCCATGTCAGGCTCTGTGCTGACAATAGGCAGCCTGCTTGGGATTCTCTCACTTCTCTCTCTGCCCCTGCCCCTGCTCATGCACGCTCTCTCTCCCTGTTTCTCTCAAAATAAGTAAACATTAAAAAAAAAAAACCAAAAAAACCTCAACAGTGGGTTTAAAAGGAACATACCTCAACTTAACAAAGGATATATATGACAAATCCATAGCTAACATCACATTCAGTGGTGAAAAATGATGTGGAGAACAAAGGCAAAAGAAATATAGGAAAAATTTTTTTTAAAAATTTTTAACAAGTACTTAAGACAGGTAGAGTGACCTTTTCTCAAGGAGCTTAGCTGCCTTCATGTTAATCTTTGCTAGAGGCAAAAGGCAACCTTAGCTTGACATTAGCTGGACCTCCAGGATCCTGTAAAAATCCCCTTGGAAACTTTGTTTATCTCTACCTCCTCAAGATATATGTTACCAATCATTTTCCAAAAATATGGCCCACTGATATACATCTGAAAAGTCTCATGACTAACAGTTTACTAGACAGTAGTAAATGACCTTTTCATAGCAACAGCTAGCTCCTCAAGGTCCAAATTCCTTAAAAACTTCTCCTATCCCTAACCCCCTCCCAACTTGAAAGTATGTTACTCCTCATGACCTCAGAGCAGCTACAACAACCCTTTTTGTACCAAAGACATCTCAAGAATTGTTTCTTGACTGTTCACTCCCGAACCCCAACATGACACATCAAAAAACAGAATTTTGCTCTAAAATTATGAGACAAGGATGCCCACTGTCACTTTTATTCAACACAGTATTAAAGTCCTGGTTATAGCAAGCAGACAACAAAAATAAAAAAGAGGCATCCATATTGGTAAAGAAGTTAAACTGTCACTATTTGCAGATGACATGAATCCTTAAGATCCACCAATAAACTACTAGAATTAATAAATGAATTCAGTAAAATTGAAGGATACAAAATTAATACCCAGAGGTCTGGGAAGATGTTGGAGTAGGAGGACACTAAGTTTGCCTTGTCTCACGGATCCAACTAGATAACACCCATATCCGCATAAATAACCCAGAAAACAATCCAGAGACTGCCAGAACAAACTCCACAACTAGAGGCCACATTGAAGAAGGTAGGAATGGCAAAGATGTGGTCTAGAAGTAAAATAGACCATGGCTGTCTGTGGTAGAGAGAGAGCCGATGACACTGAGAAGGGAAGAAAACAGACTTTCACTCTAGGGATATTTGCCTTTGAATATGAGAGGGGCTGAATTTCCTGAGTTCTTAAAACCAGTGGAGCTTAGCCTAGAATTTAAAAATCATCAGGCTTGGCTCTGGGAGAGACTGGAGGGTGCTAAGAAACAGAGTTCCCTCCCCTAAAGGGACAGCATAACAAACAGGCTGTACACATACTGTGTAGAATCAGCAGTTTGAGAAACACCAGGGGCAGATGGGAGGAAGAGCGATTTGCTCATCTCAGAGTGTGGCCTAGAGAGACGGGAAGCACAGGGAGACCTTTCCAGGAAAAAAGGAGCTGGCAGAAGCCATTTCCTCCCCCAACCCCAGCATAAACGACGGCCACCTGTGGGAAAGAGAACAGCCCAGATACTCCTTACCTAAATTGCTTGCATCAAGCCCCAATCCCCCAGGCTTTTCTGGGTCTGTCCTTCCCAATCACACTCTCTCCTCAGTCCTGGTGCTGCAAGCCCCCTCCCCGTAAAGATGAGCGCACACCTTGTTAACACATCTCCTGAACCACATATTTTGCAAAACGTCACTTCCAGCAGCATGGAGGGCTGGTCTCATTTTGCAAACAGACCACTGCACACCTCATGGCCCACAACAGGCAAAGAGAGCCTCCATAGACAATTGGACTGAAGGAAAAAGAGGCCAGGGCTCAACAGGAGAGCACACAGAACACACATAGGAGATATGTTTTTGAAGCACCAGGTCCTGAGGAAGAGGGGACAATGCACTTCAGGGCACTATAGGAATTCTTCTTTATAAGGCTATTGTCATTAAGAGCAAGAGAAGTAGGTGACTTTCCTAAAAGAGAAACAGACATAGAGAGTTAAACAAAAGGAGGAGACAGAGAAACATCTCTCAAATGAAAGATCAGGACCAAACCGCAGAAAGAGACCAAAGTGAAACCAATGTAAGAGAATTTAAGTGGAAAGAAATTTAAAGTAATGGTCACAAAGATACTCAGTGAACTTAAGAGTGGAGGACATCAGTGTGACCCTTAACAAAGAGAGAAAAAACCAATCAGATATCAAGAACAAAATAAATGAAATTAAAAATACACTTGATGGAATAAATAGCAGGCTAGATGAAGCAGAGGAATGAGTTAATGACCTGGAAAACAGAATAATGGAAAATAACCAAGCTGAGCAAAAGTGATGAAAGAAAATTGCGTAAATTGATAATAGTCATAGAGAATTCTGACTCCATCAAGTCAGAACATCCACATTATAGGGATCCCAGAAGAAGAGACAAATAAGGAGGCAGAAAATTTATTTGAAGAAATAGTAGCTGAAAACTTCCATAATCTAGGGAAGGACACAGATATCCAGATCCAGGAGGCACAGAGATTCCGCCCCCAACAAAATTCAATGCAAGGAGGTCCACACCAAGACACATAGTAATTAAAATGGCAAAAAGTTGTGATAAAAAAATTTTTGGAAGCAGCAAGAGAAAAGAAACTGTTACATACAAGTGAAACCCCATAAGGCTATAAGTGGATTTTTCAGCAGAAACATTGAATATATCATGCCACATTCTTCCAGACAGCAAAGTGCTGAAGGGAAACATTTAAGGCCCGGAATACTCTATCTAGCAAGGCTATCATTCAGAAGAGAAGGAAGGATAAAGAGTTTTTCAGGCAAACAAAACTGAAGGAGGTTATGACCACTAAACCTGACCTCCAAGAAATAGTAAAAGGGAAACTTTGAGTGGAAAGAAAGACCATAAGTGAGAGTATGAAAAATAAAAAACACAAAAACAGTAAAAAATAAGTATCTCTGTAAATCAGCCAAAGAATTCATAAAATAAAAGGATGCAAAATAGGACACCATACACCTAAAAACGTAGAAGGGAAGAAGAGTAAAAAATGGGCTTAAGCTTAAGTGACCATCAACTTAACATAGACTGCTATATGCAGAAGACATTATATACAAACCTAATGATAACCACAAATCAAAAGCCAGTAATATATATGAAAAAAAAAAATAAAGAGAAAGGAATCCAAGTATTAAGGAAAGCCAACAAAACATGAAAGAGAGCAAGAAAGGATCAAAGAACATCTATAGAAACAACCACAAACCAAGTAACAAAATGGCAATAAAAACATATCTATCAATAATTGCTTTGAATGTAAACTGAACATTCCAGTCAAAAAAACACAAGATGACAGAATGCATTACAAAAAAAAAAAAAAAAAAAAAAGATCCATCTATATGCTGCCTACAAAAGACCAATCTCAGGCTGACAAGAGACCTGCAGATTGGAAGTGAGAGGATGGAGAAACATTTATGATGTAAATGGATGCCAAAAGGTAGCTATACTTATATAGGACATATTGGACTTTAAAACAAAGACTGTAACAAGAGACAAAGAAGGATAAGAAAGGGGACAATCCATCACGAAGATATAATAATTGTACTTATTTATTCACCAAACACAGAAGCACCCAAATACACAAAATGGTTAATAACAAACATAAAGGAACTAGTTGGTAATAATATAATAGTAGGGAACTTAACACTCCACTTACATCAATGAGCAGATCATCTAAACAGAAAATCAACATGAAAACAACAGCTTTGAATGATACAATGAACCAGATGGATTTAGCAGATACATCAGAACATTCCATCCTCAAACAGCAGAATACACACTCTTGTCAAGTGCACGTGGAACATTCTCCACAATAGATCACATATGAGGCCACAAAAGTCTCAACAAATGCAAGAAATCAAAATTATACCTACATCTTTTCTGACCACAATGCTATAACCACAAGAAAAAATCTGGAAAGACCACAAATAACATGGATGTTAATTAACATGTTATTAAATAATGAATGAGTCAACCAAGAAATCAAAAAGCAAATAAAAAATTACATGGAAACAAATGAAAGTGAAAACACAAGAGTCCCAAATATTTGAGATGCAACAAAAGTGGTTCTAAGAAGGAAGTTTATAGCAATAAAAGTCTACCTCAAGAAGCAGGAAAAATCTTAAGAGCTAAGACCTAACCTTACATCTAAAGAAGCTAAAAACAGAAGAACAAACAAAACCCCAAAACAGCAGAAGGAAAGAAATAATGAAGATTAGAGCAGAAATCAATGATCTAGAAACTAAAAAATCAATACAACAGATCAATGAAACCAGGAGATGATTCTTTGAAAAGATGGATAAAACTGATAAACCTCTAGCAAGACTCACTAAAAAAAAAAAAAAAAAAAAAAAAAAAATACAGAACCCAAATAAAGAAAATTACTAATGCAAGAGGATAAATAACATCACAGAAATACAAACAATTGTAACAATATAATGAAAAGCTAGATGCCAATAGACAGCTTAGAAGAAATGGATAAATATCTAGAAACAAATAACCTACCAAAGCTAAAGCAAGAAAAAATAGAAAATTTGAACACATCAATCACCAGCAATTAAATTGAAACAATAATCAAAACTCCCCCCAAACAAAAGTCCAGGACCTGATGGCTTCACAGTGAATTCTACCAAACATATAAAGAAGAGATAATACCATTCTTCTCAAACTATTCCAAAAAATTCAAGAGGAAGGAAAACTTTCAAATTTATTCTATGAGACCAGTATCACCTTGATACCAAAACTAGATAAAGATACCACACACAAAAAAAGAGAACTACAGGCCAGTATCTCTCACAAATACAGATGCAAAATCCTCAACAAAATATTAGCAAACCAAATTCAACAGTGTATTAAAAAAATCAGATACCACAATTAAGTGGGATTTAAAACTGGGATACAAGAGTGGTTCAATATTTGCAAAGCAATCAATGTGATACATAGCATCAATAAAAGAAATAGTTAAAACCATATGATCATTTCAATAGGTGTAGAAAAAGCATTTGACAAAATATAACATTCATTCATGATAAAAACTGTCTGCAAAGTAGGCCTAGAGAGAACACATCTCAACATAATAAAGACCTTTATATGAAAACCCACAGCCAACATCATACTCAATGGGGAAAATCTGAGAGCTTTTCCCCCTAAGGTCAGGAACAAGACAACGATGTCCATTCTTAGCACTTTTATTCAACATAGTACTGCAAGTCCTAGCCACATCAATTAGACAACATAAATAAAGGCATCCAAATTTGCAAGGAAGAAGTAGATGACATACAATATATATGTAGACTCCACCAAAAAACCTACTAGAACTGATAAATGAATTCAGTGAAATCGCAGGATACAAAAATCAAGATACAGAAATCTGTTGTATTCCTATATACTAATAATGAGGCAGCAGAAAGTGAAATAAAGAAAAAAATTCCAGGGACACCTGGGTGGCTCAGTCTGTTAAACGTCTGACTTCAGCTCAGATCATGATCTCACAGTTTGTGGGTTTGAGCCCCATGTCAGGCTCTGTGCTGACAGCTCAGAGCCTAGAGCCTGCTTCAGAATCTGTGTCTCCCTCTCCCTCTGCCCCTACCCCACTCATGCTCTCTCTCTCTTTCTCTCTCTCTCTCTCAGAAATAAGAATTTTAAAAAAGAAAAAAAATTCCATTTACAATTGCACCAAAACAATAAAATATCTAGGAATAAACAACCAAAGAGCTAAAAGACCCATACTCTGAACACTATAAAACACTGATGAAAGAAAAAGAAGATGACACAAAGAAATGTAAAGATATATGCTCATGGATTGGAAGAATAAATACTGTTAAAATGTGTATACAACCCAAAGCAATCTACAGATTTAATGCAATCCCTATCAAAATAGCAACAGCATTTTTCATAGAACTAGAACAAACAATCCTAAAATTTGTATGGAACCACAAAAGATCTCAAAAATCCAAAGCAATCTTGAAAAAGAAAAAAAAGCCCTGAAAATATCAAATAATATTACAAGAATTCCAGATTTCAAGTTATATTACAAAGCAGTAGTAATCAAAATACTATGGTTCAGTCATAAAAATAGATACAATGATCAATGGAATAGAGCAGAAAACCCAAAAATCAACCCACAATTATATGGTCAATTAACTGACAAGGGAGGAATGAATGTTCAATAGGAAGCAGTCTCTTCAACAAATGGTGCTGGGAAAACTGGACAGCCACATGCAAAAGAACGAAACTTGACCAGTTTCTTTCACCATACACAAAAATAAACTCAAAATGGATTAAAGACCTAAATTTGAGACCTGAAACCATAAAAATCCCTGAAGAGAGCATAGGCAGTAATGTTGCTGACATTGGCCGTAACAACAAAATTCCTGCACAGGAAGGAAACAATCAACAAAACTAGAATGCAATGTACTTAATGGGAGAAGATATTTGCAAATATCATACCTGATAAAGGGTTGGTATCCAAATATACATAAATAACTTCTACAACTCAACACCAAAAAACATAATCCAATTAAAAAATGGGCGGAAGACATGAAGAGACATTTGTTCCAAAGAAGACATACAGATGGCCAACAGACACATTAAAAGATGCTCAACATCATAAATCATCAGGGAAATGCAAATCAAAACTACAATGAGGCATCACCTCACACCTGTCAGAATGGTTAAAATAAAAAACATAAGAAACAAGTGTTAAAAAGGATGTCAAGAAAAAGGAACCCTGGTGCACTGCTGGTAGGAATGCAAACTGGTGTAGCCACTGTGGAAAACAGTACAGAGGTTTCCCAAAAACAAAAAAATAGAACTACCATATGATCTAGAAACTCCACTACTGGGTATTTACCCAAAAAAAATGAATACACTAATTCAAAAAGATATCTGCATCCCTATGTTTAATGCAGCATTATTTATAATAGCCAAGATATGGAAACAACTCAAGTGTTGATCCATAGATCAATGGATAAAGAAGATATGATATGGATATTATACATATACATATACATATATATATATATGTATATATATATACACACACACACACACACACTCAGTCATAAAAAAGAATGAAATGTTGCCATTTGCAGTAACATGGATGAGTCTAGAGTGTTTAATGCTAAGTGAACTAAATCAGAGAAAGACAAATACCACATGATTTCACTCCTGTGGAATCCAAGAAACAAAACAAATAAAGAAAAAACAAGGAAAACAAAACACAGACTTTTAACTGTAGAAAACAAACTGATGGTTACCAGGGGAGTATGGTAGGGGTTGGGTAAAATAGGTGATGGGGATTAAGAATACACTTAATCATGACCAGCACGGAGAAATGTATAAACTGATCAATCACTATTTTGTACACCTGAAATTAATATAACACTGTATGTGAATTATACTTGAATAAAAAAATGGTAGAAAGAAAGAAAGGATGAATGAATGAATATATTCTGGAATCAGAAAGAACTGAATGTATACCCTGATCCCATTAGTTTTTAGCTGTGTGACTTTGATCAAATTAACCCCTCTAGGACTTTTTTCTTATAATACATTAATAAAAAAAAATATGTCCTACACTATAAAATTATTATAAATTTTTTTACTTAAGAAATATAGTGGATACTTGCAGTGAAATCAAGGAAAAGGGGGTTCTGTACCATGCAATAAATATTTGCTCATAAAATTCAAAATTAGTAAATAGTAATATTACTATTATATTAGTCTACCTTGTAAGCACTGTAAGCAAGTTAATATTAGTGGAGAAGAATTAATAATGTATACTTGAGGGGCACCTGGGTGGCTCAGTTGGTTAAGCATCTGACTTCAGTTCAGGTCATGATCTTGTGGTTTGTGAGTTTGAGCCCCGCATCAGGCTCTGTGCTGACTGATTCTGTGTCTCCCTCTCTCTCCACCTTTCCCTGCTCTCTCCTCTCTCTCTCTCTCTCACGCACATACACACACACACACACACTCTCTCTCTCTCTCTCTCTCAGAAATAAAGCATTTTTTAAAATTAAAAAATAATAATTTGTACTTGACATTAAACATATCCAGTGAAAACATTAAACATATACAGTTGATACAAATAAAACTATTGCAAATATTATGAAAAAGACACATTTTAATAGGATAGGAAAAACTAATAGCAAAGAAATATGGTAAGATGATCAACCTTATTAATAATCAGGGAAATGCACTTTAAGAACAAAATGAGATACAATTTCAGACCACTAGACGGGCAAAAACTAAATCTGATAATAATTGATAGGGCTACATATTGGTATAACCTCTTTGAAAACCATTAACATTACCTAGAAAGTTAAATTTTCATACACTCTATGATCCAAGTGACTTCACTTCTAAATATATATGCTAGACAAACTCACATATATCTGCAAGAATGTCTACATAATGTTGATCATAATAGCAAAAAATCTGGAAACGATCAAATGTCCATCAACAGGGCAATAGATAAATTACAGTACCTTCACACATACCATATGCTAAGTGAAATCATAGCTACATATAAAAATATGGATGAATTTTAAAAATAATACAATGAAAAAAGAAACTTGCCAAAGTCTAAAAAATATAATGCATTTTTATAAAGCTAAAACACAAAGAGTCTAAGCAATAATTTATAAATATATACAATAAAATGATATTAAACAGTCAAGAAAATAATAAGCATTAAATTGAGGATACTATAACCTCAAGAGGATAAGGCAAGAGAATGGATTCTCCGGAGCCAAGTGTAGACGAGAGGCCCGTGGAAGAGGGTAGGAAGGGCGGAGAGGCAGTGCACGCTACACGGACTGGCAGGAAGGAGCCGGGGTGGAGGGGCAGACCACCGGCAAAGCAGAACCCCCAAGTCTGGCTTGCAAAAACGGAGGGGCCGGACAGAGTGTGTTTGGACAGCAAGTGAGAGTTAACATCTGGAAGGTTATAAGCTAACAGCTCTGCTCGGAGAGCAGGAGGGCTGGAGGACAACGGGAGGGAGAGTTGTTGCACCCCGGAAGAAAGGCGCTCACCAGCACCATCTCCCTCACCCATCTCCCAGCCAAAATCCAAAAGGGAACCAGTTCCTGCCAGGGAACTTGCTTGCACCGCGCAAACACCCAATGCTGTGCTTCTGCGGATCCATACCTCCAGCGGCAGGTCTGACTCCCTCCCGGTGCTGCAGGGCCCCTCCTGAAGCGGATCTCCGAAGGAAAAGCGAGCTGAGCCTGCCCCTCCCACCCCTGTGCACCTTGCCGATCCACCCCAGCTAATACGCCCGATCCCCAGCACCACAAGCCTGACAGTGTGCAAGTAGCCCAGACAGGCCACGCCACCCCACAGTGAATCCCACCCCTAGGAGAGGGGAAGAGAAGGTACACACCAATCTGACTGTGGCCCCAGCGGTGGGCTGGGGGCAGACATCAGGTCTGACTGCAGCCCTGCCCACCAATGCAAGTTATTCAAGACAGCACAGGGGAAGTGCCCTGTAGTTCTGCACCACTCCAGGGACTATCCAAAATGACGAAATGGAAGAATTCCCCTCAAAAGAATCTCCAGGAAATAACGACAGCTAACAAACTGATCAAAAAGGATTTAAACAATATAATAGAAAGTGAATTTAAAATAATAGTCATAAAATTAATCGCTGGGCTTGAAAACAGTATAGAGGACAGCAGAGAATCTATTGCTACAGAGATCAAGGGACTAAGAAACAGCCAGGAGGAGCTAAAAAATGCTGTAAATGAGCTGCAAAATAAAATGGAGACAACCACAGCTCGGATTGAAGAGGCAGAGGAGAGAATAGGTGAACTAGAAGATAAAATTATGGAAAAAGAGGAACCTGAGAAAAAGATAAAAAAATCCAGGAGTATGAGGGGAAAATTAGAGAACAAAGTGATGCACTAAAGAGAAATAATCTACGCATAATTGGTATTCCAGAGGAGGAAGAGAGAGGGAAAAGTGCTAAAGATGTATTTGAAGAAAAAATAGCTGAGAACTTCCCTGATCTGGGGAAGGAAAAAGGCATTGAAATCCAAGAGGCACAGAGAACTCCCTTCAGATGTAACTTGAATCAATCTTCTGCACAACATATCATAGTGAAACTGGCAAAATACAAGGATAAAGAGAAAATTCTGAAAGCAGCTAGGGATAAATGTGCTCTAACATATAAAGGGAGACCGATAAGACTCGTGACGGATCTCTCTACTGAAACTTGGCAGGCCAGAAAGGAATGACAGGAAGTCTTCAATGTGATGAACAGAAAATATATGCAGCCGAGAATCCTTTATCCAGCAAGTCTGTCATTTAGAATAGAAGGAGAGATAAAGGTCTTCCCAAACAAACAAAAACTGAAGGAATTTGTCACCAGTAAACCAGCACTACAAGAGATCCTAAGGTCGATCCTGTGAGACAAAGTAACAGAGACATCACTACAAGCGTGAAACCTACAGACATCACAATGACTCTAAAGTCATATCTTTCTATAATAACACTGAATGTAAATGGACTAAATGTGCCAACCAAAAGACATAGGGTATCAGAATGGATAAAAAAACAAGACCCATCTATTTGCTGTCTACAAGAGACTCATTTTAGACCTGAGGACACCTTCAGATTGAAAGTGAGGGGATGGAGAACTATCTATCATGCTACTGGAAGTCAAAAGAGAGCTGGAGTAGCCATACTTATATCAGACAAACTAGACTTTAAATTAAAGGCTATAACAAGAGATGAAGACGGGCATTATATAATAATTACAGGGTCTATCCATCAGGAAGTGCTAACAATTATAAATGTCTATGCACCGAATACGGAAGCCCCCAAATATATAAAACAATTACTCACAAACATAAGCAACCTTATTGATAAGAATGTGGTAACTGCAGGGGACTTTAACACCCCACTCACAGCAATGGATAGATCATCTAGACACATGGCCAATAAAGAAACAAGGGCCCTGAATGATACATTGGATTAGATGGACTTGACAGATATATTTAGAACCCTCCATCCCAAAGCAACAGAATATACTTTCTTCTCGAGTGCATTTGGAACATTCTCCAAGATAGATCACATACTGGGTCACAAAATAGCCCTTCATAAGTATACAAGAATTGAGATCATACCATGCATACTTTCAGACCACAATGCTATGAAGCTTGAAATCAACCACAGGAAAAAGTCTGGAAAACCTCCAAAAGCATGGAGGTTAAGGAACACCCTACTAAAGAATGAATGGGTCAACCAGGCAATTAGAGAAGAAATTTAAAAATATATGGAAGCAAATGAAAATGAAAATACAACAATCCAAACGCTTTGGGATGCAGCAAAGGAAGTCCTGAGAGGAAAATACATTGCAATCCAGGCCTGTCTCAAGAAAGAAGAAAAACCCCAAATACAAAATCTAACAGCACACCTAAAGGAAATAGAAGCAGAACAGCAAAGACACCCCAAACCCAGCAGAAGAAGAGAAATAATAAACATCAGAGCAGAAATAAACAATATAGAATCTAAAAAAACTGTAGAGCAGATCAATGAAACCAAGAGTTGGTTTTTTGAAAAAATAAACAAAATTGATAAACCTCTAGCCAGGCTTCTCAAAAAGAAAAGGGAGATGACCCAAATAGATAACATCACGAGTGAAAATGGAATTATTACAACCAATCCCTCAGAAATACAAGCAAATTTTCAGGGAATACTATGAAAAACTATATGCCAACAAACTGGACAACCTGGAAGAAATGGACAAATTCCTAAACACCCACACCCTTCCAACACTCAATCAGGAGGAAATAGAAAGCTTGAACAAACCCATAACCAGAGAAGAAATTGAATCAGTCATCAAAAATCTCCCACCAAATAAGAGTCCAAGACCAGATGGCTTCCCAGGGGAGTTCTAACAGACGTTTAAAGCAGAGATAATACCTATCCTTCTCAAGCTATTCCAAAAAATAGAAAGGGAAGGAAAACTTCCAGACTCATTCTGTGAAGCCAGTATTACTTTGATTCCTAAACCAGACAGAGACCCAGTAAAAAAAGAGAACTACAGGCCAATATCCCTGATGAATATGGATGCAAAAATTCTCAATAAGATACTAGCAAATCGAATTCAACAGCATATAAAAAGAATTATTCACCATGATCAAGTGGGATTCATTCTTGGGCTGCAGGGCTGGTTCAACATTCGCAAATCAATCAACGTGATACATCACATTAATAAAAGAAAAGATAAGAACCATATGATCCTGTCAATCGACGCAGAAAAAGCATTTGACAAAATTCAGCATGCTTTCTTAATAAAAACCCTCAAGAAAGTCAGGATAGAAGGAATATTCTTAAAGATCATAAAAGCCATTTATGAAAAGCCCACAGCTAACATCATCCTCAATGGGGAAAAACTGAGAGCTTTTCCCTGAGATCAGGAACACGACAGGGATGTCCACTCTCACCGCTGTTGTTTAACATAGTGTTGGAAGTGCTAGCATCAGCAATGAGACAACAAAAGGAAATCAAAGGCATCAAAATTGGCAAAGATGAAGTCAAGCTTTCACTTTTTGCAGATGACATGATATTATACATGGAAAACCCGAGAGACTCCACCAAAGTCTGCTAGAACTGATGCATGAATTCAGCCAAGTCGCAGGATACAAAATCAATGTACAGAAATCAGTTGCATTCTTATACACTAATAATGAAGCAACAGAAAGACAAATAAAGAAACTGATCCCATTCACAATTGCACCAAGAAGCATAAAATAACCTAGGAATAAACCTAACCAAAGATGTAAAAGATCTGTATGCTGAAAACTATAGAAAGCTTATGAAGGAAATTGAAGAAGATACAAAGAAATGGAAAAACATTCCGTGCTCATGGGTTGGAAGAATAAATATTGGCAAAATGTCAATACTACCCAAAGCTATCTACACATTCAATGCAATCCCAATCAAAATCGCACCAGCATTCTTCTCGAAGCCAGAACAAGCAATCCTAAAATTCATATGGAACCACAAAAGGCCCCGAATAGCCAAAGTAATTTTGAAGAAGAAGACCAAAGCAGGAGGCATCACAATCCCAGACTTTAGCCTCTACTACAAAGCTGTCATCATCAAGACAGCATGGTATTGGCACAAAAACAGGCACATAGACCAATGGAATAGAATGGAAACCCCAGAACTAGACCCACAAAAGGATGGCCAACTAATCTTTGACAAAGCAGGAAAGAACATTCAATGGAAAAAAGACAGTCTCTTTAACAAATGGTGCTGGGAGAACTGGACAGCAACATGCAGAAGGTTGAAACTAGACCACTTTCTCACACCATTCACAAAAATAAACTCAAAATGGATAAAGGACGTGAATGTGAGACAGGAAACCATCAAAACCCTAGAGGAGAAAACAGGAAAAGACCTCTCTGACCTCAGCCGCAGCAATTTCTTACTTGACACATCCCCAAAGGCAAGGGAATTAAAAGCAAAAAGGAACTCTTGGGACCTCATGAAGATAAAAAGCTTCTGCACAGCAAAGGAAACAATCAACAGAACTAAAAGGCAACCAACGGAATGGGAAAAGGTATTTGCAAATGACATATCGGACAAAGGGCTAGTATCCAAAATCTGTAAAGAGCTCACCAAACTCCACACCCGAAAAACAAATAATCCAGTGAAGAAATGGGCAGAAAACATGAAGAGACACTTCTCTAAAGAAGACATCTGGATGGCCAACAGGCACATGAAAAGATGCTCAATGTCGCTCCTCATCAGAGAAATACAAATCAGAACCACCCTCAGATATCACCTCACGCCAGTCAGAGGGGCCAAAATGAACAAATCAGGAGACTATAGATGCTGGAGAGGATGTGGAGAAGTAGGAACCCTCTTGCACTGTTGGTGGGAA
Source organism: Panthera leo (assembly GCF_018350215.1). Taxonomy (NCBI): domain Eukaryota; kingdom Metazoa; phylum Chordata; class Mammalia; order Carnivora; family Felidae; genus Panthera; species Panthera leo. Next base: position 53,400,017 of record NC_056684.1, on the reverse strand, counting down.
TGCAAACTGGTGCAGCCACTCTGGAAAACAGTGTGGAGGTTCCTCAAAAAATTAAAAATAGACCTACCCTATGACCCAGCAGTAGCACTGCTAGGAATTTACCCAAGGGATACAGGAGTACTGATGCATGGGGGCACTTGTACCCCAATGTTTATAGCAGCACTCTCAACAATAGCCAAATTATGGAAAGAGCCTAAATGTCCATCAACTGATGAATGGATAAAGAAATTGTGGTTTATATACACAATGGAGTACTACGTGGCAATGAGAAAGAATGAAATATGGCCCTTTGTAGCAACGTGTACGGAACTGGAGAGTGTTATGCTAAGTGAAATAAGCCATACAGAGAAAGACAGATACCACATGTTTTCACTCTTATGTGGATCCTGAGAAACTTAACAGGAACCCATGGGGGAGGGGAAGGAAAAAAGAAAAAAAGAGAGAGGTTAGAGTGGGAGAGAGCCAAAGCAAAACAGACTTTTTAAAAAAGGAGAACAAACTGAGGGCTGATGGGGGGTGGGAGGGAAGGGAGGGTGGGTGATGGGTATTGAAGAGGTCATCTTTTGGGATGAGCACTGGGTGTTTAATGGAAACCAATTTGACAATAAATTTCATATATTTAAAAAAAGAGGATAGGGCAAAAGATAGAGGGAAAGAGCATACAGATAGATTTAACTGTACTGGTCATGTTTTTTTTTTTTTTAATTTTTTTTTAACATTTATTTATTTTTGAGACAGATAGAGACAGAGCATGAGCAGGTGAGGGTCATAGAGAGAGGGAGACACAGAATCCGAAACAGGCTCCAGGCTCTGAGCTGTCAGCCCAGAGCCCGATGTGGGGCTCGAACTCACGGACCACGAGATCATGACCTGAGCCAAAGTTGGACACCCAACCGACAGCCACCCTGGTGCCCCTGTACTGGTCATGTTTAAATTTATAAGTTCGGTGATAATTTCACAGTTATTCATATTATGCTTAATGACTTCCATATATCTGACATATAGTCCTTTGTATTTATCGAATATCACATAATGACATTCAAAAGAAAAAGAAAGGGATAGAAAATATACAAAGAATATCATCCAAAAGAAAGCTGGCATAGTTTTATCAATATTAGGCTAGATAAATTAGTCTAATATTTCACTTAAAGTGAAATGCATTATTATGAATAGAAGATTCTCCGTATGATAAAACGAACAATTCACTAGATTGTTCTGGTGAATTGTACAATTCACTAGATTGCACTAGATACAAAATTGCACACATAGCTTCAAATTATAGAAATTAAACATGACAATTACTAGAAAATTTTGACCAAAATCCAATCTTTTAACACACATCCTTCAGTTATTTTGAAAAAGCAAACAGGGGCGCCTGGGTGGCTCGGTCGGTTAAGCGTCCTACTTCGGCTCAGGTCATGATCTCGCGGTCTGTGAGTTCGAGCCCCGCGTCGGGCTCTGTGCTGACCGCTCAGAGCCTGGAGCCTGTTTCGGATTCTGTGTCTCCCTCTCTCTCTGCCCCTCCCCTGTTCATGCTCTGTCTCTCTCTGTCTCAAAAATAAATAAACGTTAAAAAAAAATTTTTTTTTAAATAAAATAAAAAAAAAAAAAAGAAAAAGCAAACAAAAACTTATTAAGAGTATATAATATTTGAACAACACAATTAATAAATTATATCTAAATGAAATATGGAACCCTGAACCTAATTTAAAAAATCCTTTCAAGCACACATAAATCTCGGCCACAAGGCAAATATCAACACATGCCAAGAATAAATAACATTTGGACCACATTTCCTAATAAGAATGCACTTAAGTTAGAAGTTAGCAACAAAACAATGATTTAAAAAATCATGTTTGTGGGGGCCTGCATGGCTCAGTCAGTTAAGCCTCCAACTCTTGATTTCAGTTTAGGTCATGATCTCACAATTCATGAGCTCGAGTCCTACATCGGGCTCTGCGCTGACAGCACTGAGCCTGGTTGGATTCTCTGTCTCTCTTTGCCCCTTGTCCTCTCGTGCTTTCTCTCTTAAATAAATAAACTTTAAAAAAAATCATGTTTGGATGTATCATGTAAATGGATGTCAAAACAAAGTCAGAGTAGCAGGATTTATATCGGACAAACTAGACTTTATTTTTGTATTTTTTTTTTTTATCCTGCTTTGGTAACAGAGTATACTGGCCTCATAGAATGATTGTGAATGTGTTGCCTCTATTCCATTATTTGTAAGATTTTGATAAAAATTGTAGTAATTATTGGTTTAAATGTTTGATAGAATTTGTCAATGAAATCTTGTGGTCTTGGGCTTTTCTCTGCTGGCAGATTCTTGATTCCTAATTCAACTTCATTCATGCTTTTGGTCTAAGATTTCCTACTTCTTGAATTCAAGATTGATGATTCAATCATGGTAACTTGGACGTTATCTGATTTTTTTTTCACTCTAAGTTATCTGATTTGTTAGTATATAATTGTTTATAGTAATCTGTTATACTATATTTCTGTGGTTCTGCTATATTGTTTTCTCTTCCATTTCTCATTTTGGTGTTTGAGTATTCTCTCTTTTTTTGTCTTAGTTACAGTAGTTAAAGCATTGCCATTTTCCTTATTTTTTATTGTTTGCAAAACTGGTCATTACTTTCAATGTTATGTTATTGATTATTCTGGTCTATTTTATCTCTGATTTTCCTCTGTTATTTCCCTCCTCTACTAAATTTCAGCTAAGTTTCCTTTTTTTCTAGTTTCTTATGGTGTAACATTCAATTTTTTCTTAATAGAAGCATTTATAGCATAAATTTCACTCTAACATCTGCTTCTGATGCATCCTGTAGGTTTTGGAATATTGTGTTTTCTTTTTCTTTTGCTATAGGACATATTTTGATTTGCAGTTTGATTTCTTATTTGGTCCACTGCTTGTGTAGTGTGTTGCTTAATTTTTAAATATTTAATATTTACATTGTAGATATTCCAGCTTTGTTTTATTGTTGATCGTTGCTTTTGTACAAAAGACTGTGGTTGGAAAATAGACTTGGTATGATTTTAGACTTTTTTTTAAGTTTATTTATTTAGAGAGACAGCATGAGCAGGGGAGGGGCAGAGAGAGAATCTCAAGCAGGCTTTCTGCTGACCGTGCAGAGCCTGATGTAGGGGCTCCATCTCACAAACCAAGAGATCATACCCTGAGCTGAAATCAAGAGTCAGATGCTTGACTGAGCCACCCAGGTGCCGGATGATTTCAGTCCTTCTTAGGTCTGCAATACTTGTTAGGTGTCTTTTTTATGTGATTTAACCAGGGGTTTCTTCTGTATGTGCTTGAGGAAAAGGTCTTGGATGGAATGTTTTATATATATCTTTTAGAACCATGTATTCTGAGGTATACTTCAGGTAAGAAATGTTCTTGTTGAAAAAAATAGCTTAGGGTACTTGTTTAAACTAAAGTATATCAGGGGCAACTGGGGAGCTCAGTTAAGCACCCAACTTTAGCTCAGGTCACCATCTCACAGTTCCTAGGTTCAAGCCCTACATCAGGTTCTGTGCTGACAACTCAGAGTCTGGAAACTGGTTCAGATTCTGTGTCTCTCTCTCTCTCTCTCTCTCTCTCTCTCTCTCTCTGCACCTCCCTCGCTCATTCTCTGTGTCTGAAAAATAAAATAAACCTTAAAATTTTTTTAAAAATAAAGTATATCAGAGGGGAAGTGGGGATGGGTGAAACAGGTGAATAAGATTAAGAATATACTCATGATGAGCACTGAGTAATGTTTCGAATTTTTGAATCATATTGTACACCTGTTTATATAAACACAGTATATTTGCTATACTGGGGTTGAAATTAAAAATATTTAAAAAATCTTGTATGGAATTTTTTTACTAGTGGATAAAAAAACACTGTGGATAAAAACACTAGTGGATAAAAAAACACTGTGTGTGTGTGTGTGTGTGTGTGTGTGTGTGTGTGTATTCATTCATCCCCATACATTTGAAGACATAGAAAAGGGACAATTTTATTTTTTAATTCCAGTTAGTTGGGGCACCTGGGTGGCTTAGTTTGTTGAGCATCTGACTTCAGCTCAGGTCATGATCTCATGGTTCACGAGTTCAAGCCCCACGTCGGGCTCTGTGCTGACAGCTCAGAGCCTGGAGCCTGCTTCAGATTCTGTGTCTTTCTCTCTCTCTCTGCCCCTCCCCCACTCATGCTCTGTCTCTTTCAAAAATAAATAAAAACAAATAAATAAATTCAAGTTAGTTAATCTACAGTGTAATATTAGTTTCAGGTGTACAATTTAGTGATTCACAACACCTGGTGCTCATCACAGCAAGGGCAGTAATTAATCCCCATCACCTATTTCAACTATCTCCCCACCCACCTCCCCCCTGTTAACAATCAATTTGTTCTTTATAGTTAAGAGTCTGTTTCAGGGCTCCTAAGTGGCTCAGTAGGTTATCGGTATGAATCTTGATTTTGGATCAGGTCATAATCTCATGGTTCGTGGGTTAGAGCTCCACATCCCCCCAGTCTGCAGCCTGCTTGGGATTCTCTTTCTCTCCCCCTCTTTTTGCCCCTCCCCTGCTCATGCTCTCAAAAATAAACATTTTTTTAAGAGTCTGTTTCTTGGTTTGCTTCTTTTTTCTTCCTATAATCATTTGCTTTGCTTCTTAAATTCCACATTTGAGTGAAATCATATGGTATTTGTCTTTCTCTGACTTATTTCATTTCACATAATATACTCTAGTTTCTTTTTTTTATTTTTGAGAGAGACAGAGCATGAGTAGGGGAGGGGCAGAGAGAGAAGGAGACACAGAATCACAAGCAGGTTCCAACCTCTGAGCTGTCAACACAGACCCTGACACTGGGCTTGAACCCATGAACCATGAGATCATGACCTGAGCTGAAGCTGGACACTTAACCAACTGAGCTATCCAGGTGCCCCAACATACTCTAGTTTCATCCATGTCATTGCAAATGGCAAGATCTAATTCTTTTTGATGGCTGAGTAATATTCCATTGTGTGTGTGTGTGTGTGTGTGTGTGTGTGTGTGTGTGTGTAATATTTTCTTTCTCCATTCACTAGTCAGTAGACATTTGGACTCTTTCCATAATTACTATTGTAAATAATGCTGCTATCAACATCAAGGGTGTATGTATCCCTTTCAATTAGCATTTTTATGTTAGTATTTTTACATTCTTTGAGTAAATAAATACGTAGTAGCACAATTGCTGGATCATAGGGTAGTTCTATTTTTTTTTTTAATTTTTAAAAAATTTTTATTTTTTGAGGAAGAGTGAAAGTGCACGTGACCAGGGGAGGGGCAAAGGAAGGGAGAGAGAGAATGATGAAGACAAACTCCATACCTTTTATGAAAAGTTAATGGCCACAGAAGGTGCTGCTGATGCTCTGGGTGAAGAATGGAAGGGTATGTGGTCCAAATCAGTGGTGGAAATGACAAAGAGAGCTTCTCCATGAAGCAGGGTGTCTTGACCCATGGCTCTGTCTGCCTGCTGCTGAGTAAGGGGCATTCCTGCTACCGACCAAGGAGGACTGGGGGGAAGAAGCGCGAATCTGTTCGGGGTTGCACTGTGGCTACCAATATCAGTGTTCTCAACTTGATCATTGTGGAAAAGGGGGAGAAGGATATTCCTGGACTCACTGATACTACTGTGCCTCATCACCTGGGGCCCAAAAGAGCTCGCAGAATCTGCAAACTTTTCAATCTCTTTAAAGATGACGATGTCCGCCAGTATGCTATAAGGAAGGCCCTAAACAAAGATAAGAAACCAAGAACCAAAGCACCCAAAATTCAACATCTTGTTATTCCACGTGTCCTCCACCACGTGTCCTCCAACACAAACATCGGCGTACTGCTTTGAAGAAACACGATACTAAGAAAAATAAGGAAGAGGCTGCAGAAAATGCTAAATTTTTGGCCAAGAGAACGGAGGAGGCCAAAGTAAAATGCCAGGAACAGACTGCCAAGAGACAGAGGCTGTCCTCTCTGAGAGCTTCTACCTCTGAGTCTGAGTCCAGTCAAAAAGGAGATTTTTCTAAGAGTAACAAATAAGAGCAGACATCAAAAACAAAATAAAACGAGTTGGGCACTTAACCGACTGAGCCACCCAGTGTCCCTAATTTTTTGAGGAAACTTCACACAGTTTTCACAGGGGCAGCACCAAGTTTGCATTCCCACCAGTAGTGGTAAATGGCCAGTTTTTGTTTTTTTTTTAATTTTTTTTTTTATCGCTAAGCATACTTTGTTTTTTTTAATTTTTTTAAATATGAAATTTATTGAGCGCCTGAGTGGCTCAGTCAGTTAAATATGAAATTTATTGCCAAATTGGTTTCCATACAATACCCAGTGGTGCCCTCTCAATACCCATCACCCACTTTCGCCTCCCTCCCACCCCCCATCAACCCTCAGTTTGTTCTGTTTTTAAGAGTCTCTTATGGTTTGTCTCCCTCCCTCTCTAACTTTTTTTTCCTTCCCCTCCCCCATGGTCTTCTGTTAAGTTTCTCAGGATCCACATAAGAGTGAAAACATATGGTATCTGTCCTTCTCTGTATGACTTATTTCACTTAGCATAACACTCTCCAGTTCCATCCACGTTGCTACAAAAGGCCACATTTCATTCTTTCTCATTGCCAAGTAGTATTCCATTGTGTATATAAACCACAACTTATTTATCCATTCATCAGTTGATGGACATTTAGGCCCTTTCCATAATTTGGCTATTGTTGAAAGTGCTGCTATAAACATTGGGGTACAAGTGCCCACATCAGCACTCCTGTATCCCTTGGGTAAATTCCTAGCAGTGCTATTGCTGGGTAGTAGGGTAGATCTATTTTTAATTTTTTGAGGAACCTCCACACTGTTTTCCAGAGTGGCCTCACCAGTTTGCATTCCCACCAGCAGTGCAAGAGGGTTCCCATTTCTCCACACCTTGCCAGCATCTATAGTCTCCTGATTTGTTCATTTTGCCCCCTCTGACTAGTGTGAGGTGATATCTGAGTGTGGTTTTGATTTGTATTTCCCTGATGAGGAGTGACGTTGAGCATCTTTTCATGTGCCTGTTGGAAAATGGCCAGTTTTAAACAGAACTTTAAATATCGTGTTAAGGTTAAAAAAAAAAAAAAGCTTTTAGAAGACTCTAGGTAAATGTCTTTGTGATCTTTGGGTAATTCGTGGCATTTTCACTCAATAGAATACTATACAGCAATGAGAACCAACAACTACAGTGTACACAATATGAATGAATTCTGCAGAATTTTTAGTGGAAAGAGCCAGACACAAAAAGAGTACCTGCTGTATTATCTTGTTTGTTTTTAAAATTTTTTTAAATCTTTATTTTTGACAGAGAAAATGCGACTGGGGGAGCAACACACAGAGAGGGAGAAGACACAGAATCAGAAGCAGGCTCCAGGCTCCGAGCTGTCAGTGCAAAGCCTGACGTGGGGCTGGAACTCAACGACGTGCCAGATTATGACCTGAGCCGAAGTTGGACACTCAGGTGACTGAGCTATCCAGGTGCCCCTACAGTATTTTATTCTTAGCATTGGTGGAGGATAATGTGAACGCTTATTATATTGTCTCTTCTGTGCCTGAAATGTTTCAAAATCTCAAAAATAGTCTTTCTAAAAACTTCAAGAGGGTTGAAGGAAGTAAACACTGTTAGCATGTTTGCTACTTTCAAATATTGGGAGGGACATCATGTATAAGAAAGAAAAAGACTTGGGACAAATGGAAGAAATTATGAGGAGAAAGGCAGACTTTTATGAACTATCAGAGGCAACATGAAATAGTGGCAAGATCAGAACTGTCTGGAGCCAGCCCGCCTCGCTTCAGATCTTGGCTCTGTCCTCTTAGGCTGTATGATTGGGGCAGTTTATTTAACCCGACTGTTCTGTTTCCCATCCTGTAAAAGGGGGATAATAATAGTCCTTACCTCACAGGGCTATAGAAGGACTAAAGGATATTTGCAAAGTGTTGAGAACAGTGCCAGGTACATAACAGGCACTATACATTTGTAAAGTAAGTCAAAACAAATCTGACAGATAAAGAGCCTACCTTGCAAAGCAGTAAGCTCTTCAAGGGCTTGTGCAAAGGCTGGAAAAATCTCAATTAAGGATGATGTAGAGGTATCCATTTCTGGTCTAGAGAAGTACTTCTCAAACTTCCATAGGCATTTGAATCACATAGGGATCTTGCTAAAATGCATGTTCTGAGTCACTAAGTCTGGGGTGAGCCTGAGATTCTTTATATCTGAAAGTCACGCTAATGCTGCAGGGCTTCCGAGAACAACAGCTTTAGGAACAGAGCTCTAAACGGCCTTTCCCTGTGGCCGTACATCATAGTTACAAAGATGCTTAGTTCTTACTTCTGATCAGTCATCAATTTCCAGTAAATTCTAAATATATTTGTCTTTCAAAAGCAACTTTTGGCCCCTCAGTTAGCAATTTGTATTTTTCTTTAAATGTTTATTTGGGGGGGGGGGGGTGCGGATAGGGGCAGAGAGAGAAGGAGACAGAGGATCTGAAGCAGGCTCCAGGCTCTGCACTGACAGCAGTGAGCCTGACACAGGCTTCGAACTCCCGAACCAGGAGATCATGACCCGAGCTAAAGTCAGACGCTCAACTGACTGAGCCACCCAGGAACCCCTTAACTAATAGTAATTTAAACACTGGAAGGCCTACCAATTTATAGGAGGTTTGGGGCAAATCTTTTCATACAAATTTGTATCTTCTCATAATGTTGATAATTATATACTCTTTTACAAATTCAGCTTTCTGACTTTGGATTTTCATAAAGAACAAACACTTATAATGAGAAATTTAAACAGTAAAATATAGGGGAGGCAGTTTCTATATCATTCTGGAATTCACAGTAGAAGCTATATTTGATCTGATAGAGGATGTCACTTTAGATTTCCAGTAGGGAAGTAAATGAAAGAAAACCACATGTGAGAGCAGGATAGATAAGAAAGAAGGAGACTGTCAAGGCTTAAACTAAGAAAAAAATGGGGGCACGTGGGTGTCTCAGTCAGCTAAGCATCTGACTTTGGCTCAGGTCATGGTCTCGCAGTTCATGGGTTCGAGCCCGGCATTGGTCTCTGTGCTGACAGCTTGGAGCTTGGAGCCTGCTTTGGATTGATTCTGTGTCTCCCTCTCTCTGCCTCTCCCCTACTTGTACTCATTCTCTCTCTCTCAAAAAATCAATAAACATTTAAAAATATTTTTAAAAAAGAAACAAGGATCATTTTTTAAAGGTTGGAGGTATGGTTCTGAGAGGTTAAACAGGTTAAAAAGTGGGATGGACATTTTATAATGTATTAATTCAATAAGCTCAATAGGAGAATTAGATGTCTGTGTATCAGAGGACCCTGGTGAAGCATAGTGGGCTCTGCTGGGAGCTCTTTGATGCGCTCTGGGCCCAGCTGGACCCCCCAGGTTCAAGGGGAAATCAGGGTGTGTACTCAATCACTCTTAATACTGTGATCCAGAAAAGAAACCCAGAGAATGGCTTGGTGCCTGGGGATGGTCGACACTGTAGGAAGCTCTGGATGATTTGGTGTGAATTATACTCCACACTTTCCTTCCTTCAGGGAATCCTCAGTGACAGTTGACTTAGAGCCAAAGGGAACCCCTAGAGTTTCCTGAGGACTGGATAACTATAGACTGGCTATAGAGTGTCTCATGAATATTCAACACAAAGCTGCTGAAACTAACTTCTGCTGCCCCACAGCCCAACCTGCAAGTACCCCCAGATCTGAACTAGCCAATGAGTGGGGGGAAAGCCAGCAGGCAATGGACAGGACATTTTATTCTGTCATTTTTCTACTGTTCTAAGTCAAAGCAAAAAGTTCCAGGCTCTGTATTTTGCTTTAAAAAGAATATAGGAGAAGTGAGGGAAAGATAAGAGTAGGCATTCAAGGGATGCCTGGGTTAAGTGTCCAAATTTAGCTCAGCTCATGATCTCACAGTTTGTGAGTTTGAGCCCCATATCGGGCTCTGTGGTGAAAGCTCAGATGTGCTCAGATTCTGAGTCTCCCTCTCTCTCTCTGCCTCTCCCCGGCTCACTCTTGTGCTCCTCTCTCTCTCTCTCTCTCTCTCTCTCTGTCTCAACAGTAAATGTTAAAAAAATAAAAATAAAAAAGAATAGGCATTCGAGTAGATAATTCTATAATTTTCTTTAAATGTTTGTTATTTTTAAATAGTTTCAGTATTTTACTCACCACAACCGCACAGAGGTTATATTTAGGGTGTTTCCGAAAAACTGGACAAATATAAGGACTAAGGTCCAAGTTTGTGAGTGGATAATGAATATCTGTCCTCAGTTTTCTTTTCATTGTACCCAGAATGTCAAATCTGGAGAGAGAATAAATGTGCAAAATACAAAGTAAGTTTGTAAATGACTCATTAGTGAAGTCTACATACCTTGGTAAATTCCAAGTACAGTTAAAAGTACTTTCTTACAAAGGTAATTTGGCACAGACCTGTACATAATTTTCCTTATCTATGTATACTTATCATCTCCACATTCCTTAGTGTCACCAGAACTGACACTGTTTGGGCCAGGGGTATGAGTCAGAGGGTAAGACATCACAGAATCAATCCAGTGAGAAGGCAACAGGGAAAAAGCCAGGCTTGACATCAGGGAGTAGAAATGACTTTGACTGACTCAGCTTTTCCTTATCTTGCTTTTTAGCACATGTTGTCTTGGCAATGCCCTTTTACCAGCTCTGAGGTTTGTTTTTTTAATGTTTATTTTTGAGGGGGGGGGAGCATGAGCGTGGAGCATTGGGGGGGGGGTAGTGGTGGCAGACACAGAGGAAAACATAGAATCTGAAGCAAGCTCCACGCTAATCAAGTTGTCAGCACAGAGCCCAACATGGGGCTCAAACCCATGAACCATGAGATCATAACTTGAGCCAAAGTCAGACATTTAAACAACTGAGCCACTCAGGCACATCTCCAGCTCTGAAGGTTTTTTGTTTTTTGTTTTTAATGTGTATTTATTTTAGAGAGAGAGCATGAGCAGGGGAGGAGCAGAGAGAGAGAGAGAGAGAGAGAAACACAGAATCAGAAGCAGGCTCCAGTCGCTAAGCTGTCAGCACAGAGCCTGACATGGGGCCCAAACACACGAACTGTGAGATCATGACCTGAGCTGATGTTGGACAATTAACAAACTGAGCCACCCAAAGCACCCCTCTGAGGTTTTAATGTATCTTTAATAAGATAAAATTTTCTGCGAATCTTGTCACATTCTTGAATTGTTATATAGATCAGCAGTTCCCAAATTTGAACTCCTATCATCATCACTGGAGTTTTTTCAAAAATTATGTTTATTTTAGAAAAATGGCTGATTTAGGCCTGGGGCAGGAAAATTATTGCATGACCATGCTTATGTACCATAGCAAAAGAAAGGAAGATTTATACCCATATAAAAACCTATATGCTAATGTTTGTAGCAGCTATATTCATATCTGCCACAAATTGCTATCAGCCCAAACGTTCATCAACTGATGAATGAATAAACAGTTGTGATACATTCACGAAAGGGAATACTACACAGCAAGAGAAAGGAAAGATCCACTAACTGATGCCACAACACAAATTAATCTCAGAAACATTATGTTAAGTGAAAGAAGTGGAACTCAAAAACAAACAAAAAAAAACCAAAACCAAAACCAAAAACAAAAAACAAAACCACACATGGTATAAAATAGGACATTCTGGAAAAGGCAAAACTATAAAGACAGAAATCTGATCAGATGATTCCAGAGGCTGAGGGTAGGAGAAAGGGTGGATTATAACAAAATGTTTTGGGGTGACAGACATACTCTGTATGTTGGCTGTGATGGTTATATGACTGCATGTATTTGTCAAAATTCATAGAACTGTACACCTAAAATGGATACATTTTATAATTGCAATTATACTTTAATAAACCTAAACTAACTAACGGGCTCAGAGCAACAGGCTTGAAGGGTCTCCCACTGGTCAATTTTGTGTGCGTGTTTTTTTAAATATATGAAATTTATTGTCAGATTGGTTTCCATTAAACACCCAGTGCTCATCCCAAAAGATGACCTCTTCAATACCCATCACCCACCCTCCCTTCCCTCCCACCCCCCATCAGCCCTCAGTTTGTTCTCCTTTTTTAAAAAGTCTGTTTTGCTTTGGCTCTCTCCCACTCTAACCTCTCTCTTTTTTTCTTTTTTCCTTCCCCTCCCCCATGGGTTCCTGTTAAGTTTCTCAGGATCCACATAAGAGTGAAAACATGTGGTATCTGTCTTTCTCTGTATGGCTTATTTCACTTAGCATAACACTCTCCAGTTCCGTACACGTTGCTACAAAGGGCCATATTTCATTCTTTCTCATTGCCACGTAGTACTCCATTGTGTATATAAACCACAATTTCTTTATCCATTCATCAGTTGATGGACATTTAGGCTCTTTCCATAATTTGGCTATTGTTGAGAGTGCTGCTATAAACATTGGGGTACAAGTGCCCCCATGCATCAGTACTCCTGTATCCCTTGGGTAAATTCCTAGCAGTGCTACTGCTGGGTCATAGGGTAGGTCTATTTTTAATTTTTTGAGGAACCTCCACACTGTTTTCCAGAGTGGCTGCACCAGTTTGCATTCCCACCAACAGTGCAAGAGGGTTCCTACTTCTCCACATCCTCTCCAGCATCTATAGTCTCCTGATTTGTTCATTTTGGCCCCTCTGACTGGCGTGAGGTGATATCTGAGGGTGGTTCTGATTTGTATTTCTCTGATGAGGAGCGACATTGAGCATCTTTTCATGTGCCTGTTGGCCATCCAGATGTCTTCTTTAGAGAAGTGTCTCTTCATGTTTTCTGCCCATTTCTTCACTGGATTATTTGTTTTTCGGGTGTGGAGTTTGGTGAGCTCTTTACAGATTTTGGATACTAGCCCTTTGTCCGATATGTCATTTGCAAATACCTTTTCCCATTCCGTTGGTTGCCTTTTAGTTCTGTTGATTGTTTCCTTTGCTGTGCAGAAGCTTTTTATCTTCATGAGGTCCCAAGAGTTCCTTTTTGCTTTTAATTCCCTTGCCTTTGGGGATGTGTCAAGTAAGAAATTGCTGCGGCTGAGGTCAGAGAGGTCTTTTCCTGTTTTCTCCTCTAGGGTTTTGATGGTTTCCTGTCTCACATTCACGTCCTTTATCCATTTTGAGTTTATTTTTGTGAATGGTGTGAGAAAGTGGTCTAGTTTCAACCTTCTGCATGTTGCTGTCCAGTTCTCCCAGCACCATTTGTTAAAGAGACTGTCTTTTTTCCATTGAATGTTCTTTCCTGCTTTGTCAAAGATTAGTTGGCCATCCTTTTGTGGGTCTAGTTCTGGGGTTTCCATTCTATTCCATTGGTCTATGTGCCTGTTTTTGTGCCAATACCATGCTGTCTTGATGATGACAGCTTTGTAGTAGAGGCTAAAGTCTGGGATTGTGATGCCTCCTGCTTTGGTCTTCTTCTTCAAAATTACTTTGGCTATTCGGGGCCTTTTGTGGTTCCATATGAATTTTAGGATTGCTTGTTCTGGCTTCGAGAAGAATGCTGGTGCGATTTTGATTGGGATTGCATTGAATGTGTAGATAGCTTTGGGTAGTATTGACATTTTGCCAATATTTATTCTTCCAACCCATGAGCACGGAATGTTTTTCCATTTCTTTGTATCTTCTTCAATTTCCTTCATAAGCTTTCTATAGTTTTCAGCATACAGATCTTTTACATCTTTGGTTAGGTTTATTCCTAGGTTATTTTATGCTTCTTGGTGCAATTGTGAATGGGATCAGTTTCTTTATTTGTCTTTCTGTTGCTTCATTATTAGTGTATAAGAATGCAACTGATTTCTGTACATTGATTTTGTATCCTGCGACTTGGCTGAATTCATGCATCAGTTCTAGCAGACTTTGGTGGAGTCTCTCGGGTTTTCCATGTATAATATCATGTCATCTGCAAAAAGTGAAAGCTTGACTTCATCTTTGCCAATTTTGATGCCTTTGATTTCCTTTTGTTGTCTCATTGCTGATGCTAGCACTTCCAACACTATGTTAAACAACAGCGGTGAGAGTGGACATCCCTGTCGTGTTCCTGATCTCAGGGGGAAAGCTCTCAGTTTTTCCCCATTGAGGATGATGTTAGCTGTGGGCTTTTCATAAATGGCTTTTATGATGTCTAAGTATGTTCCTTCTATCCCGACTTTCTTGAGGGTTTTTATTAAGAAAGCATGCTGAATTTTGTCAAATGCTTTTTCTGCATCGATTGACAGGATCATATGGTTCTTTTCTTTTTTTGGTGTTAATGTGATGTATCACGTTGATTGATTTGCGAATGTTGAACCAGCCCTGCAGCCCAGGAATGAATCCCACTTGATCACGGTGAATAATTCTTTTTATATGCTGTTGAATTCGATTTGCTAGTATCTTATTGAGAATTTTTGCATCCATATTCATCAGGGATATTGGCCTGCAGTTCTTTTTTACTGGGTCTCTGACTGGTTTAGGAATCAAAGTAATGCTGGCTTCACAGAATGAGTCTGGAAGTTTTCCTTCCCTTTCTATTTTTTCGAATAGCTTGAGAAGGATAGGTATTATCTCTGCTTTAAACGTCTGTTAGAACTCCCCTGGGAAGCCATCTGGTCCTGGACTCTTATTTGGTGGGAGATTTTTGATGACTGATTCAATTTCTTCTCTGGTTATGGGTTTGTTCAAGCTTTCTATTTCCTCCTGATTGAGTGTTGGAAGGGTGTGGGTGTTTAGGAATTTGTCCATTTCTTCCAGGTTGTCCAGTTTGTTGGCATATAGTTTTTCATAGTATTCTCTGAAAATTGCTTGTATTTCTGAGGGATTGGTTGTAATAATTCCATTTTCACTTGTGATATTATCTATTTGGGTCATCTCCCTTTTCTTTTTGAGAAGCCTGGCTAGAGGTTTATCAATTTTGTTTATCAATTTTGTTTATTTTTTCAAAAAACCAACTCTTGGTTTCATTGATCTGCTCTACAGTTTTTTAGGATTCTATATTGTTTATTTCTGCTCTGATCTTTATTATTTCTCTTCCTCTGCTGGGTTTACCCACTGGTCAATTTTGAAAAATTTAAACATCAAGAAGAATGATGATAGTAATGATATTAAGCACATGGAGTTTGATAATATCCAGGAGTCCAGAGTTATGCTAATTACAGGGTGAAACTATACCTTTAAATGGTGGGATATTATAGTCACTACTGTATCTAAGGATCAAACATAACATCACCAATAGTGGGACAAACTTTGATGATGTGCCTCCTGATGTAATGTGGTAACAAGTATACAAAGTCACTTGGGCTGAATTCTTGCTTTAAAAAAAAAAAAAAGTTTAGCTTGAGCCTCACTTGGATCAGCTGGAGGGAGAAGGCACTAGATTCTTCTCTGGAACCTCTCAGAAAGGAATGCAGCCTTACAGACAGTTTGATTTTAGCCTTCTAAGACCCACGTTAGACTTCTAACTACAAAACTATAAGGCGACCACTACAAACATTAAAATGCCAAGATTGCTATGAAAATAGATTAGGAGGATCTGAAGCTCACTTCGTTCCCTGGTCCCATTGGAGCAACTTAGTCAGAAAATGACCCGAAGCCTGGCATTATAGACTTTCCACAGTTAATCATAGAGAGGAGGCCACATGGAAAAGGGTAAGAGGGGCAGAGTCCCAGTGGGGAACCAAACTTTCCAGAAAACTAACCACACAGGGGAGAGATACCACATGCATGTAGGCAGAGGAGCAGACCCCACAGCAGGCACCCTGGACACAGGGACCTGCACTGGAAAGAGTCACCCTAATATCTGGCTTTGAAAACAAAACAAAAAGCCAATCTACTGAATGGGAGAAGATATTTGTATAGGTAATATGTCCAATAAGGGCTTAGTATCCAAAATATATAAAGAATGGATAACTCAACACCAAAAAACAAATAAGAAAAAACAGCCTGGCTGGCTCAGTCAGTGGAACATGCGACTCTTGATCTCAGAGTCGTGAGCTCAAGCCCCACACTGGGGGTAGAATTTACCTAAAGACGAAACAAAGAAAAACCAGTAATCCAATTAAAAATGGGGAGAGGACCTACATCTCTCCAAAGAAGATATATATCAAAACCACAAGGAGATACCACCTCACACCTGTCAGAATAACTAAAATCAAAAAGATAAGAAACAGTGTTGGCAAGGATGTGGAGAAGAAGGAACCCTCGTACAGTGTTGGTCAGAAGGCAAACTGGCATAAACACTGTGGAAAAAAATTAAAAATAGAATTTTTAATTCTCAAAATTAAAATTAAAATTTAATTTAAAATTTTAAATTTAAAAAAATTTAAGAAACCTTAAAATTCAAAAATTCAAAAAATTAAAAATAGAATTACCATATGGTCCAATAATTTCACTATTGGCTATTTACCCCAGGAATACAAAAACATTAATTTGAAAAAGATACACACACCCCTATATTTATTGCAGCATTATTTATAATAGCTAAGATATGGAAGCAATCCAAGTGTGCATCAATAGATGAATGGATAAAGAAGTTGTATATATCTACAAGGATTATTACTCAACCATAAAAAGGAACAAAATCTTGCCATCTGCAACAACACGGATGGATCTAGAGGGGATGATGCTAAATGAAATAAGTCAGAGAAAGACAAATACCCTATGATTTCCCTCCGTGTGGAATTTAAGGAACAAAACCAACAAAGAAAAAGAGACAAAAAAACCCACAACAGACTCAAATACAGAGAACCAGCTGTTACCAGAAAGGAAGTTGGTGGAGGGATGGGTGCAATGGGTCAAGGGGATCAGAAATACTTAACGTGATGAGCACTGACCAACATATAGAATTGCTGAATCCTTATATGGTACACCTGAAACTAATCTAACACTGCAGGTTAGAGTTCAATAAAAAAGGTTCAAATGGCACATTTTATGTTACATATATTTTATCACAAATTTTTAAAAGTTTGTAATGTAATATACTGAATAGCACTGAATCACACACTTTAAATGGTTATATTGCATGGTTGTCAATTCTGTCTCCATAAAGCCTTTCAGAGAAAAAAAAAATGTTCACAAAATGTCAAAATCCATACCTTTTTAAGTGAAAGATAATTACTTTTGGTGCTTTGGAAATACTGGCCCTCACTGCTGTTTCTTGCTTGGTTTCACAGAAGGAACAGTGGATTTGGTTATGCCAGGTCAGTGTATCTTGTTGAAAAAAACACTGGAGACAGTCCTGTTGAGGAAAAAAAAGCACTGGGTAACCAAACTGGATGGACCGCAGCCAGGCTCTCTGTTTTCAGAAGGACTTTCCAAGAGTTGTAGAAATGTAATCCTCAGCACTTTCCTCAAAGTCAACATATCCAGGAGGTACCAGTGTCTCAAGCTGCTGCCTGGATAGGTGCAAAATCTACCCGACAAAGGAGATGCTTCTTTCTTGCTTAGTTACTGAAATGGATCCAAGTGCCCATCTCACTTCTAATCTCTGGATCTGCATTTTAACCTTTCCGGTTTATAACAGAATAATACTGACTGTGCAAATTCCACTAAGCAAGTCAGGCAGCTGTTTTATGTGATTCATCTCATCACAAAAGTGATCTGGAGACTGAAAAATTACACTGCCCACTGTTTTGGATAATAAAGACCACAGAACACCCCGAATTAGATCCCATGCCCACCGGGACCATCCTCAATGGAACCGGCACCCCTGCTCTGCAAACCATTAACCTAAAGAGAAAGATGAGCAGATTCTCTTTTCAGCAGACTTGCCAGCACCTCATTTAGAGTCTTCAAAATCTGTTTCCAGTAATCTTCAGCAGTTTGATCTGAGAACAAAGCCCAGTTCTAAATAAGTGGTAGGATTCTGTTCTCCAATTTGGTATGTGAAAACTTTTAGCAACAAATGTGCTTTCATAATTTAGGTAGAAAAAATATAAATGTGTATTTTTCTGCAAGGGAATGTATTTGTCCCTGCCTTCTAGCTGTCCCCTGCTTTCTATCACTATCCTTCCCCTACCGTTTACAGATTAATTTTTGGTATTATGGTGAAGAAAATTCAAAAGGTAAACTAAGGCACTATATTCCAATCTATCTTTCCAACATATGCCACACAGCTTCCGTCCAAACACAAGAACTCAAAACCAAGTCAGAATCTTCTATATCTAGTTACCAACCTGGATCTACAGACCTCGAGGGTGAGGAAGGGTCACAAAATTTTTGCAAGAATGTATGAATTCCCTATATGCACCAAGCCATCTCAGCAGACTGAATAAGCCCTACCTGTCATTCCAATTTCACAACGAGGCTGTTTTATTGAGTACATTGGGAAATACAACTGAATTCATGCTAACTTTTGGCTGTATGTCACTTTCCTATCAAATGTTGTCATCATGGGCTTCCAATTTGTTTTAAGTTACAAAGCAGCCCCCATCATAATAGAAAATGTAGGCAACAGCCCTGAGAAGTGGGATCCAGGAGGAACCACACCTACCTGAAGAGAGCACTCATAATCGGATGGAATGGGGAGGCAAAGAATGGTGAAGACTTCATTCTTGTAGGTGCAGTTCTCACACTTCAAACACATGATGCTGTAGTTGAGCTGCCCTTCAAACAGCTGGGTGATGATGGAGACCTCATTGGCAATTGTCTTCCTGCAGCACCTTGGAATAGATCCTTTTTCACATGATTTTCGATGGCACTGAGTCAAGGAACAAATTAGCCCTGAATCAACTACTGGTTATTTGAAAAAAAAAAAAGTTTTTAATACAATGACTTGATTTTTTTCTATCACAATGATACATTGCTACCAAAAACCACTTAGTTTTGGATTCCAACAATAGAGTAAGCTCTTCTTAAGAGTATCTATTAGGTGTGATTTCTGATCATTCAGTTATTTTCCTCATAAATGACACCTAGCAATGATGACTCCCTACCCCTGGTAAGACACATGGCCGTGCCCCAGAAGCTGACAGCCTACAAAAGTGTGAGACAGGGTCTGGGGGACAGTACTTCTTGGGAAGAGGGTAAGGAAGCTTGCGAACTAGCTTTCAGTCATGCAAACGGACATAAAGGTAAAATAAAGAAATTGACCTCTTCTCCAGCCCCTTCAGATTATGGCAGCCTGATTTAACTAACCTTACAGCCCAATTTGAATCTAGTTCATACTGAAAAGTAGCATTTCTGGGAGCACAGCCTGACTTGTTAGCAGTTTTAGGGCCTCAGTAGAATATACCTTTGGAAGATGCATTGACTCCACCGCCAGCTTTACTTCGGAGCTGCGCGCGCTGCGCTCCTTTGCCTTGCTGCTTTTATTACGCCCTGCTGCCAAGGTCTTCTACCTGATGGTAATTTAATGTCCCTAATTCCAACTTTGGGCTCGGGAACGAGAATGCTATTTATTTCAGATTGGCTGCAGATGAGGACCTAAGTGATTTTACTGACCACCACCCTCCCCTCTGTCAAAAAAAAAAAAAAAAAAAAAGTGCCGCCAGGTATATCTTATTAGAAAAAATGAAAAAAGGAACTGAGGATTGCAGATGAGAGTGATTAATGGCTATAGTTTGTGATCTCTGATATTAAGTATTTCTCTAATATTAAGGATATTAACTTTGAAGTAAGCTAACGCCGGCACAAGGACACTGCATAAAACCAAGGACCTATCTTTGTGGAGTATGCGTCTCAGATCAAGGCTGAAGGCAGTGGGTCTCACAGATAAGGGCAAAACCCTTCGTTACTGGCGATCTCATGTTTTATTAAATGTATGTCCTGATCCAGTAAATAACTCTGGTTTGGAATGCTTGCCATGAAGATGAAACAGCAGTATTTAGATCTTTTAATTCCGAGCTTAATATTTTCTTGGGTTTGTAGTTACCAAGAACACGTACTTTAAGTTGTAAAGCTTTATATGTTATACCTCATGAGGACTATATTTGTATAAAAATGCAATTTTCACTTTAGAAAACTAGTCTGTGCAGATGTGATTTGCAAAGGGAACCGATTAGCGTTTCCTGCACCTGCTGATCACTGGAAACACCAAGTGAGCTTTACTAAAGGACAGCCCGAGAAGTTTTAATTCAATAACGCTGGAGTGAGGGTCTTAGAATCTGTGACGTAAAACTCTTCCCAGGTGATTCTGATGATTCACTAAGTTTGGTAAATACAGACCAATTCAAACACTAACTTGAACGTCCCCCTACACATCCCCCAGCACCTGTGCTCAACACAGAGTGGGCAATATTGACAGAAGAAATGAAAGAATGAAAAATGAAAGTTGACGATAGAGCTGAGGTCTACCTTATTTCAAGTCCATTGATGTCACTTACCTTTTTCAGAGATTCATGAAGCTCATTCAGGACATAAATCAAGAATTCCTGGGCATCTTGTTGCGTTTTTTTCATGAATGCTGGGTAGAGGTTGCCAAAAGCTGACCGAAATATTTCTGGTGAGACGCATTCTGAGTCTCCAAGCCACATATCTGTCATCACGTAGGCAAACGCAGTGGCAACCTCACTGCAATCCCTTGGAAGAAGGAAGGAGAATATTTCTGGCTGATTTAATGAAAGGAAAGCACCTAAAAACTCAAGCATACCTGGCATCAGACTGAAAACAAAGCTCTGTTCTTGGTTGAACTTCAGGTCTGTGGGGCTCTGCGGCCTCTACTGACTTGTTTAGCCCTCATTAGGGACTTCAGAGGGCTCCCTCCCTCACCTCCCCTTGGGGGAGCAGGGGGCGGGGGCTGGACGGCAGGGAACGCAAAAGGCTTACTTTTGAAGAGCAGTAATGTACTTTCCCGAGAGAAAGTATTCCACCAGCGGTGAAATGCTGCAGAGACACTGGAGAATGGCGTTCATGTAACACGTGTTGCCCAAGTTCCGCAGGCCTGTCACTCCCTGGGAATGGGGCTGGTTCTCCTCCACCTCCTTGACTGGAGAGCTGTCATAGTGATCTGTGCACTCTGCGCTGTGTTGGGGCCATGCAGAGAGAAAGGAGAGCATTTTGAGGGTACAAAATATGTGAAAGTGACAACAGACAACAAATCACTCTCAAGCTCATGATACAAAGAAGAGTCCTCAATGAGACTTCTGTCAAATACATTCCCTACCCAGAACAGAAGTACTCAAACTCAAGGTCTAAAATTGCATTACTTATTCTGGAACTCTGAACAGTGCCTGCAGCCAAATAAAGGGAGGTAGAAGATTCTTCCTGAAACCAGATCAAGAGGACAGAAATAACAGCCTTTCAGAGACCTAGAATTGCTTGGCTAAAAATGCACTTTCACTCTGAATACCAAAGTATTTCTTTTTTTTTTTTTTTTTTTTTTTTCTCTCTGGGCCAAATAATTTAATGATTTGTAGTAACAATAATGGCAATAGATAGTAGTTAATAAAAACAATAGCCATCATGTATTGAGCCTCACCAGTTGTTAATATGCATTTTCCCATTTAATCCTTTCAACAGTTCTATGGGGTAGGTATACTTATTTAAAAAAAATTTTTTTTAATGTTTATTTATTTTTGAGAGAGAGACAGGGCATGAGCAGGGGAGGGGCAGAGCAAGAGGGAGACACAGAATCTGAAGCAGGCTCCAGGCTCTGAGCTGTCAGCATAGAGCCCGATGCGGGGCTCAAACTCACCAGCCATGAGATCATGACCTGAGCCGAGGTCAGACGCTCAACCGAGCCACCCAGGCGCCCCCAGGTGTGCCCTGTTTTTAAATCCTGTTTTACAGAGGAGATATCACATTTAAGTGTTTTAGTCATTTGCCTATGATATAAGTATGTGCAGTGGTATGTGGAGAGAAGGAATACCTATCTACCTACCTACCTACCTACCTGAGTTATTTGGATTTATATATCATATATTAAGAGAGTGTATGTGTAAACATACATATATATGGCATATGTACATATTGAGAGCATATACACATACTAAGGATATCAACATTAAGAGCACATATATGTGTGTATAATATGTACGTGTGTGTATGTATTCATATAAACACACATATACACAGAGAGAGAAAGAGCATAGGCTTTGTAAAGAACAGATCTTAGTTTAAGTCCTGACTCTGCCAGTCTCTAGTTACACGATGTGGGACACTTATATCTGTGTTTCCTCTATAAAATAGGATCAATGCTACCATGTAGGGTTGTTGGGAGGATTAGATTAAATGATGTGAGGCACATGGCACAGATTGCATAGTTAATAAATGGCAACCTAAAAATATTTTTGAATAAGTGACTGATGTAGGCTGTTCCTAACAGTAAGTGTATAGAATTCGAGAATTCATGTGCACAGACAGCCCAGCACAGAGGAGAGAACAGGTTCCCAGGGAGTCCTCCTCTCTCCACACAAGCTTCCTTTTGTAATTTGACTATTGCTCACGGCAGCCCAGCATCTTTGTCCTTTATGATTTTTCTTCCCGTGTACAGTATCTAAAATTGGGTCTTCATGAGACAGTTACCTCACCTCAGTACCTCCATTTACAATTCTTCCAGTTAGAAAAGTGTTCACTATTACATGATGTTCATTTCATGTTTATTGACTGGGGTCATCGGAGGCCCTGGACGGCCCCTCTTTAGGAATATCTATTGCCTAGATATTAAACAACATCTTCCCTTCCTTTTGTGGGCCCTCCACTGGGTCAAACCTGGGGAACCCTTCCAAAGGTGGCATGTATCCCCGACTCCTTTGACATGCCCCACCCCCCAAATGAACTTAGCGAGAAAGCTATCGTAGGTAGTGGCTCACAGGACATAGTAGATACTGAAGTCATCTGCAGGGCAGGGCCGCTCTGAAGCCATTTTAGTGCATCTACGTTGGACTTTCACTTCCATTCAGGGACTACATCTAATCCTTTTAACTTCATTTCTCTGAGCCTGTTACTTTAGCTCTTTTTGTTTGTAATAAATAATTTGTATGTTTCCCTCCCTTTTCAGTAGATGCAAACTGATTTTTATCTGTACTTCAGGTACATTCCAACTTACATTTTCCATACATCATAATCATTTCCATTCACCCTCAGGATTCTAGCATGTTGCCATGAGATACTGTTACTCAGCTGCTTAAAAACTTTAAAAACATTAGATTTCAGAGAATGAACTGAACATATAAGCTCTATTCCCCCATCACTCAGTTTCTCTTTTGTGTGTGTGTGTGTAATATATATCTTATATATTATCTCTTGTGTGTGTGTGTGTGTGTGTGTGTAATATATATAAGATACATCATATATATGTATAAGATAGATCATACATATATATAATATACATACACACATATATTATATATATGTATGATCTATCTTATACACATACACAGAAGATGTGTGTGTGTGTAATATATACCTTATATACCTTATATATTATCTCGTGTGTGTGTATGTAATATATATCTTACATATATATAAGATAGATCATATATATAAGATAGATCATATATAGATCTATCTAAGATAGATATATATAAGATATATATATGATCTAAGATAGATCTATCTAAGCTAGATCATATATAAGATATATATATATGATCTATCTTATATACATACACAGAAGATTTACCTCCATATAGTCCATTATGGCAACTCTGCCTCCTTTTGGTGCCCATCCCCATTCCCAGGGATCACATCACTCCTAGATCCCAAGAGAATATTTCTCACCCTGGGAAGGGAGGCAGTTGGACTTTGCTGCTTCTAAAAATGGATAGCATTGGGATAGACTGGAGTCTATCTTTTTGTGGTCACCAACTACAGTCCAAAGAGGGTGCAGACATACATATACACCCCACTAAGACCACCCAGGGCAAATATAAAGTGTTCATCACAGAAGGATTTATAAACTGAGGGGCAGCAAAGCTCACAATCTTCCAAGCTCTCAACCCATTGTCTTCATAGAGAACCATTCTTAAGAAACCCTTCAGTAGGGGCACCTGGGTGGCTCAGTCGGTTAAGCATCCAACTTTGGCTCAGGTCATGATCCCTCGGTTTGTGAGTTCAAGCCCCGCGTCGGGCTCTGTGCTGACAGCTCAGAACCTGCAGCCTGTTTCGGATTCTATGTCTCCCTCTCTCTCTCTGACCCTCCCCCGTTCATGCTCTGTCTCTCTCTGTCTCAAAAATAAATAAACGTTAAAAAAAAAAAAAAAAAAAAGAAAGCCTTCAGTAAAGAGGGACCCACCCCCAACTATGCTCTATCTGGATGAAGAGAGGTCAGAGAGTAGGTGCAACCATGCAACCTGGGTAGGGAAGTGGTCTTGCTAGAAAGGGGACCCTCTGGAGCTCCAAAGTTGGTACCAGTTTGTTCTTTTTCTGAGCTAACTCAGAATCTGTGAAGAATGGTGAAGAAAGAGCCTTAGGGCCAATCCAGTTTGTCTTTTCTCAATTCTGCATTAAGTAAAATGAATGAAGTGATAAAATAACAACTTTTCAAAAATGTAAATTTCAGGAAAGATAAAGAAGGCTAAGAACCATAACAGATTAAAAATAAACTGGAGGGGCTCCTGCGTGGTTCAGTCGGTTAAGTGTCAGACTCTTGCTTTCAGCCCAGGTCATGAGCTCATGGTTCATGGGATTGAGCCCCGCGTCGGGCTCTGTGCTGACAGCACGAAGCCTACTTGGGATTCATTCTCTCTCCCTCTTTCTCTCCCTCTCTCTCTCTCTCTCTCTGCCCCACCCCCACTCGTGCTGTCTCTCAAGTACATAAACATTAAAAAAAAAAAAAAAGAATGATTGTTCTTCAATGTCTGTATATATAAGAGATCTTGGCAATGAGAGATGTTGCATTTTATGGCTATTTTATATTTGTGGTCTATTTAAAAGGGGTTCATGAAGTCACCTGAGTGGTGATTCCGCAGGACTTGAATCCTCTCACTCTGCTCCTTTGGTCAGTGTACTTCTCCCAAATACTTCAGTTTCTCCCCATCAGTGGAGTCTTGTTAAAATTTCATTTTATGATTGATGCTTATAGGTAAAAACACAACACATATTCATATGTTGATATTATATCCAAGGACCTTCCTAAACTCAGTCTATAATTTTTATATAGGTTCTTTGATTTTCTGTAAACATTCAAGTCATCTGCCAAAAATAAGTCTTACGTTTTCCTTCTCAATCCTAATACTTTTTATTTCCTACCTTGTGAACTAATTAGCACCTCCAGTAAAATGCTGAATAGAAGTGGGGATAGTAGGCATCCTTAGCTCACTCCTGAACTAAGAAGGAAAGCTCTGAATAATTCACCATTATGTATGATGTTTGCTAAAGGCATAGGTTTTTTGGAGAATTGTCATCATGACAGACATTGAGAGTGATCAGGTTCTTCTGTATCTTTTGAGGCAATCATGAGAGTTTTCTTCTTGTAGTCTGCTATGATGGTCACATATTAAACCAATCTTCTGTTCCTCAGATAAACTTACCTTGTTAGTGGTGTAGTATTTTCACAAATTGCTGGATTCTATTTGTTAATCTTTTGTTCAAGACTTTTGTATCTATGCTCATGAATAAAAGGAGTTTTATGTTAGTGTTCTGTGCTGTGTAACAAGTTATCACAAACTTAGTGGTTTAAAACAACACACATTTTATTATCTTAGTTTCTGGAAGTTGGAGTCCAGACATGGCTTAGCTGGAATCACATGTTGCATTTTGTTGTCATGTCTCTTTAGGTCCTTCATCCTATAATAGTTTTTATGCATCTCCTTGACTTTCAAGAACTTGATACTTTTCAAAATTTCTGGCTAGTGATTTTGAAGAATATCCCTCAGTTTGAGATATTTCCTAAGATTCATACTACGCATTTCTAATATCACAGAAGTAATGCTGTGCTCTTTTTACTGCATTGTACTAGGTGCTACGCATTTTTTATTTGTCTCAATACTTGTGATATTAGCTGTAATCACTCACAAAAAGTGAGGTCTGCCAAGTTTGTCTACTGTAGTTACTTTTCCCTTTTGTAATCAGTATTTTGTAGAGAGAACTTTGAGACAATGTAAATGATCCATTCCTTATCAAACTTTCACAAACTAGTTTTAACATTAATTGATGTTGCTTGGCTAGATTAATTATAACTATGGTGGTTGCCAAATGGTCGTTTTCTAATGCCATTATTCCAACTGCATTCATCAATTGCTACCCTGCTCTAAAGAGAAGCTTTTTCTTTTCCCTGTTTATTCTTTTAACCAGTGTGGACTCATGAATTCCTACTTTATTCGATGGATTATAATGTTACCATTATTTATTTTTGATATACAAAGTGCCTCAAGATTAGCCAGCAGAGGGCTCTTCAAGATGTTTTCTGTACCTGTTTGACGGGTCCCCATCATTCTTTGAACACTTCCTTACTTTTGGCAAGTGAGATCTTCCAGACTTAACCTGCCCCAGTCCTAGAGTTAGTCATTTCACGAAGAGCCCTGGTTCCTTTTAGAGAATAGTATTTAGAATAGAGATGCAGAAGCTAGATGTACTCATGCTATTGAGGTGTCACAACCCTATCGTCTTCAGTGTTTCCTTATGTGATCAACTCCTCTACATGTAACTCATCTGTTGCTGCTACCCTCCCAACCACATACACCACACATACCTCATCCTCACCCTGCTTTTCTGACACCTCACACAAGGCCTACCTAAATTGATCTCAACTAATGGCTTCTAAACTAAATTGTGAATGGATAAAAGAAGGAAAAAAAGGGATCTGGCTCTGTTATTGCCTGCTTCCTTCTTTGATGGATTACGTTTTTAAAACTTCCCTTCCCCTCAGACTCTTCTTTTTCTTTCTAATTGTCAAGAGATTGCACATTGTTTTTATATTCTTGGATTGTTTCCTTTAAATATTTCAACAAATACTCAAGGAGCCCTTGTTATCTTAATCTATCTGGGTCTAAAGTTGGAATAGCAAGGGATACCATTATTATCCCAACATACTTTTTTTAAATGTTTATTTATCCTGGAGAAGGGGGAGAGAGAGGGAGAGAAAGAGAATTCCAAGCAGGCTCCGCGTTGTCAGTTCAGAGCCCAACATGAGGCTGGAACTCACAAACTGAGATCACAACTTGAGCCGAAATCAAGAGTCAGACACCTAACCAACTGAGCTATCCTGGTGCCCCTTAACCTATTTGGTTTTTAAGATCTGGATGGCTTGTCATAACTCTGTGTGAAATTTTATTTGGTTCCTTGAGATCACATACTGAGTCAGGATAGCAAGGGTTACTCATGCTTAAAATTACTTTTTGATCAACTAGTATCTGTAACTTTACCCAACTGGATGAGATCTTTAGTGTGCTTAACTACCATCTTCCCCTGAATCTTCTTTTAATATTTAAAAATGTTTTATTCTAGTTTACTTTAAAATTTTATATCATGTATAAATATTTTCCAGCAAGCATTTGAATTTGTACATTTTATGAACATTTGCTTTTCTCTATATCTTTTATCTCATGCCTTCCCATTTAGATTCTTTCTTTTTGATTGAGTAAATCCTTGATTAACATTTTCCAAGAAAGTGGTGAAATTTCTGAGAATGCCATCACATGGCTGGGCTCAATGTCCTCCCTTTCTCCTAACAATATTGTTTTACTGCCTCTTGGATACTATATGACAGATGAAAATTCTTTTGTCAATCTGATTTTTTTCCTTTATAAACATATTATTATTATTATTATTATTATTAGCTACTTATTTGCAGAGTTATCAA
Organism: Panthera leo; assembly: GCF_018350215.1. Lineage (NCBI taxonomy): Eukaryota > Metazoa > Chordata > Mammalia > Carnivora > Felidae > Panthera > Panthera leo. The sequence goes on along the minus strand of NC_056684.1, from coordinate 53,372,299 downwards.
ACTGTGGCCTGAAGTAGGTACTTCTATTTTTTTCCTTTCTAGGTCTTGCTTTCTGGAACTCCTATTAAATAGTTGTTATAGCTCATTCATTAGTCCAGAAAATATCTATTGTGCATCAGCTCCGTGTCGGTCACTGAGCTAGACGTTTAGTAGTGAATAAAATACAATTCATTACCTTCATACAGCTTACAATATGTTGATCATTTGGATTTATTCTGCTTTCAACTCTTCCCACATATCTTGCATTGTTTTAACTTTCTTACACGTGTTATGATTGAGCACTTGTAAAGTTACTTTATTTGAATTATCTTGATGTTTTAGCTTTACATTTGTGCTCACGGCTACTTTTTACATCCTTTGTTCTAATTTCATTCTCAAAGCGAATCCTAAAAGTGCCTTCAAGAGATGAAAAAGGAGCATACTTAAGCACTTTGGTGCAAATTATACACATCTACATATCTCATAAGCATGTGCTCATACTTTAACAGAAGAAGCTACAAGATAAGTTCTTTGTAAAGAAAAAATCACTCTCAGAACTTTCTGTATTCTCTGCCATGTCCTCCTTTCTTCATTGGAATTCCCAAGGTTAAAAAGGCAACATGAAGAAACCTATTATTTGAGTACATTTATGTGCTGAGTACTGCACCTTCACAACAATCTGAGATCGATATTATCAAAGAGGTTTGCTCAAGTAGCTGGTCACTCATGGAAAAAGGGACAGAGCAAGAACGGAAGTCCAAGTCTATCCAGTTCCATTTTGCATTGCATACACAGCAGCTACAGAATTGGGAGACCCATAGATGTAGGACTTACCAGTACCTCATTTTTATTGCCAGATAATATTCTATCATATGGATTTATCACTATTTTACTTACCTGCTCACATGTTGTACACTTGGGTTATTTTCATTTTTTAGCTACTATCAATAATGCTGATATGAACATTCATGTATAAGGTTTTGTGTAGACATATTTTCATTTTCTTGGACATATACTCAGGTGTAAAACTGCTGTCATATGGTAACTCTAATTAACCTTTTGAGAAGCTTCCACTGTTTTCTTTGCAAAGTGTCAATACAACTTAAATCCCCACCAGCAATATATGGGCATTCCAATTTCTCCACCTGCTCCTTCTCAACACCTGCTGTCATCTTTTTGATTCTAGCTATCCTCGTGGGAGTGAAGTGGCATTCATTCCATTGTAGTTTTGATTCGAATTTCCCTGACGGCTAATAAAGACTTTTTTCATGTGTTTATTGACCACTCCTATGTCTTTGGAGAAATGTCTACTCAATCCTTTGCCCAGTTTTATTTTATTTTATTTTTTTAATTTTTAAATTTTTATTTATTTTTGAGAGACACAGACAGAGCACAAGTGGGGGAGGGGCAGAAAGAGCCTGAGACACAGAATCCGAAGCAGGCTCCAGGCCGTCAGCACAGAGCCCGACGCGGGCTCGAACCCACAGACTGTGAGATCATGACCTGAGCTGAAGTCGGACGCTCAACCGACTGAGCCACCCAGGCGCCCCTCCTTTGCCCAGTTTTAAATTGGGATGTCTTTTTATTATTGAATTGTAAGTTCTTTATACAAGTCCTTTATCAGATAGATTACTTGCAAAAATTTTCTCCCACCGAGTTGTCTTTTCCTTGTTGATAGTGTACTTTAAAGCACAAAATTTTTAATTTTGATGAAGTTCAATTTTACTTTTTTTCTTTGGTTGCTTTTGCTATTGGTGTCATATCTAAGAAACAATGGCTTACTCCAAGGTCACAAAGATTTACCCCTACATTTTCTTCTAAGTTTTATGAGTTGGCACTTACATTCAAGTTTGTGATCCATTTTGAAATAACGTTTGTATATGGTGTGAGGCAGAGGCTCAACTTCATTCTTTTGCATGTAGATATCTAGTTGTCCCTGCACAGTTTATTGAAAATTCTTTCCCCTTTGAGTTGTTTTGACACCCTTGTCAAGAATCAATTTACCATATATTATTTATATGTTGTAACACATGGTCTTGATTACTGTAGCTCTCTATGGGGAAGAGTATTTTAATAGCCTTTTTAGGTAATTGTGGATTCTTATTTAAGACAACACTAAAATCGGACAAGTGGTAGTTTCCTAAAGGTCAACTGCAGTATAGAATCTGAAATCTTATAAACTTTTCATACTCTGTTGGATCTTTAGATCTGGAAAATATTTGTTGTGAAGATTTCCAAATGTGGACATATTTCATTACACACTATCAAAAGTAACCATTGTTAAGTCAACACTGATTTCATTAGGAAAGTATTGGGAAGCTGTCATGTTACTGGTGTTAATAGGCAAGTTTTACCCAAATTCCAATTTTCTCTTGAAAACTCAAATTTTCGCATTAACAAGTACTATTATTCTTTGGCCAAATCCTCAAGTCTAAATACCCCTGGTTTGCCTGCCAGTCACTCTTTCAAAGTAGAAATGATGCGCAGTGAAAAAGTGCCTAGTTCATTTTCACCTAAGTGTTTTTTCTTCGAACAACCATCGCACTTCATTCTGTAGCAAAAGTTTTATGTGTTTCTCATTTTGCCTACTGATATTAAGGACATGTATTGAAGGGTCAAGATTAAGTAAAAATTAACTTATGACTTCAGCAAAGACATTTAAATGAAATATTCTTTTTTTTTAACTGTGGTGTTAGACTGAAGGACAGGACCACCATGTACAGTTTGGTGCTACAGCTTCAACTTGTGCTAAGACCCATCAATCATTTTGCCTCATCAGTAAAACTTTCAACACAGAGAAAAAGGCAAGTATTATCTTAGGATTATAGAATATATAGTATTATTTGACCTTGTGGGGCCCCTGAAAGCCCTATGTACATTCAGTGTCTGTGGTCCATTTCCAGAACCACTGACCTCATCAATAGATCCAGGTAACGACCGTCAAAAAGACAACCAGAACTGTGTCCCCTCATGGAACTAGACACCACCACCAAGGACTCATTCTCATCAAACACCTAGACTCTGACCAAGCCTTTAACTAACCATTTAAGGCATATTCAAGAGAGAAACACGTAAAATGGCACCTAAGGGAAATAATTAGCAAAATCTTGAATGTGAGAAACATTTTTTTTAAGATTTATTTTTGAGAGGGACAGTGCAAGTGGGGGAGGAGCAGAGAGAAAGGGAGGCATAGAATCTGAAGCAGCTCCAGGCTCCCAGCTGTGAGCACAGAGCCCAAGGTGGGGCTCAAACTCACAAACCGTGAAATCATGACCTGAGCTGAAGTCAGACACTTAATGGACTAGAGCCACCCAGGTACTCCTGGAATACTTTTTAGAACAAATGATCAGATTCTTCGAAAAATGAATTGGGGGTGCCTGGGTGGCTCAGTTGGTTGGGCAACCAACTCTTAGTTTCAGTTCACCTGAAACATGATCTCGCAGTTCTTGAGTTTCAGCCCCACGGCGGGGGGGGGGGGGGGGGGGGGGGGGGGGGGGGGGGGGCTCTGTGCTGACAGTGTAGGGCCTGCTTTGGGATTCTCTCTCCTCCCCCCTCTGCCCCTCCCCTGCTAGTACACACAAACTCCTTCTCTCCCTCTCAAAATAAATAAATTGAAAAAGAAATGAATTGGTTGGTGGTGGTGGTGGGGAGTGGTTGAAGCCTATATATATCAAGAGACTTTAAAGACAAATAAAGATTAAATTACTTATACACTGCAGTTGTAAAGATAAATCAAACAACTGCAATATATAAATAAATCTTACCTGGGTCCTGACTCAACCAAACCGTAAAAAAATTTTTTTGGAGAACATTTTCTGAAATTGAGAAACTTAATTTTTGAGGTGTGAAGATATCAGTTCTCACACTTTAGAAACATACCAAGACATTTATAATTAAAATGAAAGAAAAGTTCCATGGATGCAGATTGCACAGAAATTCCAAAGAAAAGGGGCACCTGGTGGCTCAGTTGGTTGAGCGTCTGACTACGGTTCTATGATCTCATAGCTTGTGAGTTCGAGCCCCACGTCCGGTTCTGTGCTGCCAGCTGAGCCTGCAGCCTGCTTTGGACTGTCTGCCTCTCTCTGCCCTCCCCCACTCACTCTGTCTCTCTCTCTCTAAAATAAACATTAAAAAAGTTTTTCAAAAAAAGAAATCCCAAAGGGGGGGGGGGGGACACCAGGGAGCTAAATGTAGGGTAGGGCAGCACACAAAAGCAAGCACGGTTACTGTGGAGTGTGTAGCTTTTCTGAATAACCATGTCCTCTCCCTCCCTGCTCTCTGTTCGTTACCACTAAGGCAGAATCATGGAATCCAGTTAGAAATTCTACTTTGAGGAATTTCCAGAGTGCAGAAGAAAAATATATTCCAGAGGTTCAAAACCATAGCTTGGGATTTTCCCTAAAAGGCTCACAGATTGTCTAATACTAGAAATATTCTGTGGTACACATACTTATTGAGCACCTATATTCTATACTACAAACTCCAACAAGGCACTAAGGGAAACACAAAAATAAATAAGACAGCTCGCGGTTGGTAACAGACCAAGTTTTGAGAGCCTCACATTGGTTGGGAGGTTTCACTCCAGTACATAATTACTGAACAATTAATTAAGTGCCAGTTGTGACTGATCTGAGGATCCAGGTTCCCCAAATACAGGTACCTTTGTGAAATCTAGCTGGGAAACAATGAGAGCAGAAGGATCATAAAAATGCCCACACATGGATTCATCCTTTTCTGCAAATAACTACTTGATCTCTGAGTGATAAATGACTATTTATTGGGTACACTTGCTTTGATTGTCTGCTTAAACACATAAGACTATATATATCACTGTGATCTATCTTCCTCAAGAGAAAGTTTGGTATTGTAGAAAAACATTTAAAAATTCATGTTTTGTTTTTTTTCAGTATACGTATCACAAATTATGAACTATGCAAGGTGCTGGGTGATATAGTAGTGAAAAATCCTAAAGGTCCTTTCCTCTGTGAAATGTACAATCTAATGGGGTATATATCTATAAAACAACAGCCCAATTTAAGGCTGGGAAACAAGGGTAATTTTTATATTTTTCTTTACATTTTAAAATATTTACAATACAATGAACATGCATTACTTTAAAAGTAATGAAGGCTCATAGATCCCCAGATAGATGAAGGCAAATTATCAGAGAACATCTATGTAAGACGTTTTAGGAAGTAATTTGGGGGACACCTGGGTGGCTCAGTTGGTTAAGCATCCGACTCCTGACTCTTGATTTCAGCTCAGGTCATGATCACAGTCCTGAGATCCGGCCTCGTGATGGACTCTGCTCCCTCTCCGTCTGCCCCTCCCCTGCTCATTTGCACTCTCTCTCTCTCAAAAAAAAAGTAATTTGGCAAAGAGATGAGCTCTGTTCTCAGCAGAATGACACTGAGAAGAAAATGCTAAAGAGATTATGCAAATGACACTTTCAGACCAGAGTAATAATGACGAAATTCAGTAATCTAAGGAAAGATCATACTTCTTTGGAATGAGAAATGTGGTCTTCGGGTAAACTGTTACTTTCCAGAATTAACAACAAAAAAAGGTTATCGGATAGATTTAGTTTGGAAAAGCAACCAGGAACTGGTACAGAAATCAATCATCACTATGCTTAAAAGTCAACATAACACAGGGCTCAAGAGCATACTCAAAAGCCAGTTTCCCGGGTTTGAATCCTAGTGCTGCTGCTACATTCTAATTATAAGAATCTTAGGAAAGTTACTTTATCTAATGCTTTTATTTTCTAATTGGTAAAACAAGATAATAACCTATATTTCATAAGATTGTTTTAAGGATTAAATGGGTGTAAGTACTTTAATATAAAGCAGTTAGAGTAATGCCTGGCACATATTATGTGCTACATAAACACTGGTTACTATTAACATGAAAATAATCAACGTAAAACTAAATTTCAAAAGATAACCCATATCTCCATTTTCTGACATAACAAGAAACAGATTGAAAAGAGAGAGAGAGAGAGAGAGAGAGAGAGAGAGAGAGAGGAGGAAACCAAGACCACATTAAACAATACACAGGACAGAAGATGAAAGGCGTACAAAATGGTTCATTTAAAAAAGCTGATACTCTGTAATTAAAAAAACACTCTGAAAACATGGATAATTTTTCAGAATGATTGAACTCAGTAAACATCTGTAAACAAGAATAAATTTATTTAATTTCTTTTAAAGATTTAATGATATACAAAATGTATATAGTATAATATCTTTAATACACTTTTTCTTTCTTCCCCTCCCCCCCCATTAATATTAAACACTATTTAAACAGCTCATCTCTTCTTGCCTTGTCTGTATCTATGAGATACACTACTGAATACAAGTAAGATTTACACTGCTCCTTCCTAAATAAAAATTAAAATTAGTACCTAGGAAACAAAGAGAAAAAATCAAAGCGTAAAACTTTAGTCAGATGAAAGCTTTTCTTGTTGTTGAGTATTCAACAGTATCTGGGGCAGTTAAAGTACATTTTATTGGCATAAAGTTACATTGCAATCTCCCGACATCACATAATGATAATCCAACTCAATTTCTTAAATAAGTACCACAAACAATACTCATGTTCAGGTGTTCCTACACAATTTTAAATAGAAGCAAGAATTTACGTTTACATTCTGATTTGGTGTACTGTCAATAAGATCTTTGGAGAAGTGTGTAGCTTCCAGGTTGTCACTACAGTTACAGATAGGAAAAAAGCACTTAAACTTTTTTTACAAGGTAACTTCTCTTGAACAACGAGTTAAGTTTCTCCTCTGATATATTTAGGTTAGACCAGTCTACCATGGCTTTCTTCTACTTAACAATGACTTGAAAAAACAATGTTAAAAAAAAAATAACACTAATACTTTTGCACAATTTGGGTTCTATTTAACAAAAAAAAAATTGGCTCCATCTTTAAATATGGAGCCTAATCCTGATTCATAAAGTCCCTCTTTGAAAATAGTTTTCAGCTCAGGCTTCTTGTATCCCTATGGATCTAGAATAACAAATCATCTCCTTTTCCATGGCCAACAAGCATCTAGTTGGGGACTAGTGACATCATCACTCAACACACTAAAACATACTGAGGAAGACGTCTGCCATTTAACCAAAAGGCTGGGTGATTTCTTCATTTCACTAGCTGAATGGCAGGAAACCAGCTGCCAATAAAATCTACACTGACACTTAACTTTGGTTAATGGTATTGCACCACATGAGAGAGGGTGTCACCCTCATCAGAACAAAGTCAAATGAAATCTTCTGCTAAAGAGCCCTTTAAAAAGTTATAAATACTAATTTTCCTTTACCTTTAAAATTTAACAGCTGCCAGCTGTATCCTATAGGGAGCTCCTGACTGACTAGTTTAATCAGGTCAAAAGAATACCGACCTTTTAACAGTGCCATAATCAGCATATTCATTTGCACACATTTTTCTCTATTACCAAACAATTTCCTCCTGAAGGAAAAATGACAAGGTAACATTTTTGTGAGGTGTAGGCAAAAAAAAACCACAATGATTCAGTAATATTATAACATCAGACGAATAGAATTAGTTGATTCTGATTCTTTGGTGGAATTTCCAGGCTGAAGAGTCAAATCTGAAGGTTCATCCTGAGGAAATATAATTTTATCAGGTGTATAGTCATTCCTCTTCAGATCTATATTCACACCCCCAACAAAAAAAGAAGAAAAAGTCAGTATTTCTTAGAAATGAAAAGTTAAGAACATTTTCTAAATCAATTTTCCTCTAAATGTGCCACATCTATTTTCTAGGAGGTAGTTTTTAATTAAAAAGTCACAAAATATATACACATAAAAATGAAATCATTCATTCATTCAACATATAAGTAAGTATTCTGCTCTGAGCAAGAGTCAATAACTCATGTAAGAGTGGCAACACAGCAATAAGCAAGGCAGACAGGTATGGTTCCTGCTCTCATGGAACTTATATTCTTGTAGATGAAGAAAAATAAATAGAAAAATAACAGAATTATTATTAGTAACAAATGCTTTGAAGCAAACAGTCTGGTGAGAGCCAGACAAGAGATAGTATAAGCTGATTCTTTTATTAGACAAGGCTGGGCTGAAGAGGCACAGGAGGTAATATTTGAGTAAAGACCTCAATATTGAGAAATGACCTATCAAAGCTCTGAGCAGAGGGAAGTTTAACTGCAGACCGTAAAAAGGAAATGAACTTGGCATTTTTGAAGAATGGCAAGAAGACAGCATGGCTTGTACGTAGTGAATGAGGGGAAGACTAGTAGCAAATGGGGTCAAGCAACAGTTAAAGACCAAGGGTTATCAAAATATAGCCAGTGAGCCAAATCTCACTTGCTGCCTGTTTTTGTAAATGGTTTTACTGGAATACAGCTATGCTCATTTGTTTACAGATGTTCTGTGGCTATTTCCGCACTACCATCGTACAGCCAGGTAGCTGAGACATAGGCCATATGGTCCACAAAGCCTAAAATATTTACTACCTTGTCTTTTACAGCAAAGTTTGTTGACCCCTGATTTATGGGATGCAAGCTATGGTAAGGAGTACAGATTACAATGAAAATCTGGGGGCGACTGGGTGGCTCAGTCGGTTGAGCATCCGACTTTGGCTCAGGTCATGATCTCGCCGTCTGTGAGTTCGAGCCCTGCGTCGGGCTCTGTGCTGACAGCTCAGAGCCTGGAGCCTGCTTCAGATGCTGTGTCTCCCTCTCTCTCTGCCCCTCCCCTGCTCATGCTCTGTCTCTCTCTGTCAAAAATAAATAAACATTAAAAAAAAATTTTTAAAAAGAAAATCTGTTGGAAGGTATTAAGCAATATTAAGGAAGGAACATAATCAAATTTAAGTGTCTATTCTGACTGTCATGTGAAGTCTTGTTAGGGGCATTTGGCAAGAACACATGGAAGAAGTGGTGGCAACAAAGATTAAGAGAAATGGATAAATTCTAGGAAGATTTCAGAGCAGAGCAGACAGAGTTCAAAAGACTGGGAATGCAAGGTGAGAGAAAAAAACCAATTAACTTTTAGGTTTTGGTCTAAGCAACTGAGTAAACACTGGTTTACTCAGGGTAAAGCTGAGCTGGAAATGATGGGTGGGAAATGAGAGTCAAGAGTTGTGGAATGGATATACTACCTATAAAGATACTTTAGGGTAACCCAGTAGAGATGCAAGAAACTGAATATAGAAACAGGAGCTCAGGAAAGACAGTAAGTCTTCATTCAGTTAAACATGGTACTATCAGTATGCAGATTACACTTATAGCTATCGGATAGGATGAAATCATTTTGGGAATTATAGACAATAGTTGCAGAATTGGAAAACAATGCAGTAATACCAAGTTTAACTTAAAACTAACCACAGTCATGCACATATCCTTATGCTTTTATCTCCATATAAAATAGAGCTCAGAATATGAACTCTCAGCTGAGAATATGAACTGTTCATTTTGAGTGATAGCCTATATTCAACGATCCAAATACATATTTGCTATTGTATGAGTACATTTTGATAAATTTTAAATTTAAAAGACTGTGCCAGTGTGGCCTTAGGGAATGCAAATTAATTTGTAGTTGTATTGTACACCAAGAACAATGGAGAGAGGTATAACCATGGACAAATTATCTGACTTCTAAAATGTTCTGGAAAATGACAGATTTGGGTTGGAATGTTTTTTTTTTTTTAATTTTTAAATTTTTTTCTTTTAACGTTTTATTTATTTTTGAGACAGAGAGAGACAGAGCATGAACGGGGGAGGGTCAGAGAGAGGGAGACACAGAATCGGAAGTAGGCTCCAGGCTCTGAGCCATCAGCCCAGAGCCCAGACACGGGGCTCGAACTCACGGACCGCGAGATCGTGACCTGAGCTGAAGTCGGACGCTTAACCGACTGAGCCACCCAGGCGCCCCGGGTTGGAATGTTTTTAAGGTCTCTTCCAAGCTACGAAATCCTGACTACATTAGTAATTTAAAAATTAATTTAAAAAATAGATATACTACTTGAAACATTATTAGATCCAAAACCAAATAAACATTATATCTGGGCTACCTATTAATAAATTCACCACTGTTATGTTCTAGTTCTGGCTAAAATGGACTAAGGATATTCAACTCTATCTCTCCCACTGATTAGAAGTAAAAACCCTTCACATAAGCATAAAGTCACTATCTCAGGCTCCTGAAAAGTTAAGAGCAGACATATTGAGGAAGGGGATGAAAACCTGAAGAATGGCCTAGGCTAGATTGGTGGTGAGTTTCCTGGGTTTTTTTCCCCCCTCTCTTATTTTTCAAGTTTAGACTTACAGATAGCTGGCTTGATCTCAGAAATGGATAGTGAGCATGGAGAGAAAAAGCTCTAAGACTTTCTGACCAGAAGATCAGGAAGGGGGACTCTGTGGGATGGAGAATGTTGAGGGGAATGCCCTCTTTTTGCTCCTCTGGCCCTTACCTACAAGTCCCAGTCATGAAGAGGCACTTTTGAGGTGGTGGCACCTGGGCAAGCACCTACAATTCCAAGAGAAAACCTTTTTCTGGGACTACAAGAACTAAAAATAGGTATCTTTAAGAGCCAAAAAAAAATTTTTCCCTCTTTTTTCCTTACCATTTAGCATCAGAAATGGACTCAGTTGAAGGAAATGTGTGACAGCATAGGGAAGCCACAATCCTGACTTTCCAGGCAAAGTACCTTATCCATCCCCTGTACCCCCCACCCCTGTCCCGCTCTAACAAAAAAAAAAAAAAAAAAAAAAAAAAAGGCCTTGAAAATCACAAAATATGGAATCATGGAAAGGAGGAAAATGGAGAGAGGGATACCCTAAATTTGTGTATGAAATCCCAAGTTCACCTTTGAGTGGCAAATATGTGAAAAGACAGCATAGGATGGGCTTTGAGGACTAAATTATGTGCTGACCTCCACTCAGTTTCCAGACTTGACCATGTTTGACACAGTGAGGCTGACCTAAGTAATACTGCAAAAGCTTTGAAAACTAAACTGACATTGGAATCACAGCTATAAAAGGTAGACTAGGACTTGTAAATTGAGCTTAAATGAGCTGTCTACTAACACAAATAAACAAAAATCAACATTCTCTAGAGGATTTTTAGTAAGAATGAGAATCTCCTCGTCAAAATATCTAGGACACATTCTAAAATTACCAGATACAAAGAACTAGAAACATCTCAAAGAAAAAGACAAGTGATGCCAACCTTAAGATTATTCTGATGGAATGATACAAGACTTTAAACCAGCTATTACGACCATATTCCATGAAGTAGTGCAAACAAACTTGAGATGAATGAAAAAAACAAGTTTTCAGCAGAGAAATAATCAGTATAAAAGAACCAAAAGGAAGTTTATAGGACTGAAAAACATAACTGAAACAACAAATCCAGTGTGCGGGCTTAAAAGCAGAATGAAGAAATGAAGAGTAAGGGAAAAGTCTGTGAACTTGACAGAGCAATAGAAATTATTCAATCTAAACAACAGACAAAAAATAATTTTTAAGGAAATAACCAGAGACTCAAGTCCCTGAGAAACAATATAAACATGTCTAATATTCTTTTTTTTTAATGTTTATTTATTTCTGAGACAGAGAGAGACAGAGCATGAGTGGGGGAGGGGTAGAGAGAGAGGGAGACACAGAATCAGAAGAAGGCTCCAGGCTCTGAGCTGTCAGCACAGAGCCCGACGTGGGGCTCCAACTTACAAACCGTGAGATCATGACCTGAGCCAAAGCCAGTTGCTCAACCGACTGAGCCACCCAGGTGCCCAAAAATGTCTAATATTCTTATTATGTGAGCCTCAAAAAGAGATGAAAAGGGATTGATGCAGAACAAATATCTGAAGAACAGCTAAAAACTTCCTCAATTTGATAAAAATCATAAATTTACAAATTCAAGAAGCTAAGCAAACCTGAACCAAGATAAACTCAGAAAAACCTACAACTAGACATCTCATAATCAAACTGCTGAAAATCCAAATTTTGAAACAAGCTAGATTATAATGATACATCACATATAGGGGAAGAACAATTCAAATGACTGTGGAATTTTCATCAGAGATAACAGAGGCCAGAAAACAGCAAACATTTTCTATGCCCTGAAAGAAATATCAACCTAAAATTCTAGATCCAGTAAAAAATAGCCTTCGAGAATGAAGGCAAAATATACACATTCTTGATAAGAAGAACTAAGAGCAACCACTAAAAAAAATAAACATAAAGATAAAACAATACGAAAACAGAGTGGGGGGGGTGGAAAAAGAAGGCATTAATCAGAAAAACAGTACAACAGAAGATCTGTATCTAATCACATCAATAATTATGTAAAATGTAAAGGGTCTGAAACACTAGTTAAAAATGGAAATTGTTAAGTAAAAAAAAAACAAAACAAAAAACCACAAAAAAACAAATTAAACCTATGACCCAACTATATGCTGTCTGCAAGCAGCCCACTTCAAATATAATTAACATATATATAAGGGGCTCCTGGGTGGCTCAGTCGGTTGAGCGTCTGACTTTGGCTCAGGTCATGATCTCATGGTTCACCGGTTAAGAGTTCCATGTTGGGCTGTGTGCTGACAGCTCAGTCTGGAGCCAGATTTGGATTCTATATCTCCCTCTCTCTCTGCCCCTTCCCTGTTTGCATGCTCCTGCTAAAAAAAAGAAGAAAGAAAGAAAGAAAAAGAAAGAAGAAAGAGAGAGAGAGAGAGAGAGAGAGAGAGAGAGAGAGAGAGAGAGAGAGAGAGAGAGAGAGAGAAAGGAAGGAAGAAAAGAAAGAAAGAAAGAAAGAAAGAGAAAGGAAGAAATTTATTTATAGAAGTAAACTTTTTGTTAGAAAAGGCCTCAAATCAATAATCCAAGTATTTCCCCCCCCCAGGTTCATTTCTTATTATTATTTCTTTTTATTTTATTTTTTGTTAAAATTTACATCCAAATTAGTTAGCATATAGTGCAACAATGATTTCAGGAGTAGATTCCTTAGTGCCTCTTACCCATTTAGCCCATCCCCCCCTCCTACGACCCCTCCAGTAACCCTCAGTTTGTTCTCCATATTTATGAGTCTCTTCTGTTTTGTCCCCCTCCCTGTTTTTATATTATTTTTGTTTCCCTTCCCTTATGTTGATCTGTTTTGTCTCTTAAAGTCCTCATATGAGTGACATCATATGATTTTTGTCTAATTTCACTTAGCATAATACCCTCCAGTTCCATCCACGTAGTTGCAAATGGCAAGATTTCATTCTTTTTGATTGCTGAGTAATACTCCATTGTATGTATATATACCACATTTTCTTTATCCATTCATCCATCGATGGACATTTGGGGTCTTTCCATACTTTGGCTATTGTGGATAGTGCTCTATAAACATGGGGGTGCATGTGTCCCTTCGAAACAGCACACCTGTATCCCTTGGATAAATGCCTAGTAGTGCAATTGCTGGGTCTTAGGGTAGTTCTATTTTTAGTTTTTTGAGGAACCTCCATACTGTTTTCCAGAGTGGCTGCACCAGCTTGCATTCCCAAATAATCCAAGTTTTTACTTTAACAAAGAACAAATGACCCAAAGCAAGCAGAAAGACAGAATAAAGAGAATAAATCAATGAAATTGAAAACAGAAAGTAGAGTAAAACAATGTAAAGAAAAGCTGGTTCTCTCAAAGTATCAAAAGAACTAATAAACCTTAGCCAGAATGGCCAAGAAACAAAAAACAAATTATCTTAAGAAAGGACTCACGAGATCCCAGACATTGAACAAATTAGTATATAAATAACCCTATGCCCATAAATTTGACAACTTAAGTAAAACAAACCAATTCCTTGAAAGACACAAAACTCACTAAAACTCAATTTAAAAAATGGATGACCCTTCGGGGGTGCCTGGGTGGCTCAATCAGTTGAGCGTCCGACTTCGGCTCGGGTCATGATCTCGCAATTCGTGAGTTTGAGCCCCACATCGGGCTCTGTGCTGACAGCTCAGAGCCTGGAGCCTGCTTCAAATTCTCTGTCTCCCTCTCTCTCTGCCCCTCCCGTGGTCTCTGTCTCTCAAAAATGAATAAACATTAAATAAATAAATAATAAAAAAATGGATGACCCCAACAATCCTACATCAATTAACATATTAAACTGTTCCTTAAAAACCATCTGACAAAGAACTTCAGACTGAGAGAGTTTTACTTGACAATTCTATCAAACATTTAAAATGAGAAAAGTATCGATTCTATATAATTTGTTCCTCGAAAAAGAAGAGGTGTGAACATTTCTAACTTATTTTTAAGGTTAATATTATGGTGATACCAAAAGAAGAGAAAGATAGTACAAGGAAAAAAAAAATACAAACATAGACCAATATTCTTCATGAACACAGATGCAAAAAGCCTCAACAACATATGAATAAAATGAGTCCAACCATACATAAAAAAGGGTAATATATCATGACAAAATAGTCTGTCCTGAATGCATGACTGGTTCAACATTTCAAAAATCGAGGCAATACAATGTACTATTAACCTATTAAAGAAGAAAACACAAATGACCATATAAACACATGCAGACAAAATATCTGACAAAATTTAATACCCATTCAGGAGAAGCACTTTCAAGAAACAAGAAGTGAAGAAAATTTTCTCAACCTAATAAAGTACATCTAAAAAACTCTTACAAGCTAGCATCATGTTAATGGTGGAAGACCGAAGGCTTTCCCTTTAAGATCAGGAACAAAGCAGATTCTACTTTCACTATTCCTTTCACTATTCAACACTGTATGAGAATTCCTTGCCAGTGCAAAAAGTCAAGAAAAAAGAAATAAAAGGCATATAGGTTGAAAAGGAATATAACTGTCTCTACTATCTATACAGAAAATTCCAGTAAGTTTACAAAACAAAACAAAAACAATTCCTAGAATTACGTTAGTTTAGTTGTAGGATACAAGGTCAACAAAAAACAAAAACAAAAAAACCTCCAAACAATAACAACAAAACTCAAACCAAACAAAAAAATAAACAAAAATTTAAAAAAAAAACCCCAAACCAAAGAAAAAACCCAAGGTCAATAAAGAAAGAAAAAAAACAAACACAAAAATTAATGGTCTTTCTGTACATTAACAATCAACAATTAAAAACAGTGGCATTGGGGCATCTGGGTGGCTCAGTCCATTGGGTGTCCGACTTCGGCTCAGGTCTTGCTGTTTGTGAGTTCGAGCTCTGCGTCAGGCTCTGTGCTGACAGCTCAGAGCCTGGAGCCTGCTTCTGATTCTGTCTTCCTCATAAATAAACATTAAAAAAAAAAAGTAGCATTTACATGCTTACTATGTGCCTGGCACTGTTCTAGGTACTTCACAAATACTAATTCATTTAATTCTAAAAAACAAAACAAAACAAAAAACCTATCTCTATAATGTAGGTATTTTCTGGACCCATGCAACCTGGCTCCTAACTCCAACCTCTTAACTACTGAGTTATCTATCAGTCATAATGACAGGGACATTAAAAAACACAGCTCAAGGGTTAAGTCTCAGGCAGAGACTTTTTTTAAAAAATTTTTAATGTTTATTTTTCAGAGAGAGAGAGAGAGAGAGAGCGCATGAGCAGTGGAAGGGCAGAGAAAGAGAGGGAGACACAGAATCAGAAGCAGGCTCTAGGCTCCAAGCTGTCAGCACAGAGCCCAACGCAGGGCTCGAATTCACAAATTGCGAGATTGTGACCTGAGCCGAAGTTGGACGCTTAACAGCTCAACCGAATGAGCCACCCAGGCACCCCTCAGGAAGCTGTAATTTTTAAAAAGTTTCACAGGGAGGCTGATACACACCAAAGAATGAGAACCACTGGTTTGTGCTATAGCTTAGATTCAATAACTTGTAATTTTTCAAATGTATAAATGAAATTACAATCCTGAGAGAATATATCTGAAGTTCTTGTTCCTGCTTCATGGGAATACTCCTCCAAGTCTTTGCCAGGCTAACTTTAAAGTCTATTTAACCTTCAGTTTTAGGCAATCTGTCAGTTCCTCAGGTAGCACTCCCTGACCTCTTACCTGCTTACCTGTTCTATTTCTTCTGTTTGGCATTAACGACAGTCCTACCTGTTAATCCTGTCAGTATCTAAGATTTGACTAAATTCCATTGAGGTCAGGGATCATGCTTGTCTGGTTCACAATTGTACTGTTAACATCTAGCACAATTCTTGGCAGCGAGCAGACACATAATAAATGTATTAAATTAATGAACTTTGTATTTTTAAAAGCAATTAAAGAAAACATAGATCCATTTATTAAATAATGTGTATTTATGCCCTCAGCTTTATGAAGAATTGTAGTAACCAAATGTGCTAACAATTTATACATTATACTAAGAAAATGTTTACCTGGAAGTTTAAGCTTTCTACAACAAGAATTACAGTGATGTTTTGCTCTAAAGTTTTTTATTGCATCTTCACCTAGATTTGCTGGGCCAAAAACCATATCACAGGATCTGTGGAATTGGTAGTTAAAAAAAGAAAAAAGAAAAAAAAAAAAAAAGACAGTTTATGCAAATAGAAATGTAGAATTTGAAATTATAAAAATATCTTCATGAAATTATTAAAACTTATTACCTCTTTTCTTCTGCTTTTATCACAGATGGATCAGTCAAATTTTCACCCACACCTTTATATGTATATATAAAAAAAGATAATTTATATCATATAATTGATACAAACATTGACATTTGCATAATAAAAAGTTATGAGAGATTTTATAGCATCAATTATTATGCAATGTTAAATTATTCAAGAGTATAGGTTTTCTCTCTTGGTATTTCGTAACTTGTGACCTTAACACTGCACCTAGGACAAACACAGCTCCCGCACCAGGAATAAAAGTTAATTGTCAGAGTTGGGAGATAGGCAGGTGGACTCCTGATGGCACTTCCTTTTGATGCAACAGGGACAAAGCTGGAAAACAAACAGTTTATGTAAACAGTTTACATGATCTCCCCCTTTTTCACCTTATTAGCAAAGAACATTTTGGAACACGAAGGCATAATTTATAGGCCATTTTTAAAGTGTTTCCCATTTTTAAAAATCATATACTACCACATTTATCTTCTTGCAAAATATTCAGGTTACATAAAGAATAAGATTGTGAACATCTTCCTTTACTTCCATTCCTCCCCAGAGGTACTAAAAGTGTAATTAAATATTTTCAGTCTTTCTTATCTATTTACTCATATAAAAGAATACCTAATTGACCTACTACTCATCAGATTGGTAAAGATTAAGAATATTTAGTACTGGAGAGTCCGCAGAGAAATGGGAACTCATATACAGTGCTAAGTATGTGTTCCTATAACCTTTTGGAAAAATAACCCAGTGGCTGTTAAAATTGCATTCATGTCTTCTTACTAAGCCAATTCAGAAATCTACTTAATGGAAATGAAAGTAGCAGTACATGAGTATATTTGTTGCAGCACTGTTTACAGTAGCAAAAAAAAAAAGAAAAAAAGGGGGGGTAAATCATGCCACCCCTCCATACTATAGGTTATCATGCATGCATCTATTAAAAGCAGTAACTCAGATTTATCAGTAATGACCCAAAAGATGTCCATGATATATTGTTAGGTAGACAAAAACAAATCTCACACACACACTCTCACACACATTCACACACACACACACACACGAGGCATCATCCCAGTTGGAGGAAAATCACAACACAAAACAAAAGATTAAAAATAAGGAAAAAAAACCCCCTCTATTTGTGTACAGTATTTGTCTTCACCAAAGTTAGAGAAATAATAAAATGGGAAAACTTTTTAATATATTTTCATATTGTTTGTTTGTGGTAATCGTGTAAAATATTTTTTTAATGTTTATTTTTGAAAGAGAGAATGCGAGTGAGCAGAGGATGGGTAGAGAGAGAAGGAGAAAGAATCCCAAGCAGGCTCTACACTATCCATGCAGAGCCCGTGGGGCTCAAACTCATGAACCATGAAATCATGACTTGAGCCAAAATAAGAGTCAGATGCTCAACCAACTGAGCCACCCAGGCGCCCCTTGTGTAAAACAGCTCTATGAAAAATGGCTCCAGGAACACATTAATGTAATAATGTAATGTAAAGAACATTAAAACTACTTTGTTTACTGAAAATAAGTCCCATCTTTTATTTTCATTTATTTAAAGTTTATTTTTGAGAAAGAGGGAGAGAGAGAGAGAGAGAGTCAGGTGCTAGCAGAGGAGGGACAGAGAGAGAGGGAGACTGAATCAGAAGCAGGCTCCAGGCTCTGAGCTGTCAGCACAGAGCCCGACGCGGGGCTCAAACTCAAAGACTGCGAGATCATGACCTGAGCCCAAGTTGGAGGTTTAACCAACTAAGCTACCTAGGCGCCCTTATTTTCATTTATTTATTTTTTTTAAATAAGCTCTATGTTCAACATGGGGCTTGAACTCACGACCGTGAGATCAAGAGTTGCATGCCCTAGTGACTGAGCCAGCCAGGCACCCCAACTCCCATCTTTTAAATTAGGAATTCAGATAAAATCTGTTTGGCTTTACCTCCTATGCATGTTTGAAGATAATTAAATGACACTATTTAAGAATATACTTAAAGATCTTTTTTACTTAATTGGATTGACCTAATAATACAGATCAGTTTTCACTTTATATACTATTAAATCATTTATGTAAAATGATGAACTACTGAAAAAAGGGTAGCTATTTTTACAGATTTTCTTTCTTCAGCTTGATTCCATGCCATTTGCTTTTCAGCAAAATCCTTTATATCTGTGACTATATGTAACAAAAGAAGTCATCAAGTGATAAACATTCTAAATAACTCTTCTTATGTATAGATTTTGAAATCTGCTCTATGTTGACATTTGAAATTAAGGCTGCTCTTTCGGGAAAAAAATCATGGAAGTTATAATAAGAAAGTACAACTCAGAGCGGGCAACCTGCTCAGTTTTATTTTCCTCTGACCCTGCAGACAGACAATACTCTAAGCAAATGTGCCCTCTCCAAGCCACAATTTCCATTTTTTTCTTTTCCACATATGACAGATTCTGTCTACAAAAATGGTTATGATCAGTTTTTCCTTCCTTGTATAGATGCTACTCCACCCAAGTGCTGGAATCCATTCCCCACTTCTTGAACTGGGCTATCTTTATTATCTGCCTTGATCAGTAAAATGTGGAGGAAGAGATGTGGGCCAGTTCTGGAACTAATCTTAAGAGTTTCTGCTTTTTCTCTGGAGGAAGCTAGCTGCTATGTAAAAATCTAACTACCTGAAACTACCATGTTATGACAAAGGTCACAGATAACTAGCCACATGGAGAGATCACTTGGTGGAGAAATGAGGGATTCAGATGTCAGTGAACAGAAACCTCAGACATTTGACTCTAGTCATGTTGTTCATGCTTATTCTCCAGCCATTTGAACCTTCTGAGGAGACAGCAGAGATAAGCCATCCCCACCATGTCCCATCCAAATTCCTGAACCAAAGAACTGGAAACAAATAAAATGATAGTTTTAATCCCTAAATATTTAGGTAGTTTAGTTCACAATAATAGATAACATAAACACCAAGAACAGGAACACATGCTACTGTTTTAAATAAACAGTATAGTTTTAAAAGACTAAAACTACATATACATCTAAGAGTAGAATAGTGGATTGCATGTGTTTCTGCTCATCAAAAAAATATATATATTATGTAAGTAATAATCAAGGAAGCAAGATCCCACTATTCAGGGCCCTGATGGCTATATGCTAAGGCTGTTATTGACTTGCTTTTTTAACAGCTTTTACTAACCTGAGGTTTTACCTATCTATAAGTTAGAAGATGACCGTATATCATTCATAACACATGAACAGGTGAGAACCTACTGTACAATTTTACTTTAGCAATACTTTAATAAATTTACCTTGTAAATCAAGTACCAATAGCTCCCCTCTTGTATATTCATATGTCCAGTGGCTAAAGGCCAGCATGATTTCTTCCAGTGTATTAGTTGGTATAATCTCATCACCATTATTATTGTTGTATTTTCTAAATTCTCCAGTCATACATTCTTCCACAGCAAACCACTGTCCTGCTGAATGGCAATACAGCAGGAAAACTTCAAGGAACCTTATGAAAAACAGTTATAGATATTACTAGCAGTTTTGTTAATAAAATTCTAATTGAGCTTTTAAATGGGTAAATAATTAAATATTCAGCATTAATAACGAAGGTCAAAAGACAATGGTATCCAGATAAAACTGCAAGATCTCAGAAAAATTTCAAGATTTACCTTGGAGAATATGGTATGGATTTGGGTTTCATTTGGTTGAAGGCAAATGTGAGCTTTTGTGCTGCTCTCTGTTGCTGAATTTCCTACAGAACAACAACAAAAAAATACACCAAAAAAATCCCCTTGCTGAACACTGAAACTAAGAGGTTTTTTGGTTTAACATACTTTAGAAGACAAAACATGAACTCCAAATAATGTTCTACTGTTACGCATTCACTAGCACTTACTCTGAGACAGAGATGCAGAACTGTATCTTCCTTATAAATACTTGACCATGTGTTGACCACCTCAGGAAGAAAAGATTTGATAATATAAAGATGACCTGATTTGAGGATATCATGTTCTGACCAGGTACACTGTACTTTGACAGCTCTCCGTAAACCTCCTCCCATCTCCTCTTTACTTAAAAACTCTATTTTGGCACAGAGGCCAAGCTGTGACCAAGACGACATGCTGTTATTCAGTATACTGGGTGAACTCTCTTCCAAGCGATACACTGTGACAGGCTCACCTGCAAGATGAACGGACACAATTTAGGGTCAAATTATGACCCTTTAAAATGACAAAGTAGAATAAAAATTGGCAGGTATCTTGTTAAGATTAAGTAAGAAACAGAAAATGAACTGGACCAAGTTGTAATTTTATAAAGGAAGTTTAAGGGCAACAAATGCTCAGAAATCAAGAATCTACTAATATTTCTAAATTTATGTATATTAGTAATAATAAGCATTTTTGAAATTATGATCATTTTCAAGAAAAACTTTAAGAAAGCAACTGTTCCACAAAATTTGTGATGTCAACTTATCTATGCTTTCTATACTAAACAATGGGTTAAGATCCTTTCTTAATTAGAATACACTATTACTTCTGGATATGCCGAAAATACAGAAATCTAATATTTCTGATCACTCCTTCTTCTATTTAAACTATACCTGACTCTTGCTAATTAAAATTTATATGAAATTGACACTTCTCAACGTGACCCTTCCTTCTATTACCACCCATGTTCTACATCACAGCTAAAAATCACACTATTAATAAAAGGTTTATTTTCTCCTTCATTTCTTTACTATTTGGATTTACCTCTTGGAGGCACAGGTGTAAATGGAATGCTCTGGGATAATCTCATCAAATTATTTCTTTCCACAGCTGCACAAAAATGAGAGAAAAATAATGAAATCCTTTCTAAAAGCTCAAAATAGTTAGATTTTGTTTTTAATAATACTGACCTGAGTAATAGTAATTTGTATCCATAACTGGTTTAAATGGAGAAGCGAGACCTAAAATGGCAAATAAACAAATGAAACCCTTTTAAAAGTACTAATGTGGTATAAAAATTTTTGCTCATTCTCATATAATCATCCTAAGTTCCCTTCATATAAGCTCTCTTCACTGAACAGAAAAAACAAATAGTAAAATACACTCATCATGTGCTTGCTCTATTATCCTTTTTCATTGTGCCAGATTAGTCCTAACTGTGCACTCAGATACCTGGAAGGGAAAAAGCACGTGACATTTCACACTCTCCTGTCATAAGCTGCGCTTTTCCCACACCCTACACCCCCACTCAAAAAGGAAAAGATCTTTTAGTTTAGGAGCTGGAGCTTGTAACCAAGTAACCATTTTAGTGGGCTGACCATAAGAAGATGAACTTCTGGAATGTGAAACATACCCAAAAGCCCTTCCTCCATATTTAAATGTATTTGAGGATTTGACTTTTTAACTGTAATGAGAAGACTGGAGAATCAATTGAATTTGCCATGTGTTAAGTTTACAGAATATTAATGAAAAAGACCTTACTGTCTTGAGAAGAAAATCAGTCAATAGTTTTAATACTATGTAGGAAGTATAAAATATACACATTATATATATATTATAGGACTATATATACACATGTATATATGATGTATATATGTATGTATATATGTATATATGATGTATATATACATCATAGGACTATAGAGGAGGGGTACTAAATGCCTTCTGCTTGCAGAAAGGTTGAAGGATGTCTCAGAGAAAGAGAAGGGGAAAAAGAATAGCCTGGAAGACAGTGGTGTGGTCAGGGCAACATTTTCAGACACGGAACTGTTAAAGCACATGCTACACTTGAGAAACTGCAAGTTTTTTAGTATGAACAGAAACAGCAGTTTTCAAAACTAATTTTATACACATAAATATATATCACGTATAATAGATATAAATAAATTTATAATAAACATATATCAGAATCACCTGTGGGGCTTTTTCACTGTGCACCTACCCAGATTTCACTTCAAAAAATTCTGTAGGTGTGTGTCAGCGTAAAGTGATTCTCCGTAAGTACTTGGACATGTAACCAGGACTGCAAACTAACGAGCAAGAGTACAGGCACGCCTGTAGGAGGTAAAGCTACAGAATCAGGGAATACCAAATAGTTAGGAGCCAAATATGCCATGCTAAGAAAGGACACGATTTTACCCAATGACAGTGAGGAAAATGTAAAGCAGAGGAGGATCAGTTTGGTGGAAGAATAGAAGACAGACTAGAAGGGAGATTAAGTGGCACAACTCTAAAAACCTATGGGACAGTAACAACTAAATGTGAACACATACATACCCTACCACCTACAAATTCCAGTCCTAAGTACATGCCCAATAAAAAACAAATACATATGTTTACCAAACAACATGAACAAGACTACTCATAATGGCACTCATGGTTCATAATAATCATACAATGGAAGCTACTGAAATGCCTATCAAATAACAGAATGGATACATTCAATAGATTCATATAAGGAAATACTATATAGTAATGAGAATGTGCAAACTACCACTATACACAAAAATATTGATGAATCTTATAAACATATGTTAGGAGGAAAAAGCCAGACACAAAGTACATACTTTATGATTCCATTTATATATTCCATAAACAGAGACAAAACTATACATGTGTTATTCAGGGGCAGAGGTTAAAACACAAGGACACGAGGAGCTGGGATACTGGCAATATTCTGTTTTGTGACCTGGGTGCTGATTACAGGGGCATAGTTGCTTAGGGAGAATTCACTGAGAGGCTTATCTCTACCTTTTTTGTATGCATGTTATATATACTTCCAATAAAAGGTTTAAAAAATGATGAAGTGTGAACTGAAAACAGCAGAATAATGTATAGTGGAAGATGGAGTCTTAATATTTAAGAAGTAAATACAACAGGACTTTGTGAGTGCAAGGTCAAGGGGGTCAAGAATAACTCCTCAGATTTTATCTAGTAGACTGAAAGAGTATCATTCACTAAAACAGGGTATACAAGGGAAAGAGCAGACTAGGTCACAGGGACGAAGGGGGGTAGGATGACAGTAAAGATGTATCATTCACATGGTGAGTTCATGTATATGTGAAACTACTATATTGAAGAGAAACTAGGTGAACAAAGAACTTTTTACCACCTTGGCTCTTTCAAACACGAAGTCTGAAGTTTCTTAGCTAGAATAATGTGGTATTTGCTATAACATAACATCATATATAATCCTCATTTTTTTGCATTAAATCTACCATATGGACTCACCATTTAACGTTCCTTCTTCAGATGGCCTAAAGAAAACACAAAAAATACAAGTTGTGACACAATCTTTGTTTTGGCTACCATACACTTTGTAAAATTATGATTATTTAATATAACGTGATTAAAGTAATTCTAGATCCAGATTCACTTTTGTTTGAATATATGCCATTTCCCTTAAAGCCAATGCCAAATTCATATATGGATATATGTTTAATCTGTACTAAAAATCTCTTTCCAGCTCTTACCTTCTACCTAATATAAATATTTTATTATAGGAAGTATTTTGACCCTAGCATCATCCCTTTGCTGTTGATAAACTACTCTTTTCTCAGCACCCAAAAAGTGCTGACCAACTCCACCTTTCTGGGTACTTCTATGGCTCAACATTCTGTAAGACAAGGTTCTCTTGTTAGCTGAGTTAACATCAACTTCAGGTACCTATTCTGTATTTACATCCTATGGTTTTGGTTATAAAACACAGTATACTCTGAAGAGATCTGATTACAGCTTGATCTTCCAAGTGCCATACAAGGCCCAGAGCACCCAAAGAACTTGAACACTGCATACCCATGTGGCACCTGGTTTATTTTCTTCTCTATATATTCACATATATTTCTGATGCACAGAAAGCAATAGGGGAAACACTGTGGTTCCTTCTCAAATAGTCCATATCAGAAAGTAACTCTCCCATGCTGTGCTGACTGCTTAGAGCTCAGAGCCTGGAGCCTGTTTCCGATTCTCTTCCTGTGTCTCCCTCTCTTCTGCAACACCCATCCCCGGCCCCCCACTCACTTTCTGTCTTTCTTTCCTTCAAAAATAAACAAACATAAAAAAAAAGATGACTTTTTCTTTTGTAAACGTCCTCTGGAATCCTAAAATATAGTAATCATAGCATTGCCATAATGATAGTATAACTATATAAAATTGTAATTTTATTTATTTATTTATTTTTAATATATGAAATTTATTGTCAAATTGGTTTCCATACAACACCCAGTGCTCATCCCAAAAGGTGCCCTCCTCAATACCCATTAAAATTGTAATTTTAAATGTATATATTAACTCATAATAAATGAGTTCCCCCAATCTCTTCTATGTAAAGACAAGAGATGTTAAAATAAATAATCATCACTCACAGATAAAAGAGTGTTTTAAAAGATGGTACAAAGAACAGAAAAAAACCCCAATAACTATAATACTTTTCAGGTTAACGATGAGAAAAGGCTTACTTACATTTCTCTGTTTGATGGTCTATCTTGTAACCAATCCTTTAGTCAAAAACAAACACAAACAAAAATTAAAGAAAAAAATCTCTCTAGAAGAAGCATAACTATTTGTTTAACCCTGTTTTGTTTCCTATAGTCTGAAAAATTAATGTGAAGTCCTTATTTTATACAACTAAAAAAATAATAAATGGATATAATTACCATAAGACCATTCCACAAGGTAGAATAAAGAATTTCATGAGTGCTATTTCCTACAACATAATTACACTCTGGCTAGTTTCTTTACTTCTGATGACAACTTTATATTCTTATACATTTGTTTCTATGACTCTAAATAGTATGTGCTCATTGAAAAAGAAAAACACAACGAAGTAGAAAGAGTAAAATTAAAATCATGCATACTGTAAACAAATCACTAAAAACATATAAGCATATCTCATTGAAGTCTTTTTCTGTATACGTGCATATTGTTTTTATTCTGTATTTTTGCCATTTAATTATAACTCTATAATTATATTCTCATCCAGTTTAGTAATTCTCTGTTTGGCTGTGCCTAATCTATGTTATTATAACCCCCACTGAGTTACTTTTTATTCTAGATTTTTATCTAATTTTTCAGGACTTTCTGAGTAGTATCTTTTCTTTTTTTCATATTTGTAATACCTTCTCTTTTATGGTTTTAGTCACCTTAATCATATTATTTTATAACTTGTAACCAGTAATTCTAGTATCTCAAGTTGGTAGAGGTTTATTAATACTGTTTGTGTAACTTGAATCCCAGAAGTTCTGTAATTTCGCATTGTCAGGTCATCTTCAATGGAACTTACTTTGTGGCAAAATTGTGCAGGGTGTGTCCTTCCAAAAAGGAGGAATTGTTACTGTGAAACTGTGTTCACTAACCCCCTTTCCTCACTGAAATAATTTTTTTAATAACATGACTTTCCATAATATAATCTATCTCCTTATAGCAGAATGTAAATAAAATGTTCTTGATGATCCAGGCTAATTATGAATACTGATTTCTATACTTGACTATAAAGGACCAATTTTTCTACTTTCTCCCAAGTTATTTATCTTGATGCCAGAGTATGCTTTTAAAGAGTATTTGCGGGGAACCTGGGTGGCTCAGTCGGTTAAGTGTCCGACTTCGACTCAGGTCATGATCTCACAGTTTGTGAGTTCGAGCCTCGCATCAGGCTCTGTGCTGACAGCTGGGAGCCTGAAGCCTTCTTCGGATTCTGTATTTTCCTCTCTCTCTGGCTCTCCCCAACTCATGCTCTATCTCTCTCTCAATAATAAATAAACTTTAAAAAAAAATTTAAAGAGTATTTGTAAAATCAAATACTACCTCAATTGGCTGGGAATGACTACATACAACCAGTTTCAATACAAACAGAGATTCCTACCTTTCTTTTGAATAAATTTTTCTGTAAAATTTCCTAACTATTATGCAGATAGTAATCTCTCTGACATTGGCCACAGCAACACTTTTTTTAGATGCATCTTCTGAGACAAGGGAAATAAAAGCAAAAATAAACTATTGGGACTACATCAGAAAGTGTCTGCACAGTGAAGGAAACAATCAACAAAACTAAAAGGCAACCTACAGAATAGAAGAATATGTTTGCAAAAAACATATCTGATAAAGGGTTAGCATCCAAAATATATAAAGAACTTATACAACTCAATACCCAAACAACAAATAATCCAATTAAAAGATGGGCAAAAGACATAAACAGATTTCTCCAAAGAAGACATCCAGATGGCAAACAGACACATGAAAAGAGGCTCAACATCACTCATCAGGGAAATACAAATCAAACCTACAATGACACAGCACCTCACATCTATAAGAATGGTCAAAATCAAAAACAGAAGAAACAACCAGTGCTGGTGAAGATGTAGAGAAAAAAGAACACTCTTCCACCACTGGTGGGAATGAAAACTGGTAGAGCCACTGTGGAAAACAGTTTGGAGGTTCCTCAAAAAGTTAAAAACAGAACTACCCTATGATGCAGTAATTGCACTACTGGGTATCTACCCAAAAATACAAAAACACTAACTCAAAGGAATACATGCACTCCTGTGTTTATTGCAGCATTATTTATAACAGCCAAACAATGGAAGGAGCTCAAGTGTCTAGTGATAGATGAATGCATGAAGAAGATGAGGTATAAATATAAATACACCACGGAATATTATTTAGCAATAAAAAAGAACAAAACTGCCACTCTGGAAAACAGTATGGAGGTTCCCCAAAAAATTAAAAATAGAACTACCCTACAACCCAGCAATTGCACTATTAGGTATTTATCCAAGGGATACAGGTGTGCTGTTTTAAAGGGGCACGTGCATCCCAATGTTTATAGCAGCACTATCAACAATAGCCAAAGTATGGAAAGAGCCCAAATGTCCATCAATGGAGGAATGGATAAAGAAGATGTTATATATATATACATATACATACACACATACAATGGAGTACTCAGCAATCAAAAAGAATGAAATCCTGCC
This sequence comes from Panthera leo, assembly GCF_018350215.1. Classification (NCBI taxonomy): domain Eukaryota; kingdom Metazoa; phylum Chordata; class Mammalia; order Carnivora; family Felidae; genus Panthera; species Panthera leo. The sequence goes on along the minus strand of NC_056684.1, from coordinate 53,344,774 downwards.
ATTTGCAACTACGTGGATGGAACTGGAGGGTATTATGCTAAGTGAAATTAGTCAGAGAAAGACACATATCTTATGACTTCATGCATATGAGAAATTTAAGACACAGAACAGATGAACACAAGGAAAGGGAAGCAAAAATAATATAAAAACAAGGAGGGGAAGAAAACATAAGAGACTCTTAAATATGGAGAACAGAGGGTTACTGGTGGGGTTGTGGGGTGGGGATGCGCTAAATGGGTAAGGGGCATTAAAGAATCCACTCCTGAAATCATTGTTGCACTATATGCTAACTAACTTGGATGTAAAATAAAAAAATAAAATAAAATAAAAAAAGAATAAAACCTTGCCATTTGCAACTACATGGATGGAACTAGAGTGTAGTATGCTAAGTGAAATAAGTCAGTCAGAGAAAGACAAATACCATTATGATTTGTTTCACTCATATGCGGAACAAAACAAATGAGCAAAGGAAAAACAAAACAAAACAAAACAAAGAGAGAGAGAGAGAGACAAACCAAGAAACAGATTCAACTATAGAGAACAAACTGATGGTTACCAGATGGAAGGTAGTGGGAGGATAGGGTAACTAGGGGGTGGGGATTAAAGACTACATTTATCATGATGAAAAACATAACATGATAAAAACAAAAAAACATAGACACACATATACATACATACAAACAAATTCTTAACTATTCACACTACAGGAAGAAACTCTTTTCAAAGAATAAATTGCTAATATTCTAAGAATAAATGCACTAATGTCAGTTTTCTAAGGTAAAAATTTTTGAAAGCTAAATAGAACCTCAAATAAAATATCACCATCTTTTTTTAGTTCTTCTTTAATAAATATATATTTTAAAATACACATTTGTTAACTGAAATGTACAAACCGGTAGTAAAGCTGCTTTGGAATCTACTTCATGAGTTTCTTCTGTGGATGGCCTTCTATTGCTAGTTTCCACTTAAAGAAAATTAAAAAAAAAATTAGTTATACAACTAAAATGTTTTGATACCAACCAACCAAACACGAAGTGTTTCAACACACAGTGTAACTTTCATAAACTAACTTATCCTCTCCCCAACACTGCTGAACATTAATAGTTAACATGAGGCCCACAGGCCTCTTGGCAGGACACCAAAATTATTCAATTTATTTTTGTAAAAAAGCAGTAAGAAATAAGAGTCTGAAGGAAAAAGTCTTAGTCTTCCTATTTCCAAATTTCTTGTGTATTCATTCTATCATGGATATTTTTTGTGTATGTGTGTACAATCACCATTTTTTTTAACCATAAAAAGTAGAATAATATATATTTTAGGGTTTTTGTTGTTGGTTTAACTTTAAGCTTGGAGATCTTTCCAATCACAGAAAATTTCTCTATTCTATTTTGATGCTACACTGAACTTCATACTATGGCTGTACAGTAATTGTAGAGAATAACAACCAAACTCCTACTAACGGACATTTGGTATGATTTCAATCTCTTGCCATTCTAACATTGCAATTAATCATCTTATACATATTAATAGTCTTATACATACACTGTTTTACAATAATGGAAAAAATAGTTCATCTTTTCTGCCACGACTTAAAATGGCATCTGTCATATTTTGTTATTTTATCCTAAATAAATTTTAGAATTAAGCCTATTTTTAAAAAGTCAGGATGTTAAATTATTTTTTTAATTTTTTTTTAACGTTTATTCATTTTTGAGAGAGGGAGACAGAGTGCTATCAGGGGTGGAGCAGAGAGAGAGGGAGACACAACCTGAAGCAGGCTCCAGGTTCCAAGCTGTCAGCACAGAGCTTGACACAGGACTCGAACTCATGAACCATGAGATCATGATCTGAGCCGAAGCCGGATGCTTAACTGACTGAACCACCCAGGTGCCCCAAGGATGTTAAATGTTAAAGTAACTTATAATTCACAACTTTATGCACAGTAAAGAAAAACCTCAGAATGAATGAATGGTGATGGGAAATCTTAGAATGAAATTTGCATTCTAAGTGTAGAGGCCAAAAAAAACCAGACTGAAGTACATTAGAAGAGTCTGGGCAAAACTTTTTCTAGATGATGAAACTGATAGCATTACGTATCTGAGTATCTTGAGGAAATGTAGCCCAACAGCAGAGAATCTACTGTTGATCTAGCCAAAATTATAACTATATGGTGGGAAAGAATAAATGTGTGTGCATGGGCATGCGTGTGTTTGTGTCTTCTGGGAACAGGAGGAAGAGGAAAAGTTTGATCCTTGTCTTCTTTAGTGGGAGGTCAATAATTATTGTTTAAAACTGAAATACGAGGATGCAAAATTAGAAGCGTGTTAACTTCAGAAATAACATCCATGTTACTGAAAATAATTCTTTTTCTTCTGTCCTAACCATTCTACCATATCTTTTTATTTTATTTTTCAGTGAGAATACTAAACAGGGACGCCTGGGTGGCTCAGATATCTGACTTTGGCCCAGGTCATGATCTCATGGTTGGTGAGTTTGAGCCCGCGTCGGGCTTTGCGGATAGCTCAGAGCCTGGAGCCTGCTTCGAATTCTGTGTCTCCCTCTCTCTCTGACCCTCCCCTGGCTCATGCTCTCTCTCAAAAAAATAAAATAAATAAATAAATTTTTAAAAAGAGGATATTAAATAGGAATGAAAACAGCCAGAATCCTTGCCTTGGTTCCCCATCTGGCTTTCAACATATCATTATGAAAGAGAATATCTGTGATAATTTTCTGTAGATAACCCTTTATTCAGATTAAGGAGACTCTATTCTAACTTTAGGAAGAGTTTTAATTATGAATGGATACTGAATTTCATCAAATGCCTTTTCTGCAGCTACTGAGATGAACAAATGATTCTTCTCCTCTGTTACTATCATGCATCAATTTTATATATATATATATATATATATATATATATATATATATATATATTCCCCTCCACCCCCAGGTAAGCTCTACACCCAACCCGGGCTTGAACTCACAACCCTGAGATCAAGAGTCACATGCTCTACTGACTGAGCCAGCCAGGTGCCCCTCATCAATTATATTTCTGATGTTAATGTTAAACCAACTTGCACTCCTGGAATATATCCAACGTGATACTGCTGTATACAAAAAGAGAATGAAAGGGGAGATGATGGTGAGGGGGACATGGTAGTGATGTTTTTCTTAAGGAATCTTATAAAGGCTACATGTACATTAATGAAACGTTGACTAATAAATTTATATGCACATATAACCAACTCATAAAAAAGTATGTTATGGAAACATCCCCAGTCCATTTAATTCTCAAGTTAAAAATTGAAGGTGCAGAGCAAAATGTATGGTATGTTACTTTCTGTGTAAAAAATAAAAGGAAAGACTACCGTCACATACTATGTGTGTGAAACTCTACAGGGTAAATAAAAATAACAGTGGTTACATACAGGGCTGGAATGAGAGGGAGACTTATTTTCAAAGTGCTTGTATGTGTATGTATTTCAATTTTGAACCAAATAAATGTATTAACTACTAGAAAAAAAATTTTTTTAAGTTTATTTATTTATTTTTTGAGATACAGTTGAGTGGGGGAGGGGCAGAGAGATTGGGAGAGAGGAATCCCAAGCAGGCTCCACACCACCAGCATGGAACCTGATGCGGGGCTCAAACTCATGAACCTAGAGATCATGACCTGAGCTGAACCAAGAGTCAGACATTTAACCAACTGAGCCACCCAAGCACCCCTGTATTAGCTATTTTAAAAGTTAAATTAAAAAAATATGTTGACTAAATGATAATACTGATTAAAATAGATTTATAAAAAGCAAGTCTTTATATTTCATCTTTAGGACTAAACAATTTGTAAAAAATATCAGAATACTAGAATTGTGTGTTTTATTCAAGGTTGCAGCAACAATGACGGACCAGAATCGTCATTCTCTGACTCCCAAAACATTCACTGCTTAGGTGTGTGACATACGTAATAATACATTTAAAGCTTAAGTGAATATGTTTGGTAACATAATTCACATAGTCAGAGAACTTACCTTGTTCTGAAGGAAGAGGAATAGAAGTTTTGTGACACTCAGTAAATCCAGCATGAGAACTCACGTGTTTCAAAGTGTTTTCAGAAGGAATATCATTCTGCATATTACACATATACATAATTTAAAAATAATCAAACTGAATTTCAAATAAATGTTCTAAGTAGTATAAGAGACTCTGTTTCTATTTAGCTCAATATATTTTAATCTACCTAGTCACCAAAGGGTATATTACAGGTTACAGTTAATTTTCTTCAATGACCTTCTCAAAAAACTGCATCAAAATATCCTACTTGCTTATTGTTCATAAATCCATCTGAATGGATCCTTTTTCATAGTAATATGATTTCATTAAAAACTTGGGAGAAAATAAAATATTTATCAGTTCACCCAAAAAAGAAAAAACTATTTTACACTAATATTGATAGATTATAACAATTTGGAAGGTGGAAGAGTGGTTTTTTTGGGAAACCTCAGTAGGTTTCTTGTTGATTATATGAGCTGTTCATATAACCAAAGATCTATCTGCTCATTATTTGTCACATTTCAATTTTTTCCAAATTTGTTTTGACTTATCTATGATTTCCATTTTTTTGGTACTTCTATCTTTTCTCATCCTTCGTTTAATATCACCTCTTCCTCATGTTTAGAAAGCCCTCCTGGTTTTACTGGCTTGGTATTACTATTTTCTTAAGTTTATGATTTGAGCTTTTACATTTAAAGCTAGAATTCATCTGGGCTTATGAAGTGACATGAGAACATAAACAGGCTTTTCCAAATGTGTACTCAATTATCCAATTTGTATTTACTGACAAGGCATTTCCCTTATCGTCAATTTCTAATCCAACTCTTCTTATTAAATTCTTATTTGTAAACAAGTTACTTTGTAGTCACTAAAATGTTTAGCTAAATATTCATGTTTCAACTGTTCTACCTGTGTAATATTTTATAGTCTAATTCTCCCTCATTTTCTTCTTTTTCCCTATATATTTTCCCAGATGAACTAACAAACTACATTAAAATAATGTGGGGACAACCCAATACATTCACACTGTTTTCTCTTTTCAACTATAAACAATTCACATTATGCAACTTTAAAATATTTCCAAACCTCTACCATCTCTCAGAAAGAATGAATTTCAAAATGTTACTACCAAAATAAACTATTACTTTCATTTAAAAAATTACTTGTATCTCAAGAAAAGTAAGTTCTTCTACCTTTGATGCTCTGCACTCTTCATATACAGCTGATTTATACAGCCAAGTGAGAGGGCTAACATTTTTTCTGTAGTTACAGAGCAACTCCAATTTCCTTTCTGATTTTAGTTGTTTCTTTTGGAACCAGTTCTAGCTATTTATTTGCTTAAGTATTTTCCATCTAGGACACAAGTTCTAGTATAGGATTGATGGTGGGCTTCAAGGTATTTGTAAAACCCCATATACCTTAATAGATAAAATTTTGTATATGTCCATTTTTTGGGGAAGAGGGTCTACAGTTTTCATTTGATTTTCAAAGGGGTATATAACCCACAAAAGTTCAAGAACTCAAAGTCTCAGACCATCATGGGCTAGAACTCATTATTCTATTATTACAGTCTAAGTTCTTTTCCTCTAAGTTAATTACTCAAAATTGTTTAATTCAAAACACAGCCACAGAAACTTGTAATTTCTTCTTACTTTTACCAGGAAGTTATCTGCTCACTTCAAAATTTTCAGCACACTCTTGCTTTAAGTTCATTTAAACTCATTGTTAAAAGGCAAAATCTGTGGGGGAAACCTTGCCAGGTACCCTTTCCCATTAAGAAATATCCATTTATCCTAAATGACTTCCTATGTATATCAAGTGCTTCTTTATAGCAAAACGATGCCACCAGAATGTGCTGATGTAATTTTTTTTCAACTGCCATTGTGGTACTTATGAAGATAGTTTAAAAGTTCAGTGATACATATTAGACAATGACAGCCTAAGTCAGAGTAATTGTTACTTGGATTGAAAGAAACAGATAACTAAAAAAATATTTAGGAAACAAAACAAGTTAGACTTGGCTGTTGATTGGAAGAGAGACAGAGCAGTGCAGTTTTGCTCTCTAAACTAAAATGCTGATGTTATTAACAGAGGCAGGAAATACAGAAGAACAAATATATCTGCTGAGCAAGAAGATGATGAATTTGAGTTTCTGACTGCTGAGTTTGACAACTATAAGAGTCCCAACTAGTTAGCTCTAACCTTTTACTGTGGTGTCATGTCAATGCTCTAGTCAGAATCTCTCCAAAGATTTACTTTCCCTACATCTCTTCCCAGCCTTCAGTTTTCCTGTCTAAAATCCAAATGCAGATATGGCTATAATAAAATTCATGCTATTTTCAACTCTATAGCTAAGAAATCATATTCTTGGTTTCCTCTTGACTCCTTAATCACTTTACACAATAGTTACTCTAAACCTTCTCTTTCTCAAGTACTCCCTTGTGGTTTCCATTAGTCTTACTGGAAAAACAAATGCCTTAAAAGATTCAACAAACTCCCCAGATTACTTTTTTATTCTCTTTAAGTTTTAAAAAAACTTTGTGTGATTTATATACAATGAAGCACACAGATTCTTAAAGAGTAAGTTAGAGAAAAGTTTTAGCATTCTTTCTCTCCAACCCAAAATATTTGTGTGACAATTCTCTTCTATCAGTCAGTCCTCCCATCTGAAAAAAGTTATACTTTTTATCTTAAGATTATCATCTAAGTGATCGATTTCACTCCATCTAGGTCTTTTTGCTTTTTTAAATTATAATTCCCAGTCAGTTCTTCCTCCCTGTAAGAAACTCAAAGATAAAACAAGAGATACAACTTAAAAAAAAACCACTGGTTTCCCTACTGGTTCCTTTCCCTCATTTTAAGACTCTATCATTATGGGTATTTATGAAAGCAACAGTTAAGAAGTAACTTTTCACTCACTGTTCTATACATTTAAACAGTTACTCAACAAATATTTATTGAGTATCTTACACCTGCACATAACAGTGTAGTTAGGTATATTCAGCTTTTTACTGATTGCTAGATTCCTTGACAGACATGGTTATGTTCTAATAAACGTCTGGGCCTGGGAAAGAGTTGAGCTCTGTATTTAGTGAATGAGAAACGTATAGGGAGAAGCATGTAGAAAAAGAGAAATGTTAAATTGGTGTTTTTATGTTCATTAATATAAGTGCAAACTATTTGTATACTTTTCAGATTCGATTGTTTCTTCTTTTTAAATGATGTATGATTTAAATATTTGGGATCATCATGTTGGTGATGGTTTCTGCTAAAACTGCATTTTTACTGGAACGTTTAATTCTATTTTGAACTAAACCCCCAAATAGCAAAATAAAATTGAATTGTGCTGTAATAAAGATTTACTTACAGATAACATTTCTTTTATTTTGTTTGATGTTTCTTTGAACTTCTGTAAATAATCTATGCTATCTCTGTGTCCTTAAAGAGAAAAAAAAAGATTACAACAAAAATATTTACTTTTTATCAAAATAACGTCATTGCTTAAAGTCTATATAAACAAGTGATTCATATTGCTTTCCAAGTAGTTTTGAGGGCTCTGAAGTTTCCTATAGATCTTTTGATAAATACTAAAAATATCTGTCAAGAAGCTGGAGAAGATGAGTAATTCAGTTTACAGTAACAGCAAAAGCCTAAGGGCCTTCTAAAAGAATCCAACATGTGATATGAATTGCTTGAAATTTAAAAAGAGGGAAGCGATCATTTCTACTATTAATAAATATAAAAATACATGGGGTGCTTGGGGGGCTCAGTTGGTTAAGCATCCAACTCTTGGTTTCGGCTCAGGTCATGATCTCATGGTTCGTGAGTTCGAGACCCACACCAGGCTCTGCACTAACAGCACAGAGCCTGCCTGGGATTCTCACTCTCCTTCTCTCTCTGCCGCTTCTCTGCTCTGTCTCTCAAAATAAATAAACTTAAAAAAGAAAGTTAAAAAAAAAAACAAACTACATATATGTTATACATATATATCCAAACTATATATACACAAATCATATATAAATATATAGATAACTAAATATATCCATCCCAATGGCAATATACTAACAGACTAAAAATGTGCTTTTACAGAATACATTGGGATAGATTTTATGTAGGCAAAGTTGTCTCTATAAATCCAGAGTAAACTGTATATAACCTAGCAGTAGAGATCAGTATGGTCTGTACCTAGATAACTTACAGGGTTGGCCTCCATGTGGAGATTTTACATGGACATATCATATTCTTTGACTAATCTCAATACATGTTCCACGACTAGGTAAATTTCTAAGCTGGGAAAGCTCAAATAAGTATTAAGACAAGGTTAGGATGCCACCCGATGAAAAAATTCAAACCTGAAGAGACAGAGGGCATCACTCATGCCTCAGAACACTCTGGTCATGTCCACAAACGACCCAAGTTATTTTTTTAAGAAATTTTTTTAAAATACTTTAATAAGCTAACAGGAAGACTCTTAGAACACTATATTCTCCCAAATGCAAGGAAACGTTAGCTCTATGAAGTATTCCCTCTTCATCTTTTCCTTCCATATGATACACTGTCAACATTTAAATATGCTTAGGTCTCTCCATCATTAAAAATAAAACAAGTAAGGGTCGCCTGGGTGGCTCAGTCAGTTGAGTGTCTGACTTCAGCTCAGGTCATGATCTCACGGTTTGTGGGTTTAAGCCACACATCAGGCTCTATGCTGACAGCTTGGAGCCTGCTTCGGATTCTGTGTCTCCCATTCTCTCTGCTCCTCCCCTGCTCACGCTGCCTCTCTCTCTCAAATAAACATTAAAAATAATTAAAAATAAACAAAACAAATAAAAAACCTTACACAAAAACCACATTATGAGTTCTTTCTTTTTATATTTATAGTAAGTTTTTTTTTTTTAATCTTCTTTTTTAATGTTTATTTTTTGAAGGAGAGAGACACAGAGCGTGAGCAGGGGACGGGCAGAGAGAGAGGGAGACACAGAATTCAAAGTAGGCTCCAGGCTCTGAGCTGTCAACACAGCCTGACGCGGGGTTCAAACCCACGGGCTGTGAGATCATGACCTGAGCTGAAGTTGGACACTCAACCAACTGAGCCACCCAGGCGCTCTGCCTTAATAGTAAGCTTTTAATTGCCCATCCCATCTGTAGTCTCCCTCTTTACATTTCCTCCTCTCATTCACACTTTATTTCAATATAATCTGGCTTCTGCCTCAACTGCTTCACTGAAACAGATTTCACAAAGGTCATTAATTTATTATTACTGCCAAAATAAATACATTTTCAGTCCTTATTTTACTTCAGCTAGCTGACGTGTTAAGAATGAGTCATTCCTGGGGCGCCTGGGTGGCTCAGTCGGTTAAGCGTCTGACTTCAGCTCAGGTCATGATCTCACGGTCCGTGAGTTCGAGCCCCGCATCGGGCTCTGTGCTGACAGCTCAGAGCCTGGAGCCTGCTTCAAATTCTGTGTCTCCCTCTCTCTCTGACCCTCCCCTGTTCATGCTCTGTCTCTGTCTCAAAAATAAAAAATAAAAACATTAAAAAAAAAAAAAAAAAAAAAAAAGAATGAGTCATTCCTTTCTGAAATGCTCTTCTCTCTGGGTATATAAATGGGTCGACCATAAATCCTCCACTTTCCAAGCAGAGTCCTGGTTTTCCCTATTGCCCTAATGTAATTTACTGTACCCTGTCACTCTCAAAAGTGTACTAGTTGGGCTGAAAAATTATATGGTCACCCTATTTATAAGACACTGATCTTTTCCAGTTATTTCTATCTAGCCTCCTCTGTACCTTTCTATTATTCCCCTAATATTTAACGTTTATGAATAACTCAGGTTCTGTCAACTAGTTAACTGAATTCAATAGAAGAGTCTCAAATTCAAAAGAGCCCAAGTAAGTTTTACATACAACTGTTATTATAGTAAATTCACCAAAGAAGAATGTGCCAATAGAACTATTACAGCTCAATTTCAACCTATTTCCCCGACTTGATTCCTTTTAGAAATTTTAGAACTATACTCTATGAAAAGTAGTCCACTTATCATACAAGTTCATAGTTTTATTAATTAGCTACTTATTTTTATTTCTAAGGTGATAATTATAATTTTTAATGTTTATTTATATTTGAGAGAGACAGAGCATGAACGGGGGGAAGGGCAGAGAGAGAGGGAGACACAGAATCTGAAGCAGGCTCCAGTCTCCGAGCTGTCAGCACAGAGCCCAATGCGGTTCAAACTCATGAACCGTGAGATCATGACCTGAGCTGAAGTCAGAGGCCCAACCAGCTGAGCCACCCAGGCACCCCAGGTGATAATTAAAAAATAAATAATATTTATATACAAATGTTAGTTTGCCAAACTTACCTACAAATGCTCCAAATTCTACATTATCTCCTTCTGCAGCTTTAGAGCAAATAGTTTCTTGATCTTTGGTTACAGTTTCTGAGTGGCTTTTACAACTTGGCTGGGAAGGTGTACTAACAAAAAATTTGGTTGGTGGGGATGACAGATGTGGTATGCTATTAGATGAACTGCCTAATTTTTGATTTTTACTGAACATTTTTAACATTTCTACCCCATGTGGTCTCTGTCGCAGTTCTGGAGGAGAAATAGCACTTGGGAATAAGGCACCACAAGAGGAACCAGCCTCTGGGAAATTGAATTCTTTTCTCTGGGGTATTACAGGTAAATCCTGACCAAATATGTTACATTGGGTATCTTTTTCATCTTTCATAAAAATATTACAAAGAAAAGGATTAGTACTTTCAAGACCACCTTGAGGAAGAGAGGAGCTAAGTGTATTTACAACACTATGCTTTTTCCATACAGAAGGTCTTATAGGACCATCATCAATAAGGTTTTGAGCCAAATGTTTGGAAATACTCAATTCTCGTGTGATTTCATTGTGAACTTTGCTAGCTTCTGAAGCTTTCTGGGCAGTGAGTGTTTTTAATGTATCTACAGTCAGGGCTGAAAGATCTTGCAAATGGCCAATTTGAGAATCTAATGACTGTAATGATCTTTTTATATAGTTGACACGATCTCCAACTTCTTTAATTTGAATGCACATCTGCTCCACCCTGTAGGAGAAACACAGGCTTTTTATAAATGTTAAAAATTAATGTTTGAGAGATTCTTTCTGTAATCTCAATAAATGCCAATGGTAAAAAGAAATTTTACATGTACTCACACAAGGTAAGATATAAAATATGATTATTTATTTATAAAAGGCACACTTAATGTTTAAGAAGGATCCACTGCTAATTCTACTATAGTAAAATGCAAGATTTCATAAAACATTTTTGTTCCATAGGCTATTTATTATGATTTCTGCACATTAAAGTAACACACACACAAATATGTATAAAGCTACATATATAAAGAACTAACATTACCATCTGCTTCCAGAATGTAGCAAAGCCAATGGGAAAAAAAATGCTTTAAAAAAATAAGGATAGTTTCACTTTTCTCCACTGACTCTTCACTGTCCTCTATAACAAGGCCAAAAAATAACAAGAAATTGACTTACACTAAGTATTAGAAGAACTGAATTGTCTTCCAATATGTAAAACTATTATTAAGTTTACTTATTTGACAAACATAAATTGAACAATGGGCATGTAGAAGACATAAAAAAAACCCACTCTAACATATCAATTATAATTAAAAAGCTTCTGAACCTTTCAAAAGTGACACGAATTCTCTCTTCACTCCCAGAATGGAATTTGTCATCTTTTTCATTAAAATACATCTCAACACACTGCTCTTCAAAGTCATGTAGTTTCTTTTGATCTTCTTCTGTTAAAAAAAGTTCTAAGCAGGGAAAAGAACAAAAAAATCAATGAAGACTATCAAGATATCAAATTGCAGTCATGGGTCTTATGAATTATTCAGGGTTCATAAGACTATATCCATCATCTATATACTTATTCTCTTTTTACTGTAGTGTTTCTAAAGCACTGGACAGATATTTCCTTTTTTTTTTTTTCTTTAGCAGAATAGTTTCAGGTACCTCGTCCTCTTCTGATTTTCATTTTCCTATTAAATACTCTTAACCCTATCTATCTTTCTCTTTATACCTCCCCCTCATTTATGTAGGTAGAGGAATTTAAGAACCAATTTAGTAGAGCAGAAAACCATTGTAAAATTAAAAGCAAAGTTTGGTATGATTAGTCTCATGTAGTATACAGAATAAAAGTATTATTGTTCACAGAGCAGCAAAAACGGTTTATAGAACAGCAAATGTTATGGTTTCCATTATCATTTTAATGAAAACAAACAGACATACCACACTCAAAAGGAAGTTTAGTACTAAATTCAGTTTTATAGACATTGTAGTATACTCAAAATTCTTTTATGTTCAGACATATTCAACAGAAGTTTTTATAGTAACATTAGCCAATTAAGTCTTCTGAACAAAGTTAACACTTAGCCTTCAGTGTAGTACTGATAAGTGATAAAACACAAATATTTGCCTTAATATATTTTACTTACTTGGCCCATCTGAAGTCTTATCTTTTTTTCTTCTTTTACATATGCAGCAGAACAGAGAAACTATATGGCTGAGAATGATAAGTGGTGGAGGCAGAACTGGTTTCTCATGATAAGCCATAATAAAATGATAACGCTGGTACTTCCATACAATATTGGAAATTGCCTTTACTTGTAAATACACATTACTTGAATAACAAAGGAAAAAAAATAAAACAAACATAGTTAATCATACTTTAAAGTTTTAAATACCAGATATTTTGTTATAATTCTGTTCTAAACAAGGATTCCAAAGAGTACTCTACCATACATAAACTAAAAGGCAAATGAGAAACTGGAAAAAATACATGCAGTAAGCATAAGGCACAAGTTTGATACTGTTGAAGGTCTTAATTATCAACTCCCAGAAAAATAAGCAGAAAATATGATCCTAAAATTTTAAAATTATATATAAATGACAAAACCATAATAAAATAATAAATCTTAGTAGAAGCAAAGTAAGCACAAACAAAAACAATATACTTTTATGTACTATCAAACTAGCAACCATTAAAGATAACAATACCTAGTGTTGGCAGAGATTTGAGGATGCAAGTCTACTTTAGTTTAAATGCAGAAAGTCCTAAAAATGCATATATCAAACAGCTCTACTTTTAGGAAAACATACTTAAGGATGGATAAAAATTTAACCACATGGTTTTTGAGAACAAAAAAATTATAGACAAACTCAACAATGTAACATATTGGTTGAAAAATTAGGGTCTATCATGGAATATCAGATATTCCTGAAACTGGAGTGGGGTGCCTGGGTAGCTTCGTCAGTTAAACGTCCCACTCTTGATTTTAGCTCAGGTCGTGATCTAACTGCTTGTGAGTTTAAGTCCCATATCTGGCTTTGCACTGACAGCTCAGAGCCTGCTTGGATTTTCTCTGTCTCTTTCTGTCTCTCCCCCGCTCACTGTCTCTCAAAATAAATAAATAAACATTAAAAAAAAACTGGAGAGGGGTATTTATTAATGTTGAATAATAGTCATGTTTTGCTTAATTAAAAACAGTATACAAAATATAAGAACATTATTTCTGAACAGAAAAGTATTCACAAACATTCATAAAAAATAACAGAAAGAGGTACACCAAAAAATATAAATGAGATTACTGATGAATTTTCTATTTGCCTTTCTGTTTTATATACTAAATGCGTATTCCTTGGCAACATAGTAAAACTACCAAATCAAGGTTAAATTTATAAAAGAACTGCATGTTGATTTGAAAAAGCATGCCTTCCTATTCGTAATTTTCAAAGATAATTTTAATAGTTTAAGCTCTACGAAGTTTTTGTATTTGAAATTTTGTACATATCCTTCAAAATGAAAACTATATATTAAATGATCTCATTATAATAAGCAACTACATAAAAAATTCTTACTTGAAAAATGCAATAAGAAGATTGACCATAATGATATACTGTACAAAGAGGTAGACCGCTTGAAGAAATGGAGTCAACCATGTCCCAGGACCACAGATTTGAGAGATAGTGGAATCATTTGCACACACTTTGGAAAGAAGAAAACAGTTTAGATATAGTATTCACACCAGTAACTATTTTAAATTAGTATTTACATACTTTTGAAGGAAGTTTTGATTATGTAGAAATCTGTTTCAGATTCTAGTAAAAGCTTCTGGGCAAGCAGTTGGAACACAAACTTAAAAATATTCCAACATAGGGGCACCTGAGTGACTCAGTTGGTTAAGCATCCCGCTCTTGATTTCTACTCAGGTCATGATCCCACAATCCTGAGATGGAGCCCCCCCATCAGGTTCTGTGCTGCATGTGGGCCTGCTTAAGACTCTCCCTCCCACTCCTGCCCTTCCCTGGCTTGCGCTCATGTTCTCTCTCTCTCATTTTTCTCAAAAAATCCAAAATAGAAAAATTTTGTGAGGGATGTGGGTATCTGTTCTACCACCCTAATCTAGATGAGACGGTATACAGTTGTATTATGTATGCAATTCAAGGCAGGGTTTAGTTCAAGGAACATTAAGTAGAATAAAATTCCCAGATTTAGCCACACTATAGCATTTCTGTAAGAAAAATAACAACTATAAAAGGGTATGGTAAACTCATAGTAAATTTACAAACATGAAGATTACTGAGTTTATCTTACTATGTCACAAAAGAAGGTTGAAAGAGTGGTTTAAGTGCCTCTCAAATAGATAATGATTAGATTTTAATTCCTTGGTTTTCATCAACCTCACCAGGAATGTTTCTGAAACCAGAACACAGCTGAATAAAAACAAGGAAGGGAAGGGTTTTAGTACCCACCAGGGTATTAAAAGAATAAAGCAAAATAATTTAAGTAGGGTAAGCATTAGGAGTAAATAATCATGAATTAGTGACAAGTTTTATATAAATGCTTATAATTAGCATTTGTTTAGTAATCATTTAAAAATATATACACCACTGAAACACTCAAATGCACAACGTTCTTTTGGTCTTAAAAAGCGTTATGACTCTTGGGGTGCCTGGGTGGCTCAGTCACTTAAGACTCTGACTCTTAATTTCGGCTCAGGTCACTATCTCATGGTTCGTGTGTTTGAGGCCCGACTTGGACTCTGCTGACAGCAAGAGGAGCCTGCTTGGGATCCTCTCTCTGCCCCTCCCATTGCGTGTGTGTGCGCACGCGCTCTCTCTCTCTCTCTCAACATTTTTTTAAAAAAAAGCTTTAGGAATCTATTTCCATTCTATTCACATTAGTTTGACAAAGTAAGTACCCAAGGAAGAGAATGAAGGAGACTAAAAAGCTATATCCAATACTTTATAATACTAAACTAGAACTACATCAGAAAAAAAGCAGAAAATGAAAACCTGAAAAGGGCATTAAACAGGAAAGCATTAAACATAAAATTTGACCAGACTGGTAAAACCTCACAGTTTTAAGCAAAATCTGGTAACAACCATCCTCTAAATAAATAGGTGCCTAGGGAGCAACACAGGTATGGGGTGAGGGAGGAATAAAGATGAGACAGACTATAAAAGAGATCAAGAGCAAAACTAACAAAACAAAGATTCTATAATGCAAAATAAAGATTCTATAATGCAAATGGGGAGGTCTGTAGAACATCCCTGAAAGCTGGCAGCATCACCTATGTTCACAAGCTATCTAGCTTCATGAGCTAAAACAATTTTAAAAAGTTTATTACCTGTGCAGTTGAATTTTGTAATTCAAGAGTTTATCCACTACCATATTTGGATTAGTTCTAATCCTATTACCCTCACCCCAACTGTTTCGGAGATAAGCAGGATGAAGCCAATGTGAGCTAATGAGTTTGAAAGAACAGGTACAATAGGGGGCTTCTGGGAAAGGGACATTTTACCCTTAAGAGAACCAAAGAAAACACTCTCTTTCCTCTACTAGTGACAGTCTTCCAATCATAAAGGAAACCTGTATGAATCAGACATTGTGATTACAGAGCAGTGGGACAATAAAGAACAAATGTTAACAGCTATGAATTAACAAACTCCAAAGACCACTACCTCTGAATTCTGTGTCACATGAGCTAATATATGTCCTATTTTGTAAGCCAGGTTAGGCCAGATTTCCATTTATGGCTGAAAAAGTTCTAAAAATACTTTTTTCCAATTAATTTTTGTAGTTTTTTTCCTCCCCCTGGGCTAAACTAATGTATTTTGAGAGGGCTTAGGTTAGTAATATTTTGACTTGTGAAAATATGTAATATTACTGTAATGCAATCTAACTTTAAAACATAAAATAACCAAAAGATGAATTTGTAAACATAAACCCTTACCATCAATTTCATATGCGTAAACTTCACCAAAAATCATCCAGTATGGATGAAAAACTATATCTTTAGCAAGAGTCCAAGAAGGTGCTTCACGAGGATAAAGTATTGCTTTTCTGGGAACACCAAAACTAAGTAATACAAGAGCCATAATCACTACAATGTAGAACATATTGGCTACCTGTTAAAAAATGAACAACGTTAAAATATATGGGAATTTAAAAACAATTACAATTATTCATGTTAAAATAGTTTTTAACGTTGTAATAGACAACTAGAATCTTTTGTATTTCTTTTTATTTCTAGTATTAGCATTCAGGAAAAATCTCATCACTACATAAACCTTAATGTCAAGGAGATTATGTAAAAATTGATTTGTGAAGCTAGACAGGTTCAGATCATTTTCTATACAATGAACCATATCCCTGGTTCCAACTGGAGTCTGCTTATCTTGAGTCCATGAAGATTTAAAGAGGTATAGACACATGGGCAGATTCAGGGAATCAATTTCCATATGTGCTCTTTCTTAAAATTGTTGCATTGTTATACTGGAGGTTCAGACTCGCTCTTCTACCTCCCTTTGATATTTGTTCTTTGCCCACTTCATATACAAAAAGGTGTTTGTTCTCACCCATCTTGAACTCCACACCATGGTGCCTTATCCTACACTGTGAAAACCTCCTAGGAGCTAAGTAAAACAATAAACTGAATTATCAGCATGGGTGTTGAAAAAATAAATGAAACTAATAAATGGTTAAAAAATCCTTTTACAAATCAGGTAGTCTGCAATTCTTTAATTTCAACAAAGTTGAAAAAGAGCCTAATTGAACTATCACCTAATAAATCAATAAAAAAAAATTTACTGTTAAATCACAATGTGAATTTTGGTATCATTACTCAAGAATTCTAAGAATTAAGTGAGATCATTATTCAAGAATTCTAAGAGTTAATTTCTATCCACTTATCTAAGTGTACAAGTGCTCAGTATTTACATCTAAAAAAGTGAATACTGTCTTACTCCAACAACATAGTATTCATCCACAAATAATAATCTACAGGGGGAAGACCCACACAGATTAAGAGACTACATTTACAATAAATCTGTACTTTAATCTACTACAATAAATCAACCTAAATAATTATTATGACATTTGCATATATATGCAATAAATTAACAATAATTCTGTATCTCCCCCTCTGTCTGCCTTTCCCATGCTCATGCTCTGTCTCTCAATAATAAATGTTAAAAAAAATTTTTTTAATAAAATAAAATATAGTTAG